>NC_071103.1:24422500-25160000 GCF_024256425.1 Clarias gariepinus | reverse complement strand
AGAGAGAAGCTAAAGAAAGCCTGTTTTTTTTCTCACTGAGACTTCATTAACACAGTAACTCAGACACATTACCATGCTCTTAATAGAAGAGATCATCCACCTTCTCCCAACTTACCAGGTTCCTAATACACTTTATCTCTCATTTACAGTTTAATTATTCCAGGAGAACAAACCTATGCACACTTGGACGTGAACTGCTCTTCAAACATCACCACAGTTGGCTCAGTTCACCTTTTTTTTATTACTTAAATTGTCCAATCAATAGAAAGAGGTCCCAGATAAGCACAAATAGAATAAATGTGAAACAACATTCACATTTAATGTACAACATTTATTTCTGTCCACCCCCTTGTGTGTGAAGCAAAATATAGTATATGTAGGGGCCGCGTCTGGCCTCTGAACACTTACAGTATGAGGTCTGACCAGTTTGTGGGCAACACTAGAGACCTAAATCATAAATCTGCACAAACGTATTTTTGTTTAAAAAGAAATAAAAATAAAACAGCCTGCAGGATCCAAGTACTCTTTGTGGTCAACAGAAGTTCCACAGGATGAGCTCATATGATGTGTTAACAATGCAGATCCAACTATAGCTATGGCTGCACCAAGATGAAGTGTGAGAGAAGCAGCGCAGCAGTGTGAGTGGGTGTTTGTTTGTCAGACTGTTTCCTTTCACAAAATCTTTAACTCAGACATAGTGTAATGTTATTAGATCCTGATCCCAAGTAAATTAGATCTTGTGTTAAGATGTGGATTTGTAAAAAAAAAAAAAAAAAAAAAGCTCACTAAGGGTTGAAAACATAGATGTAGTAGGAGTTACTGCTCTAGTCCTAAAGTTATGCCCCAGAGTCATGCTAAGCCTAATCAAATCAGCCCTTCTGTGGAAATGTCAGGGGGAAAACTTTGAATTCATGAGGTTTCAGTAAAAAGTTTATTTTAGCATAATTCTAAACATGACCTGCAATAAGACACCAATGAGAGATAAACACAGTACGTTACACACCAACGCCCCCAAAGGCCAACTTTCATTAATTAAAAGTCTTTACTGATTTCCACCAAACCCTGCTACAAGTTCGACTCTAAATAATTACATATGGCTAGTGTTAACTTCCTAGAACGCCTAGTTCATTTATTTCTTCTAATACGAATCATTAGCTAAGGAATTTATTCGGGCTGCAACAGCTAAATTAACAGATACTGTAATTGTGATTAATAGCAACAAATTTCATTACTGATTAGTCAATCTACAGTACTTTATGAATGAATGCACACTATATGTATGCAAGCACAATGTGACATCATTTCACACCACATGCAGTAAAGGCTTTTTAAACTATTAAACCCAATATTACAGATTTAAAAAGTAAGCGATGTTTTTTTTTTTAAACAAACAAAAATAGTTTTTATATGTATACACACACCAAGTCATAAGGCTGGTTCGAATGGAAGTTCCTAGGGTCCAATCGCAAAAAAGCCAACTTCCTGACAATTAAGACTTGTTTCCAAGTTTTTGGAAATTTACCATTCAAGTGTTTCAAATATGGAGCAAGTGGATAATGGCCTTTTTTTAATCTGACAGCTCAAAATGGGATAACTTAGAGCTTGAAATACACGTAACACCATCTACCAGTGACTGAGTGTGCGTGTGCGAATGTGTGTGTGTATGTGTGTGTGTGCATGACTGAGGGATTTGCACAGGGAGTTCCTGCGCTTCTATTTAAAAAAATATTTACTAAAAAATAAAAAATAAAATTATTAATTATTCTAATCATTGTTAGCAGTAGCTCTAACACTTTTACAGAAAATTAATTCATCAGCTGCTGATAAACACATTAGTACATTCTACTAATTCCAAAGTGTTCCAATATACTGAAACAGCAGGTTAATGGAGTGTGCCCAAGTGGCCACACTTCCTCTTACACACATTTTGCATGCTGCAATTTCTCACATGCTTGATCTGAGCAGTTAACAACCACGGAGTAAACCATAGAACATCGCGACTGGATTAATACTACTAAGTTTAGCTACTTATTAGATTAGCTCAAATACAGGCAACATTTCTGTCTTGTTTAAAGACTTATTGTAGATTTGCAACATTAAGCAATTCATGATTTTATGTAGAAGAATTTATTTTCAAACTATGTTTTGCTTTAAAGGAGTCTATTAGATATGGAAAACCCAAAGAGAAACCCAAAGCATTTCTATCGTACTCAGACATGTAGAACACGATACTCCTAATACCTTAATGCTGCTTCAGGCGAAAGAGTAAACCATTTTTCTGTAAATATTGAGAAAACTGAGGACTGCTTGGTTAGGAAACACTGCATACCTGGACACTCGCCCAACCTTATTTGGAAGGACCATACACACTGAACAAGGGCCAGGCTGTTTGCTGAGTCTACCACTGTATGTGTACGTGTGAGGAGGATACACGACTACATCTCCCACATAGGCACACACATACACACACACACACCCCTTTACCGTGTGTGTGAAACCCAGCAGAGCCTCTCTTTCAAGGACATTCATAAAAAATATAGGGCTTCCTGCAGTATACGTGAACAAATAGCATGACTGTGTTTATAACAGGGAGACCCACACTAGCACATACATCATAACATAGCCATACAGAATGTTCATTAACTAGTGTGGTTATACTACGTGGTCATGACTGTCACCTAAATGATTCTACTGTATAAACAATCCATGATAAATTATATTAAAGATGTATTCTGCTTATCAAACCTTTTTCCCTCCTAAGATTTTTACATAAAATAGACTAATAAACATACAATGCTTTTGGGACTGTAACTATATAAAAAAAAATACAATGTCACATTTTTATTTTGAAAGTCGTATGACTTGTGATACTGCATTAAACCAGAAATGTTGCCAAATTTATGTGATGTGCGTAAAAATCATGTGATTTACTTCCGATTTACATAATTTACTTACGTATATTGTTTTAACATTCAATCTGGCAAAATTCAATCTGAATACATTTTTAAAATGGTAAAAAAAATATAATCTTAGATTTTTTAATATGATAAGTACAAGAGTTTAGACAGGTTTCGATGCCGTGACTTCAAAAAAATCATCTTAAGCTTTCCTTTGTTCCTATCTCGATAAGACTAAATAAATAAAGGAATAGTATCCTGGACAAAGCAATCAGGAAGTAATCATGGGTGTTATGCTAGCCTGCCTTGTAAGGTTATTTATACTGTTTAATATAATTATGTTATGTTTTGTTATTTTTATTGACTGTTGCTTTTTTATTCATATTACCATGACTAATAATTGTAATAGCAAGGATAATGAGCTTGGTGTTTATGTGCGTGTCCAATTTTTTTTTTATTTATGTTATAGTTTCAGGTTTCAATCATAGCCTACCTTCCATGTGCATGGGGTTAGGAGTCCAGGACACCCATATCAACAACAAAATAATCCATGCCAGGAGTGTAAAACTGTAGCTCTGTACTCCTGCCAGTATTTTCTCCACCTCAGTCCTGGTACTCTTATGCAATTCAATATGAACACATATCCCTAAGAGAGGCGACATAAAATCTTTTTTGTACTTCTGCAAACTCAACGGTGTACCTTCATAAAACGGAACCTACTCAAGTCTAGAAAAACTCCTTAATGCATAATTAAAGACTTCTAAAATTATCTGCTCTTTGGATGACCTTACCCGGCAGCAGCAGGCACAAATGCATTTAAAAGATTTGTGAAACCTAGACATGGCAGTGACGAAACAACAGGATATGTAAAGCTGCAACTCTACATCGTTCTGTCTTGAATGTGTTGACAGAAGGTCTGTGTGGAACAAAGGCTTCAGACTGAACGGGTAGCCTGTAACACGAAGCACATCCTTCTCATTCTCTTTGGAATCACAGACTCATTCAGCATAAATGTACAGAATTATTGGCACCTACTATGAAAAGTGAGCGATTTATAATATAAAAATGGATAGAAAAGAAGAATTAACCTACAAACTGACAAACTGACTGTTTTTTCTTTTTGGTTTGTTGTGTTTTTTAAATACAAAGAATCATTTTTTTTCAGCATTCGTACAATTAATACTTTGTCATGCCTGCCCAGAGAATAGCAACACTGTAAGAGCACAGTAATGTAACCGGGTCAGACACAGATGTAGAAAATCCATTACTCCCTGCAAAACCATTTATACTCTTTTACACTCTTATGTTGAAGCATGTGGACCTCTTTAAGACCACAAGTTTACAGTAAGGTTCAATTCCAGAAACTGGGAAAATAATTTAAACACTAATACAGCATCGGTTTGGTGGTTATTAAACATTTTCAGTATTGATTCGGAAGTAGGTATGACTCAGCATCTTGCTCAAAACAGTGGCCATGTCTGAACTTTCTGGCAGAGGAAAACAGGTAAAACCAGGCATCGTCCCGACAGTCTCAAAGAATCAAATGATCCACCCCCATGTTTAAGAGCGAGTATCAGGTGATTTTCCTTGTATTTGGTCTCTCTTTTTTTTCTTTTCTTTTTTTTGCCATCCTACAATAGACATCCTACAGTGTGGATGACCAAAACGTTTAATTGTGGTCTACCCTCACCACTACACCTAATGCAAACTGTAGTGCTAATGATTCAGATTCTCCAAGAAAATTGTTCTCTTTTTGCAATGAATGAATGTGGGCTCTTCTTTCCTGCTTTCACCATCATCTTCTTTGTTTAAATGATAGTGTGCTAATGGGTTTCCAGTGTTCAATCAGGTGAAGCTTTATGCCCAATATTGATCGAATAAAATAAACATTTTAATCACACATTTAATACACCGCTTGTCCTGTACAGGGTCATGGTAGGTCGGAAGCCTTTCTTGGAGACTTAAGGCACAAGGCAGAATACCTGTATGAACTGTTCGAGGAAACTGGAGCACGCGATAGAAAGCTAAGCACCAAGCACGAGAAGAACATGCAAACCCCCTGAACAATGAACAGAATCTGGACTCAAATCCTCAATTCTGGATGTGTGATGACACAGTGCTACCCACTACACCACCATGCCACCTAACACATAATAATAAAAAAAAATATTGTGCTTAATGAAGGGTCCCGCTTTTATAAAATAATTTGGCCCGCAACGCACCACTGTATCTATTTTAACAACCGGCCCCGTCCCGCACCCGCGACCATTATATAGACATACTAGGCATTGTAATTCAAATGAAAACAGCCTTTATTTCAGCCTGAATGTGCTTGGAAACATCGTCCTGTAAACTGGCAACAACAGATGATTATGAATATGAACGATAAATCAGGTCATATTAATAACAAGATAATGATGCACATTTTAAACATTTACAAAGCAGAATAAGTAATCTAGGCTAAACAATTTTTTATTTTAGATTTGTATAGGGCAGGACTATACAGTTTACAGCCTACGCTAAATAACCACTGACATTTTTTTTTTCATTTATCACATGGAAATGTTCATTTAGCGTTTTAACGTTCGCTGTGCAAAAAAAGAATGCTAAGACATTTGATTTAGCAGCCTGACCTTTTTTTCTTTTAATGATGTAAAATGTCTCCCGCACCTCGTCTTCCATCTTCACTTTTATTTCTTTGTTTTTGTTGTGACTGGCAGCGGTAGCTGCTTGGCGCTTTCGTGACTTGTCACGTGACGTAACCTTATCAAAGAACTTGATATATGAAAATAGATATTTCAATATGAAAATAGATATTTCCAAATATTTAATATAGGCTATATGGAATTGCACGCAACATACATGGATTTTTTATTTTATTTTGTTTTAAATATCTGTTTGAATTAGTTTTGTTGACCTGCCCCAAACCGCCCGCAAATAAAGTGACAATTTCTTTACCCGCCCCATCCCGACCCACGGGTTACCCGTGGGGTCCGCCGGTTACCAGACGACCCGCGCATCACTATTGTGTATATATTATCCATAGTAAAAAAAAACCACAAACTTTACTAGCCTGGGTCCTTACTCTCTTGCTAACAACTTACTTGAAGAATTGATCTGAGTGCAAAAATAAGGGTTTCTCTTTATTTTAGATGATAATAATAAAGAAAAAGAAACAAGTGGAGGTCAGCATTGATTGTCAGCTGCCACAAAACATTGTGTAAACATTTATACAAACATAAAAAAACGTAAAAAAACATAGTAATGATTAATAGTAAAAGTAAGGGCAGTTACATACGCACACAATGTGATGAGTACTCACAGGATTGGGGCTAAACAACTATGTGGCCATAAGAAAGCCAATTGTTAGTGAGACTAATCAGAAAAAAAAAGGTTTCATTGTGCTAGGGGGCATAAAGCTTAGACTTCGGAGCAATGGGAATAGGTCATGTGGCCTGATGTGTTCAGATTTACCCTATTCTACAGCAATAAATAGTGACCCTCCTAGCATGCATAGCTTCAGTTGGTCAGGTTTAGACTCAATAACGTTATTTGGCAATAAAATGAAGTAAGCTGATGACCTTAATGTACAGAATGACCAGGTTATCAAATCAATGGAGTTTTCCCTTCATGATGGCACAGGCATACTTTAAGGCACAAATTGTAAAAGAGTGGTTCTGGGCACATGAGGAATCATTTCCACACTGGTCACCACACTGTGTGCTGTAATTAAAGCTAAAGGGGACTAATAAAATCTTAAGCCTCGTTTACACTGCAGGTCTCGATGCCCATTTCTGATTTGTTGTCTATATCTGATTTTTTTTGACCGTCTGTTTACACGTTCTTTCAACTATAACCCATATTAGGGCTGTGCAATTATTCGAATTTCGATTTAGATTTTTCGGGTCTCAACAATCACAAAAATGGTGCATTTGAAAAAAACGATTATTCACTTCACAAGTTATTTTGACCTGCGTTCTGACGCGCGCGCGCATCCACACTTTCGCCTTTCCAGAAGCCCAAACTCTCTCACTCTATACTGTCAGCGAAGAAGTTGCGTATGTGGTATCTGATCGCATTTAAAAATCAGCGCGAGTAAAGATGGCAGGAAAAGTAAAAAAAAAAAAAGAAAAGAGCAGCCACAGAAGTCTTTGGTCAACAAAAGAGGTAGAAGCAATTCTGTTGTTTGGGAACAGTTTGGTTGTGTCGGCACCTGGTAACACCACAATATTTTTAACCATTTAAAATTTAAACACAGACCGACATATGACCAACTAATAAAAAAACAGAAAGAACGATGAACAACCCCCACAACACCCTCCGCAACACAGTCATCCATTAAAGACACGCTCTTCAGTGGAACTCAGTGGCACAAAAAAAATAACAGATGCCGTTGCATACTTTTTAGCCAAAGACATGTGCCCTATTAGCACGGTTGAGAACGAAGGATTCAACGAAATGATAAATATTCTGGACAAGCGTTATGCTCTCGACACTATTAATAATAATTTATTATTTATAATTTATTTATTATTTTATTTAATATTTATATTTTATTTATTACTTGTTTCCAAAAGATTGTGGAAGTGCACTACATTGTTGATCTTGTTTGCCTTTATCTGTTTTATCTGTCTTGATCTGTTTTAAGGAGAATTTACTGTTCTGTTCAATAAATGCAACATATTTCCAAAGTAAATAAGTAATCGTGTAAAATAATCGTGATTTCAATCATGACCAAAATAATTGTGATATTGATTGTGATTATGATTTTTTCCATAATCAAGCAGCCCTAACCCATATCCGATTGAAGTTTTTACACTTACCATACTATCTGAAACATTGCACATACTTAAAGAGAGTTTCTTGCGTTACACACTAGCCAAGATGGACGAAAGCGAAATATGCTTGATGCTAGCTTTGCGATATATGCAAAGTTTACGAACCGTCACCATGATTTTGAAACGGAGGAGGAGGGGAAAAACACCATAATTGCAGCCTGTGCATATGCTTTATTCACCAAATACTGATTTCTTAATAGAAATTAGCCTAAATAAGCATTAACCGATCTGTCTGTTTACACAAAAGTCACATTAGCACATATCTGATTTATTTCCACATATGAAGGAGGCCTGAAACCGATCTCAAAATATTTGAATGCATGCATGTTTTTTTCCTGTTTACATGGACATAGAACATATCCGATATAAGTCACATATGAGCAAAAAATTGGAATTGGGTCACATTTAACTGACAGTGTAAACGTAGCTCACAGGCCATGGATAAAAAAAAGTGTGTTAACTAGTAAACTTCAGCAGAGTTTAAAACAAAGTGAATCAAATTTACAGTACCAAGGTTACTGCAGAACAGATTGTTTCTTATCAAAACATATCCATAATGGTTGTTTTTAGGGCTCAAAACCAAATACACTGTGAGGTTTTTCACACAGAAACCCAGGCCAAGTTTAAGGCATGCAGCAGGTCTGATGGTGGTACCGAGAGCTGTGCCATGACAGTTGGCAACTGCTGGACAGTGTTGGTGTGTGATATGTTGGACGGAGTGGGTGTGTGTGATCTCTTCCTGGGTTTGGCAGCGCTCTTACTGCTGGCAGCAAGGCAGACAGCTGCAGAGAGCATGGACTCGAAGAACACATGGTTATGTAAGCACTGACAGCAGCTCTGATTCAGTCACTTCACTGACAGGATGAGACTGGGAAGAACGAGGTTCCAGACCAGACTGATAAGCTTTTTGCAAATACTCATATTCAACTACTGTACTCTCGAGATATCCATGGCTATAGATACAGGATTAACCACTTATTTTAAAGGTAAAAGTTTTTTAAGCTACACTGTGTGATTTATTTTTTTTAGTTACTGATTTTTTACAGGATTGTTTTGTTTTTAAGAAGCCACAGATTCAGTAGACTCGGTAGAAATGTGTTTGTTAAGTAAGAATAGGCAAAATTTACTGTCGTTAAAAGCTCCACTTTTCTACAAAGGTTTCCATTAGTTTTGGAGCATGCTTTATCCACTCAGCCACAAAAGCATGAGTCAGTTCGGGTACAAGTGTCAGGTGAGGAAACCTGGGGTCAGGTGGCATTCTCGGTTATTATTTCAAGGTTCTGTGCAGGCCACTCATGTTTTTCCACATCATCCTTCACAAAGTGTGTCTTTGGGGACCTCACTCTGTGCACAAGGGCACGGTCATGTTGGACATGACAGTGTTTGAGTCAAGGTAAGCTACAGCTTAAACATACAACGGAACCTATATAACGGAATATATAGTGTTTGAGTTCATCTATCTATTCTGAAATTAAGATTGCTGTTGCAAAGGATAATTATGGTTTGAAAGGGTCTGTCTATCGACTTTTCATTGGGCACATCACTCACTCCTCGTTTATACCACTTTATACTGTATACAGGGTCAAGGGGGGCCTGGAGCCTATCCCTGGAAAATTGGGGCATGAACCAGAGTGCCAATTCATTGCGGGGCAGACACACACACACACACACAGACACACACACATACTCATTCACACACTATGGGCAATTTGGGAATGCAATTACCCAAATCTGCATGTCTGCATGGAAGACACTGGAGTACCCAGAGGAAACCCACCGAGCAGACCAGAGAAACAAAAAAAACAAAAAAACAAGTGGAGGGCAATGTTGATTGTCAGCTGCCACAAAAAAAATCAGTGCATAGGAAAAGCTGAATTGCACTGCCAGAACTGTTTGAATAAAAACTAAGTGTGAAGTGTGCATTGTGGGAATCAACCCACACCCTAGAGGTGCAAGGTGACAGTGCTAACCACTAAGCCACCACGCTGCCAGTTTAAGAAATATATATATATATATATATATATATATATATATATATATATATATATATATATCCAGACAAAACACAGACACAGCACTCAACACCAACCAACAGTCACAACCCTGCTCATTATGGCTACTCTGCCACAGCATCTGGACAAAATAACATAGGGATACCCAAAGCCTTTACCCAAACATCTAACACCACTATGGAGGCGAGGAATTCTGTTAGGAGTGCTGCCTCCTGCTGCTTAAGCTTCTCACAGCTGGAGGAATTTCTAACTAAAACCTCTTTCTCCCCCTGAGCATATATCTCTTCGACTGTATGTGCAGGCTCTGGGATATCTCAACAATTTCATCAAAACACTACTGAGACAACTGAGCACCCAAACATTAAGACAAGAAAAGAGCATGAATGTGAAAACACATAGACTCACCCAAAGAAGGAAGTTAAGGTTATAAGTAAAGGAAGAAGGGAGACAGATGGTACAAAAAATATAGAAGATTTAAAATTTGCTTGTGTGTGTTTGTTTAAGTGTATGTGTGTGCATGTACGTGTCGGTGAGAGAGGGGAAGCAATGAACCAGATGGAGTGTCTGTCTCCGAAGCTGTCTGAACAGCTGAGTCACAAAGGCTCAAGATCTAACGTTCCACCAAGCACTTAAACAAGCAAAATAAATAAATAAATAAATAATATAAAAAAAGAACTTGACACCAAACAGTTTTTTATTTATGCCTTTGTATTTCTTTACATTGTATATGTGACCTATTTATATCAGGATGAGGATATGAGACTACTATGCACTTCTGTATGTTGCTCTTAATAATACAATTGATACAATTGAAAACATAAAAGATAAATAAATAAATAAATAAATAAATCCTAGAGTTCCTCAAAATGACACACGAGTAATTGTAGGTGTGTTCATATCCAGCATTCCTATGCAAAATGGCAAAGTGTAACACCCTAAGGTATTTTACTACGCTAGAGTCAAAGGAGAGTGAATATAAAATGTGTGTTTATATATATATATATATATATTATATATATATATATATATATATATATATATATATAAATATTACAAACACACAAACATATACACTGTAAATATAAACACACACATAACTCAATTTAATATAACACAAATCTTCGTCCAGCCATAGAAACCTCAAAAACAAGTCTTGCTATAAATGCATTTTTTTGTCCGGCGACTGGTCACTGTGGACAGTGCCATGTGCTCCTAGTAGCATACTTGTGGTTTTCATGGTGGTGATACATTGCAGTGTTGCGAAAGTGAGCGGAACGCATTGTAAACAGTTATTCGGGCAGTCATAATGGCTAAAAGCACAAAAGTTCATCTGCGTCTCGTTCTTATCCCAGGGCAAAATTACCAACACAGCTGAACTGTTGCAAATCTTCAAATACTTACAAGTCTGCATTGCTTAAATTTCACGCAGATGTTTATCGTTTACCGCGTCAGCGCTACTCTAGGCTATTTACAGTAGATCCACAGTCACAGGCTGATCAGATGAGTTTGCTTCTAGGGACAGGGAAATGCTATCTTCATCTGCAGAAGTATCCAGCGCTCCCCTGGGTCCAGGCCAAATAATGTTTAACAAGACCGCACAGCATTCGCCCAGACTCCTGACCTAAATTACACACAGTCAGCAGCACGGCGCTCCAGGAAAAACCTGCAAACTACTGCTAGTGTCCGACACTTGGGTAACAAAAGATATATAACACAATTAACGAGAACAGGAGACACAAAAAGCGCTTTATCCGTGGACAAAAACGATGACAACAAAAGCTACAAGAAGAAACTTTGCTGAGGTGCTCTTTTCAGTTAGAAATGACAAAAGTATACCCACTTGGGCCAGTGAAATGTTCCTACTGTAAACAAAAAGTCTTAAGGTCTATACAGTCACAGATCTTTCCTTAAGCTAAAATCTATTGCCTGTATTTCGATGTATCTTTTTTTAATCACATGGACAGTCGGTGGGTGTGTTGAAATGTTATGATAATATTATGAAAACGCAGTGATTCTCCAAGCTAGATGCTAAACACCATGCTAAGCACTAATCTTAACTTCAAGGTCGAGTTTCTTAGACGCATCATATTTCTTGTTATGTCAACAGCGGAATATTCAAGAGTCAAAAGAGACTAAGTGAGCAAGTTATGTGTGTGTGTGTGTGTGTGTGTGGTTGCGGTTGTGGGGGGGTTATATTTATAGTTCAGGATGCAGGTGCCGAATTATCAATTAATTATTTTTAAAAAACAGGAGCAATAACTAATTCAAGTCAATTCAATTTAATTTGTATAGCGCTTTTAACAATCAACATTGTCGCAAAGCAGCTTTACACACTCAAAAGAATTATTTAAGTTCATCTACAACATTACTTCATCTACAGCACGGCTAGTCGGGGTCACTCACATTCTGACCAACTGAAAGTGTATCGAGTAAAAAGTCTCACTTTAGAAAGATCTGAATGTTCATGGTGTCATCAGTCAGTTAATCATGTTGCAGCATTCCAGCACATTAAATTATCTAGATGCAGGTCAAGAGCCTGAGTTAATATTCACACATCCTACATCAAAATGGTAAAATGTGACTGTCAGCTGCTGATATCCAACAGGCTGCTTTGAGTGTTTCAGAAACTGCTGATTGTCTGGGTTTTTATGCTGGAGAGAAATTATGACAGAATGACTCGAGTGGTTTGAGCAAACAGGAAAGCTATGGTTGTTCCAGTAATCATCCTTTGCAATAGTGGTGAGAAGAAAAGAATCTCCACATGGACATGTTAAAACGTTGAAGTGGGTGTCTATAATAGGCAGTTGTAAGTGGGCCCATTATACCAACATGTCCAAAACATGTTTAACCAAGATGTTCAATAAGAAGAAATAATCAGTTAATTATTAATAATCAAGGACGCACAGACAGACATGCGTCTGTTGGTTCAAGTTTTAAAAGAGTTCAAGCGACACAATCCAGCATTTCCCATACACATACCGCCATAATAATACAAATTTTTCATAATGTAATCATTTAAAATGGGTAAAATCTTGTTAAATTAGCATTTAGCAGAAGAACTTTTATTCTTAGATGTTCATTTTATCAAATTTTTTACATCTGAGCAACTGCGTGTTAAGGGCCTTGCTTAAGAGCCCAACAGTGGTAACTTGTTTATGAGGGCAAACAATCAGTTTACAGCAAGGGTTTTTACAACAAGAGCGGTCAGTTTTGTGTCTCAGCTCTCTGTAAAAATTAAAAGATTTTGAGCAGGTGACTGTTCACAAAAGGAATCGCAGAGACCAGTCTCTTTAAATACAGTACGTTATTAACGAGCATGCAAGGAGCCTGGTACATCAGGATAGCTAAACTAACATTAGATTACATTAGGGGTCTCGAGGTTACCACTACTTGCAAAACAAGCCTGTTGGTTAATACATTTTCAATTGATTTAATTCTTGACAATTAACCCACTAAGATAAGTTTAAGATCAGGAAAAAAAGAAAAAAATCACCTGATCTGAGGATTTTGACCATGAAAGGTTCAGGTTTAAAATTTGGTGTCAACAACATAAAATACAAAATCCACTACTTCAGGCTGGTGGTGGTTGTCAAATGCTGTAAGGAAATATATATTTTAACTCCATGATCGTTCCTGATTTTTATTTCTTTCTACATAGTAAAGGAATGCTGAAGGCACCCAAAAATGCATTAATCTCCTTTGAACAGTTAATGGTGGGATGTGTCTACCGTTTAGCCGATCTGCATGTCTTTAGACTAATGAAGATTGTGCTTTCTTCTGTCCAGCGTACACAGTTACACTACAAAAACAGCCAAGGGATGGTCCAATGTGTGTGTTTAAGCATGCGTGAACAATACAAAGAAATGCAAAAAGTGGACAGTTCAGTTTGCATGGCATTGCAAGGAAATACTTATCATCATCATGACGTAAAGAGAATTTGTGGCCACTTTTATTTACTAGTTTACTTCGATCATTTTTATAAACAAATGCAATAATTTAAAACTGCAAGAAGTGTGTAATCATTAGTATCACTTTGTATGATGTTCATGCATGTTTAATTCACTTGTAGACTTTAATGCTTTACAGCTGAGTGGTTTTAGATTTTGCCCATAGGTTTGGTGCTCCTGCATGAAATGTTGTCATTCATCATTTGTTTTTTGTTTTTTTAGTTTGTGCCCTCAATCCACCTACACTATATCCAAAAGTATGTGAACACCTGTGCATCGTGAAGCCACAAAGTTAGAGCACACAGTTGTCTCGAATGTCTTTTTACGTTGTATTATTACACCGGATTATTAATTACTCATTTCCGTGCACTGGAACTAAGGGGCCCAAACATGACAATGATCCTGTGCACAAACTCTAACACATGGACTGCCAAGGTTGGAGTAGAAGCTTCTGAGTTGACCTGAAGTAAGCTCTGACCTTAACCCCACTTAAGAATGAACTGGAACACTGTGCACCAGGCACAATTCCTGTCCATCATCCTGCCTGTGCTCACTAATGGTCCTGTGAAAATATTCTTGTGGAAATTGAATTGGAAAATTCTCACAGCCTTATTTTAAAATCTAGTCGAAAGCTTTTATAAAATAGTGAAGACTATTATGGCAGAAAAAGGGCAACTTTGTTATAGGATGTTCATCAAGCATATATAAGTAGGATGGTGAGGTGTTCACATACTTTTGGCCATAACATACATGCATGTTTTTGAGAAGTAGAAGGAAACCAGGGAACCTGTAGTAATCCAGGGCAGACACAAGGAGTACATGTGAAATGCCAAGACAGTGACAAAAGTAACCAAGGCTCGGACATGAACCAGGGACCGAGAGCTCTGTGAAAGCAATACACACAGCACCACAGTGTCATTATAGCAGCCTGAGTTCTTCTGACCAGAGACCAGACCCACATCTGCCAGGTGAAATGACAATAAATAATCATTCAGAGTTAGTGCACACAGCATTGTACTAAGCTGAATATTTGCATGTTTTGACAGTGAACTAATACTAAAGTCACCAATCAATAAATGATACAGAGTCCTAAAGAATAATCTAGTAGCGGCTCTGATGTTGGAATGCCGAGCTGCATTGTTATAGCTAATGATTAACTGATTGCTGCGATCACAGACACATAGTTGATTGTCAGACGCGTAGCACTTGCAGAAGCAAGTGAATATTTAGAGGTAAAAGACTCTGATCAAGAATAACTGTATCGATGGCATAACAACAAAGAGGGATATTATTTATGCCATCATGCACGCAATATCATAAACATACTTTTTCACTGTAGCAGAAAAGAATGTGTTCTCAATCAGAATATTAACACCAAAAAGGTGAGAGACTGACGATAAAAGAGACTCATAACAACCGACTCCAGTTCATACGCCAGGTTTTTACAAACAAGCACAATCATATTTTAACAGCGTCAGAGCTGCTTTATCCTAAATCATAGTCAGGTGAGACAATCATTAATGTTTGCTTCTAAATAAAATAATAAAATTTTAATACAAATAAGCTGAAGCTGTATAATGTAAGAATTATAATAGACATGTGCAAGCCAGTGTTAAATGGAAAGCAGAGCTCTGGCAGAGTGTCCGTGGCCAGTGAGTGGGTATAATGTGAGCGAGAGACAGTTCTTACACAGCAGACACATACCAATGAATCAAAGCAGGAGTTGGCAGCCATGTAACATCTTCACGCATGGTAGGTTAAGCCGGGCAAACAGGGACGAACGGTCGACTGATGGATGCTAAGGCTGGTCAGCAACACGACTTCAGACACTCGCCCTTGTCTCACTCGTCCACACTTTTCCTCTTAACAGCTCATGCCATGCTCAGCCTGCTGATATATTACAAGGCTTTAAACAAGAGATTAATAAGTGAAATGAGAAGTGAACAGTGCTGACCCTTAAGTGATTACCTGGCCAAAATACCTGCATGGTTAGAGATACATTGTGTTTTTATGTGTGGTATTTAAAGCCCTTCACCTTGTTTGCAGTGTGCTAAGTGTGGTGAAATGTGCTGGCACCTAGAAAGAACAGACTGAACAAAAGGTTAGAGAGAAAATGTTTGAACATGTTGAACAATAATAATAATAATAATAATAATAATAATAATATTGTACAAGCTATACCATGGTTTTAGACTCAGGGAATTCAAATAAAATTTGTGAACAACATAAAAATGCAACTAACATTACAGAATGCCGACAACAATGACCTTTTCATGTGTAACCATTGGCGACTTGTGGCTATGCATTAGACAAGTCATGATGTGTTTCATATTGGTGCTTCATATTTCCACATTTGACTAGCACCATGGACTCTACACAGAGAAGACCCATCTGTTTTGAATTTGACACAGAGGATAAACAGTTCTCTGTCCAATAGTCTTTCATCATCCTGTTTTCGTCTCTAATCCATGTTGTCTTGATCAGAGCATATAAAAACAAATCTATTTACGTTGGCGAAAATGTTTCTGTAGCATTATGGATGTTTTCTTAGCTAAATAATTTACAGAAACGCATGTTATTGGCCACAACCAACTTAAGCACCTGCTACAGAATCCATTGTTTTTGACAAAATACAGTCTACTGAAAAACATCTTTTCCCATTTATTTTAGAGCTTGCACCCACCATTTACATTTAGGCATTTAGCAGACACTCTTATCCAGAGCGACTTACATTTTATCTCATTACACATCTGAGCAGATGAGGGTTAAGGGCCTTGCTCAAGGGCCCACCAGTGGCAACTTGGTGGTTGTGGGGTTTGAACCTGGGATCTTCCAAACCGTAGTCCAATGCCTTAACCACTGAGCTACCCCTGTCCCCACCAGTTGACAAATCACTCTATTTGGCTGCCTCACTAATACTATACCAATGCCACTGCTAACACCTTAGTGCATTAAAAGCAATGACCTCAAGCAGTGGTTCCCAATCCTGGTCCTGGAGAACCCACTGACCTGCACATTTTAATGTTTTTTTTAGCTCCCAGCACACATAATTTATCTGGTCAGCTAATTGACAGCCTTTTCTAAAGAGCAGTAAGTGTGGTATAGCAGGAAAAATACTAAGGGTAAAAAAATAAATAATACTTTTCTAAATAGCAGTGAGTGTGGTATAGCAGGAAAAATACTAATACTGAAGGGTCGACCCTCCAGGACCAGAGATGGGACTTACTGTTCTAGAGGATCAGCTGAAATTGAAGCTGATCAGCAGTTAAGAGTCATTTTTTAGGATCACATTTAGTGTTTTTAAGTACAGTTGACAGGACTGGGATTTTTCTAGCTTTAACAGATGAAATATGATGTAAAAAAAAAAATAATTCCCAAATAATCCCACTTCCTGCGTTATGATTGTCTCATCTATAATTGTTAGATCCTCAAAGACGAGCCAATCCTAGAGCATAAAAGATGGGGCTTAACATGCTGCACGTGTTTGGCGCAGTTAAGCATCATAGTGTGTCGATTCCTTCCAGTAATCATGGAGTAGCACTTTTAGTTTCTCTTTTTTTAAACCTGATGCGGTTCGAAGCTGAACGTCTTTAGGCTATGAATAATTTTACACTAAGAGTGAGTAGCAAAACTGATTATTTAAAGAGGATAAAACACCATCCTAACATTGATAGCTAGCAATAGATGGAACAAAATCACAGCTGCAAAGGACTAAGTAGATCCTTAGAAGGATCTTTTTCCCCCATCTGCATTTTCTCCCCAATCTGCACATGTTTCTGGAAGTTTATTCTTGTTTGACATTTCAGATTCCCAGACACTTGCATATTACAAACTAATGACAGCCATCTACTGGTGTCCTTCTAACTAATGTACAACAGTTAAATATATATTTTTTTATATTACAAACATTTTATTGCTATAAAATGCCTTTTTCATGCCAATAACTGATATTATATTATGCTATAATGTCAGCTGGTGACATCCTGTCACTGCAGTACCTTTGATTCTGATAGTGACACATTGGCCATACAACACCATTGAACATGGGTGCTAATGCAATAGCCTGGACACGTTTAATCTATTCTACAAACATATAAAAATATATACTGTATGGTGCAAAGCACATTCCTGACACGGCTCATTTGCTTGTAATGACCCCAACAAAAGTTCAACATCACTGACTTAAAAGCTAAAAGTCAGAAGTGCACGCATTTTGAGTTGAAATAACCAAGGAGAATGAAAGCAAAAAGGCAAATGTGGCCATTATTTTCACTTACTAACAGGCAAAAAGAATATCTAATCATGTATAACTAATTCTAACAAAGCATAAAAGCATTTGTTTTGTGGCTTATAACTTTGCAAATACGTTGTAGTATGCGTAACTTCGCATAAATATAAAAATTCTTTTGTAATTGCTTTTTTATGAAAGTTTTTACAAACAAATCTGTTCATATCCAGCTTCAAAAATGTTATGAAATGTTCTTATGTTTATATTTACTCATTAAATATATTAATTTTACAACACTTTTATTCAAAGTGGCATACTGTACAAATAAGGCCGAATCCAATTCAAGCATAGAGCACACACACACACACACACACACACACACACACACACACAAAGGTACTGCAATCCCCTATTGACCACCCTAACATCATTGTAGGAACAAAAAGAGAAACCTGCAGCTAAACAGTAATAAAATATTACTTCTGAAGCAATCAGTCAAATGATCTTACAAGCCAGAGTGCCAAGTAACACTCATAATCACATGCAACAAGGGTTATTTATCTCTACCAGATAACACCTAATGCCAGATAACAATAGATACATAGTGAACACACCTACATAGGCATACACTGCCAGTCATGTTTGACTTTCAACAACCTCAAGCACACCTCTAAACTGTACAAGATATTTGAAAAGAAAAGAGACGAAGCTATGTGTAATAGAACAACCGGCTGAGTTACCAGACCTTAACCCACCTGTGGTGCTGTGAGAGGTGTGTTATTGAAAGGTGAAAATCTTCTCCAGCAACTCCTGGTAAGACTAAAAGGTAAGAGTTTTTTTGGTTGGTTTGTTCGTATGCTTTTATAAACATAATTTAACTGTCAAAATAAATACTCATACAAGGGGATTGGAAGTCACTAAAGTCAAGTCAACTTGTAATGAAATTTCTGGTAAATAAAGTAAAACTTTTGAATAGTGCAATTGACATTTACAGAAGACTTCAAGCATAGTACAGTGAGGAGACTGCGGTAAAATATTTGAATAGTGCAAAAGTTTTACAGAAGGCTATACATCCATGAACAACAATGCTAGCCAAGGTAGCTGTGAGCCCCTGCAGTATTTCCTCTGAATATTCAGTGAGTAGAATGCCTGAAAATCAACAAATAACTTGTGAGAAACATGCAGAAGAGATGTATTATCTGTGGGAACTGTACACGCAATCATTCACCAACACCACTTGTACAGTACAGTAACTTGGCTGAGAGTTATTCCCATAACCCTGTACAGTCCTGACCAAGAGATTTCCATATTTTGGCCATTAAAGGAGTTCCTGGGAGGCCAGCGTTTCAGACGTGAAGCAGGCAATTTGATCATGGCTCGGCGTACTGAGGAAACTTATTTGATGGTATCCAAGCAAAAGTGAAATTCTGGGATAACTTTATTAGTGTAGCAGGAAATTATAAAGAGAAATAAAATTATTATTTACTCTCATAACTGTGTACTGTTATTCTGCACGATCAGTCCCAGTTTGACGTGAACATCCTCAAATGATTATTATCGATTTTTTTTTTTGTAAAGTTCTGACCAAAACTAAGTTAAAACCTTTTATGAAAACCATTAGTAAATTTTAGGGTGTGCCCTAAACATCTGTCAGGGAGTCTATATGTGCATACCCAGGTTTTTTTTTTTCTCCTCATAAAAAAAGAAGTATTAGAAAAACACACCGACATTCATTTTTATGTTGACAACATTTTCATTCACATGCCCCAATTTGCATTTTAAAGCATAATGGCATATTAGCATTCATAATGTGGCTGATTCAGCCAATGTGTACAGTGCTAGTTCTAGAAAACCCAAGTGTAGTGAGTAATTATTTAAAAAAAAAGCAGTGGTGCAACATCTTGCTTAATAAAGCAAGCAGTGCTCATTAGAATTCCTGTGACCTTAACAGATGTCTCAAAATGTCTGGCATAATAGTAATTCTATTTGAATGTATTGTGGCTCGCCTGTCAGGGTAAATGGCAGCATCATAGCTTGACTTTATTGCCACAGGTTAAATTCACTGAAATCATTTGTTTCTTAGAATTCACGTAGCATGCTTAGAGTGATTATTAATAAACTCTTGAGGTGACCATGGAAACCCGCCAAATAAAACAAACCCAGAAAGCAGATGAAATTACAGCAAAGAAAATAATACTCTGCGTACTCTGTAACAGAAAAAAACTAGATTAACTTGATCAAATTTCTAAAGGCTGATGCGTTGAAAAGTAGGCTATAAAACATCGGTCCAACCTGACTGGAAAACGCAGCTGGTTCTGTTTCCGTACACAATTCTTTTCCAATCTTAACAAGATTTTTGCTTATAATTTTTTTTTTTTTGCACTGTTATGCTAAAGCAATCTTGAGCACTCTCCCCCTGTCTGAGCCGCATAACGCATTATAATGAGTCTTACTGACAGAGTGAGCTGTCTGGAAATGAAAAAGGAACCCCGTTGTACAGTACTATGCCTGTTTCTTTACTTGCCTTGGATGGACATAAAGACGTTCAGCATGGTGAGATAAAAGGAGACGTGCTGGGTGAATAGTACCAAGGTCAAGAAATCCTCACCTGAATGACAGGCGCTCTGTAAACTCGCCCCAAAAATGATTGACACTGAATAAGTATTGTACAGGGCGATGAACGAAAGCGATCTGCCCCGGTGACTGGCAGGTTACACCTTAGTTATGTTAATGTACATTTAAGCATCACAAATAATAGATGGTCCTAAATTATAAATCGGTTTTCTTGGCATCCGCAGGAGAGAGAAAAAAAAACTGTGGTGCAGTAATGTGGTCTGAAGAGAAAAACAGGTTGCTTTGCTCGGGCAGTGTGGTTCATCATTCGAGGAACTGCAGTTTGACTAAATAAAGAATGCATAAACTTCATTAAATATTTGTAGACAGTAGTGGACAATTAACCTGCAAGCTGGACGACTAGGAGAGTGGTAAGATGTTATGTTATGTTATGTTATGTTATGTTATGTTATGTTATGTTATGGCATGGCAGCATTGCTGTTAAATAAACACTCAGAGTGTCACTCTGCCTGGCACTTCCAACGTGCAGGTCACTTGCAAGAAGATCAACAGTGTTTTGTAACGCCTGTAGTTCTGTCTCCACTTCACTGGATAGCAAGAAGGAGATACATGTATTGTTTTGTTTTGTTTTCCCTTAATGCACTCCGAGGCAAAACTGGAAGTAGAGTTTTCTTTCACTAGCTTGCTCCACTCCTACATTTCTCGCGTCTGATTTGGAGATTGCAGACAAACGAGTCATTCGTTGGCGTGTTGCAAAAGAGCCAGCTGGCTTACAGGAAGTCCATTTTCACGCTCGCGAGGCAACCCTTACGAAAACTAATGGTACATTCCATGTTTTAAGAGCTGGCTTTCTGTTTTCCTTTGACAGCCAGTCTGCGTTGTTTACGCAAACGTTCTGTCAATACTAAACACCGCATCTATAAGTGTACACCAGGTCATTACTATCCGCCGGTGTTAAGCTATAAAAAGCTGTCCTTGCTGCCAAGGCTGAGCGTCTTAAAGCAAATGACAGAGCGAAGAAGATAAACGCGTCCCGACTTACCTGTCCCTGCTGTCCTCACTGCCGCGCGCGTTTACTCCGTCGCGAAGCCGAGTCCAGGGTCCGCATCCCTGTCACACGACGCGTGGAGTAACGCTACTTCTGCTTCTCGCTCTCTCGTCTGCTCCGTCTTTCCCCTCCTCCTTGTCAAACGGGAAGCGCAATCCCGATACTCAGCCGCGCGGCGCGGCGCAGCGCAGCACTCACACACTCATTCGCTCGCTCACGCGCAAGGCACGCAAAACAAGTTCGCGCCGCGCCGTACCTCCCGCACGAGACGCCCCGAGGGCCACGCCCCCTCCTGCCTTCCGCCACTGGACGCTCTTAAAAGGTTTACGTTCGTTAATAATTATGAGACAGCATCAGCATACGGCGCTCATTGGCTCAAAGAGTCCCTCCGTTTGCTTTTCCCCCCTCGTTTCCCCTTCGCTTGAGGCCGCTGTCAGGTGACGTCATGGAACATTCCAAAAATTCCAGATTGCAGCATTCTTCACTGGAAGATCTTCAACACGTCGCAGTGTACAGGAACCATAGATTCCATCAGCATGCTTGGATGCACATGAATGAAACATTTCCTTCCGAGCCTCCTTTGGGAACCTCGGTTCAGGGCTGCTGCTCCACAGGTTAAAGTCTAGGATGAAAGATGAAACCATCTACTTATGCACAAGTCAAGGTTCCATGTGCACAATATCGGATTTGTTCATGGGTTCAAAATGAATAGCCACATAATGACACGGTCATTTGTGTTTTACAGCAGTCATACTTTGAGTGGGGTCTGTGAAGCATGCCCTGGGGATCTATGATTGTTTCATTTAATTACAGTAGTGGAAATCACACTCCAACATGATCAGACCTGTTATTTTTATTATCACCTCACAGCTCCAGGGTGTCCGGTTCAGTTCTCTGGTTACTGTCTGTGTGAAGTTGAGCATGTTGAGCATGTTCCCTTTCTTTTCATGTGGGTTTCCCTTTAGGTTATCTAGTTTGTAACCTCTTTGTCGTCTAGTATGTCGTTTATGTGTGTGTCTGTGCTCTAACATGGACTGCTGTCTCAGTGTTTGTGGGCTTGGTTCTGGAGCCACCACCACCCTTTTTAATGGTAAAGGAATTACTGCACACTGTAAACACGAATAAGTTGGCAAAACTTTAAAAAAAAATTGAGGTAATCAGTTACAGTTACAAGTAATGATGTATCCAGTTTTAAGTAAATGGAACTATGAGTTTTTGAGTTTGTTATACTCATTCATATTAATCGTTTTTTACTTGCATTATTAATTAGCATAAATCATACTATTTAATAGCAATTATCTTTTTTTTTTAGTTGTTGCAATCAAATAAGTTGTTGTTGGTCTTTCGGCTGCTCCCAGCAATGGGTCACCACAGCAGACGATCCAGTCCACACACAAGCTTGGCACAGGTTTTACACCAGATGCCCTACCTGACACCACAACCTTCCTATTTTATCTGGGCTTGGGACAGACACTTCACCCAGTTGCTGGGAATCAAACCCAGGCCTTTCGCATGGCAGGCGAAACACCTACCACTGAGCCCCCAGTGCCCTATTGCCCTGATAATGTCATACACAAAATCTCTAGTCTGAAAGATTTTAAGTTGGTGGAACTTTATGGTGACAGTTACTGTTACTTAAGTACTTAAAATATCAAATTTGTTCAGCTAACTTGAAAAGTGTCATTTCTTCAAACTCAAAAATACCCAAAAGTTCTAAATACTCATCAAGGTCTATTAATTTAAACTAATTGTAATTATTTAAGTTAACAGTACAATCAATATGTCAAAACAGTCAATATGGTTAATTACTTTGAGCATTAGGGTTTACAGTGCATGCAGAAATGCACAAATGAATTATATTTGCTATCTCATGAATTATATTTGATTTCTCAAGGCGGCACATCGGCACTGTGGTCTCACACATCCAGAGGTGAGGGTTTGATTTCCGCCTTAGTTCTGTGTGAGTGGAAGTTGTATGTTTTTCCTGTGCTTTGTGGGTTTCCTATGCTTTAGTTTCCTCCCAGAGTCCAAAGACATGTGGGTCAGGCTAATTCATTCATTCATCTTCTATAGGGTTTATCGTGTGCAGGGTCGTGGGGGGGCCTGCAGCCTATTTCTGGAGACTTTAGGCAGAAGGTGGGGTAGACCCTGGACAGGGTGCCACTTAATTGCAAGAAACACACAATTTGTGTGAACAATTTGAGAGCAGCAATTAATTATTATTATATATAAATTAGCTCCCAAATTGCCCATAGTGTGTATGAGTGGGTGAGTGTGTGGTGTGTGTATACTGCATGTGCCCTGAAATGGATTGGCACCTAATTCATGGTACGCCCTGCCTTGTGCCCAAAGTTTTCCTGTGGAAGGCTCCAGGCTTCCTGTGACCCTGTACAGGATAAGCAGTATAGAACATGAATGAATGAATTATTTTATCACCAGTTCTTTGATATTTGTTCAATCCAAAACCTTAAACCACAATAGCTACAACATATCTACATCAATCAATATCTACAATATCTATAATACCTATAAATGTCAAAATTGACCTAAAGTCTGATGTCTATGGCAAGTTCAGGAAATGCTCAAAAGCTTGAAATAAATAGCCAAAAGTATATTGCATATATTTAAGCAATGTTAATGAAATAAAGCTGTACTCAGAGAGGCAATTTATTTCATAGTTAAAAGTTTTAGAACATATGCTTTGAACTTTTGCATAAATTAAAAAAGGATATTAAACTTGTCAATGTGATTTAAGGTCAAAGTTCAGGTGTCAGTTGGCTTGCAAGAGCTTTTCCATGTCGCCTGTAGTGATACGTACTTGGTGCTAATGGTGAGAAAAAAGACTGCAACTGGAAATGATTTGTACCGCAATCACTTACCATCAAGTCTATTAGATAAAAAGCTTTATCTTTTTTGAGTAAGAAATGACAATGCTATTTTCGGAGATTTTCTCTTGTGTCAGGGAAGAGCCTGCTGCTAAAGTCAGCACATTTTCTTTCATTCCCTTACGCACTCTTACTCCCCGGTGCCGTTTAGCTTCCTCAGTTTGAGATACTGCTATTTAATGCAACTCTAAGTGATAGATGGAACCACATGAGAGCTATTGTAAAACATGCCTTTTGTTTCATTTAACCCTGTATATGAATCAGTAATAAGTGGGTGATTTGGATGAGACGATGATCTGGGCTGGTTGGGTCATGCCTCATTTTCATCAAAATGCTCCATTTAATATGACAATAATGTTGACGAAGCATCTCTTAAAGAATCAGTTGTGTGAAGCAAACCATTCATTTTTAGTGATTTATGTAAACTATAATAGTTTAAAGAGACCGGTGCTATCTGTTAAGGTTATGAATGTTTTGTTGCCTTGAAATTTTCGTATTATGGCAACACTTTTTAGATCTATGAATGGATAGTGATGATGAATCAGTATTTTATATAGCCTACTGTTCAGTTTTATGAAAATAGATGTTAGCAGCATGGAAGTTCAGTGTATTTCCTTTAAGGTTAAAAGACATAAAATGAACAACTCTCAAAACAGGTTGAAGCAGCGAATTAATTACCTGTCATCTAAAGCCTAAAGGCAAGCCAGTTCTACTGGGCCAACTGGTTGGGTGTCTTGTCATTTCAGGAGGTCAGATTTGTCTCTTCTGCTCGCAAATTATGCAGCATGGAGACTGTCAGTTTACTTTGGCAGCATTGTACAGACACGACTGTTTCCTCTTTCTCTCTTGCTCTCCCATGGTCTGTTTGAGATGGAATTACTCACGCCCACACTCCCACTGTTTGGCATGGAGTTACTCACTCTGATTCGAACACTCTCCAGAGACCCCTCTCCTCTCCACATATAACCCACTGTGAGACATCGTCCTGCTTAAATTGGTAGATGTAATAAAGTACACCAGTATAGCATAGTCCATGATATACAGTGTTTATAAACAGGCTCTGGAGTTCTGTTTTGTCATTTTGTCAGTGACATCATAACGGTACTTATGACACGTGTCGCACTCAAGTAGTATAACTGTAAACGCTAAGAGTTACTGGCTCATTTCAGCAAATTCAATGGAATATTCAAACATTATTATTGTAAGCTGCATCAATTTCATTTTTTATGGTGCTGAGATCATTTGGCTAGAGGGCAAGCTTGCGTATAACTCAATCCTCATTGCTCACAGAGCAGAACGCAATCACTGCATATTCATTGTCGGGAAATATATGTAAATGTGCAGACTTTATAGTGGGAAAAAAAGGTGGGGAAGCAGTCGATAAAAAGTCTCTGGTCGTATATCATTTGGCACTCCGAGTTGAAAACGAGGTGACAGGCTTCTGGAGCTCCTGCAGCGCACAGCAAAGTTCACCTGGCACTCAGGTGATGAGTCACAGCTCTCCGGGCTCTGGCCTTGTCATCGGATGCCAGCACTGCTCAGACTCCCTGCAGAGAATGAGGGGGCGGCGTGTCTATCGTCATGGCAGCCACGGCGCGAGGCTGACTCACACATGGTGCTGCATGGAGGGTAAAGTGTGTAGGGGGGAGAAGGGGATGTTGTCTAAAATAGCTGCTCTGTTAGGTTCATTCTCATCTGCACTAAAGTGTGTGTGTGCAGCACAGGAACTCTTTGTACTCTGCAGGTAGTTATATTCTGTTTTGAAGGTTTGAAGGCATCAGTGTTGATGTTTTATGTTCATATCTACCATGTTAAGCTTTGTACCCTGCAGGGGTGAGAGAAAGGGAGAGAGAGAGAGAGAATGGACAAAGCAGCAGCAGGACCAATACAGTGTGAGAGCGCCACACTTTGACAAAATGATCGTTGCAGGCTTATGTAATCCTGCTACCTGCATGCATCTCTTCAAGCAGACGACCAACACAGTGAGTATTATATAACTACATTAGTCTCCCCTCAGAGGCCTGCTGCACTTGCGCAGTGTACACCACCGGGATAGTGAGAGAGAAACAGAGAGAATGTATTGCAGGCTGCTGTGACACTAACATATTCAATAATGCTGCAGAGGTAGAAAGAACAATAATGCAGAAAATTATGTCCTCTCTCTCTCTCTCTCTCTCTCTCACTCTCACATCTCTCTACTATGCACTTATGTTTGTACAAAAGCAAATTAAGAATGCATGTTTTAGCACTTAATACACTTTATGCCTCATCTTATCAAAAATGTAAATTAATTGAATGCTATTTTTAATATAAACTATGTAGTACTGTATCTAAAATAAATGTTGCATAATAACTACATTGTTATTAACACTGTTATCCTATGCAGTGGTTTAAAAATGATAAATGCTCCTGCTTATTTTAAAAGAGTATATAGGCTAAGTGCATACTGTATGTACATACGTGCATACGCGTCTTAGTGAACACTGCTGGGACAATCTTCTCTCTCGCTCAGTTTTAGGGTAATTAGACTGCTCAAATCTTACAAATGCACACTGGCATGCAGGCATCAAGTCCTAAAGAAACTAATAGTGTGGTAATGTCGGGTAGATGTTCTCAGTGCACGTGTGCCAGCAGTGCCCAAACTCAATTAGCTGTCCTCCATACTGCACTGTAATCCAATGTGCCTGGGTCTTACACTTAGAATGCAATTACACCTCTGACAGGCACGCTCAGTCATTTCACAATTAGGACATGGTTTGTGCAGTCCTTCTCAAAATGAATATTTTCGATGAAAACCTACCATGGCAGGATAAATGAGCTGGTTTGGCAAGTTTGGATTAAGAACAAAAAGAATTTTCGAGTGCATAGAAAGGTCGGTACAAAGATCATTCATCATAAGTTCTATTTGTTCCCCAGCTTGATTATTATTTCCGCTGTATGATAAAAGAGAAACCTCTGTAATTGTTCCAGGTTAGTATTAATGACGTGGCTTCAATTGATGCGAATGCTTGTGTAAAGTGGTTACCACATGTAATTTCGAAAATCATAACAAATTTCCTATCCACCCACTAACAATTCAGTGTATAAGCTTCATAAGGCTTTCATTATTTTCATGAAAGAGCTTCTTAAATTTTGCATCAGGTAACCAAAAATGTTTAACTAATAATACATGCAAGAATATTTACAGAATGCAATATGACTTTGCTGATATTTCTGATGGAGAAATGAAAATACTGTACTTGCCTGCACCATTGGAGGAAAGAGTTATCCCTGCATAACTCTGTTCCTCATATGATAATTTGTCACGTTAAGCAAATTTAAACACGAAAAAAAAGGCAACAGACTGAGCTTTTAGACAAGTGCAGACACTTATTTCCAAGACTGTGTTATTTTTAAAATGTCTCTATGTGGGCAAAGTGAGACAAAGTTAAAAAAAAAAAAAATCACCTAGAAACACATCTCACAGATTCACCAGCCTTGGGATGTACAACTTCACATGCTGTCTTTACTAAAACACTGCCCTTGAATAAAGGATGGTAATGAGCATTTGGTAACGCTGTATTTGTAATGATGATGAAAAGCAGATAATTTGTGTGTTTAGTGGAATAGTGCTGATTAATAATGTGTTAGACCAGTCAAGCAGTCGGCCGAGTTACTCTCCCCAAGCCTTTCTACCAGACAGTGTGGTGTTGACTTTGGCAATGCTAGTACATGTTCAACAGCTGCAATAGTCTTTGACCTCATCTGATCTTTTTTGTAGTCAGTGCCAAAAACCGTTGGTTTTGCTGCGTTGTCTGAGTTTTGGTTTATTGGGATGCAGCCCAGCATAGGTCTGAGCTTCCAGGAAGTATAAACCCGTGAGTACAAGAAAACGAGAATGGAGGCCAAATGTAATGAATATGCCAGGGTAATTTTATTCTTCACCTGAGTGTTTGGGCCAGACTGTGGCAAGGTTTTTTTTTTTTTTTCCTTCTGAGTCAGACAAAAATGGAGTGTTGTACTGCATTCTCTCACTACTTGGTAGTAGTGAACTGCTGACTCTTCCTTGATTTAAAAAAAAAAAAAAAAAAAAATATATATATATATATATATATATATATATACAGTGGTGTGAAAAACTATTTGCCCCCTTCCTGATTTCTTATTCTTTTGCATGTTTGTCACACAAAATGTTTCTGATCATCAAACACATTTAACTATTAGTCAAAGCTAACATAATTGAACACAAGATGCAGTTTTTAAATGATGGTTTTTATTATTTAGGGAGAAAAAAAATCCAAACCTACATGCCCCTGTGTGAAAAAGTGATTGCCCCCCCTTGTTAAAAAATAACTTAACTGTGGTTTATCACACCCGAGTTCAATTTCTGTAGTCACCCCCAGGCCTGATTACTGCCACACCTGTTTCAATCAAGAAATCACTTAAATTAGAGCTACCTGACACAGAGAAATAGACCAAAAGCACCTCAAAAGCTAGACATCATGGCAAGAAATTCAGGAAAAAATGAGAACAAAAGTAATTGAGATCTATCAGTCTGGTAAAGGTTATAAAGCCATTTCTAAAGCTTTGGGACTCCAGCGAACCACAGTGAGAGCCATTATCCACAAATGGCAAAAACATGGAACAGTGGTGAACCTTCCCAGGAGTGGCCGGCCGACCAAAATTACCCCAAGAGCGCAGAGACAACTCATCCGAGAGGCCACAAAAGACCCCAGGACAACATCTAAAGAACTGCAGGCCTCACTTGCCTCAATTAAGGTCAGTGTTCACAACTCCACCATAAGAAAGAGACTGGGCAAAAACGGCCTGCATGGCAGATTTCCAAGGCGCAAACCACTTTTAAGCAAAAAGAACATTAAGGCTCGTCTCAATCTTGCTAAAACACATCTCAATGATTGCCAAGACTTTTGGGAAAATACCTTGTGGACCGACGAGACAAAAGTTGAACATTTTGGAAGGTGCGTGTCCCGTTACATCTGGCGTAAAAGTAACACAACATTTCAGAAAAAGAACATCATACCAACGGTAAAATATGGTGGTGGTAGTGTGATGGTCTGGGGTTGTTTTGCTGCTTCAGGACCTGGAAGGCTTGCTGTGATAGATGGAACCATGAATTCTACTGTTTACCAAAAAATCCTAAAGGAGAATGTCCGGCCATCTGTTCGTCAACTCAAGCTGAAGCGATCTTGGGTGCTGCAGCAGGACAATGACCCAAAACACACCAGCAAATCCACCTCTGAATGGCTGAAGAAAAACAAAATGAAGACTTTGGAGTGGCCTAGTCAAAGTCCTGACCTGAATCCTATTGAGATGTTGTGGCATGACCTTAAAAAGGTGGTTCATGCTAGAAAACCCTCAAATAAAGCTGAATTACAACAATTCTGCAAAGATGAGTGGGCCAAAATTCCTCCAGAGCGCTGTAAAAGACTCGTCGCAAACGCTTGATTGCAGTTATTGCTGCTAAGGGTGGCCCAACCAGTTATTAGGTTCAGGGGGCAATTACTTTTTCACACAGGGCCATGTAGGTTTGGATTTTTTTTTCTCCCTAAATAATAAAAACCATCATTTAAAAACTGCATTTTGTGTTTACTTGTGTTATCTTTGACTAATAGTTAAATGTGTTTGATGATCAGAAACATTTTGTGTGACAAACATGCAAAAGAATAAGAAATCAGGAAGGGGGCAAATAGTTTGTCACACCACTGTATATATACTGTATACAGTTAGACAAATGCTCATAATGATGTGATGCCCTCAGCATTTATTAAGTTGGAAATAGCATTCTCACTTTTACATTGCCTCCTACTGTACTTCACTCATTGTCTAGGAATGAAAAACAAAAAAAATATTGTCTTAAATAGCACGTGCTAATCAGTTTGCTGGAAAGAACAAATTAACTTTAAACACTGAACCTGGTTTATGCTCACTTGGTGAATAGTAACACTGAGCATATTAAATGTAATAACAGTGACATGCTTTTGGCTTTAAGAGATCTTGATAAGATTCAGTTTGCGTTCTGCTTAATATCAAGTGTTCATCAGTCCTAGATCTGGAGAGCCACAGCCTAGTGGTTGTACTTTTGAGGCTGAACTGAGAAACACTGCTTACACACATTTGACAAGACCAATGTGATAGATAAAGAACTCATCACAATACACACTACTGTGTTTCCAAAACCAGAGAGATGGACTGTACCATTTTAAGTGTGATGGGGGAAATAACTTGCAAACATGGACACTATATTATTGTATGATAAAATAAACAACAATAATTTGTTTAATTATGTGTTTTAAATACACACTTTCTAATTAAAGTATTGAATATGTTTAATATCCTCTGTGTGTTCTAGCCACATAAAACAGGTCCAGTTCCAAGCTTGTGGAATTTACCAAACAATTATATTTTGTCTCGCTTCTTTGAAACGGAACCGTTCCTAAAATTTATACGCCTGTGTTTTTCTTAGCCATGGACGACTCATTTCAGCAGTGCACGGAGCCAAACACCTCAGAAGTGTGAGAGTGGTAATTGCTTGTAAATGAAAAATGGGTTTATGCTCATTGGTGCCAAAGTGAGGTCTTGGGACTGGAAAAACGGAAGTCTAAAAGCCTCAACACAAAAACACAAGAGAAAAAAAAATGTGAAGAGGTGGATCATCTTTTGTACATACCATTTTTTTACAAAAAGATTCTCACTTAAAGATCAGCCTTGGTTATCGCAATCAAAGAAAAGTGAATTTGTTTTAACCTTCTCTATTATCACAGTTTAAGATTTATATTTTTGTATTTTTTCCCCCCCATCTTAACAGGTATGAACAGAACCTCAGTTCCACCTAGTGGACACAATAAATCTAACCTCCCCAAATAGTCGTTACATAACATACCTGCTACGTATCAGAGACAACACAGACAGAAAGGCGTTTGTTAGCTGTAGAACGGTTTTTATTGTAGTATTCAGAATTGCCACATGCAGATCAATCACTATGTCTGAACAATGTGCAATGCCAAAACTGCCTTTTGTATGGTATAAATCAAGCAAGGCACTTGTGTCTCTAGGTCTGGGTCCAGGCCTGGACATTGTTGATAAGCCGGGTTATCAATTAAGGCACTTTTAGTGTTTTGTCACCACTGAAAACCTTGCAGGTTGCTTCTAAATCAATAGCCATGCATCCACCAGAATACTTGTGTTAATTGGATACTCTGGGTCATATATATATATATATATATATACACATACACCAGAGGCATTTGCGTGCTTACAGTATGTATTAATTCTACAATCTTTCCAATTGACCATTAGGACAGTTCTAAACGAAAGTAATACATCCCAGTATTTACAATACTTGCATAAAAAAAAAAAAAAAAACAGAACATTTTGAAATTAAAATCAAGTTCATAGGACACTGATCATAGGATTTATCACTAGAATCCATTACTCACTGGACAATAGGATTTAAAATCTACAGTATTTCAAACTCAAAAGTACCATCACTTTTAACCGACAATTTAAGTGTACATACAGTGCAAATTGTGTTAAACTGGAACGTCTTTCCTTAAGTAATGATTATATATAAATAAAATGAAATATTGAACAGGAAATGTTTCACTTACAATTAAAATAAAATACAATACAATATATCCACATACCCAATTCACAATATCAAATGTAAGAAGGGAGAAATGAACATGAAAAACATGACTCTTCATGCATAAAGTGAAGTGTTGTAGTACCAAGCTTCTGGGATTCAAATATCAGACCATCTTGTTTATAGTTGCCGACAATAAAACGTAGTGAAATATATTAGTGCATGCATGGTTTTACATAGTTAACCATCTGAAATGTTAAAAAATTACACAACTACAGTCCACTATAAAAACATGGCCTAGCCTGCCCTGAAATGACACCCAGGTTATTGCATGAAACTATACAGCACGGTTTGTGTTTGCAGGTCTGATTATCTGTTCAAGATCTACTGCAACACAAGGTGAAAAAGCACCACTATCATCACAATGTTTGCCAAACAGATCAGTATTTAATATTACAGTTCTAAGCAAGCATGATGCAGCATGTGTCATGTGTTGCAATAGTGTAGGGAGTGCTTATCTCTCCCACACACTGCCTCCATGGGGCTCGAGTGAGGGCCGGAAATAAACAACCCCTTCTGACAGCCCCATGGCCATGGGCAAGTTCAGTATCACATGCTCTCATCCCTGCTGAAATTGCTTGAGGACAAATTGCTTGACTACTGTAAAATATTTAGCCCTGACAAAGAAATGAGCCTCCAGTAAAGAGTGTGTTCACTTTAGGTAGAGAAGGTTTGTAGCAGCAATACCATGCAGACTCATATTCGTGGCTAGATCGATAAAGTCAAATGGACTATTGAATAGTACCGCACTGTCATCTTTTGTCTTAGGACGGTGTCTGAGTTGTCCCTTTAAAAATACAAGCAGCAAGTATAAAGAAAAGATACAACTACACCAGTAAAGAGACTTCATGAAATGCACAACAATCTGAAAATAACAGGGTAAATTTGTTAAAATGCACAAAAAATATATAACATACATCCACCATTTATCCTATAATACACTACCTGTTGACAGCTACAACTCCAAAACAAGGAGAGAATTAGCACACTCCCCCTTCACACACACATCTTTAAATAAGGATAAAGGTGGCTCAGCTGAAATCTCGGTTGGGAAAGATGAGTGGGCCCAAAAGGGTCCAAAGGTAGAGAGCCAGTCCCAACCAGCTGGAGGAGATCTTCACCCACACCGCAGGCATGCTGCTCTGCATGGCCTTGGTGTTTATGTCAGGCCTGTGAGAAGAAGGGAAGATGATTAGTAATCCATGTGTTTAATACACAAGACACCTACGGCACTTGAACCTGGGTAGTAAAGCAAGAAAACATTTAGCTACTTATACACAGAGCAGCTTTATATGCTAACGACTGATGACTAAAAAAATAAATATAAAGTGGATGCAAGCCTTCCAAGGAAGACATGTGTCGTCTGCCCACCGAATGTGCTACAGTTCTTTTTATGCTGTACAGGAAAATAAATAAATAAATAGAGCACATCTTTGCTTCCTAGTTAAGGTTCTGTGTAGGTTTGGTGCATTTCTTGTTTCAGGAGTTGCAGATGAAAGAAAAGTGTGACTCTGACAGACTCAAGACTACAGATCAAGACTAGTGATCTGTATGTCTCGCCTATGCTTTGCAGGCAGGTGACAAAACTACTAGGTCACAGACATCTTTCATCAAACTGCAATAGAATCGATGTTTCAGGCTTAACAGAACAACTTGATTCCATAATTTCTCCATGATTACTCATTTCCTGGAAGGCAGACATTTTATCGTGACTCACCACCTGGCACAGGTTTTTCTCCAATTCACACCTCAAAACTTTAACTTTCACGTTTCTGCTGCCAAACCTGTTCATGGCCATATTTCTCAGATTAAACTTTTATTTTAAGAAATGCTTCAATACATGGCAGCATGTGAAATACAATATTAATATGACTTCATCTTTCCTGCTGAATTTTTAATTGTATGTAAATATCCTCAGTTGTGCACACACACACACACACACACACACACACACACACACACACACACACACACACACACACACACCTTAAATCTTGAAACTATGTCAGCTGTAGCTGCACAGCAATTTTTGGTAAGGTCAGCATAAAGGTATTTGAAAGTTTTTTTTATAGTAAAAAAATTATAAATAAATAAAAGGCATCTCTGAAGGCAAAGAAAGGAACAAATCTGAGTTACAACGAATATGGCAAACATACTCTAATTGAAAGATGTACTAAATTAGAACAAAAAAATCTAGGTAATTACATCAAATTTTAATGGTTTCAGGTCTGCGTTGGGTGAAAGTCACAATGACGACATGACATAGGAATTACAGCCTTTTCATTGTTTCAGGGTCAAACCAGATTTCCAAGGCTTTTACTCATGGAAATTCGTTCATACTGATTACATGACTAATCAGTCACATGACTCTGTTTAACGATATTACACACTTATCTCACACAGCCATATAAACACCAGGGACTTTCCCGACCATTTGGTGATTTTTTACATTTTTTTTTAAGGTCATCAAAATTACAATACCTTAACTTTCTGATACTAGAAATTACAGAAGGAAAATTACCTTCAAGCCCTAGCGCACTACAACATTCTACAACCCACTTACTTGTACCAGTTGGTAAGAGTCATCATAATGTATAGTGAGGCCAGGAAGAGGTGAAAATGAAAGAACGAATAACTATAGGTGACTCCGTCCTCCTCATTATCCACCACTCGCCGCAGGCCGTCATCTCCCACTGGTCCGTCCACGTCTGAACCACGACCCTCCTCTGTTTGCATCAGCCTGTTAACCTGAGCATTACTGGATGAGCGGATACTGTGCACAGACAGAAGGAGTGCTTGGTCAGGAAAATGTTGACAACAGCACATTCAGCCATCTCATATTTTACACTAAATTAGAGGCTGCATAGAATACTTTATTTGCTGACCAATACAGGTGTTAAAGATGTGTGAAGTTGTGGACTAGACAGAGAGAGAGAGAGAGAGAGAGAGAGAGAGAGAGAATGAGAGAGCAAGGCTGATAGTAAAGAAATGCAGGCTAAAGCCCTATTTGGACAGGACTAGTTTTCCAAACAACGTTCGAGTTAAGCCCTATTCGGACGGGAGTAGTTTTCCAAACGACGGTTGAGTTAGAATTTTTTTCAGACGACGCCTGTCATTACATGTATGCATTCGGATGGGACTAACATCTCAGTGTTTATTACGGAGGTAGGAGTGTCTGTTTTACATGTGGGCGTTGCACAAGATCACATGTCTACATCTACATCAATAATTGGTGAGCAAACTTGAATAGCGGCGTGTAAAAGAAAACGCGTTTTGGGGAGAAAAAAAAAAATCGGCAATCACAGACATTCGCATTCAGACGGAATTAGATTTCTCAGAGGACCTCCAGGTTTGCTGAAAAACAGTAGGTTGGGGCCTTTGAGTGGCGCAGTGGTGAAGTGCTCGCCCTATCATCCAGGGATTGCTGGTTTGATCCCGGGTGATGCTGTTACTTCTCACAGCCGGAGGCCTAGAGAGAGCTGATTGGCCGAGCTCTCTCAGAGGGGAGGGATGAGAGGTACTTTGTGCTCCCACATTAATTACGGCTCTACAGCCAATCAGGGGCGTCTGTGCGCTAGCGCACGCGGAAGGAGCGGCTAGCGCTTTCCTCCGAGTGTGTTACTCCGCCCCTAACGGGGCGTGAGCAAGCAGTTAGAAAAGATGCGGTCGGCTGGCGTCACGTGGTTCGGAGGAAACACATGATAGTCTTCGGCCCTCCCGGCTGAATGGTAGTAGTAGCCTTAATGTGGGACCCCCCTAGTGACGGGGAGCAATTGGCCACAACTAAATTAGGGGGGGGGGGAAAAAAAAAAAAAAAAAAAAAAAATCGGGAAAAAATCCAAATAACAAACAAAAACATTTTTTTACATGGAGGTCGCTCTGGAATTTTTACAGAGGGCGTGTAAGAGAAAGACAGACATGGCAGATTCAGACGGGATTAAAATCACAAAGTACGTCTGTGAAACAGAAATTTCTCTAACGATCCCCTGTAAAACTAGTCCCATCCGAATCGGGCTTCAGAATTTTTTTCAGATGACATCTTGTCATTTCATGTATGCATTCGGACGGGACTAACATCTCCGTGTTTATTACAAAGATAGGAGTGTCTGTATTTTATATGTGGCCCTGCACAAGACCACATGTCCAGGATGCGTGGATTCTACATCCATCATTGTTGCACGAACTTGAATACTGGCGCGCTAAAGATAGTTAGGTAGTTTACATTGACCAAAACACAAAAGAAATTGTGTTTTGGAAAAAACATTTTCGGCAATCACAGACGGGATTAGATTTCTCAGAGGACCACCGAGTTTGCGGGAAAACAGTAGTTTTTTGTTAGTCCATTTTTATTTTATTTTATTATTATTATTATAACAGCTTAAGGAGCAACATGTTTGTGCACTTTCTAAAGATTTTAGTTCTGTTTGTAAATAAAGGGTTGGAAATGAATCCTTCATTAGGGTTTTTTGGTTTTATCTGATTAATCGGGGGGAGTGAGGAGACACCCTAGAATTTCATACCCTAAGTCAAACAGTTTATCATGAATCTTCTTTGCATTGTTTCCCTTCAACCCTATTGCAGCATTGTGCAGAACTATACCGCAGGCTTTTTAAACAAGTAGAAATGCTTACAAACATACTGATTTCCAGAAACATAATTTGGGCAAATATTTTTCCCATTTTTTTATATAGATTTTATGACCACCACTAAAAATATTTTGGTAAGCCTTTAAGCTTTAGAAAACTGAAAAGAAGATTGATCACTGAAAGGTAAGAAGGGATGTGTTTACCACATATGTTCAACACTGCACGCGCTCTGTTCCGCAATTAATGTTTTCAGCTGAGTCACATGAGCCTCCACACGTGTGTCTTAAGAACTGGTATATCCTTAAATAGTACAACATTTTCTCCATGTTAAATTGGACATCTTCTGTTATACTGAACTTTCAGCTGCCTAACACAGTACTATATGTCGCATAAAATTCCCGCTATCTGTTTTGACCCAAATGAGGATGCGTTCCCTGTCGAGTCTGGTTCCTCTCAAGGTTTCCTCCCACTGCCATCTCTGAGTTGCCACATCTCCTTGCCACACTCGGCTTGCTCATCAGGGACAATCTGATCATTATGATTTATACACAATTTGCCTCGCTCATACACATCCCCATAATTTTCTTTTAATTTTGTGAAGCTGCTTTGAGACAATGACCAATGTTAAATGCACTATATAAATAAAATTGTATTGAAAATAACAGATTATTTTGTTATTATATTAAGACTATTTGTTATATTATTATTAATGTTGTTGTAGTATTTGTTCATGTTTGTTAGTAAAGCTGTAGGTTGGAAATGCAATTTGTTTATTGCTGTTGATAGAATAGTACTTAGACACATTACCTACTGTTTATTTACATTTCACTACAATCATAAAGATTTTTTTTAACTGCCCCACCCAGACATTTTTCAAACTCAAACATCAGACACCTACCCTACCAAAGTACTGTATCAGATGAACATTTTTACCACGTCATTATACCGTTCCCAGTAAAAACGGTCAATTTAAGATGTGACACTGCATCATTATAATATTTGCTTATGTTGACTGGTATGTTGTACCTGGCATAAAAAGTACAAAAGAGGAAAATGACGAGCCCCACTATGCCCTGGGCGTCCCACCACTGCACAATGCCGGGAGCGCTGGTTGGTGTAGGTTGTGTAGTGCTGACGCTCACATTGGACACCAGACTCAAGAGGCTGGGATTACACTCCCGATCTAAAAGGACACAAACAACAAATCAAGAACAGACAGACATAGAACATAACGTGTACAACATGAACAGGAAGAACACAGAATACTGCTATGCTAGGTGATCATTAGAACCTTGGCTGCACGTAGTTCAACATGGTGTAGTTACCCATGATGACATTTCCTAATGCAACTCTATACTAGAAGTAATTATCTTTAATGCATTTAAACAACTGTCTTTTCCATGCATCTAACATGCCAAACAGGAACATAAGGGTTGAGCAAAAATTGTATAAACAATTATAATGGATGATTATCAATTGTTACAGAATTGTTTTGAGAACTCTGGCGCATGGTACTACAATCATCAGCAGTATAGTCACTGACATTGCTTCTTTGGCATTTAAAAAATTGGTCAAATCTAAAACTGGATGCAGATTCATCATATGTACAGTGCGGATTCAAAACACAAAACTGTAAAAGCATTATGAAAGAGTTCCTACAGGAGATTTCATGACAAACGCAGTGTATCTTATGCATTAAACTGGTCAGGCTACATAAAGGTTCATAAAGCATCTCTTCCTATATATTTAGTGTGTTTGGGGGGTGGGGGGGTTTACTTGGTCAAAAGTAAACCACTTGTTAGGTGATAGTAATGTAGTGGCACACAATGTCGCCTTGTATCTCCAGGGTCTGGGTTCGCTTCACGCTTCGGGTCTGTGTGCATGGAGTTCGCATGTTCTTCCCATGCTCGGTGGGTTTCCTCTGGGTACTCTAGTTTCCTCCCACAATCCAAAGACATGCAGATCAGGTTAACTGACATTCCTAAATTGCCGTAATGTGTGAATGTGGGTGTGAAGGTTGACCGGAGGTCCAACCACGGTGGTAAAATGAAAATAAATATGATGGTCACCATTATATGTGGGTTACAGAGGGTCCTAGATGAATGGGAACAACTTGTTAGTGAAGCTAATCAGGGAAATTTCTTTTTTATTTGCTAGGCGGGATAAAGATTAAACTTCGGAGCAATGCAAAAAGGTCATGTGGTCCAATACATCCAGACTAACCCTTATAACATCGTGATGGGTGCATCAAAGTACGAAGGGAAGCCCACCATCATACATAGTGCTGTACAAGCCTCTAGAGGTAGTGATGTTCACCTTCAGGCCCAGCAACGTTATGTGGCTATAAAATGATGTCAGCTAATGACGTGAATGTACTGAATGACAGAGTTTTTACATCAATAGAGTTTGCCTTCCCTGACAATAGAGGCATTTTCTAGGACACTAATTGTGAAAGAGTGGTTCTGGGAGCTTGACTAATCATTTTCACACATGACATTGTGCACTGTAATTAAAGCTAAAGATGAGTGTTATGAGAACACTTACTGAAACTTGTTAATGAACTAATACATTTTCTTTACCAACAAAAATGAACTTTTTTTCATAATGCAGATCAAAGAAAAACAAAACAGAGTGCATAAAACTCCTGTGGGAAATCTTTGAGCACGACCACTCAGAAGTTCGGGATCAACAACTCCATGGTTGTTGCTGATACTTTATTCTTTCCATATTGTAAAACGATGCTGAAGGCATCTAAAATATGTAATAATCTTCCTCAAAGTGTCTGTGTTTAGATGGGTCTGCTACTTATACTCTGTAAGGCCTCCATAAGGGCTCCAATCTGAGGTGCTGTTAGTTGGTGATTGAGGCTGGTAACTATAAATAAACTTTAAACTAACTTCTCCTTTGTAGCAGAGGAAAGTTTTGGTCTGCATGAGAGCCAGTTCCATCATGGTGCTTGATAGGTTTTGCGAATACACTTGACAATGTTGTTTTTGCAAGAACTACTCCGGAAAGGCTGACCTTGGCGTCTTAAAATAACAACTGACTGTTGTTGTTACATAATTATCTAATTCTATACGTGTTATTTCATAGTTTTGAATTCACTAAACAAAAACAAAGGAATTTGCAGGTGATCCCAAACTTTTGAGCGGTTGTGTATGTGTATATACATGTTTACTATGGGATAACTAGAGCAAATAAGAAATTAGCCCTTCTCTCCATAATTAAACATAAATAAGCAGGACACAAGAGGACACATAAAAGGATCACAAGCCTATTCTACAGCATGATACTTACGACCCAAATACATTAACCTGAGAAAGTTAAATATATTTATTATAATATAAACATATAACCAAATTAACAATCATTTAAAAAAAAAAAAACTCTTATCTTGTGAAAGACTTACTAGGGTTGTTGGTCATTGCAGACCAGGTGACGTACATGGTGTACAAACTGATGAGGGATGACTGGAGCAGACCAGATTGTGGAGAGGCATCCTGTAACACAGTAAGAAGGAACCGAAATGAGACTAAACTATCTGAAATGTTCAATCCTCAGTAATGATATTTAAAGTAGTGTCCAGGGAACTGCAGGGGTCTGTAAAGGAAATTTTATTAGTGCATTTGACTGGTCAATTGAATGGGCTTAGAAGGAAAGAAAGAAGGAAAGTAAGAAAGAAAAATCCTTAAAAAACAAATTCCACCTAGGACTTAGTGTTCTGGCTGTACAATATTTAAAAATAAAAGCTACAGTATACTGCACAAGCAAAAATATTATTGCACACATTCCCAAAAAATGAGTCCAATAATTGACTAATTTAATTAAATTTATAAAATAAATCTGTGTTGAGTGTGTCAGTTGAATTTATTCTGCAGTATAAAGTTTAAGAACACCTGCTCAAAGGGTGTTTTTAAGCAAATGCAGAAAAATAAAAGACTCCAGTAAACCTAACCAGCGTACACAAAAACAAACTGCTGTGGGTTTTAGAGATGGGGTGGAAAAAACTAATTTAAATAACATACTGCTATTCTTTTGTGTAGCAATTCATGGATCACCACACTGACTCCAGAATCGAATTTTTTTTATTATTTTTTTATTTTATTTATACATTTCATTTGAGGCGTTACAATGTTGCCATTCTTCTATTATCCAGCAGGTGGCATGCTTGAAGCTATTGACAAAGCATAACATTCTGTGTGGTAGGAGAACATTACACGTCAATGTAAGTTTGTTTAAAACTGTAGCACCATCTGAAAAAAAGATTAATATTGAATTGGGATTATTTATAAAATCATTATAAGAACAACATGCTTGAACCCCACCTGAATACCATGATAATATTATATGGGGAGATCCCTGGTGATTTTCATCTCTCTTTATGGTTTTCAGGTTTCATCTTTGGGTGTAGCGTGTGACAAAGATGAACTGCAGTAATTATTTAAATTTACAGGATATGGCTTTTTTCCTATATTGGATATTACTAAAGCAATCTTCAAATTCACCTGGTGAATTACCCAAGCTGTAATATCATGGGCAAGAGATTATTTTAGCAGTTATAAAACTTTTCATAAATTTATGTTAACACATAGCGTTTCCAATTACATTCAAGAAAAGTCAGCAAGTGCTCTATAGAAGTCCACTTCTCCAAGCTAAAACTGAACTATGAAGAAAATAAAAACTGCATTTCTCACTGTAGTAAAGTTCTTCTTTTTCCACATATAATACAGCAGAATACACGTCCTATCCTATGCACATCAACAAGTGTAGGGTCATACCTGCACTTTGGGCAAAATGGACACCACAGAGATGATGACACAGAAGATGAGGTTTAGGCTGATGAAGACCTTGTGCTCTGTGCAGCCGTCAGGTTTAGTGTAATAGAGATAGAAAAGCACCACAGCAGCAAATGCCAGGGCATAATGCAGGATGGTAAAAAATAGGAGACCTACAAACAAACAAATCCCACTCTTAGATTATATCTCAGGTACGAGTGTACCCTAAAATTAGCCATTGAAAAGGAAATAGATTTGCAGTCTTACCAAAAAACCAGCATTTGCTGTTGCCCTCCTCTGCATTTCTAACCCACACCTCATTCCACGAGTGAGCAAAGTCGATCAGGAGGATCAGCTGTATCAGGATAAACATGAAGGAACCCACAATGCCAAAGTAGAACCACACTGTACACACACAGACACACACACAAATAAGGAAGATCAAGATAAAGAAAGGCAACCCATACAGGTTTGAAGTTTTTTAACCAGATGTATCAGTCTGCACAACCTATTCAGACTCCTATGCAGATAAATAAGAATTAGAACCAGAGAATTATTTCCTGACCTCATAAACAACTCATTTCAAACAACTCATTAGAAAAGTTGTCACTGTGGTGTAGTTTATATTCGAAAAGCAGTCACAAACTAATAAAACCCAGCTCTGAAATCTCTATATTTCTCTGGAGTTTCTTAAATTTCCCTCAGGATGAGACATTTGGGCATCAGTGACATAGCAGATAATACTATGAGGCACACTATAACATCTCGCCTAATTTCTAGTACCATATGCACAAATCTCAACACTGTCATAATTATCAATAATAATTGATCATTACCATCTATCCAACTAAAAAAGATTCTCAGAATGATATAATTAAAGTGCCTGAAATAATAATAATAATTAAAAAATAATAATAATAAACAACATATTAAATGATTACTGCCTGCTGAAACAAAGCTGCCCATACTTGCACAGAAATCAGAGCAACTCTGGGCAGAAATAAATGTTACGGCAATACATAATGTTGTCAAAAGTATGCTGTGGTGAATACATTCCGCAATCATTGCTAAAGGCTTTGAAAGAGTTTGAGACTTTTTTTTTGTCTTGGTAGTGTATATACCCTAATATTATTATTATCATTATTATTAACAGCCTGCAAGAGACTTGGAGATTGGAATTAAAATTCATCTTCTAACAGGTTAATAACAATTCCAGTTTTAAAAACTACAAATTATTAAAAGGTTTAGGAAAGGAGAATACCTGTGTAAGGGATACGTAGATAGCGGTCACTAAAATTTTTTTTTAATCTGATGTCAGAGGTGTGTTCAGATTGGCATCTCTTTTATTTTTAATCAACAGCACAATATTTAGATTAGACATACCATCATTAAACGTTCCATCAGGGATAAAAAAGGCTCCAACAGTGATCCCCACCAAGATTAGAAACTTGAAGAACCAGAAGCTGAAAATATAAAAGCCACAGAAAAGATAGCTTAGAGTACAGTCCAATAATAAAAAAAAATTACGGGATGCTAGGGCTGCACGATTCTTAACAAAATGTGAATTTTTCTCCATGAGTATTGAGATCACGATCTGAGATCTTTCTTTGTTTTTTTCCCCCTCCAACAAAAAACATCGAGCGCCCTTAAGAAAAAAAGTTTTGTCTGCACAGGACTTTCAACTCTCTTGTATTAAAATAAAAGTCACCTTTCCCTATTTTAATGTAAATAAAGTTAAAAGTTGTTAAACATAAACAGAATATTAACAATAATTCATTAAAATAACTAATAAGTAATCTTTGACACTCAGACAACCACAGAACATCATGTGTTTTAGCTTTTGTTATTATTATTATTTTATGAGCATAAGGTAAATGTAACAGTGTTAGGTAGTTATTAAATATATAGTTAACAGTGTATAATTTATTGTCAAAGGGTTTGTTGCTCTGTAGCTTTCGCTCTGTTCTCAAAGTCTCTGTGTAACAGCTAGAAATCAACAGGGAAGGTTTATTCTAATACTTTACAATACAAATACTTTAAGTTACAGCCCATTTAAAACTGCACACTCATCAGACAGTAGTATGTATTTTAGTTTTTAGCATGTGCGCGTGAAAGACATTTACCATATAATGATAAAAATAACAGAAGCACAGTCAACTTATGCCATAATAAATGGAACAACACGAAGAAAATCTAGCACCCCTATCTCACCTACGCGGTTTTGGGTGGTGGCTATAAGTACAGTTTATCGCTATACACCGCAAGTTTTGGCGTAGTAGTGATAACGTTTGATATTTCCACAAGAAAAATTATTATTATTATTATTATTTTTTGACAGACCTTGCGGAAGCTCACAGGCAGTCACTTGCGGTGCCTCACCGCGAGTCAAACGGCATGGGTGTTTAAAACACCTATACACACTGAGCGGACACATGAAGCATTCAGAAACAGGTCATCATGGAATTCAGCGAGCAGAGTGTTGTGATATTGAGTATGGAGTGATATCCTGGACATTATTCAAAAGGAATTGCAAATTACATTTGCAATTGCGTTTCCCATATGTGGATGCACAAAGTGTGCCATAATTCAAATGTAATTGCAAACTTTGCATTACCGTTTGCTTTTTCGCCTTCGCGAACACACAGTGACTGCCATATTTTAAATGAAAAAGAAAAGTCCATTTGCAATTCCCATGTCTTACAAGTCATGAGCCTGTCATATTTAAATAGCAAGATCGATTACCACGTTTGCTTTTTCACTTCTGCGTCGCGCGTGAAGCCGACCAAAACTTAAACGCAATCGCTAATCCATTTGCAATTGCATTTTCCACGCGTTACACGGAAACCTGTCAATCAGCGTCAGAAGCGGGTCTATAATGTGGGGCGTGACTGTATGGGGAGTGACGTCACTCGCAGTCGCCGACCAAGAGGGGGAAATTTGAGCAATGCGCGACGCAGAGAAAGTGAAAAAGCAACCATGGTTATTGATTTTGCTATTTAAATATGACAGGCTCATGACTTGTAAAACATGGGAATTGCAAATGGACTTTTTTTTTTCTTTCATTTGAAATTTGGCAGTCAGTGTGCGTTCACGAAGGCGAAAAAGCAAACGGTAATGCAAAGTTTGCAATTGCATTTGAATTATGGCACACTTTGTGCGTCCACATATGGGAAACGCAATTGCAAATGTAATTTGCAATTTCTTAGAATGTCTGGGATATCACTCCATAATTGAGCATAATACAAGTGTGAGTTTACTTGTGTGAGTAGCAAAATATAATCAGGGTGCAAAACAGTTTCAAAATACCAGCATACTACCCCAACTCCTGATTACTGGTTAGCTTGTTTAGCTCCACCTCCTTGTTACACGTCAAGTGAGTGACAGCGGGACGCCATAAATGAGGAAGAGAGATGAGAAGCAATTGAGTTGCATAACTAAATCATTTGCTAATCTCTGGCCTGATTGGTAATTTAATAGTGTTTCATGTTACACTGTTTGAGTGCAACCAGTGACATTGACTGATACAGCAATCCAGGATTGTAAATGAGATTGTAAGTGAACTTGTAAATGCTGCGTGATCTGAATGCAGGGAAATATATCCAAGTGAATCGCTGTCTTTTAGTAATGGGATCGCATGCATTTGTGAATTGAGATCGTGATTTTTATTTTCGATTAATCGTGCAGCTCTAGAGGAAGCTTGTCACAACACAAAGACAATCTCAGACATTAGACAACAGGTGCAGTAATTCTACAGCTCACCCATTCTGAATAGCAGCCCGAGGATCCTTGCTGCTCCGTACTCGGATCATGATGGCAGCAAAAAGGAAGAAGAAACAGGCCATGGCAAAGCACATACGGTAAACAGATTTGTAGCCCACAATCACATCACAGTTAAACTGGTTCTCTATCCCTACGATAGTGGTGCCACCTTGACAGAAGCCAGGAATCTGTGTAGAAAAATAAAGTATGCAACATTATGTTTACACTTTTTGTTCACACACAAAAAACAAAACAGTGCACTGGAGGATGCAGTTCTCACCTTACGAAGCTGAGTCTCCATGCCAGGCAGTATCATAATTATAGACACGACCGTGCCCAGCAACAGGAAGAAGGAGAAGATCAGCCGTGTAACTGTAGAGTTGTTGGATGATGGACAGCATCCACAGAGAAGACACGGGGCAGAGCCACACAAACACGAAGCCTAAAAATGTTATTTAAAAATGCATCAGTTTTCTCAAATGTTTATATGGACAACAATGAAAGACCTACAGTCTACAGTGAATCACGTCCTGACTCAGAACTAAAGGTGTAAAAGGGGAACATGGTGGCAAAAGGAGAAAATGTATCACAGTAAAGTTATGATAAGACGTATAGCCCTAATAGAAGTTTCCATTTTAATTGTTTAATAAGATTTCGTTTTGAGTACAAATTAGAAGCCTGTCTGATTTACAGTTCTGTCACAAGATACAAAGAATACGTAGTTAGTTGTACACTACCAGTCAAAAGTTTGGACACACCCTCTAATTTCTTGGTCTTTCCCTATTTTTCTTTCGACACTGTAAAGCAACAATGAAGACATCCAAAATTTACATTTAGGCATTTGGCAGACACTCTTATCCAGAGCGACTTACATTTTGATCTCATTATACATCTGAGCAGTTGAGGGTTAAGGGCCTTGCTCAAGGGCCCAACAGTGGCAACTTGGTGGTTGTGGGGTTTGAACCTGGGATCTTCCAAACCATAGTCCAAGGCCTTAACCACTGAGCTACCCCTGGCCCTATATGCAATAATCTCATCTAAACCGTTCATATTGAGATGTCTGCTACTTATTATCTTTAAAGCATTAACGGCTCTAATTAGAGGTGCTGCTAATTGGTGATTTTTGAGGCTGGTAACTCTAAATGAACTTCTCTGCAGTAGTGGTAAGTTTTGATCTAGCTTTCCTGGGATGGCCTTCATGAGAGCCAGTTTCATCATGGTGCTTGAAGGGTTTTGCTAATGCAATTATCAATACTAATTCTTGCAAAAACAATTCCAGAACAGCTGACCTTCATGTCTTAAAATAATAACTGACTGTTGCTGTTACTTTTATTACTTTATTTACCTAATGCCATACTGTATGTGTTACACTGCACCTGTAACACTGCTTTGTACTGGGCAGGGCGACACTGTCACAGTTTATTGTATTATATTCTGTCATGTTTATGTTCGCACATTTGCATTTTATGTTGTCTTTTTGCATAGCTCTTAGCTAGTTTTGTTATGTTGTATGCACTGTAGCACCTTGGTCATGGAGGAATGTTGTTTTATTTCACTGTGTACTTAACTGTATATAATTAAAATACAGGGGGGACCAGTATTGTTTTTAGATGTTGGAAATAAACAAACCATTGAATTAAAAGCTGTGGCCAAACCTTGGGTGTAGGGCAGGGCAATATGGCCAAAAATATTTATCACAATATATACATTTAAAAAATTGCGATAATGATATAACTGACGATATGATTGACACGAGACAAAGTACTTTACAATTCCAAAACTTTATTAGTGCAACAAAAAAAAACATCAATTAATTTTCAATTAAACAAGCAGCTGTTTGTATGTGCATTAAATCTATATAAAATTTTAACAGTGCAAATGCAAATTTCTTGCTGACAATTTAACCAAAAGGCATTTCCAGTGGAAATGGGCTGACATATCCTGAGCATAACCATGTATATTATCCACAAAACTTAAAAAGAGTTGCAACATAAAACTGAAGTGTGCCAAATAAATAAGTCAAATAATAAAATTGCACAAACTCTTAAGTAAAAACAAAACAAATAAACAAAAAACATGGATAAATTATGCTACTGCTCACGGAGGTTTTCTACATGTCAAGTTTTAAGATTCTTTGTCAGAAAAAGTCACGAAGACCCGCTTGCATGTGCTACAAAAAATTGTGCTTTATTTAGTATCTGACGGGCGAAAACCAAACCAGTTCCACACCACTGAAGTTTCGCCCTTCTCATTCTTCGCCGCTGCCATGCTTTTTTTCGCCATGTGCGTATGAGCGTATGAAAACAAAGGCACTGCGCATGCGCGTTTTACCCATATTCTATCGCGATATTTAATTTTCTTATCATGGCCTAACATTGTACAGGTATTACCGTGAAAGGTATAATACGGCCAAGCCCTACTTGGGTGGCACTGTACAATCAGAATCGTCTTTAAAGTTTCCATGACGACATCAGAACCCTGCCCACTTCCTACTGGGGTTAATGTTAATTATTACCAAGTATTAAATACATTCATACGCATAGCAATTAATTAGACTAAATACACACACAGACTTACTGTAAATGTAAAAATGGTAAATGACAGCAGTATATAGTTGTTGCAAGAGCTAATCTAAAATAATTGTTATAAAGCTAATAAGAAGCCATTTTGGATTAACTGTCTGTCACCGTCTCACGTAAACAAACTAATAATATTAATAATGACAGAAATTTCACGCTATTACACACAGTAAACACTACACCACGGTCATTCCGCTAGTTAGGCCTAGTAACCTAAATCAGTTAAGTCAAACCAAATAACGCCATTATCTTACTGAATACACAGTAAAGTTATATTTCTACAGAGCTGCATCTTAGCAAAGCCATTCGGGTACCTTCCGCCTGAGTAAAACAGGAACTGATAAACAAGAAATAACACTTACACAGCTTGCAAGTGAACATAATGCCATACAGGCCCCCATGTTCGATGAGTCGCGAAACAAGAATTTAGTCTTTTTCAGTTCAGGTTTACTCGGCAGCTAACAATCTGCTAGCCACACCTTTTAAGGGTGAAGTTCCGGATAATAAAGCACACACTCGTCCCCCCAAAATAAAAGTCTTCGCGGACATCATGATACCCAAGCCAGATTCATTAAAAAGAAATATGTGTATTTTTTCTGGCTTGAATATTTAATAGACGTTACTCAGCGAGTATATATATATATATATAATGAATCTGCTTTGAATCTGGCTTGCCTGATATTTTTATGTACGTCATGTCTGAGAAGACTTTTAAAATACGGACCATTATATTTATTTATTTACTGATGTTATATCCTTTTCCAGGAGACTTAGGGTGTGAGGGTGGGTACCCCCTAGATGGGGTGCTAATCCATTGCAAAGGACACCCACACTCATTCACACATCACAGGCAGTATGCCTCATCTGTGGGCATTGTTGACGCATGGGACTGGCACTGCATTCAGTGGCTGGGGTTTGGGCATTTGGCAGAAAGCCAACTCGGGCCTTTTGCATGGTGGGCGAGGTTTCCCTCGATGGGAGCAGCCGAATGACCAACAACAATTAGCCAAATCTTTATGTCTTTGGGCTGTGGGAAAAAACCCAACAAGCATACAGACTAGCAATCGGACCTGGAGTTGCAAGGCGACAACTTATGCCATTATAACTTTTAATTACTAAAATGCTCTAAAACCCTAACCACTCACACTAATATTCCAGAATATTAATCAAACAAACAAATTAAAAGACTACAACTACCATACGCAGTAAACTCTGAAAGCATGTACATACTGGTCCAGTTATATACTGAGAATGCCAGATGCTTTTTTTTACATAAAAATCTCCAGCCCAAATGACATTGAGACTTTGAATTTTAATTTTTTATATAATAATAGATGATAATAAATCACAGCCTAAAATAAACCTATTTTGTAATGACATGTATAAATGTCACAAACATCACGATGAAACCATGACAGGGTGTGGAACTGAATCACAATGACCAGTTTCCATTCTTCATATTTTCTCTGGGTGGAGCAACATGTACAGTAGATTTAATTCCTCAATGTTTCACACCTTATTCTCCTTTTATTCTAAGCTCCATATATCCTTCCTGTTTACTGTGTGGATTACAGAAATGTCATGTGATTTTTTTTCAGCCTTATTTTGTTTCTAAGATACTGAAATGTTTGAAGTATAATAGAAATTATAATTAAAATATTTAAAAATGAATTTCAATTAAGTTAAACCTATATGGAGTGACTTGAGAAAACCCATTTTTTTTAATTAGTTCAACAGTTAATTTAGTCAATGTTAAATCTAGCTTACATTTTTCCTCTAAACTTTACCTTTTAAGCCAGCAATAAACATGGCTTAAATTGAACCACTTTAATAAATGCAGCAGTAAATGTTCAGTCTTTCTAAAACCTATACAGTGGTGTGAAAAACTATTTGCCCCCTTCCTGAGTTCTTATTCTTTTGCATGTTTGTCACACAAAATGTTTTGATCATCAAACACATTTAACTATTAGTCAAAGGTAACATAATTGAACACAAAATGCAGTTTTTAAATGATGGTTTTTATTATTTAGGGACAATCCAAACCTGTGTGAAAAAGTAATTGCCCCCTGAACCTAATAACTGGTTGGGCCACCCTTAGCAGCAATAACTGCAATCAAGTGTTTGCGATAACTTGCAATGAGTCTTTTACAGCGCTCTGGAGGAATTTTGGCCCACTCATCTTTGCAGAATTGTTGTAATTCAGCTTTATTTGAGGGTTTTCTAGCATGAACCACCTTTTTAAGGTCATGCCACAACATCTCAATAGGATTCAGGTCAGGACTTTGACTAGGCCACTCCAAAGTCTTCATCTTGTTTTTCTTCAGCCATTCAGAGGTGGATTTGCTGGTGTGTTTTGGGTCATTGTCCTGCTGCAGCACCCAAGATCGCTTCAGCTTGAGTTGACGAACAGATGGCCCGACATTCTCCTTTAGGATTTTTTGGTAGACAGTAGAATTCATGGTTCCATCTATCACAGCAAGCCTTCCAAGTCCTGAAGCAGCAAAACAACCCCAGACCATCACACTACCACCACCATATTTTACTGTTGGTATGATGTTCTTTTTCTGAAATGCTGTGTTACTTTTACGCCAGATGTAACGGGACACGCACCTTCCAAAAAGTTCAACTTTTGTCTCGTCGGTCCACAAGGTATTTTCCCAAAAGTCTTGGCAATCATTGAGATGCTTCTTAGCAAAATTGAGACGAGCCTTAATGTTCTTTTTGCTTAAAAGTGGTTTGCGCCTTGGAAATCTGCCATGCAGGCCATTTTTGCCCAGTCTCTTTCTTATGGTGGAGTCGTGAACACTGACCTTAATTGAGGCAAGTGAGGCCTGCGGTTCTTTAGATGTTGTCCTGGGGTCTTTTGTGGCCTCTCGGATGAGTTGTCTCTACGCTCTTGGGGTAATTTTGGTCGGCCAGCCACTCCTGGGAAGGTTCACCACTGTTCCATGTTTTTGCCATTTGTGGATAATGGCTCTCACTGTGGTTCGCTGGAGTCCGAAAGCTTTAGAAATGGCTTTATAACCTTTACCAGACTGATAGCTCTCAATTACTTTTGTTCTCATTTTTTCCTAAATTTCTTTGGATCTTGGCAGGATGTCTAGCTTGTGAGGTGCTTTTGGTCTACTTCTCTGTGTCAGGTAGCTCCTATTTAAGTGATTTCTTGATTGAAACAGGTCTGGCAGTAATCAGGCCTGGGGGTGACTACAGAAATTGAACTCAGGTGTGATAAAGCACACCTAAGTTATTTTTTAACAAGGGGGGCAATCACTTTTTCACACAGGGTCATGTAGATAGAAGTTTTTTTCCCCCCTTAATAATGTAAACCTTCATTTAAAAACTGCATTTTGTGTTCAATTATGTTATCTTTGACTAATAGTTAACGGTTTTTGATGAGCAGAAACATTTAAGTGTGAAAAACATGCAAAAGAATAAGAAATCAGGAAGGTGGCAAATAGTTTTTCACACCACTGTAGGTGTAATTTCCTCAAATAGTGAAAGTCATGCTTTGATAAAGTTGTGGTATAAGCTGTATTGTATACCCTGATTAATTTTGCCTGTAAGGTCATACTGAATTTTGAAATGCATGCAATGGTCAAGTGTTGTTACATCAAATTAGAGAAGTGAGCTTATGCACTTTGTACAGATGACAACAGACGAAATTTCTCACATCTGCATGACATTAACAAAACTATTTTAGCCAACACAACATAACTGAAGTAATTACTCATCATTATTAAAAAATAGGAACAGAAATCAGTCAAATAATCAACAATGCTTGTATAAGGCTTGAATAAGGATTGTATTTTAATGTCAATATTATTAATATGATAACTAATCTCTCTTGCAAATTATACAAGTTTTTAAAATTTGTCAGTAATAATTTTTATTCAATAGGTTAGGTTGTAAATATATAAGTGAAACATCTTTCAATAAAATTTGACTAAAATCTGAGATTCCTTTTCTTTAACTTTTTCACTTTTGAAGATGCAGATTGAAAAAGGTTGGAAAAACATATTTAAAAATGCTAAAATGTCTAAAATTGTCATGTTATGTGTTAACAGGAATTAATATTAGACATGCAAATTAGACAACAACTTTAGTTACTATAGAATATGTAGTAGAAAATTCAACCATGTGAAGGGTTTTCCCATGCTTTCACACACATTTGACTATTAAATATTCAAAATGAATATTCTCTTCAATTTTATTTGCATCAAAATCAATAACAGTTAACATTATTACCTAGTAAATATATGGATATATAATTAACATTCCTACTACTGCCAAATGCCCCCCCCAAAAAAATTGTAAAATTTACATTTACGATATTTGGCAGACACCCGTATCCAAAGCAACATCCACTTTAAGGGCTTTACAGCCCAACTCAAGGGCCCAACAATGGTGGAAGGGTTTGAAAGTGGGACCTTCCAATCATTAATTATAAACACCTTACCCAAAGAGCGACCCCTGACTCCTGGAAATCAACTTATTATATATTTTTAATCTGTATAAACAAAAGACTTATTCTATCACCTCAAATCTGTTAGAGGTTTACTCAGGACATTCTTGGATTTTTGTGTAGAGTATGTGTATAGAGTAACAGTGACTTTGATTAGATATTTTTATTAGATAGAGTAACAGTCTGGGTTTGCATGTTCTTCTTCGTGCTTGGTGGGTTTCCTTCAGGTACTCCCAATTGCCCCCACAGTCCAAAGACATGCAGATTAGGCTAACTGGTGTTGCCAAAAGTGCCCATAGTGTTTGAATGAACATGTGTATATGTCCTGTGATGGGTTGGCACCCTCTTTGCGGTTTGCGCCCTAGGTCTCCTGTTATAGGCTCCTGGCCCCCGCTGCCCTGTATACAGGATAAGGCGATATAGACAATGAGTGAGTGGGCGAGAGTGAGGAAAATCTATCCAATGAAAGAATCGTAAGCACTTTTGTAAGTTGCCCTGGATAAAATCATCATCTGTCAAATGCCTAAATGTAAAATTACTTTTTGTAAGTAGCTCTGGATAAGAGCGTCTGCCAAAATACCTAAATGTAAATGTGAAATGTAGCACAACTAGTTGTATTTTTTTTTAAACATAATTAGAACATAATTAGTACATTTACAAATGTCAAACAAAGAAATGCCTATGAAAGACTGTAAACTGCGCCCTAAGTCACCTGGGAGAGGCTCCTGGCTCCGCGGCCCTGTATACAGGATAATGCCGTATAGACAATGAGTAAGTGAATAAAAGTGAGTAATCAAAATTACTTTTTGTAAGTCGCTCTGAATAAAAGTGTCTGCGAAATGCTTGAATGTAAATGTAAAATGTAGCACATTTAGTTGTCTAAAAAAACTTTCGAATTATTTAGAACATAATTAGAACCATTACAAAGAAATGAAAAACTGCAAACTCTTAAAACCCAGAGTCTCTAGTTCTGACTTTACAAATAAACTCAATGCCGAACACAGTGAAAAATAAACTAAATGTTGGTTTTCTGGTAATAGGAAGGTAATAGTCATTTTGGAGGACATTTTGTGTTTGAGTGTGGGTCGCTGCTTTTGGGAGGATTTTGTGCGCATACTTGGCAACCTGGCTCCCAGTCCTCTGTATTGTTCGACTGGAAGCTGAAACATAATGAACGCTGCCTCTGTTTTCTCACCCAGTTTCCTGAATGTAATGGTACAGTCCTGTTTGCTTGCCAGTGTCTATATCTATACACACCCCCTCTGTCATTCGCAGTCTCCCAGTTCGCGACTGAGAGAAAAAGAGAGAGAGAGAGAGAGAGAGAGAGAGGTGAAATCATATCACACATCAGAGGCAGGTGGTCCTTCAACACCATGTCTACCAGCAGTGTGTGTGTGTTGGAGGAGACACGTAGCGCCTGAATACCTCACTCACCGGTAAGCTTCTTATTCATTTCCCCTCATCATTTTAAAGATTAATCAGGCCTTGGCTATATATTCCGACATGCTACCCAACATTATACGACATGTGTTTGCAGAAGGATAGGAAACACCGTGGTTATGTAAGAGCTCCAGTGCCCTGACAGGTTGAGGCAGATAATGAAATAGAGTATAAAGGTCTTGCATCGCCTTATAAATGTTTATTCACGTTGATACCAGACAAGCAAGAGTCGTGAACAATGAAGAAATCAGATAAGATTGAAAAGCTCTAATTATTCTGTATTACTCAAAAATGACCATGGACACACTTGGGATCATAACAAAGGTGATGTGGACTAAAATATTTTTTTAACGTGAACAGATCACTATTGCACTGACTGTGTGTGCATTAAACAAGCATGATTTTTTTTTTTTTTTTTTTTACCCCCTACATGATACTTTTTCAGGCCCTGTCATTATTCATAAATTAATATTAAAAAGCCTAACCGACACAAATGACTTCAAATGACTTTTCATTCTGTTTGATCTGTTTGATGTAAGCAGCCTCTAATCACTTTAATCAGTTTCACATGTATAGACATTGTTACATGAATAGGACAACTATCTCTCTCTCTCTATATATATATATATATTAGAGTACCCAATACAAAATGTGCAGGAAAAGGGGATGTACATGCTGTGCACAGCATGTAATAGTTTGTCCAGGAAACAGCAAGCTTAATATATTAAGTATCTAATAATAGTAACAATCGAACAAATGAATACATGCCTTGCCTGCCCTTAGAGTGATGTACTCCAGTGATTGCTGTAATTCTGCTTCGAGTGTCTCTACAAGTTAAGACAAATACATTAAAACAGGTTGCTTGCCATTCTTTATATGATTTATAAGGAAAGGAAGGCCACACTGAATGTGAGTGTCACACAAGGACACATGAAGAGATCTTGGCTCTTGAGGTCTCTGTGCTTTGTGTTTACCTCCACCATGTCATCTAAGGTTTGTCACAGCCCTCATATCTTATGCAACACACTCTCTGAGCCTGTGTGGACACACTCTGACACAGATGATGAACATCAGAATAAGTGTTTTTGCTAATCAAGTAGAGGATGACAGATCTCAATGAAACATGATGTTTTAAAGCTATTTTGTAGCAAAAAAAACTTTCGTTTTAAGTTATTTCTAAGCCCTTTTGAGGCATAACATGGTGTCTGTTCCTGACAACTGTATTTAGCTACTGTAAGTGATGGAGACTAATCTTTCTGTAGCCTATATGTGTGTTCTCTTGACATGGAAAAATCTTTGACATTTTCTACTCTACATGATTATGAAAACTACAGGCTTCTCTTAACCGAAATAGCAATGTCTTTGGCATGCTATAGCTGTCACAAGTCAAGTCAAATTCTAAAATGTAGGCACCTGAAAAAGTGGAGAGGGATCTTTAGAGTGATTGCTTTTTTGCGCTTTCAGTTGTTTCTTTGTAACAGTCTTTCAGATTGTACACCATACATTTTTAATAGAAAAGAACCCCCAAGAATTTGTTTCAGAAACTGTAATTTATTTTGGCTTTTTAAAAAATAAACATTAGCACTGTTGCCTTGCACCTTCAGGGTCCAGGTTCGCTTCCTGCCTTTGTGTGCATGGAGTTTGCATGTTCTCCTCGTTCTTGGTGGGTTTTCTCCGTACACTCCGGTTTCCTCCCACAGTCCAAAGACATGCAGATTAGGCTAATTGGTGTTTCCAATTACATGAGTGTGCCCTGCGATTGATTATCACCCAGTCCAGGGTGCCCCAAGTTTCCTGGGATGGGCCGCAGGCCCCCTGTGACCCTGTACACAGGACTAAGCAGTAAAGAAGTTGGGTAAATGAGTGAGTAAAATTAACACAGGGTAAAGAATATATGTACATGGTCAAAAAGTACATACTGTACTGCACACCTAATATTTGGTTGATTGTCCCCTAGCAAGATGTTTTAGCAGATGCTTGTGGTAACCATCAGCAAGATTCTGGCAAAATTCTGGTTGATACTTGACTCATCTTGTCAGAATTGTGTTGGCAAATACCTGACTTTTAAGCACCGACTGCAAATTTTGATGAATTAATTTAAGATTTGATGTACTGGAAGCCTAACTTTTTGCATCCTGCACCCAGTTTTGATGTATCTGTTTAGTTATTATCCTCTTGGAACTATTAATTTTGTCCAAGTGCTTATAATCTAGATGCTGATTAGAGGTTATACTGGAGAATTTTGAGGTAGCCTTCAAAAGTAAGGTTGAATGCCTGACCTTTCTTTACTCCTCCAAACATACCTCTGGTCAAAACTTTTCTAAATAAAGTGTTTTCATTAGTTAAGGTATAAGGTTTTGGATTAAGCAGGGGTCCTTACTTACACGTCAGCCTGTCAGTCCATGGTGACCGTGACACTAGTGTTCTAGCAGCTTCCAATTTATGGCACACCTGCACCTTGTAGTTCCTAACCATACTAACTAATTTTCTCTCAGTTCAGTTTTATGACTCTTTGGGTCTTTCAGACCTTACTTACAATTTTTTTAAACTGATCTTACAGAATCTACAGTTGATTAAAAATGGCGCCAGGAGAATTTTCTAACTTGACTGCCATCCTGTTTTTTAGATGTGCATGGAGCTCCTTGGTATTTCCCATTGTACTGTGTGTTGGTCAAGTGCTGTTCATGTGTTTTTACTGTATTTGGGCAGAGAGAAGCTACCTGCTGTAGTAAGTCAACCTCACTATCTGAAGTTGAGAGGACTTGGGCTTGGGGGAAAAAAAACTAACAGGACTTTCAGCACCACTGAATGAATTATCTACATCAGTATTTTTGACCCTGTAGGTACAATTTTGACCCTGTGTTGATTTCAGACAACCCAAAAAAATGAACCCTTGTGTTCCAAATTCTTGGGGTGTTGTATAATTTATACCACCCCAGATAAAGACCCATCACTTATTCAATCATTGTTTATACCGCTTTATCCTGTATACAGAGTCATGGGGGCCTGGGGCCTATCCCTGTAGACTTGGGGCATGATGCGGGGTACGCTGTGGATGGGGTGCCATTCCATCTCGGGGCAATCCAACACACTTGCACGCTCATTCACACGCTACAGGCAACTTGGGAATGCCAATTAGCCTAATCTGCATGCCTTTAGGCTGTGAAAGAAAACCAGAAAAAAGCCACTAAGCATGGGAAAGAAAACCAGAAAAAAGCCACTAAGCACTGAACATGCAAATTCCATGCACACGACCTGAGGTGTGAAGATGCAAGGCAATAGTGCAAACACCAAGTCATCTTGCTGCCAGAAAAAGACCAGTTCAAAGAAGTCAATGAAAAGCCAATATTATCAAGACATTTATATTCATGATGAGGATGTGTAAATGTGTGGCAAAATGTGGGTATTTGTAATGTAGATGTAATCTACAGTACGTAGCAGCATTGCGATAGTCTGGTAGTAATATAACACATTCACCTTATGACTTTAACACAGCCTCAATTTTTTTTGTGGTTTGTGGATAGCTATAGAGTACTGCCTCCGTGTTACCTCATTGTAACTTTTTGAGAACAGTAATGTCCATTAAGCCAATATTTTCATATTTTAATGATCACTTTCATTAGAGCATCAAGTGCACTTCAACATGTGGGCAGTAATTTATAAAAAAAAAAAAGAATGAAGAGATTATGAAGTGGAATATAAGAGTTCTCTCACCCAATGTACTTTGATATAGACTACAACATAGGATTAGCCTTAATTTTATTCGATTAATTTTGGTGTATAATTTGTGTGCATATATATGATTATAGATGTATATTTTATTTATGTATTTATTTTTAAATCCTACTCACCCATGTATCGTCTCTGATCCTCAGAATAATCTCTCACTCTGATTACTTTATTTATCATTCTTTATTTTTTATTTTTACTCAGGAGCAACAGTGCTTGTTTTAGTCTTGGTTTATGGATCTCTCATTTTAAATAGATAAGACACATCTGCTATGCATTTCTAACGATTTAATGGCAAAGCAATACATTTTGGTTTCTTAGAAGAAAGGAAGGAAGTATGAGGAGGAGGAGTGTCAGTCTCTTCTACAGAGCAGGTGATGCACTCTGCAACATCGTCTGCTAAATAATCCTCTGGTTCATACAAAATGGATTAGAAAGCTTCCCAGATCACAGCAAGACAGCAGGCAGGCTAGAGGAAGAGATATTTGCAAAGACTAACAGAAAAAAGAAGAAAAAAAATCTTGTTGATGATGACGAGTTAGAAAGGCAAACGTTAATTGTGTGAGTATAAAATGATTTATCATGTGATACAGTGACCTGATTAATGAATGTATTAAAAGAATACAAGGACAAAGAGGTAGTTTATGATGTGAAACACCTAATTTACCATTATTGTTACAAAAAAAGACATTCACTTACAGATTTTAAAGTCTGGTTTATTTTATTTATGTAATAAATGTATGCGGTCTGACTATGTCTGAAGGTGTTTTAAGTTTTTGAAGAATATATATGAAATTTAATTTTAACATAAAACTCATATTAACAGGAGAGGGAGCACTGGGGAAGGACAGAAACATTGACATACAGTAGTGCAATTCAAAAGTTTATTCAACAGAAAGAGAAATCTGAATGAATAAAAAAGGAATATAGACCTGGATCAGATGTGCTGTGTGTACTAGTAAATATATTATATACTGTATACTCTCCTGAAACGTAGACTGTAGTTAATGCTCTTTTATAATTATACAGGGATGAAGCTACAGAAAAGGTCAGAGAGAAAGAAGGGTGGGGGGGGGTGTGAGAGCTGTTGATGAGATTTTTCTGTGTGTAGACTACATACACACACACACACACACACACACACAATAAACCCTGCAAAGTAATGTAGCCATTCCTGTACCTAAAATACATACTTGAAATGTGTTGCCTTTGCCAGTAGGTCATAGAATAGCACCTTATGAAAAAAATGTTATATAATGTCTGGCAGCCTGACAGCAGATACAGATTGGTAGGTCTGAACAAGGATACTAATTCTTATATTTCCATAATACTTTTAAATAGCTCAACATTTAAGGCCCTAAATAGCTCTTATGTTACAGGTGCAATTCATCTCTTAATACTAAATCCTCTTTCTTCATATTTTCCAATTCTGTTCAAAATATTATAAAGCTTGGCTATTAATGACTTTAAGACTCTTTTGTCCTACCTTTTACACGTATTTTTCCGAAAGCAATCAGCAACACAGGATACCAGCTTTAGTGGCCACATTCACCAATCTAACACATCTACCATACATTATTAATGGAATGAAGCATAAAAGTAGACCGTTTGACCCCTGTATTAGAAAACACTTGAATAATATGATTAGCTGAACAATTAATAATTTATATTTAATTATTACAGCCTTCTATTTCTGTTCACCTTCGCCCGGTGTCCCTGTTTTATTGTGTATTTGGTTGCTGTTTCTGGCTGCACCTCCTGAGCGTGTGCTAAGAGAACCGTGAAGCTATTACACAGTGTTTGGGATTTATGTTTGATGACTGCACCGGGAAGGTGGTGATTGCTTTAATAAGCTATATTGAAACAGAGGATTCAGACTGTAGTGCAGACATTTCTTCTAGAGCGACAAGAATAACACAGAGGAGGGATAAAATGGAACCAAACTGCAACCGGGGAGTAATTTGTCAAAAGAGATTACCTGTTGCCATGCAGTAGCTGATAGGTGATCACGTGTTGTTGCCATGGTTACGGGTCTCAGACAGAGACAGAAAACAGAGGGTGATTAGGTGTACTAAGTTATGTTATACTATATTATAAAAGGCTTGTTTAGTGAGCTGTTATTCATGTGTTATGCAATCATATAATAGGACCTTTTCCTGGGCCGTGTTCTATCCTAGGCTTGTTTAATTCGAAGAGACATTAACATGGGTCAAGCAATAAAGGAATGCTGTGGTATGTGGCAGGGTGTGAGGCATTTCAAGTGCTTTGTCTCCCTCTGCTGGCACGTAAGGTTTGCCTATTCCGATAAACGCTGTAAAATCTGCCATGTACTGGCAATGCAGTTTGTCCTTGTAATATTACTGCAATGTCTTTGTTTCTTCCTGTGTTTTTTTTTTCTCCTAGAGATGACCGAACTGGAGCCAGTGTTGGACTTCGCCTCATCAGGCCGTTCTGGCCGCCGCAATGCACTGCCTGATATCTTGGGTTCTCCTGCTGGAGTCCCCCCTGACTTGTCACTCAAACTGGCTGAACTGTCCCTCACTGGTAATACTACTGAATCATAAAACAGATAAACATGTAGTGAAAGTATCCGTCATAATTACTGATCTTTTTGTTTTCAATTTTAGCAGAATGCAAAGCAGTGTTCTTTACATAACTGCTAAAGCATTTATAGTGACCACCCAAATTATTGGCACCATCAAAATTATAGATGCATAACATGCCAAAAAAAATGCCTTGAGTGTAAACATAATAGGACAAATATATATTTTAAATTTAAAGTTCTTCAAACAGAAGTGCAAAACATTGACTTCAAAGTTCCCTGCACACTTACAATGAATATTTTATGATGCCTCCCCTGTACTGTCTGTTCCTGTAATAGTACAAAGTTGAACCACTTGTTTTAGTTCTTCATGTGAAATATTTGCACTCATTTATATGCTTTTGTGTGCATGATATATGCATGAATAATGTTTCTTCTTTCCAATAAATATGTGCTTGATATAGTAAACATGTGCATACTAATCCTTTCCTTCTTTCTAAGATGGGCCAGCAGGAGTTCAGTCTCCTAGCACGGATGAGCCCCCTACACCCACAGAAAGTCCAGAGGGGAAGGAAGGCTCATAGACCAGAGCAGTGGGTGTCAAACTTTTAGCTCAAAATGGCATGTGGCATCACTGCTGTCCTCCCTGCACGAATGCAGATTTCTTCCACTGGCCTTAGGAGGACTCTACAGACTGTTACAGCATGGAAAGCAAGCAGTGGATAGGAGGAAGGACATGAAAACCAGGTCTAGGGCACAGTGCAATGAGTATGTCCAAAGACAGGAGCTGAACTTTGAAAGAGAGCAAACTCCTAAGAGCAACTCTGAATTTTTGCCAATAGACAAACCAAATCATGGGAGGATACCACTAATGAGTGCTTTAATGAATTTTACCTGTTGTTTGACCTGATGCTGTTCTTTTATGAGTTTTGTATATTTCAACATCTATTGTGAAGAGTGGATTTGTATTGTGTGATATTAGTTACATAAAAATATCAGCTTGAAAAAAAGATTTCATATGTCTTTGTTATAATGTGTACATTTATGAAAAAAAAATGAGCGGCAGAAAGTGTGCTTGTGTCTCTGTGTGTGTTTCATCAGAAAGAGAGAGAGAGAGAGAGTAAAAACACATCAGAATATTATGTAGCATTATCCTGTCTCCAGCATTATAAAGCCATGAAATTCACAAAATGTTACAAAAAAATGACTTGTCAGTTAATAAATAAGTAAGCTCCAGCACTGCACTGATAATCTTCTATGCATAAAGTCAAGGCCCAAGACTATTAGATTACTGTAGGTACTGTAAAACGCTTCAGTGGGTCAAACTGCGTGCCATACTTTGACTAGGTAAAAGTATTATTGTATAAGTATATAGTATAAATTCTCCTTCCTCCTGTTATCAAGTTTAATTACTGTTTAATGACTTAATTTATTATCGCAGGGAAGTTTGGTAATTTAATAACTGTTCAGCAATTATAGGACTTGATTAAACAAATCTCTATGCTCTTTCTCTGCTTGTTTGTTCTTGTGATTTTCATGATAGTTTGTGAGTATCCTTTTGTTTTGTTTTGTTTGAGCAATTCAATCTGTCATGGCATTACTAAAGCCATGGTCTTTTTTTTTTTTTTTTTTTTTTGTGGTATGCCATATTAATGTTCAGGGGCTTATATTCCTGTTTTTACTTATCTATTTTCTCCCTTTATAATAGTCCTAAGAATTTTGCAGTGCTGTCTTATTTACAGTATACAATGAATTGTTAAATGTATGTGTGTAAAAATCTTATTAATGCCATCCTGATACACACAGTTGTTTAATGGCAATAATCCACATTATTATAAAAGTAAGTGAAAGTGCACATCAGTTAAGCCATAGAACATGTGGATTACACTGTATTCTGTTCAATAACACTAAGAGGCCAATCTGTTAAACATGACAATGTTAAAATCAATATTGTTTAGAGGTTAATATAAATGAGATGTATTGTGCATATACTGGATAAATATTATCTACTGCTTCTTCTAAAACTGTGTGTTGTTTATAAGATATGATTTTGTTGTGTTGATGGTCTACTCTGAGACATGCTGGATTTGAAATGAAACAATAACTGTGCGAATAAAACAGATTAATGCAATGTTGATTTTTTTTGTGAGAGTAATTTATAGAAGTTGTTTTAATTTCAAATTTATTTTGCTGGCACTGTCTAAAAATTGTCACTGTCTAATTACTTACAGAGTTGGAGGACTGCGGTAATGTGTCAGTAACAAGTTAAAGACAAAATCCTGCCTGAACAATCTTAATAATTAACTTGTGATTTACTTTGTAATGAAATCCTCAGTTGAGTTTTTACAATTTACACTTTATATATTTAAACATTACAACTTTCCTATATTACACACAATACCATTTACTCCACTGATAGTGATGCCAGAAGGAGTTAGTCCATTTACCTCTATGTACCTTCATCTATGAGACTGATGCAGCAGCACTTTAATCTTTTAGCACGTTCAGCTATCTATTACTTCTCATCCTTGCTCTTTGCCAAAACAAAAAAAGTTCCAAAGCTTCAACTTTCATCCTAATGCCATCATCAATGCCATTGTGCTCATCATCTGGCTATCTGGGACAAATTTCTTGTAATTGTACAGATACATAGGTCTGTATCCTATTTTTGAACTCAGAGTCCAGCATTTGCTGTTTTCTTTACATACGTCTGCACTGGATTTCCAATTAATATGACATTGAACTTTTCTGGATAATGTAAAAATTGTAAAGAGGCTCTTGTACTTTTGCCATAAATATGTTTAGGGTGGAGTCTTCCTTAAGAACAATCTTTAACACTGTAGGATATGGTATGTATCTATCTGGCCACAAGGTGGAGCTAAGACTCCCAACAATATTATTATTATTATTATTATTTTTTTATTAAGTATTTATTTTATATTACAAAACAACCTAAGAAAATAATAAAATGGTTTTCTATTTAATGGATTGTATAGGATATGCTTTACACCTTAAAGTATGCTCACCGTATCTTAAAATAGTTGCACATTGGTTCTCATTTGGCTATCATTCATTCCCTCACTCTCACCTAGTCATTTCTTTATCCTTCTTAGGGTTGCCGGGGATCTCAGTAACACTGGGCATGAGGCGCGAATACCCCCTGGATTGGAAGTATGATTAAAGTCATTGGTCCATAGAGACAATTGATCATAGATAGTCGACCTACTGGCATGTTTTAGGGAGCTGAAATGAAACAATCTGCAGCGTGAAATACTTTAAAAAAAGTCACATTCAAGACTTGCAGACATTTTTCATTTTTCTAGTCCTCATTCATTTTTTAAAACAACTCCTATTAAAAGTCTATTTCCTTTTTACACAACAATTTGTTAGGCCTCCAGCTGTCACACTGAATTGGTATGATTAGAAGTACTTTAATCATGTTAAGACCACTTCTTTAACATCTGCTCAACTAACCCTCAAACCCTATAGTTTTCAAATAAACAGCAAATTGCACTTGTTTGCCCTGACTCAAAAATACTGTGTTATTTTCTGTGACTCTTATTCATAAATAGATTCATAATTCATGGCAACGTCAAACACATGTTTCCTGCACTCAGTTTGTCATTGTTATATGACTTTCTATTCAATTCTGAGCAAGCAAACTGTTTCCCTCCTGTCTTGCCTTGCCCGTGTTCAGCAACCTACCCATTCATCCTGCCTGTATAGTACCATAATGAAACTTGACCTCCTGTTCCAGCTGGACTGTATTCAGTCAGGAACTCATGCTACTTGTATCCACCACATCACATCAATGCAAATAGAAACTTAAACCTACAAGATTCCAGAATCATGGTTAATTATTTATGTCTTGATATCTTTTGACATTTTTGCTACACCTTGCTCAGTGGTCCAACACTGGTAGGTTGGTTGCTGCTTTGGTTTGAACTCACACCCTTCTAATCAGCAGAGCACTATCTAACCACTGAGTTACAGCTGGGCTAATACATTACCTTGTCTTTTGCTCAGACTGTAAAGGGCCTGAGGTGGGCTGTGGTGCAGTGGGTGTTCTGGTGCCTTTCTATTGTTGCCAGCATTTACTTTTTCGTGGATTTGTGCTGCACTGGCTTTTCTGTGGGATTGGACTGTCCTTGACTGTCCATTGTGCTGTCACCAGTTTGCTGGTGTTATACAGTAGTTGGTGATCCATGTCGTTCAGTTCACCTGACGGTGGTTTTCATGTTATGGCTGATTGGTGTATGATGCGTCATTACTGTGCTCAGTACAGTATTGCTTTATATATCTTTGCATGCTGAATATACTGTACAGTCATACCAATGTGAGTTTTTAGCCTCTGCAGTGAAAATAACTTTTCTGTATGCACATCGGGGAAGGAAAAAGTTTTGGGGTAGAAAGATGCATTTGTATAAGTGATATCTATTGTTCCATTCAATAAAGAATTAAATAGTAGAAAATGAATGGATGTAACTTTCTAAAATCTTAAATGCTTAAACTATTGACTTTTTGTGGACTAAATTTGTTGTAGGTGCTTTTGCTAAGCTTAAAAACTATAAGACATGTAAAAATTAATAAAGACTAAAGGCTAAAAGCTAAAATTCCATTATCCATCCAAACATTTCTTTCCCCACATACCTAAACTAAAAAATACTACAACTAAAATTAAATAAAAATTAGCTGTCAACAAAATGCAGCATTTTATGACATTTAATTAATTGTTTAATTCAAATGAATAGCTATTTTTTCTCATTATAGAAAATCATATAGCACTTTATAGCTATGTTTCGAACCTCTGAATAAGAGTGATAACAAAATTTAAATGATTTTTACATAATTATTTTGAATCCACAACTGCTCAAAATTAAACACATTTTAAATGTTCTGTGCAATTTTTCTGCTGTTTACAGTAAGTCCATTCAACTGATGCTGGGCTTGCACAGCATGTTGCTATAGCTACTGGGTATACTGTTGGCCCAAATGAATCCACCCAAAAGTCATAGTAGCATGTTTCTTACGCTCCAGGAAGGAAACCGCTGATGCTATTGCCATAGTAACACGTTGCTGAGGAAACCATATTTGATAAAAAAACATTGCTGAAAATACTTTTATCAGCGTTATGGAATCTTGAATATTTTATGCACACACATGCCTCTAACTAAACTATCTGCTAGAGGGTGAAAAGATTTTACAGCATAATGCAGGACTCAGGACTGTAATGGTTGAAATAACAGTACCACACATTAGTAATATTTGCAGAATGTGAGAGGGTGCATGCAGAGGGGTAAGGGAGTGGAGGCAGGAGGGTGGGTGATGCATGAAGGCCAGAGTCAGAGCTAAAAATATGAAAGCATCATCCTCACAGTAAGGAACTAGTCACTGTCTGGTCACACACAAGGGAAACTGCTTGGCTGTATTTCATCAGTCAATATCACGTTAAAGCATGTCTGGGCTGAGAAACTGAAACAGTGAAAATGTGTTACAGCTCACTCAGCTCTAACATGGCAATTAAAGCCAGTAAGCCAAAGACCTATTCTGATGGTTGACCTTTGGTGAGTGTCACCCAGGGGCTTTAGAATGCAATTTGTGTTGGCATGTCTAACATTATTTGAGAGGGCCATTATATCCAATGTTCTTGAAAGCTCAACTCCACTGGGGCAGAAGTGCTGGCTGCCCCACAATGGTGTAACAAATAATATGCGTCGAGGCGTGCCAATGAACTGTAATTAGAATGGTGCTGGTATCCTTCAGGAAAGGGAGGAGTGGGAGTGTGCAATACACACTAAAATACTGCACACGGCATTTAACATGCCTTTCTGCCAACCTGCCTTCCACTGAGAGATATACAGTAGAGAGGGTATGTAGTGTGAGAGAGAGCGAGAGAGAGAGAGAGAGAGAGAGCAAAACTAAAGGGTCCTCAAACCTTTTGCAGCCAGAGACCCTTTAAAAATAGATTTCTCAGACTCTCTCGAATCTCTTTTCAATAAACACAATAAAAAAATTAGGCTCATTGTTTAGATAGTTCCAATAATATTTAAGGTATTTAAAGCCTTTTATTTCTGAACTTTCCATTAAATTAGTAATTATTAATTAATTATCTTCTAGTATATCAACTTGCTCATGAATATGATAGTTTCAATGAGGGTGAATTACATTTCCACACTGTAACACAATATAAATATCACAAATCCCTGAGGGTTCTAGACTCCAGTTGGGAACCATAACAACTGATCCCACTGAGTATCACCACAGTGAACTTGTTAGAAAATATTCTGTATTATATGAGCTGTAACAGGAATAACACAAATACAAAAAGTCATAGGGAAAAAAGCTCAGGGAACATGCAATAGACAAAACAAACTGAAATTTCACAAAAAGAACTGAAATTTTAGGAGATCTCCAAGCATAGTAAGCACTAACCGTAAACTGTATAACTTATGTAAGGCTAATATTTAATTCTAATAACATTTTTATTTTATTTTCTTATAATGTAGTATGTTGTGCTTGAGTACGGTGAAATTAGCACCGAAATGGATTATGGCTTATGCAATTAGGCTATAAACACATGATCACACATCCAAAGAATTAACAATCTCAATAAGATAAGAGATTTGAAAAGCCTAAGCTGGACTACTCCTACCATGTGTACCATCCATACATTACACTGCAGGAGGGTGTGCAATGGGAAATGGGAATCGATGATCTAATCCTGAAGATGATGACGAAGATGATGTAAACCAGTAACATCTAACTCCAGTTGTGTTCTTGACTGATTTAAGACTGGACACTTGATCAATATGTTGGTCACACTCTGAAGTTTTTAACATTGATGGACAGCATGGAACAAACAAGCAAAAAAACCTAAACAAAACAATGTTTCACCCATTAAACATCGAATATAAACATTTTAGAAATCATACACTAATATAAATTGATCAGCCATAACATTATGGCCACCCATCTAATATTGAGTAGGTTCCCCCGCTTTGCCAGCAATGACCTGTGTGTTCTGAAATCTTTCTATTGGAACCAGCATCAACCTTTTCCTCAATTTGATCTACACTAGCATTTCTACTGGATCGGATTACACAGCCTTCACTCCACATGTGTAACGGTGAACCTTGGCCACCCATGATCCTGTCGCCAGTTCACCGGTTTTCCTTTCTTGGGTCACTTTTGTAAAGTCCTGACCACTGCAGTCCACAAACATTTTACAAGAGCTGCAGTTTTGGAGTTGCTCTGAACCAGATGTCTAGCAATTACAATTTGTCCTTTCTCACAGTGACTACAGTTTCAATCTTGTTTCTTATCTTGTTGATGCTGAAAATGCAATGCGGCTGAAAGTGGGTGGGGTATGTTAGGCAGCAAGTGAACCTCTTGTGGGATGTTCCCTATCTGCAGTGGTCAGGACCTAAAATCATTAGAAAATAAGTGAATTTTGCTAAAAGAAAAAAAAAATCACATTTTAAATAAACAAGACATCTGTTAAAAAAATCACTTGCGCAAAAAGAAACCCTGAAACATGAACTACTAAATATGTCATAATATGTAAGTAGTATGTAATATGTGTTTAAAAATATGTCACCATTTTGGAGAACTCAGTGACCCTTCTTGAGAAAAGGGAAAACATTTGATGTCATTACTCACTGTGATGAAAGGCAAGGGGACAGATTTAACTGAAATGTCCCCCACTCTTGTGAGCTGCTGGGTGCTTATTCAGACTGATTCAGTCTGTTATAATCAGATCTTTTGTTTAGCTGTTGGTGGGTTCCTCTGGCTGGGAGAGGCCTAGGCAGCTGATATCTGCCTCTCCATTGTACTGTGTGCATGAGGCGGCTGCCAGGATTACAACTTTATACTGGCGCAACCGTCGCTCTTTCAGTCGTCCCTCCAAGGAGATGCTGGTATTTTTCCACTTGAGTGCTGTTGAGAGATTCAAATAAAGCGCTGCTGCGAGAGTGTGGAAAGAAAGCCTACATAATTATACACATTAGAGGCAAACAGGAAATGACACTACTAGTTGCACTTTTTAGCACCCATACAGTACATGCAAAATAAATACCCTTCCCCCAAATTCTGCCGACTAGACAATTTGACATGAAAACTGACTGTTGGAGTGTTGCTTCTGTTTACTGCAAAGGGAATGTGATGTACAGATTTTTTAAATATCATTGCAGCATGCAAGTCTGTGATATAATAAAAGGTGCTGTAAAATGACTGGTTTAAAATCATAAATGTGATATTGAGGCAGATGCAAGATTGAGATTAGTTATGCAGTAAAATATCTCATAATGAGAAATTGTAGAGATTCATTCCATGTCTGAATCAATTCCCTATTTAATATATTTAATATACAACCTGGATTATATTCACATAATAGTGCACTACAATATAATTCTGAATGCACCGGAAACTACACCTCTACTTCATCTTTACATTCTCATCTGCACTGCATACCATATCAAAACATCAATCTGTCTGCATAGATACCAAGCCACATTATATAACAAGATTAATAAAAGATCTTTTTTTTAAACAACCAGGTTTAATGCCAGCATGTACAGGTTAGTGGTTCTGGAGTTCTTAATTGTGCCAGAATTCAGTATGATAGTATGATGTCAGTCCTTCACTGTTGCTCTACAAAATGCTCTATATCGAGCAGTCTATATAGTAATTATGCAATGATTAGTTCCAATCCACTAATTTGATTGCATAAGCAGCATTCCTAGAGTACTGTTATTGACTGCAATCCCATTGGGACATTGTTCATGCCACTGTGCCTTGTCTATGTTCACTAGTTAAATCAAACAATTAATCTGAGACCATTAATTTGGTAGCATTTGCAGCAGCAGCGGACCTGGCAAGAAATTAATTTTTCATGGATATAACTTTTGATTTAAAATATGAAAGTTCATCAGACAAAGATGAAAAAGAAAACTATTTTTACCAGCTATTACCAGCAATCTACAAGTCCTTGTGAGGTAACTAGGTAACTAAGTGATGTTCTATCACTAACAACTCTACCAACTAGTTTGTTTATTAAAGAAATAAATGGAAACAAATATTTAACTGAGACTTGGATTTGACTGAATAGTGCATAAACATACAACTTCAACCTCAGCAGCAACCTCATTTCCCCTCTCGTCTGTTTTAAACTCAGCATTCAGCATCACTAGGATATTAATCACCAGCCTAAACATCTGCCATCATCTGCACCTGTTTATTACTGGTTCATGCCTTAAGTTAGATGCTTTTAATGCTTGAATGGTGTATAGATCACTGTGTGGGTTAACAAAAAAAAAACAATTATTTAAAACTGGTCAGGTACAGGGACTGGACTGAAAATGAAAGTCAAAAAGAAGTCCTTCAGTAAGCCAGTAGAACTATTCCTCAAGACTGCATTAAAAATACAAGAACGTCTGTCTTTATGAAAGCGAAATATGAAGAAATTAGGGGTGACTCATGACTTTTGCAGTACTGTACATCAAGCTTTATGAAATAGTCAGAGCTAAAACTTGACAGATTAGTGTTAACACAAAATGCATTATTTTCCTATAACCAATTGTCCCCAATTGTTTAATTGCTTTTATACCACAGCAATGTTTCCATACAGTGCATCAAGTAAGTGTATCAATTTTTATTAATACAACTATTTTTGTTCAAAGCAAGTGCACTAGAACTTAACGAGTGTCTGGATTCCTCTAGGAAACTATTGATTAAATTCTACTTTATGTCACATTTTTTTAGGTATTCATTCAATACTCCCTTTTAGTTAAATTTAATGCCATAAAACCAATTGGTTCCTGTTATCACATTATATCAGTTTTAATAAGTCATCTTTCACTTGTCTCGTTTCTTTCTCTAGAGGTTAGCAAACCAAAAAAATAAAACAACAACAACTGACAAAGCCTTTTTTGTGATGAAAAACTTATAAGTGCTATTATTATTATTATTATTATTATTATTATTATAGTATTTTCCTCTTGGTGTTATATTTCTATGATGGTGCTCCATACAATGAAAACTGAGACATACCTTTCTTAAGGAGAGAGAGGTACTCTAACAAAAGGGAATGATGTATATTATATAACGCAACATGTACAGAGCATGTGAATGTGTACCATGCCTGGCAGGGTGGAGGAGGGGAACATTTTGTCTAAGGGAGGCAGAGAGGCTGCGTATTACATAACACTGTGATGTCACTCAGTCTGATGTCACCCAAAAAGCCAAATGAAGCTGCCAAGTGTTGAAGCCTCTATGTTAAATCTGCTTCCTCAGCTTAGTTTATAAATTTAGGTGCTGCATTTGATTTACCATTACATGAACTTCAGATAGGACCTGTCATGCATTACAGCATGCAAATGGGTCATTAGCAAATACCCATGGTAAAGTCATAAGGTAGTACCATGAGAATTTGCCAGTGACCCACTTTGTGCATGGAGACAGGGAGACATTTGATCCAGACTCCAGACTGTAAATTTGGGCAATTGTGCTTTCAGCATTCACAATGCTCTGCTTGAAGCAAAACAGACTCTAGACAAAGAAATGATTTTGACTGTTTCCATTACATCAACAATCAGCAAAATATTTCCAGTACACTGTTATATATTATTTGTAATACAGAAACCCTATCTTCTGGGCTTAACTCGGGATCTAAAAAGAAGACAATACTGCAGACAGAGTGACATCACGTCTCATTGTTATAGCTCACATGACCAGACATGTGCACTAGCATACAAATTGAGAGCCTGAATGCTTTCTCACTCTACGTGTTACACACAAACCCCTGTCCAATAATCTTCAAGCACTGAGTCACAAGGTATTAAGCTATGATTTCATCTTCACACATCACATTGTACTGCAAAATATTCACACCTGTGAATAACAGGTTTGTTGAAAGTAACGTTTAAAAAAATATAAATAAATGAATATGAACATATGAATTCTATTAAATATGAATATGCTGCTACAAACCTGAAAGATTCGATGCAAATAATGACGTATGACAAGAGAAAATCTAAGTGCACAAGACACAAGCTTTTGTTTGAATGATCATTATTTTAAATAGATGACTTAATGATCTGGCACCGCAGGAGAACATTATGTCTGTGGGAGAGAGTACTAGACTCAGCAAGGAATCTCTCTGTCTATGCTTTTATTCTGTGGCTTTGAACATGCAGCAATGACCCCAGGGGGGTCTACCATCCTCTACCATCCTCTACCATCTGCTCCCTTCGCCTGGGAGTGTCTGCTATTACTAGCATTAGCAAAAAAACAATACTGGTCCCATCAGATACACAAGAGTGCTACTTAAAAGATATAGTATAGTCATAAACCTACTTTAGACATGTTGTAGACTTTGTTTCTCTAGGATTTTAAGTTGGAGAAATTATATAAATAAGGGTAGTTTTAATCTTATAAACTGAACTTACATTGTCTGCATGCTACCAATCAAATATGCACAAATGTGAGTTTTCATTGTCACAAATAATGATAACAGCCAGAAGACAATTTTAAACAATAAGGAAATTCAAGAGTACATCAAAGTCAAACACGATGAATGGCAAGCGAATCCTAAATTGCCTAAATGTTATTATGCGTAGCTCTAATCTAACATAGAACATAGTGCAGGTATATTTAATATATTTTAAGTTATATTATTGTGCATACTTTATTAGCTGTAAATGATTGATTTCCACTTGCAGAGGTTTTCTGCTCTTGTAGCACATACACCACAAGTTTTGACATGTTGGTGTGGTCGGAGATGCTTTTCTGCTTACCCTAGTTGTAATGAATGGTTATTGAAGTTAACAAAGACTTCATGTCAGCTCAGACATCATTAGCCGTTCTCCTTCGACCTCTTTTATCAACAAGGTGTTTGCTTTTGCAGAGCTGAAACTTACTGCAGTTTTTTTGTCTTTCACACCATTCTGTGTACATTTTAGAGACAGTCGTGTGTAAAATTCACACCCAGCAGATCAGCTGTTATAGAAACACTTTAACCATGCAATGTGACATCAGAAACTATGTCAACTAAGTTATTGAGGTACCATTTCGCCTACATTCTAATGCTTGACGTGAACATTAAAGGAGAAGTCAGCGAATCAAATTCAGCAAACATTTCCTCATGGTCTGCTAGCTGTCTATTCTGCGGCTTGGCGGAATTTATTCATGTGTTTGTGGGGGCAGACCTTCTAAAGATAATAATATTAAATATAAACAATTTCTTTTTTCAGTATTGCTGACTCCTCCATTAACCAAAGCTCTTGAGATGCATGATTTTATGCATTTTTCTGCTGCCACATGATTAGATGATTGTATAATTGCATGAATAAAAGTGGGGAAGGCAAATGAGTTTTGCTATTAAAGTGCCAGTGAATTTAGGCCTAATTGCCACAAGACACATTTTTTAAAACCAATTCATTCATTCATTCATTCATTTATTCATTTATGCATGTATCTTCTATACCGTTTATCCTAAACAGGGTCACAGGAGCCTGAAATCTAACTCTGGAGACCTTGGACAGGGTGCCAATCTATCACAGGGCCACATACCTTCACCCACATACACACACTATGGATAATTTAGGAATGCCAATTAGCTTAATCTGCATGTCTTTGGACTGTGAGAGCAAACCGGAATACGTGGAGGAGACCCACCAAGCACGGGGAGAACACGCAAACTCCTCGCACACATACCCCAAGGCAGGAACCAAACCCAGAAGGCAGGTGTGAGGCCACAGTGCTAACTACTACTCCGGACATGAATTCATTCCTTTTTTTGTAACTGTATCCTACATTCAAGATTACTTGGTGATGAATATTTTAAGCATTTTACCTTTATGTGTTATGTTGCGTGAAACTACCAACAGTAAAAAAATCAAAATATGTATCTATTATGAGCATGTCCATGACTCAAACCGCCAAACCTAACGTTCAAATTCATTATTAAATCCTAGTCAACGGCAGAGATGCAAAAACTACAAATCCCAGAATCCTCGCAGCCGACTGCGTTGTTTAAGTGTCCAGTTCATCCAATCACGATCAGAGACATGTGGCACGTCACCCGCCCTGGTAGTTTTTTTGTGCGCGAGCGCGCGGTGCTGATGCAGAGCGGAGCCTCAAGCGCGTGAGGAGTCAGAGGGCTTTTTTTCTACAGCATCCGAGGTGGGTGTGTTATTCGGGTCTCGTGTTGCTTTGTTATTTACATTTGTTGCGATTGTACGTATATGTATATAAAAAACCCTCGGTGTTAAATTCGGTTGCGTTAGAAGTGTTTTCTTAAACAATACTAATACAAAAAATGTGTAAAAAAAAGAAAAAAGAAAAAAAAAAAAAAAAGTAAGCGCCCGAAGCAAACAATAGGCATGAAGGCAGCATCGCTTTGGGGTGTTTCAGGAATGAGAATAGATATTAACAAACATTAGCATTTCATTGTGATATTAATTCAGCAGGCTTTGGATTGTTTTGTCTTAATTTTGCATGTTGGTGGCAGCTAACTCCACAGGTATAAACTGTCAGTGTAAAACGGATCATCTATTAGAGAATGATCTGAAATGATGATAGATTCTGACATGCATGGATTGGGGTCAGTGAGTCTTTCATAGCTGGCCACGTTTTCAAAAAAACTCGGCTGGCAATAAGAATGGGAAAGATGCAGGTAAGATAAAAATATGCATCATTTGCAGCACGACACCGATTTGATGATTTATTTAGGTCTTTCTGTGATGTCTCGAGCCAGAACTGTAAGAAATGTGCTCAGTCCACATGCGAGTCAACAGTGTCTTTGTCTCTGCAGCCTCTCATTGAACACACTGATTGTTGGATGAAATGGCAGCGGGAAAATCTTAATAGCTATTTTAAAACAAAGGTACACCTTACGCGTTCATACCTTGGATATCATTTGGAATTTGCAATGCAATTTTTAACAGGGAACAAACATCGGCTGATATTGGGTGTGACAGCTTGGGTCGTACCACGTGACACATTATTTATCCGTAATGATTACGACACTCATTACTCGATATATTTGTGCATTGATCCTTTGTGTGGAATCGTCAAATAGGACAAATTGCACAAATGAGCTACAATCGAGGTGTTATGTATTGCATAAAGTAGTATACTCGTTTGAATCGCCTTCACCGTAATCGTCTATTCATTAAAAAAAAAAAACAATCTCCTTCTCATGTCACTCACGGATTCCTAATGCTTATTCGTTATTTATTTATTTTTTTTTTTATATATATATATATGATCCATTCTGATGTTTACTTGCTCAGTGAACTTGTACATGTGTGCAGTGGTCTGGAGGAAAACGCCGCCGTCGCCTTTGTTTCCTTACAGACACAAAATCTCCTTTGTTTCCGTCCTTGAGCTGCCGCCCAGTTCACCTAACCCCACTAAACAGCCTCGGTGTTCATGACCTGCAAATCAATGCCACTTTCTTTAGTCAGACATCACTTATTTTAGCGAATAGTGTGTATATATTTAATGCCTCCTCTTACGGTGTTGTTAGTATTCTTAGGCGCGTCAGGTGAGGAGTGTCCAGCTTTACTTAAGTGCTCAACTCTCCTAGAATAGAGAGACAACATCAATACCAAAGGATTACACAGAGAAATTAGCCATTGTTTCTATTTCTTACTTTCCTCACTGCCAAGCTTAAAAAATATTTCTAGAATTCCTTCCTTATATAACTTCCAGTGAGACAGAAATAGACAAAGAAACAAATAAACAGACAGAAATAAATGAACAATAGAAAGAACATAGTGCAGTCCAGGTCCAAGCTGTATTATTATTCCTTTTTTTTTTTTTTTTTTTTTTTGCAAAAGCCTCTGACTTTACAGCTGAAGTCTTGTTATAATAGAGTATTGAAGAGAACATGCTGCTTGGGTAGGCAATGCTGTCAGGCCAGGCCACTGTTGTTTAGGGCTGCCAAAGAATATGTTGTTCATCTGTCACGAACAGACTGGTGGCTTGGGTTATACTTGCTATCTGTATTGCAAGATGATAAGGATGATGGTGATATATTTCTTTCTTTCTGTCTTTTTTTTTTAGGTATTTGAAACCCTCACGTTTAAAAGTGCAATGGCGTCCTCTGGAGGTAATCTGGAAAACAAACAGACATGTTCTCCTATCCACAGCTTGTTTGATTTAATGAAATTCTTACATCATGCTTTACACTTGTTATTATCAATGTCTTATCGTCCACAGATATCCATGTTAAGGAGCTGGACAAGCGTGCTTCTGGACAAGCATTTGAGGTCATTCTGAGCCCCACGGCACCGGACACCAAGGGTGAATTCCCTCTGTCCACCCCCAAAAAGAAGGAGGTGTCATTGGATGAGATCCAGAAGAAATTAGATGCAGCGGAGGAGAGACGTAAAGTAATGACATGATTGTAAATACCCAGTTATTTCCGCAAAAATACAGGATAATATTTCAAGGCAGTGTTTTAATTTTACTCACATAAATGATTTTTTGAACTGTCTACTCTGTTTACCCTCTCTTAAGGGCTCTTTGGTGATCCTGCCCCAACCACATTTTTCTACTTGTTAGCTGTGTTAGGACATACTGTATGATTATGATCAATTAAATCAAAATTCTCTTCAGAATCATGAGGCAGAGGTCCTGAAACACCTGGCTGAAAAGCGAGAGCATGAGAAGGAGGTTCTTCAGAAAGCAATGGAGGAGAACAACAATTTTAGCAAGATGGCAGAGGAGAAACTTAACCAGAAAATGGAAGCAAACAAAGAAAACCGTACAAAACAGATGGCAGCAATGAATGAAAAATTTAAGGAGAAGGTTAGCCTCAATTCCTGAAAGTTTTCATTTATTAAGTCACAAAACTGTAAATGAATTTAATTTCTATCTTTTTTGCTATGTTTTTTTAAATTTTATTTCAGGACAAGAAACTTGAGGAAGTCCGAAAGAACAAAGAAACAAAAGACGGAGGCGAGGGTGAAGAGAACTGAGGTTTTTTTTTGTTTGTTTTTTTTGTGCTACCTGTTTTAAGGGATGGTATTTTTTTTTACTTATCCAAAGAATTTTTTTCCTCCATTATACGGCCAGTATTATGTGTTCTTTTTTTTCTTTTTCTTTCTTTCTTTCTTCCTTTTTTTTTATTTTTACACTTTTTACGTAAAGGTTAGGGGCGGAGCAGGTGCATAATTATCTTTTAAACTTTCCATGCTCAGACCTACTTTAAATCTCCATCACCTGTAGAGCTGTCTGCCTTTGGTTTTTGGCCTGTTAATAAGCAGTCTTTTATTCTATTGGGAAGCATGCCTGTGTTACACATAGGTCTCTGGCTTTGTTTATTGCATTGTGCAAGTTGACCTGTACCAGTGTATGTCAAAATTGCAGTTCTTTGAGCTTAATAAAGTTGCACAGTTGCTTGTTACATTTAGGTTTAACAGTTTTAGATCTGCCCTTTTTTGTAACTGTTCATTTATGAGCAAATAATAATTGTCTGCCTGTCTGTGTAACTCTCTTTCCATCTGGTTAACAAGCACATTCCTGTATTTACCTTGTCATTGGTAAACTTGTTAATAGTTTTGGAGAAACACAGATACGTACTAATATTACACAGGCAAATATGTGCATTGACAATATTATCTGCATTTGCTCTTCATAAACACTTTCTATACTGGATGTACTTTATCTCTAAAGAAGTGAACCAAAAAAGGGCATTCACTTCTACATGCGTGAAAATTTCCAATAATGTTGGGTAGTAAGATCTAGTCTGTTTTGTATGTGTTGCAGAAAAGGGAAAAGAACAAAGTGAAATGTACATCATGGAGAATGTACATCTAAAAGGCTGTCTTTTTATTTTGCATGTTGGACTGTTTTTTCCTCATCTGTTTATCCGGTAATTAATATTAGCTAGAGCATTCTCCAGTAATTCAGTCAATAGCTATAGCGTTCCTACTCAAGGGTGTGGAGAACAGTGGCCTGCTGTCATATGCCATTACTAAATAAATCAAACATTATGATTTTTATTGGATATATTTATATAAATAAGGAAACCAAAAAAATAGCCTTTACTTAAACATATGTGCACATTTTCAGTTATAGTAATGTCTGGCAGTAAGGTCTGGTCTGTTGTGTAATGGATGTGTTGACACCTAGTGGCCCATTTGAAGGCATAGCACTTTTTCATTCTTGATATTTTTTTTTTGCTGGAAAAGAAAGAGGTTGCTGGGGAAGACGTGATCTGCAACTAAAATATCAACTGAATGAGGGTTTTTGAACAGCTTATACCCAAGCAAAGCAAACCTGAACCCATTTGACTCTCTTGAAGTTGTATGTTTTCACAATGTATATACACTTTCAGTTTTTTTCAGTTTTTTTTTTTACAAACTGCATCTAAACATTCCACATCCCAAATTCACCATAATTAATCTTTACCTTTAATAACAAAAAAATTAATAAGGTTTTACATAACTTCTTAGGCCTTTTTGTCTAAGTAGGACAATTTTGCAATTTAGTAACGTAAAGTACCTTGATCCTATTGCAATTCATGTACTCCTTTCTAGCACTGTCCATTTTCAGCATGAAAAATTAAAAAATAATTTTGTCTGTGCTTGAAGTGTTGGAGGTGTAAGTGTGGTTATTTAAATTTGGTCACATGTTTTGTTTTTAAAACAAATACTTAGTTCTGCTATTGACTTCAGCAATTTCCTCTTGCAAGATAAAAGCTTATCCTGGCTTTGGTAAATGTGTTAAATAACATAAAACATTTAAATAATGCAACATATGTTAGCAATAGCTCTTATCCATATCCACCAAAACCTCTAAACAGACTGTACATGGAAAAAACTTCAAAGTCAATCTGGCTTAAGATCCCATGCAAACTTATAAACTAGACTATTTTGGTGGAACCAGAAAGAAAAAGAGTATGGACCTGCTGTCTAAATTTATGATGAAAGAAGCTCTATTCACAAACAGAGGTTAACAAAGCCACACTGTTAACATCTCCCACCTCTGTGTGGGTAAAGAGAGCACATTTACACTCTAGATCCAAACCCTCATTGTCATTGTCATCATCGTTTATACTGGTTTATCCTGTATGCAGGGTTGCGGGGGCCTGGTGCCTATTACAGGAGATTTCAGGCACAAAGTGGGGTATATCGCAGAGCGCACACACATACTGTACAGTACACACATGTCTTTGGAATGTGAGAGGAAACTGGAGGACACAGAGAAAATCCAACAAGCCCGGGAGAACATACAGTACAGCAAACTTTATGCACACAGACCAGAGATGGGAATCGAATGGTCTAAAAAAATTGCCCGAATAAGAACAAAAACTATTTAAATACTTGTTTAAATAGCAGATGTAGTTAAGATGTTGGACTGCGGTTCTGAAGATCCCAGGTACAAACCCCAGGGTATATAGGGAGTCACTATCACTGCTGGTCCATTCCTCATCAAATCACGTTTGTTTGGACTTTGTTGGACTGTGACACATTTTGCAATATAGTGGCCTCACACTGGCATCTTGTTTAACAGGACTGATTTCATATCATAGCTAACCTATGACAAGTTTTAAGATAACAGGCGTCTTCTGCACTGAATCATTTTTTACATATAGAATCTGACTCGCAAGACAACGTTATTAGGAAGTAGGCGGGTCTGTTTCACCCTCTTCATACATTGTAACCTAGATCTAAAGGCTGCAGTCTATTAGTCTTCTCTCCCATTGGTGGACAAGCAACCGAACACGTTGCGTGACTCACAGCGCGCTGCCCTGATTGGCTGATCCGCTTGTCCTTCTTTCGGTCTACACTTTTCTTTCTGCCTGGCTCTGCAGACCGCTGACAGGAGCCTCACCCGCAAGAAAATCCAACGAATATTTAGCGTTCATCATGTTTAGGTTTCAGGTCTACTTCACACGCGCGTGTAAAAGGTCGTGCACAAATCCGTTGTCGATTATTGCCTCTTGAAAAGGTAAGTCACCATCCACACAACGGGTGTCAGGCGGCGATAAGGAGAAAATGCGTAGTAATAATAATTATTCGTTTTTGTTCTGATGAGGATGGAGAGTTTTTTTTTTCAGGTATTATATTAACATGTCTGATATCGGTGACAGAGTGAAGAGCAAACTGAACTGTCATTAGAGGAACTGTACATCTAAGCGTCGTTCTCTATTTCTTCACATTGCGGTGTTTTTCCTTATCTGTCTATCCGGTGAAGTACATGAGCTAGAACATTCTCTAGTAGTTCAGCCTGTAGCTTTTCTACTCGAGGGTGTGGAGAGCTGTGGCCTGCTGTCGGGTGCCATTACTAAATGATTCATCAGGCTCAACTCACAAGTCTTTTAGTCTTTTAATTTACAGATACCTCTTAATGGTCTTTAACAGCCGAGGTTTACAACACAGACATTTAAGTGCCAGTTCGTGACTTAACATTAATAACATTATTACCATTACCTAATACAGATTAATGTAACATTACGTTTTAATCGCCCTAAATAATTACATAACGCTCTGTATAATTGTCTTATTTCATTAATTTCCTAGCTTTTACTCTGTATTTTTAATCACTTATACCTCTCAAGCAGGATAAAATTATCTTACTGTGTGGTTAGTTATTTTACTTACATTTTCACAGGAGATCAGATTACATAAAGGCATGGTTATGATAGATTTACTGAAAATGATTGCTCAACCTGCTTCAAGATGTCTATCATGTCCTGTAGGTTACATGCCAAGCTGTTCTTAAACTGATAGACAGTTTTTGCTAGCTGGTAAAAGAAAGGAATGCTACACTGCAGGGAATTTGTTTATAAGAAAATGTGCCCTATAAATCTACCCTTAATGTTTGATTTGTGATATACTGACTGAGAAAATAGGTACTACTTACATGGTGTATTTGAAATATAGAAATGCTGATTTTACTAAAAAAAAAAAAAAAAAACTTGTTGGGGATGTTTTCTAAAACGTTACTAATACTTTTATATGCAAAGATAAGCATTTACAGAAAATGAATGACTGATGGGAATGTTTCACACGGTGCTGCACACGACATGCTCCCATGTCAATGAATGCGGCCTTTAGTTCACATGCTTCTCTTCTAACCCTGTCAGTGTGAAATTGAAATAATGGCTACTCTCATAGATTTTTGTGGTGTCTTGCATGATCCCAGTTCTGACACCCACCTCTATTGTATATTATACAGAACATTTTGCATAGTACGCCATTCGGGACAATCAAATTTTGCACACATCCAAGTTTTCGCAACCTGCAAAATGAACCAATAAGTAGCCCTGCTAATACATTAACACTGCACATTTACTTTTTTCCCAAGTAAAAATGATACAATCTAGCCAAACTTATCTATAATTTTTCGAAAATTATTATGAAGCTTATTTCTCGTCAAATGTTACTAAAATTGTATGCACAAATTTCTTGTTCTATTAGTGGAGAATTTTGTTTCTTTCAAGAAATAAATTCCTAAAATAAGTCAAATTAACTGCCAATAGAACATGATTGTTTTTCCCTAAAGTTGTAGTAAATTTGATTTGAAATAAGTTTAATACTCTAATAATTGTTTTGTTGTAATCTTAGTGTACATAAAAGAATGTACAAAGAATGACCAGGGCTTCCTATGCTGAGGCTTCAATAAGAAAAAACACATACAAAAATGTAGTTTGAGACAACACTTTTTTTCCTCCCACATACAGCAATTGGGAATGAGGGGGAATATCACAGGGATTGTTGTGGTCACTTGTTATTAGCTGATTTGCATATTATATCTTGAAGCAAACGATTGCATCTGCAGTAGATCGTTGCTGGACCACAAGTGAAAAAGTACATAGTTGAACCTCACTGGTCTGCACTTTTAATACAATGTGTAGTAATAAAAGGATTATAAGAATACAATTAACTAAATAGTCAGTACTTCAAAGACAAATATATAACAAGAATGATTGTTCACCATGATGTTTTTTTGTTTGTTTTTACACACTTACAGGTCCTAGATTGTTCAGCTTTTCTAACCTTCACAATGGCGACCGTGGTGATGGAGCAGATTGGCCGCTTATTTATCAACGTGCAGCAGCTGCGTCAGATCCCCCAGTTGCTTGAGTCTGCCTTTCCCACGCTGCCATGCACTGTGAGCATCAGTGATGTGCCCTGCGTCTTCAGGGAATCACACGTACTCACAGGCTACCGGCCACCTGACCACAGCTGGCGCTATTACTTCCTCTCACTCTTCCAGCGACATAACGAAACATTAAACGTGTGGACGCACTTGCTAGCCTCACTTATTATACTTGTCAAGTTCCAGGAAGTGTCAGAGACTGTGGACTTTCTGCGTGACCCACACGCGCAGCCGCTCTTCATCGGTCTCCTGACTGCGTTCACATATCTAGCCTGCAGTGCTCTCGCCCACCTGCTTTCTGCCAAGTCTGAGCTTTCCTTTTACACTTTTTACTTCCTGGACTATGTGGGTGTGGCTGTGTACCAGTATGGCAGTGCCCTGGTGCATTTCTACTACTCAGTGGAAGAAACATGGCATGCTTACATTCGGGGCTTCTTCTTGCCCACTGCTGCTTTCATGGCATGGCTCTCATGCGCTGGTTGCTGCTATGGCAAATATGCCAGTCGGCGCCTGCCCTGGTTCGGTCCCAAGTTCTGTCAGATGGTACCCTCAGCCCTGGCCTACTGCTTAGATATCAGCCCAGTGGTGCATCGCATATACACGTGCTACAGTTCACAGCAGGCTTGCACCGACCCAGCTGTCACTTTTCACTTTTATCAGATCCTCTTCTTTCTGATCAGTGCCTTCTTCTTCTCTTACCCTCATCCAGAGTGCTGGTTCCCTGGGCGGTGTGACTTTATCGGCCAGGGCCACCAGATCTTCCACGTGTTTCTCGTGTTGTGTACACTGATGCAGATTGAGGCTGTGCGTTTGGACTACGCTGAGCGTAGGCCCTTGTACGAGCACCTGCACGGGGACTTGGCTCATGATGCAGCAGCTCTCTTCGTCTTTACAACATGCTGCAGTGCCCTGACTGCTTTCTACGTCCGGAAGCGAGTAAAAGCCTACCTTGAGGAAAAACAAGAATAACATGCTACATTAAAAAAGAGGAGCGCAGGAGGAGGCACGGGAAGGCAAGAATTTAAGGGAAGACTGAGCGCAGATGATTGCACTGGTATACTAAGTACACTGAAATTTATGGATCTGCTGCCATTCAATCACACTTTTGGGGGCGGGGAAGAGAACTGAACTGTAAACGCTTGTATATGTTGGTTGGACTACCAAAATGTATTTTTAATTAGTTATGTATTGTTCACATCATTTATAAACTAAAACACACATGAAGACGGGACACTAAATGAAACAAGTAGAGAGATCTTACTCTGATAAAATCTACTCTGAAGGCTTCTGAATGTCTAGTTGCATGAATGTGTGATATGTTTTATGGATGCAAAGGCACTGCAAATGTACTGATGGATAGAAATTCTTACCTCAGCTCAGATGGCGTACTATGCATATTTTACTGTGAGAAATGTGTTCACTTGTGTGAAACCTAAAATATAGTGAACTATTAATAGTTGTGATGATAGTCTAAAACCTCAAAAAATGTCTACATACATTTTGCACTAAATGGTTGCATTATAAAGCCAATAGGCTGTGCTGTAGTTTGTTTTACCAAAAAAGCCAAAATAATTGGGAACCTCATTAGGAATAAATTTTAACAAGACATTTTTTCCCTCTTTTTTTTAAATAGTTAAATGATGTGAGGTACTGCATGGTAAAGGCAGCCCTTTTTGTCACATATAAAAGTGCAGTACAGTAAAATTCTTTTCTTGTTTTTGCTAGGAAGCTGGAAGTGTAGCGCAGGACCAGTCAAGACCTCTCAGAAGCAGGCAAGGGTGAAGGCCTTGCTTAAGGGCCAGCAGTAGGAGCTTGGAAAGTGCCGAAATTTAAAATCATAATGATCGTGTCTGTTTGATTGGCCAGATCCTTAATCTCTGAGCCACCGCTGCTTGACTAAAGATGTTTATTTTAATAATGAACATCATTGGGACTTTTTTCCAAAATATTTTTGACACTTTTATACCCCTGTCCATAAAGCATTTATAGTCACAATGGATGACTGATGGTGATTGTGTTACAAGCTGCTGCATTAGCCCTCAGCATGCTCCCATGTCAGTGAATGTGGACTAAAAGCCACATTCACTGACATGGGAGCATGGGAGCATGCCTCACTTCTGAGCTCATAATTTTGAAAGTAAAAAATGCTACTCATAACATTTTTGGGGTCTTGCATGATCCCAGTCCTGATGACCACCTCTGTTGTATATTATATAGAACATATTGCATAGTACGCCATTCGAGACATATCTCTAATCTCAGCCAATCAGGATTTGCACAAATCCGTTTTTTTTCATAAACATTCTCAGTGTGATGCTAATGATCATGCTTAAATAACATCAGGTAGCAGCATGAAAAATGAGATCTAAAATGAGTTTAAATTAGATAAGCTCAATTTATTGGTGCTTAAAGGGACATTTAGGGCATGGCTGCTACACATACATAGTGCTGCACAATTAATCGCATAAAAATCTAAATCGTAATATGGACCTGCGCATTTATTAAATTGCAAAAGTCTGCAATTTTTTCCAAGTAGTATACACATAATTGGGAATTTATGTAGAGTTTGTGAAAAATTTAAGTGTTTGTTTATTTTTTAAATAGTTTTGAGGTGAAAAATAAATATTGGCAAACATTCACTCAATGCCGCGACCTAGATAAATGCGTTTGAATGTGCATTTAAATAGATTTTAATATGTGTCCCTATATATATATATATATATATATATATACATATATACACACATATATATATATATATATATATATATATATATATATATATATATATATATAGGGACACATATTTAAATCTATTCAAATGCACATTTGAACGCATTTATCTAGATCGCGTAAGCGTGTGTGTAAGCGCTGAGTGTAATCACTGAGTGTTGTGTGCGCCCCTAAATACTGCCACTTGATGTTTCCCTAACAGATTGAAATCAATACGCCTGCACATGTGCCAATATGCTTTACAGTCACACTTACGGCTGATAGATTTCTACTTTACACCGCAATAAACCAGGATAGTTTTCATATTTTATACTTTTTCTCATAATGAAAGGACTTAAAAAATGCACATTATATAAAGTTGAAAGTTCAGTCAATGTTTGTTGAATTGATTTGGTACTGATGTTTGCTTTACAGTATGATGTCAGTTATTAACATTGGGTCACAGGGGTTTTAGACAAACTGCATGCCCTTGATTATGTCATTGAGCGATTCCTGCTTTTGTCATCAAGATGTTATTGTCAAACCCTAAGGGCTACGGTATTGAATTTTGCCTTTTAACACTTCCTGATATCAGTAGCATTGTGTATATCGTGACCTGGGCGAAGTGTTTAGTGTTGCAGTGAGTGTTAAATGTGCTTGAATATGTGCATGCATCTATGTGGGTCAGTAAACTTGCGTGGTGGTGAGTGTGTGCAGTTTCTAGTTAATACAGCACTTAGCTGCTTGTGATAAGAAATGCTGTATGGGAGTGAATAATAATTACCAGTGTATTAGAGACCTTACTTATACCTACACTCATTGCCTTTTTTGTTATCACACTAGCCTGCACTTGATATGCCACTGACTGAGGTTACTCAGTCTGCCTCGACTATCTACTAGAAAGGGACCACAACAGGACCACTAGACTTTTTTAGATTAGACTACATTTTATTTGGGTGCTGATTTATTCTCAGCACAGCAGGGATATTGACATATTGGTGGCAGTGATATGAGTGTATCAGGGCAGATGGGTTGTGTTGTTGTAGGTCTACAAGTTGCAAGTGCATGTGGCTGGTAAAATGACCAGTGTGTGTAGTTAGGTAGTTGCACTTAATAAACCAGCAAAATCATGTTAAAACTCCTTTTTTATTTAATAGATGACATTTTACTTTTAGTTTTAGCACACATTTATTTAAATGTAACATTCTACACATGCCAATATAGATTTCTTTTTAATGGATGCATTACCTGATGTTGACTTAGTTTTTTTTTTAAAGATCTGTAGCACAAAAAGTGCATGATGAAGCATCATTTGAACACTTCATAACATAGATTTGCATCCCTGCAGTGCTTTTGGGAAACAGAGTGTTTTTAATGTATGAATTGTGTGTTATGTAGCGTGTCATATCGGCAGAGTGCAATAAGTATGACGTCACTGATTGGCGGCTCCATAGACTGATGATGTCAGTGACATGAAGTCTAATGAAGTGACTGACTGACTGTTGGACCAATAATGATTTCTTTGGCAAGAATATATGGCATAAAATGCCTGCAGCCTTTTTCAATTAAATTACTGGGATTTACCAGGTTTATTTGTTATTGAAACTAATTTGTACTAATTAATATTAACAGAAGAAAAACTGAACCTTTGATATTATTTTTTCGAAATGCAACTTATTCTGGTCTGTGTGTGGGGTAAGCTATATTACATAATGAAATTCTAAAAAGGAAGGTGTGTTAAGGGGACGCAAAAGTTGGCACCATGCCAGTGTTGATACAACAGTGATGAAGTCCGCACCAGGCGCGAGTAGGCTCGACCAGCCTGTCAGAATCTAGCTCAGTGTTTTATAATGGGAAAACCCACTACATGTGACTGACACAACTAAACTGTGAAAATTGATTTCACATTTAATCAGAACTTAAATATTAAAATAATTTGAATATTAAAAATACTTCTGTTTTAATTAATTAAATTAAATAAATACATTTAATGGTTTGTGTTACGGTCAGGACCAGGCATATACCATGAGGAAGGTTTGCCAGGAAAGTATTTGGCAATTCACTGATGATGGCACTGTTGTGTGCTTCTGGAGCTCGGTGTTAAACTCTCTATTCACACTCTGACTAACACTCATTGTCATACTGCAGAGACGTGAGAGAGACTAAAAAAAAGGCTGGGGTCTATTTAAAACAGAGCAACAACAACAAAACCAACATTGTATAAAATTACTCATGTTGCATTGTGGAATTACAATTAATAAAGAAGTGTTGTCCTGCCATTGTGTCTGTGAAAATTGTGCTATGGTTGAACACATAATATTTTCATGGTGTGTTATTTTTTAATCATTACGGTTAAATAGTTGAATTGTCATATGGCATACGTTGTTATAAAACAGAGTCACAGGTAATGCGGCATCTCACGTTTGAGTTACTTGTTATTGTTATTTTTCACGTTTTTTCTCTGTCTTGTGGCTTTCCTACAACCTCCCAAAAACATATTGATAGTTGTCAGACTGGCATTACACCCAGTATAGCTCCAGGCAGAAATAAGCATATGCTTATTGCAAACCTGAGTGTCATTGTAATATTTGCTTTAAAATCTTACAATAAGTGAAATGGGGCAGTGTATAGCATATAAGCCCTAATAAAAGAAAACCTCAATAATTTGATGCACAACTTTCAATTTATTTTAAGCGTTCTGAAATCAACACAGGATCCAAATTATACATATGTGGTTAAAAATACACATCTTTAGAATGAACACAATTGCAGGTTGAGCACCACTTTAACAGAACCAAATAAACAGAGTCAAGGGTCAGGGCAGGACAGAATCAAAAAACAGAAAACAAGTTCAACACCATGATATCAATACAGTAATATAAGGTTTGGTAAATGAGAGGATAAAGTAGGTTACACAAAGCATACTTTAGACTCTTGAGTCCTTTTACACTGTGTGCTGTGACTCAGGTGAACCTGAACGTGTATGCTATGAGATGGAATCTTCTGCAGCCATGTTTCTTGGCTGCATTGAGTTCTGTGAGTTTACATTAGACACAGATTGCTGTGTATATACACAATAGCACGCCTATTATTTGGTGAAATCTACTGTAATTTAGCAAGGGTCACCATTAGCAGAAACTTTTGGTAGTCACCAGAAGCTTCTGATAAAATTCTAGTTAAGATTTTGTCCACTTAAGCTTGCTTTATCCATTCAAGCACTGAGGCCAGTTCAAAGATACCACTCAAATATTAACATTACCATGACATTCATGTTCATAATGAGTGCAGGTAAACTTGTGATCACAAAATGTATTATCAGGATAGGATCCAGATCTGCTGCGACCCTGAACTGGATAAAGTGGTTACTTAGTAAAGTAGAGTAAAGTAAATACTGTAGGTAGGTTTACCTTTGGAAGCTTGTGATACCAGTGTCTAGCCTTTTTAACCTGTACAAAAAAACATTAAAGTAAAGTTTAACTTAAAAAAAAAAAATGATTCTTAAATAAACATGCATCATAACCTCTAGATTCACAAAGCATTTCATCTAAGTGTTTATTAGGCTGTCTTGGTTGTGCTCTTCAGTCCTTTTATTCACTTAAATTTGGTGAAATCTAAGATATTGCTGTTTATCTGTTATTAAAAGTGGGATGGCAAAAGACAAGTAAAGATCGAGTACAGGAGGGAAAAAAATAGTCAGTTCAAAACAAATGCAAGCAATTTCTTTTAATTCTTGACTGCCTGTCTACCTTATGAGAAAAATTTGGATGTCAAGCCATTTCAGGATATTAAGGCTATTCGAGGAAGTTGATAATAGGTAATAGTGATGACAGTGGATGACAGTGAAGAATTACTTGTATACCATAACATTCATAATACTTCTGTCCTTGTACAATGAGACATGAATAAATTGTCATAGTGTCATATGTTGGACATAGTGCAAAATAATTTTACATACTGCGAATATATGATGATTAATTATAAAAAATGAACTCTGTCATGTTAATGACTGTCTTGAGACATAAAACTTTAAAGCAACTTTATTAATGCAGCTATTAATAAATTATGGGGAGAAAAAATAAGAAAGAATCTACAAGCGGTGTTGAGAGGAACAGTAAATGCTATCTTGCGCATACAAATATAGATATGAGTTTCTGTAAATAGATATGAATATACTGTAGATATGATGTCGATTAACTCTGATACACTACAAACAACTGTATCTGAAACAAGGTGCTTTTAAGATCTGGCACCAAATCAGAATGTCACATGGAAAGATGACCACTTGGTGGCAGTCTTGCCAAAGCCTGAAAACATTGAAAAACATCTCAGCACACATTTTCTTCTTGCTGAAATAACAGCAATATAATAGTATTTTGAATTATCATATAATTTTGCCATTTTAAATTCAATTTCAATTACATTTTATTTTTATAAACAATAGGCGTTGTCACAAAGCAGCTTTAAAGGAATTTATAAATATACAGTAGGCTATGTCATTGCATACCCATGGTAACTAGATTTAAGTTTTAACCTTTAATAACCTGAAGGATGTATGAACCTGTTAACCAGAAATGTCATTCTTTTAGCTGCTGCAGAAGCATGAGAATGTTTCCTTCTGAGAAAGGGCAGGGTGACTTCAGATAAGAGCTCTATGTGCTTCACTGCTTATCTTAGCCTTCCACTTACTGCACATTCAAGCTCTTGAGCAGTTGTGTAAAAAAGTGAGGTCTGATACCATGTATCTGCTGTGCTACAACCGCAGCATCTTAGCAGAATGTAATATATTATCTGAAAAGATCACCTTGTACCACTCACCCAGTCTGCTTGAGATCTGATTGACATGGTTCCTGATTTTGGTAATCTTTTCCAATTTATTCACTTTCACCTTTAAATGCTGTCCAAATTCATCCCAGTAACACATCCGGTTATTGGCTGTCACAAATATAACACCTGTGAAATTTCCCACTCCAAGGTTTGCATCAAAACCACAGAGAAAATAAAAAGCCAATTTGTTACTGAAGGTTATTCTGAATTCTTAACACACTCGTTTTCCTTTAAAAGAGCACATGTTCATTTATGTTTTTCAAGAGAAATCCATCCAGAAACTGTGGGCACTTTTCAATCTCCAGGTCTCAGTGATTTATTTTTCCTCGGTGAGTAATAGATGGTGAGTGTTCTATAAATCTTAAGCTAAGCAGAGAGCGATGGCGAGAGTGTGAAGGACCCCATGCTGTGACAGAGCCTGACTCACGAGGGACTGAGTTCTGGATTGCCTCATTGGAAACACAGCTGAAAGGTTCCTTCTTGCTGAGGGAACCATGCTACACACATCATCATAGCTTCTGCATCTCACCACAGGCAGTGAGAAGTGATATGGACTGCAGCTGCAAATGAGGATTGCATCATATTTGCATAAGAAAATAGAACGAACAGAGAAAGAATGGAAAGAAACAACATGCGAAAGTTGTTTATTTCAGGGAAGTGTTATTTATTCCTTGTGCTAAATGTAATTGGGCATTTGTTCAATTTCTTGAACAAATCAAACACGAAGACCTACAGGAAGCAATGCTTTATTCAAACTGGGGTCTGTGAAGCTTAGCTAGTGGGTCTATGAGTGATTTTTCTTAACTCCCTGTTATCACAATTATTTGTGTGCATGGAGTTTTCATGTTCTCCCCATGCTTGGTCAATTTCCTCCCAAAATCCAAAGATATGCAGATTAGGCTAATTGGCGCTTTCTTTTTTTTTTTTCAAAATTGCTCGTTTTGTGTGAATGAGTGTGTGTGTATGTGTGTGTGTGTTCCCAGCGATGGATTGGCATCATGTCCGGGGTGTCCCCCACCTTGTCTCCTAGGACAGGCTGCAGGCCCCTCACGACCCAGAATACAGGATAACGCAGTATAGTTAGTACAGATAGTTCAATACACACTTTAATGTAATATTTTATCCAAACTTTGAACACAAAAACAGCCTATACATACTGTAATAGAAAATGTAACTATTTTTTTAATTAACAGCTTATGTGATAATATTTAAAAAGTCTTTGGTCCTCAAAATTATGCATTGTAATGATTTTGTGTGTGTTTTTTAAACAGAAATTGTAATCTAGCTAGATAAGCTTCTTACTCGTTTGGTGTTTTATATGTTATATACTGGCATATATAACAGCAATTAGTGTTTTAATGGTTTTTGGTCCTAAAACATGCAACATACATTTTTTACCATGAAAATGCTTAACATATCTTGCTTTCAGACCTTTTAGTTATGCTTTTAAAAAGATGAATGACTGAATGGTTGAAGGCTCTGTGGGCAGGTCATAATTAAGTGCAGCTTAAGGATGATTATACCTTTGTTAATTCTGCCCACGTAGAGGAACCAGACAAGTGGTGCACACATTCAACCTTTTGCTATACAGAGAGCTATGTCAGCAGAATGTGTGCTGTCTGCAAGTGTATGCGTGTGAGTGTGAAAGTGGGAGAATGCATGTACTTACTCACACAGATGTGTGTGACAGCATATACCAAATTAGGCTCTTAAATTCACCACATTCTACACCCCACAACTCACAGAAGTGTATTCACTTCTACAGCTATTTTCTTTGATACATAAAGAATACACAAATTGGTACTTCTGCTGTGATGAATTCCTTTTGTTCCTCATGTATTATTTGTTTAGAAGCCTCAAAATCACACAGGCAAGAGAGCAATAATCACCTTGCTGGCTGCTTCCTGTCCTCGAACTTTCAATTCCATCTCTTGTCTCCATCAATTTTTCAATCTGTAGACTTGAAATGACATTATACCAGTCCACATTTTCTCTCACCATCGTTCCAGAGCCTAGCCTTTCTCCACATTTGCATGCCTTTTTCTAAACCTTTCATTTTCTCTGCTAGAACATGATTTGTATCAAGGTTAGTGAAGTAATATCAGGCGGTCTGGGCCTGCAATCATGCAGGGTAATTAAAATTTGGACTTACTGGAAGACTCTGCTTTGTTCAGAGTTATTTAATTGCCCTATCTTTTTTACTGTGACTGCAAACTCCACTTACCTTCCTCTTCAATCTTGTTACTTCCTAAAAAAGTTAAGATAATTTTCTAACTTCTCTTTGTAAGTTATCAATTATTTTCATCTCCTCATTAAATGTATAATATGAAAATCTCTCTTTCTCTCTCCCCCTCTCTCTATCTATCTATCTATCTATCTATCTATCTATCTATCTATCTATATACAGTGGGGGAAATAAGTATTTCATTTCCGTGTATATACTCTATCTGTATCATACAAGATACTTACTTGATCTTAATATGACATACTTAAAAAGTATAAAATGCAATCACCGATGAAAATTCTGTATGCTAAAAATTTAATTAGTTGTTGTCAATTAAAAAAAAATTATTAGTTTTAGAACAATGCTGGAGATTTCAACACTACAAAATAATGTGTATAGACTTTGGTAATAAAGTAAAAACAACACCAACAGCAACACTAACAAATGTCAAGTGTTAAGCATTATGGTTCAGCTGTTCTGTAATAGTTCTTGCAAGAACAGTATTGTCAAGTGCATTTGCAAAACCCATTAAGCACCATAATAAAACTGGCTCTCTTAAAGACCATCACAGGAAAGCAAGACTAAAAAACGTACTGTACCTCTGCTGCAGAGTAGAAGTTCATTTAGAGTTACCAGCCTCAATCACCAATTAACACCATCTCAGATTAAAGCAGTTATGAGTCTTTACAGAGCATAAGTACTGTAGCAGACACATCTCAACATCAATTGTTCAAGGGAGATTATTGTATATTGGTTGCCTTTAGCATTGTTTAACGATGTAGAAAGAAATAAAAATCAGGAAAGACCATGGACTTACAGTAGAAGTTTGTGTCCAAACTTTCGATGTGTATTGACGAATGAACACCTTTGGCACAAGATATCCTTGCAACATATTTAAATATTTTGCAGATCAAATTAAGCATAATATCAGGATATCTGTTCAATCTTAAATTATTTTAAGAGATGTAAGATCCACAGAAGGATCAGTGTAGAGGGGATAAAGTGCTTTCAGCTGACTACACAGTTCAATATATCAACATAACAGGCATTTAGATGGCTAATGATTGTACAAGAAGGTGTATTTTAACTTGGCTGTGAGAGGTGCTCTGTCTGCTTTGACTTAACTGACGTGAATGGCCTCATTAAGACAGAGTAATGTCTTTGTGGCATAGGGCATGTGCTAAGTTTTTCTCTTTCCAATTCCTGCTTTCCATAGAGGAAGCTTAAAATGAACATTTTGGTCAGAAAGTGAGCGATCGGTTAAAAATTATCCTAAAAAATACATCCTAAAAACACAAAAAAAATTATTAAACTAGAATGAACTAATTTAGCATTGGAAATCTTTAACAAGTATTTCTTGTTTTTTAATTTTATTTTTTTAGCCATTTGTGTGACAAACGAGGTCATCGTGGCACACACAAAATTTTAATTCTGGCAAACCTTATCCACTTCATAATTCCACTTTCTTTGCAATTTCTCTGTATAGTTGTATAGTTCAAAAGAAATACATCTATACATCATTGAAACTACTATGGACTTTTAGCATTTGCACTTTCTGCATTTTTAAATGTTTGTATAAATCAAGATTTTGGTGACCTTATAATATTTTAGAACAAGGCTACAGTATGTTGGTATGAAACAGCAACCTAGGCAGTTCGTCTCCTCCTCCACTGGCAGTGTGTTTCCTGTTCTATTCAGAGTCTATAGATTGTTATAATTTTTTACCACAGGTGCAATGGAAAGACTGTAGCATTAAGTTTGGCAAATACAAAGGTTTTTTCCCCAAAAGCCAGCAGGCCTTATCTTTTCATATTGTTGTTTCTACTTTATGCAGGATTGAGGCAAATTGGCTGACGGGGAAAGGCTACTGGTTAATTTTACCTACATTTTACCTAGGATTTCATCTCTTGGTTAGTTTTTTACTCATGTGCAGTTGGTAAGGAAGCCTGTAGTGAGGTGATTGAATTGGATTTGTGATTGAGAATTACAGAGTGTATAGCAGGCAGTTTAATAATGTGCAATGGGTATAGAAAAGTATTACCCAATTTAAAATAATCAGATTTATTATTATTACACGCACAGCTTTGCACATCTAGACGTTGCAATATTTGCCCCCTCTTTGGTGAACTGCTGAGGTTAAGCGTTGAATTTGATGGTAAGCATTTGAGGAATGCAGTCTTCAAATCATTCGACAGACTTTAATGTGGTTTAAGTCTGGGCTCTGACTAGGCCATTCAAGGACATTCATCGTTTTTTCCTTCAACCACTGTGTGGTGAGTTTTGCTATGTATTTTCAGTCATTGTCATGTTAAAGGGTAAACTTTCTTCCCATTGACAGTGCTCTGGCTTTTTTCTTGCAAACCTTCAATACAAGCCACATTTCTTGAGAATTTGTGACAATGTTGGCCTGTGCACACAATGACCACTTTTTGTTGCTTCTTTAATTTCAGGCTGCAATGCAACAAAATGTGATTAATTTATAGAGGGTGATTCTTTTCTATAGCCATTGTATCTATAGCTAGCATGGACATCTGTCACATTACCTTTAGATAAGAAATAAAAAAATTATGTAAAGGTTAAAAGTTGCTGTAAAGGTTACTGCAAGCATATACTATACTTATATTTTTTATTATTTGATCTTGTTATTGCTCAAGTCTGTGATATGAAATAAACTATTGAGATCTCTAGTCTTATGATTTGCATAAAAATGATAATAATTAGACTAGTTTTCTAGGTTTGTTTAATAATTGTGTAAAAAATGTAGCACTTTTAGCAACAACAAGACATCTTTTAGGTGCTCATGGCTAAAAGCCTCTGCCAAATAAATAAATTTCTGTGATAAATGAAAACTGTAAATCCAGGCAATTTTAAAGGCAGTAGAGCAAAAATTTTTTTTATTAAAAACGTCAGTGAATAGTAAAAAATAATGTTGGCAACTTATTAAAAAGTTGATTCTGTGAAAGATAGATTGATGGGGTTGGCTTATGAATTTTTTCAGTTTAAAAGAATGTTAATTCTGTTAGTTAAAAATGCAAACATAAATGAACTGATTGCCAGGGGAGCTATATGGAGAGATTCAAAATATTCACTTTAAAAGCATGGGGTCAAGCTGTGTTCACTTTGACATTAGTAATTTTCTTTTTTGTGAGAAATTGCCCTCCTCTGGGGTGGCTGAAGGAAGGTTAATTTGGAGAAATCACTGTAGTGAAGCGGGTTGGCAGGAAAGCTAATATCTACTGGTAAGGCCCTTAGCAAGGTGGAAAATGTCAGCAAAGTGTTTAGACACAGCATGCATCTTAAATCAATCCCATTAATCCCAAAGTGAGAACAGTGGGAAAGCAGTGGCCAGTATAAAGGATATATCACCACTGTCATCAGACCCAACAATATCATTTTCATGTTTATTTTATATGTACATCTGTGTATATGTACAAAACCCAAATCTTTAAATGGCCGTTTAAAGTGATCTTCGTTCAATATCAGTGATCTTGCTGTAATTGATCTGCCTTAGCTAAAACATGTACTGTAGTATGTATTCTAAAATGTTGTTCTGCTCAACACAACCCTATAGAGTTACTGAGTTACTGTAGCCTTTCAGTCAGCTTAAATTTGTCCAGCCATTCTCTTCTAATCACATTCATAAAGGTGTTTTTGTGATTTGTGTTTTGTTTGTCTTTTGCACCATTCTGTTTAAACTCTACTGTATAGACAGTTGTGTGGGAAAATCTCAACAGCCCATCTGCCACCAACAGCCATGCCACAGCCCCCCCCCCCATCTCCACCCCCCTAATTCTGATGTCTGATGGAATAATACCTGCAGTTCTTGACTTACTGTATGTCTGGACAATTTTCTTCCCTGCTGCTACATGATTGACAGGTTTGTTATTTATTATTGATGTAAAAATTATAAACACTGCCTCAATTACGTGAGTATGTTGTCAATCGATCTAAGCCTACAGAAATGGTACACTGACCAAGAAATGTTCTTGATTGAAAATCAGCTGAAGGAAGTAAAAACCTTTCTGCTTCAGACAAGTTTGCACATCCAGATGGAGTGCTAGCAGGTTTGAGATCCTTTTTATTGTGTCTGGGTTTCTTTTTCACCAATTGAATTTTCATTATATTTTCTACTAGTTCTAGGTATAGACGCATAGCAATTTCATAGGAATTTACCTCAAAATCCTCATCATATATTTCTTTCTATGGTTTGCTGCCCTGAATTTCTAAAGAACATGTGACTAGTGTATGCTCTTTGATGTAATAACAGATGGACATGATACATACTGAATATACTTTTTATTTACTCAGAACATGACTTACCCCTTTCCCCTTGTGATTCAATTTTGTGTCTCTTCCGAATGGCCACTGTGTCCAAACTAATCATCGAGTGTATCTAAGTTTACCGGACAGTTTAGTGGTTCATTCATCAATTTTAAACTTAACATCTTTCTTTTGCACAATAAATCTAGCTGAAGCACAGAAATGAAGCACACCCCAGTCTTTATATACAGCACAACAGTGTGTTGCAAATATCTTGACAAAATCTAAATGGAAGTGTGTGAGGGAGCAGGCATTTGCTCTAAGCTTGAAATGTCTTGTCTTTGGATCAACACATTCATATAGATGGAGTCAGGGGTGACATTTTGGCACATGGCTTTAAATCATGAAGAGTAAGAGCAAAGACTAATGCTGATAAGAATTCTGGAATAGCTAAAGATCTACTGATACAAAGGTCAGTCCAAACTGTTCTGCAGCACTCCAAGCCTGGGGAATGCTGAAGGCGTCTAAAAATGCTTTAATCTCCTTTGAACAGTTGATATTGTGATGTGTCTGCTACTTATGCTCTGTAAAGACTTCATAATTCCTCTAATCTGAGGTGCTGTTAATTGGTCATTTTTCAGGCTGATAACTCTAAATGAACTTCTCGTCTGCGGCAGAGGTAGGTTTTGGTCTCGCCCTCCTGGGATGGCCTTCATGAGAGCCAGTTTCATTATGGTGCTTGACGGATTTTGCAAATGCACTTGACAATATTGTTCTTGCAAGAACTATTATAAAAAGGCTGACCTCTGTGTCTAAAAATAACAACTAACTGTTGTTTCTCTTGTTGTTATGTATTACCTAATTCCATATGTGTTATTTTATAGTTTTGAAATCCCCAGTATTGTTGTAGAATGTAGAAAATAAATCACTAAACAAAAAAAAAAGAAATTTGCAAGTGTTCTAAAACTTCGAACGGTATATGTGTGTGTGTGTGCGTGTGTGTGTGTGTGTGTGTGTGTGCATACACCATTTAAAAGTCTCTCTACTGTAAGTAGCATTCTGCTTCAGAATTCTTTATGGATATCTCACCTAAATAAACACAATAAAAAAGCAGCAACCGATTGAATAAAGAGTAATATTTGCAGTATTAATCTATTCCCTCTTGATGAAAATCTCAATGGCATGCTATGCAGTCATTTCTTGATATTTAAAGGTCCTTGGTTTTGCATTTGTATTTGTCAGCACCAGATAGTCTGGCTGTAAATATTTATAGAGGGACTGGTAGAAGGCGATAAGGAGTTGGGGTCTTTTGATGATAAACCTGGGAATTTGAGAAGGAATGTTTAATTAAATGTGTTTTGCATCAGTGAGACTAGATCCATAGCATTGGTAAAGATTAGGATGGGCTTATTAGAGGCTTAATTTAGATCTTTTTGCTCCATACAGCTTCAGTATGTGCAACAAGTTTTGTTATATGTAGGGGAAAAATAGGAGACCTTTAGCTCATCATTCTACACACAATAAAAACTAACTTAAGTCAAAAATTGGTGTTTGAGGTGTTTTGTTAATTTATATAAAAATACCAAAATATCCCATTTACATTTAGACCCATGACTCCAGGACTTTTATTCCTACAGTTATTCCAAAGTCACTTCTTACTTTGGTGTTAGGCTTTGGGTCATTTTCTTGCTAAAATGTAAACCACTGGTACAACCTGATATCCCAAAACCTCTGGAGAAGATTTTCTTTTAGGACAGCTCATTATTTTTTGCAACCATTTTCAGATCTGGGAAGACTGTTGGTAGTTACAAATCTTTTTCATTTAAAAATGATGTTCTTGACACAATCCTGTTTTGCAGGTCTAAATGCAAATGAGATATTTACAAAACACTTGGTGTATATATATATATATATATATATATATATATATATATAGAGAGAGAGAGAGAGAGAGAGAGAGTAAAATCATTCCTGTAAATTGGAGCAGCTATAGAGAACTTATTATAAATATACTTATTAGGAGTTTCTCACCTCCTACACTGTACCCCTATGCATCTGACTATGTATGTCCTTGCAAGATGATTTAGAAGAACTCCTTTAAAGTGCTTCTTGTGCATTATGTACCTCATCATCCAGTTGTCCATATTAATTCATTTATTAACTCATCCATCCATTCATCCATATATTTATTCATTCATTCATCCATCAATTCATCCATATATTTATCCATCCGTCCAGTCATTCATACGTTCAGTAACTGCTTTATCCTGGTTAGGGTCTCAGTGGATTCAGAGGCTGGAAACATTGGATGCAAGTTGGAAATATGCCCTGAATGGGATGCTAGTGCATGGCAGGTCAGAAAAGATATTGTAAAATTAAATATTCAAACACACAGTGCCTGCCTAATTATTCAGGTGTTTCACTGGGGTAGTGTGTGGATGGATTAATGCCCATTAAAGTGCCTTCTGGATATATTGTACTCAATGGCCTTTCCAGGAGAATGGAATGCTCCAGGGAAGTGCAGTTACTTGGAGGTATGAAGTTCATACTGTATGTACAGTTTAGTGGCTCATCTCTTGCTCTAGACCTCACTGAGAGTGCATAACACAGGGACTTCCTGGGATGGTTCTTGGCATTTAACTTCTTTAGAAGTAGTTGAACAGTAAATACAAAAAGACAGCCAAGTAGTCATGGCTTTTTTCCATAGTCTATACTGTATTATGCCACTTTAACCATGGTAATGTTATTTCATGTTATTTGGTAATGTACTATTTATTCTATTTGAAATTTCAGGGACTGAATGGGACCTTTATCATGTTTGACACCAGGTACCACATCAGAAGCATGTGTGAAGTGATCCTGTCCTGTAAAATCTCACTATTAACTTCCACTGCCATTTTGACTCATGACTGGGTTATTTAATTAGAGCATACTATTAAATGTTGATAGAACCTCCAGTTTACAGATGCATAGCTTTAGCTGTTTTTAATACCTAGTAAGAGTAATGATGCAGGCACAAGGACAGAGACAAATAACTGTTGTACTACTTATCTGAAACAGCAAAGAGAATAGCCTGGGCCAGATCTGGAGATCTACAAAGACACACAGACAGACAGAACGTGTGCAGGTATACAGTTTACAATCTTACAAAGTTTTTTTAATGCTTAAATCAGTCCCTGTTCTGTATCACAAGTGACTAGAAATAAGGCCAGATAGAAGACCAGTAACATGCTCATTAAAAGTATGCCCCCAGAGTACTATTCTGATAACGTGGCTATTTACTGTACACTGCAAATGCAAACACATACACTAATCATGCTACCAAATGCAAAAGAGGCTGTCATTGAGAATTCCTATATGTCATTTCAGTGGCAGAATCAAAATGACATTGAATATGATTTCATGATACGAAAAATATGTTTTTTTCCAGTATTTGCAACGTATTATTTCTCCAGTCCAAAGAAAAAATGATTTGCAACATTATTATAGGGAATATGGTGGCAAATGCTGGAAATAAATGTAATTTTTAACAAATGTTATCATTCAATACAAAGATACTTTAATTAGGAGCTCATATAAGGAAGTTCAGTACTAGAGTAGCTAATCTTTTATAGGAAATAAGTAGCAGACACATCTAAATATCAACTGTTTAAAGGACATTATTGCATATTTTAGATGCCTTCAGCATTGTTTTACAATGTAGAAAGAAAAACAAAACAAAACAATGGAATTAGACGTTGTGACCAACCTTTTGACCAGTAGTGTAGTTAGTTAAAAAAACGCATACAAAGGATCTATCAGAATAGCATGCGATATTGCTTAGTAAATATTCCTTGTTAAAAAAACAAATAATAATAATAATAATAATAATAATAATAATAATAAATAGATATTCTGCATAATTTTTTATTTTCTGCATAATTTAAATATAAAAATAAATTGAAAAATAAATTATGGATTTTCATAATGGTTTTTAACAAGACTATGAGCCTTCATCAGACTCTTTTACAAATAGATATATAGCTATGATGAGCGTATGGTTTAACATGGCATGATGTACTGTAGGATGACAATCCTTAGAGGACTATAGATAGACTGGTGGAACACAGTGATTTTGGGGGAGTGTGTTGGTGACTCAAATCAGCTATTATTCTGTCATCCCCTCAAGGAATTGGAAGTGAGGGTATCATTTTTAATAGGCACCTACCATTTTCAAGCAAGAAATATGATCCTTGGAAAGGACAAGGTCAAAATGATGAGCAATTTCAATTTATCTCTGCCATGCCCATGCCTGGTTTATCAAACAGGAAACTGAGTAATGTGCCTGTAAATCAATGCCAATTATAGCCTGTTTAATTCTCATTATCATATCCATCTGTGCTATCAATCTTTGGAGAAAGAGCTGGTTTATTTTGGGGTTTGAAAAAGACTTTGCAAAATGGCTCAGTGACATTACAGATTATTGTATTAACAGACATAGATACACACACTATATTGAATGCGATAAATCTTTTCATCTGGAGAGAAGCACTGGTAGTTCGTAGCACAGCATAACAATAATTAACCTCCTCTAACACAATGTCAAGTTCAGGCTTGGTGCTTAAATTAGGTGTGTATATCTTAGCTTTAATAAATATTTTTTGTCATAGTAGCTCATCAATTTTCTTCATTAAAACAGTGAACACTAATTAAAAATTTATATTGCTATACTTAAAAAAGTAGACATTTTAAAATACATACACTATTTGCACAATGCAAGTTTGGACATACTGTACCTTCTTACTCCATGGTCTTTCTAATTGGTGGTTTTTGAGGCTGGTAACTCTGAACTGAACTTTCCTAGGATGGTCTCCCTGAAAGTCAGTTTCATCATGGTGCTTGATGGGTTTTGAAAGTGGACTTGACAATGCTGTTCTTGCAAGAACTATTCGAGAACAGCTGATCTTTGTGTCTTAAAATAACATCTGTAAGTAACTATGGTTACTTAATTACCTAAGTAATGCCGTAATTAAGTGTAATTTCGTAGTTTTAAATAATCCAATCTTTTTCTCGAGAATGTAAAAAATAAATCAAACCTTGTGTCCAAACTTTTGACTGGTACTGTATTTATATATATTTTGTTTTACAATGACATTTAAACAGTTTTGAACAGTAAGGAAAAAAGTATTTAGTCAGCCACCAATTGTGCAAGTTCTCACACTTAAAAAGATGAGAGGCCTGAAATTTTCATCATAGCTATACCTCAACTATGAGAAACAAAATGCGAAAAAAAATATCCAGAAAATCACATTGTAGGACTTTTAAATAATTTATTTGCAAATTATGGTGGAAAATTAGTATTCGGTCCATAACAAAATTTTATTTAAATACTTCTTAATATCAATTAATTAATTAATTTAAACCCTTTGTTGGCAATGACAGAGATCAAACATTTTTCTGTAAGTCTTCACAAGCTTTTCGCATACTGTTGCTGGTATTTTGGCCCATTGATGTTGATGTTTTGGGGCTGTCGCTGGGCAACACGGACTTTTAACTCCCTCTAAAGATTTTCTTTAGGGTTGAGATCTGGCGACTGGCTAGGCCACTCCAGTACCTTGAAATGCTTCTTACGCAGCCACTCCTTCGTTGCCCGGGCGCTGTGTTTGGGATCATTGTCATGTTGACAGACCCAGCCATGTTTCATCTTCAATGCCCTTGCTGATGGAAGAAGGTTTTTACTCAAACTCTCACGATACATGGTCCCAGTCATTCTTTCCTTTACACAGATCAGTCGTCCTGGTCCCTTTGCAGAAAAACAGCCCCAAAGCATGATGTTTCCACCCCCATGCTTCACAGTAGGTATGGTGTTCTTTGCATGAAACTCAACATTCTTTATTCTCCAAACACAAAGTTTTATTTTGGTTTCATCAGACCATATGACATTCTCCCAATCTTCTTCTGCTCTCTAGCAAACTTCAGACGGGTCTGGACATGTACTGGCTTAAGCAGGGGGGCACGTCTGGCACTGCAGGATTTGAGTCCCTGGTGGTGCAGGTAGCCTTTGTTACTTTGGTCCCAGCTCTCTGCAGGTCATTCACCAGGTCCCCTGTGTGGTTCTGGGATTTTTCCTCTCAGTTCTTGTGATCATTTTGACCCAATGGCGTGGAGCCCCAGATCGAGGCAGATTATCACTGGTCTTGTATGTCATCCATTTACTAATAATTGCTCCCACAGTTGAATTCTTCACACCAAGATGCTTACCTATTGCATATTCAGTCTTCCCAGCCTGGTGCAGGTCTACAATTTTGTTTTCTGGTGTCCTTTGACAGCTCTTTGGTCTTGGCCATAGTGGAGTTTGGAATGTTACTGTTTGAGGTTGTGAACACATTGAAAATCCTACAATGTGATTTTGTGAATTTTCTGAAAATTACAGGCCTCTCTCATCTTTTTCAGTGGGAGAACTTGCACAATAGGTGGCTGACTAAATACTTTTTTGCCCCACTGTGCTGTATATAAGAATGGCTTACTACTAACTCCAATGTGACTTTAAATGCTTGAACACTTATTTATAAAGTGTCTTATTTACAAATCTTTAATTAATGCAAAATAAATTTAAATAGGAATACAGTTGCAAAAAGAAATACATACAGTTGCAAAAAGAAGAAGTAGGATAAAAAAAGAAGAAGAGGAAGAAGAAGTTTCAATAGCCTGCCAAGAATGCAAGAATGGGGTAACAACTTCAATCCTTCGCATTTCAATGCAAATTATATTTTCATGAAGAAACAATATACAGTAGTAGTTGCATTCAATGAGAAATTTTTTGTAGTTATAATTTTATCGGGATACTAAAAGATCTTATAGAACCATGTTCAGCATTATGCTTGACATTTATGTCTAAAGCACACTATCAGTAAATTCTTTATTGAAAAGCCTTTATGGCCTAACTGCAGGATGAACTGCCATTACATCTTCCACAAACAAACAACAACACATCAATGCTTCTTTTTTGCTCCACAGAAATCTAACAAAAGCACCAATTTAAGTTTAGATCTTCAGGTAATAGAGCACCGCTACTACAAAACAGTTATCTAATAAAAAAAAACTAGGACACATCCAGGTACACTGTATCCCGTTACATGCAGAATTTCATGGGGCAAAGGGTCATCTCAAGAGACAGTTTTATAACACTATGGTGTACTGTAAGTTTTGCATCTGCATAATGAAGTCCTCTGTTTATTACAATTCTGGCTATTCATTTCACTAAGGACCATTAAACAAGCAAAATGTAGTAAAGAACACAAAAGCCCTGGTGCAAAATAGCTAATTGAAATGCAAATGTGACTTAATCATGATGCAGGGCTTTCTGCAGGCCAGCGTAACATAAGTCAAGCAGGTAATGCATGCTTGGATTTCTCATTCCCCCATGATGCCGAGTTGCAGTGCGCACAGTAAAGAGATTTGGCAAAACTGATGAGATGCAGATGGCAACACTTGTTATTCTGCTTTTGGCTTGAAGCCTTGTGTGGTGTAGAGGTGGATTGGGAAAAGAGAATATGCAGTTGGAAACAATGTCCGTAGAATGTAAAGACATTGTGTTTTTGTTTTGCAGCCCTGTGTTTGCCAACAATAAGAGTTTGCTTAAAACATGATGTACTAACCAAAATACAAAAGAAAACATCACCGTTAACACAATAATCATTCCGACATTTCCCACTAAAGCAGGAAGAGGCAATGCAATACAATTTGACTAAATATACAGTAAAATATAATATTTCTGTAGCTATATTTGTGATTACTTCAATAGTTTGTAGTTTGTATTGCACTAAATGATAAAATCTGTTGCACTTATACAGTGGATCCTCTACTGTACGTATTAAAATTTCCCAAGCAAAGAACCTAAAGTGAATGTGGTCCTGACAGATGCTGAGTCAGATGGTGTGGATGAGAATGCAGTAGTAAACATGAAAATGGCAATCACATTCCAATCCTCTTTCAATTATTTTCCTGGGTTTGTTGTTTCTCGGCAAACAGCCATTAGAGCTATTGGAATGTGGGGGGAGCATGTGCTGTGAGTATTGCCACAAATAGTGCTTTTGTCTTAAACACTATGCAAAAGAAAAATAGTGCCAAAATATTCAGTAAAACCATTAGCCACATACAGTATGTAGATATACATTTATAGACTACATAAGTGGCTGCTGCGTAGAATTTGTCAGCAGTCATCCAAACTCGCCATAAATGCAAAAAGACCTCCACAGGACACTGTAATTGTCAGCTGGCTAACCATTTTCATTCTACAGTTCAAAACATTATGCATGGTTTTGTTTCCTAAGGTAAAAGGGATAGAATCTATCTATCTATCTATCTATCTATCTATCTATCTATCTATCTATCTATCTATCTATCTATCTATCTATCTATCTATCTATCTATCTATCTATCATATATAAACAATTGCCAATGCATAATTTCAAAGGGAACCACTCTTTCACAATTTGAACCTAACAATATGAATCTTGGCATTGTCGTACTGGAACATGCCCATGCCCTCAGGAAAGAAATCCATTAATAAGAATCATGATCATTAAGTGCATTCAGGTAGTCTAATAACTTCTATCCACATAATGTTGCTGAGGCTAGACCCGATGTATACTACTGTATATAGAGTATGTATAAATTTTGACCACAAACCTATATTTCTTCCTCATTAACAGTTCACTGTTTTTCCAGGTTTTAATAATACATTGGACAGTTTTTAACACAGTTCCAGGAATTTCAGCCAGATCCTTAATTGTTTTCTTTGCTTGATGCAGGCCAGTAATTTGATACTTCTGAAGCATGTCCATGGTCATTAAAGAAATGAGAAGCTACTCACTCCATCAGTTTGGGTTAAAAGAATTGTTGTTGGCTGAAATGTAGTAGTCATTGTAGTAATTATCCAAATTTTTATTTTATTTTTTTTTATCCAAATGGCGCGCGCGCGCGCGCACACACACACACACACACACACACGCATAAAAGCACAAAACTGTTTATGTAAATCCAGATGTTGGTTTAGATTTTTTATGAGCATGCATGCATGCATATTACATAAACCTCATTAGCTAAGAACTTTGATAATTTTATGCATAGCTGCTATACAGTATATGCTGTGGTTTAATGGACATTAGCTTATTTAGTTCAGTTCCTGATCAGATATTTACTAATATATTATACCTGTTTGTTCTGCATCATCACACCATTATCAAAAAAAGACCCCCCACATGTTGTGTATAGAAGACAGCAGGCAGAGTTATAAATGTTATAATGACCAAAAGTAATTTTAGCTAAGAGAACAGAACTAATTACATTAACCAGGGATTATTACCAATGTTGCACACAGTCACCTGAGTAAAGATGGTGTGGTTAGTGTTTAAATGGTGTGTGTTTTTTTCCTCAGGAGATGAGACTAATATCAATATTGCTGATAATGAAGGTGCTAATGCATTTCTCATTTAAAACTAAATTAACTAAATAATTCTTTCAAATTTGGCAGTGATTTTGTTTTTCAGCATGTATTTTTAAGCATAGTGTCTTTTATAACTAATAGAAATCTGAATTCATTTTACTTTTTGCTTGAGATATTGCATGTGCAAAAGAAAGAACATATACTACATATGTTAAGGAAATCCTATAGTTTTAAAATAGTATACTGTATAGTAGAATATGTGAAAATTTGACAAATATTTTCCAAAAAAAAAAAATATTTTCCCCAGTTGCCATGCATAACAGTACTTTGTTTTGTAAATGTGTAAAGACAGTGCATATCTGAGCAAATAAACTACTGTTGTTGGTCAAATGAGACCATTCATGTCTAATCACCTGACATGCATATGTTATAACATTTTATTTTATAAAGCTTTTAATCACATAATCATAATATTCTTACTTTATTAAGAATATTTATGCTACATAGTCTAAGAAATAGCATGTACTGTAATAGCGGTCCTGCACATTAAAATCACCAATGTATATGCATATAAATGCAGTTTTGATTGAGGAGACTTGCTTACTTTTCTTAGGGAGGGTCAAGGGATGATGTTGAGTTGTTCTGATCTTCCTGTAGAAACCAGTGCCATGCCTGAGGGACCCTATCTTTCCTTGTCTTCTATATTTTATGAGCTGAGTTTACTACCTGAAGCATTTGATGAGCCTGGACTAAGACTACTGTGGAATAATGAAAGGGAAATAGTGCTGACCAGGACTGGCTGCAATTCTTTTGTGTGGACAGATCTGGCCTGAGCGGGAGCTCTGGGAAATAAAACTGGGCTTTATTAGCTTTAACCCAGGATGAGGAGGCCGTATGTTATGGTAAGAAATCGACCTGATCTGGTATTGCCTCTTGTCCTACCAAAAGGAATGAATATGAGCCATTTAGATTTTGTGATTAATAAGGAGTTTAATTTTCAATTTTTCATAGTCAATAAGGAATGTATTCAATCTTTTATAATCATGTTAACAAAATGCTCTACTTTTGGATGTTAAGTAATACTATGTGGTGTTATTATTTCTCTCTGTTTGTTTTATTCAGGAGACATCACCGCTAGGCACTGAAAAATAAATTTTGTTGTAGCGCTGGATCCATTTTTGTCTGATTAATGCTGCACTATACAATTATGTCTACAAATATGTCTGGGTAATGCTGTTACTGTAGTTCAAGACATAATTATCAGAAATGGTTCTATTTTGCATTATTTTCTAATTATTTCCTAAGTAAGTATTATTTACAACAGATTTCATAAAAAAATGAATATTTTAAATATTTACATGAATTTCAGACTTTTTACTTGAACAATCATGGACCCCACATATATTTGCAAAACCTTATGATCCATTTTGAAGTAAATCTGTCAGATTGATCAGAATCTGTAATATTAAACATTCAAGATATTAAACATGCACTTTTCTTGTTTAAAAGATGACATTTCCAATTTCCAAACTTTATTATTAATATTAATTTTTGGTTTTCTTAGTAGTAAGCTTAAAAAAGTTATTACTGTATAATAGCCTCTCTTGGCACATTAATACTCAGATAAACAGTATGCTGCGTAGTTGTACTTTTAAATATATCACATATTGCTTTTTTGCCGCTAGTTTAGTTGTAACAAGCTAGCAATCTACTGCTCCTTAGCCAACTGATGTAAGTAGTAATATTTGTAACAAAACAGACATCCTTATGTAAACAATGGCAAATGGGATGTGATTATATATAACTACTCTTAGAGCTAGCATTGATAAGTGTTTGTTGGTTGTGCATACTGTACATGTAGTTAAGTGACACATTATCTTGTAATTCTTTTAGCTATGGCGGTACTGTTTATTGAAAAAAAAAAATCTGTTCCTGCCTCCAGCCATTGTTCGAGTGTTGCTTGGAGCAAAGTTAGTAATAAACTTTTATGAGCTAAAAAGCCTAAAAGGCTATAAAACAATATAAATTATTTTAAAACCCAGTACACTGTTTACATCAATGTTTATTATTATCATTCATAATTCATGAATAATTAAGAGGTTTCACTCTAAGTGTTTATGTCCTCCATACTGTAGTTGAAGCACTTTAGTTTACATGGGCACTAATAAGAGACTTGTGCGGGAGACTGGCCTCATGAGACTCATGACTCATTGTACAAAATCATGATTTAAGACCAGAGTTTGGGAGGTAAAACTTCTGCTTGTGTGTTTATTGTGTAAGTAATTAAAAAAGCATTAATTTAATTTTAAATTCATAGTTTATTAATTCTGCAACAATAAGAACTAAAATAATTTGTAAATAATAGTGACAATTTAGCATTTATATTTCATAACTTTTAAAAGTATCCTTGCTTTTTTATCCTTAATTTAAATATGTTGATCAACAACAACAGAAGTAAGAAGGTTTTACTATATGTTTAGTGCAGATATTGCATAATAAAAAAAGTTAGACATAGGATTAATCTTAAAAAGGTGGCTGCAAATGGCATTTTTTCCAATGTAGATCACAGTCTACAAAAGGCCATAATGTAAATGCAACTAAATAGTATGTATAGAGTGTATAGGATGTAGGAATCCTGTTGATGTGAAATTGACCTGGGTAAGTTTATTTATTTATTTTTTTGATGCAGATACAGGTTCAAGAGCCTCAGTTAATATTAACATCAAGCATCATAATAAAAAAAAGATAAAGATTAAAATCTCTCGTGTTAAAAATATCTTTCCTACATTAAAAAATGGGTTGCAATATACATACATTAAAAATTGTTCATGTTTGTTTCAAATTTTATTTAACTTGAAAATATTGTCAAAGAGCCATGTATGTGTATTTCATCTCATAAGTCAGGACACTATAAACTTCTGTCTGTAATTGCAGCCTGTAGGTTTCATCGCTGTTTTTTTTTATTTATTGCTTCACTTAGTTTAATCTAATTCCTCCTTTCTCTTGTTTTGCTCTGTTAGCTCTCTCTCTCTCAGTAGCTCAGCTTAACCTAGTTGTAGCGGTAACACTAAGAACACAGAAGAGTCTGCAATGCAAGATTGACACTCACAAAAAACAATATCATGTTAGGTTGAAGCACATATTATATAGTTGAGCATCTTCGATAAGAATATATGGGTATTTAAGGCAAAATGTATGTTTATTCTTCATAAATGCATTAGAGGACAGATTCGGTTTGTATTTAACATGGTGAACTAGCTGACAGACAATGTGCATAACAGGCAAAATGAAGCGTAAATCACTTTTAGTCTGGGGCTGTTGCTCTTTGATGCTGGCATACGGATAAACATTAAAAGCCATGTTTTTATGTGGCTCCCAATTTAATGGATGTTAAGCTACAGATCCACAACCAAGCGAGAGGGAAAAAACACAAGTCGTAACATGGATCATTTGAGAGGAAAATGGAAATGGTCTCGGCTTCAAGCTCACTCTTTGTCCTCTGTCAGAATTTTTTTGAAGCAATAGCACGTTTTTTTTCCCCAGCCTGAAAGAACATGTAGATGCAGAGGTTGATATTTCCTTAATGATGAATGGACTGAATGTACCAAAAGAAGTAGCATAATGAGCATTGGTAAAATTAAATATTTTACTATTTTACAGTTGTTTATGATGTTCATACTGTACATAATGCTCAGTGTGGTGAAGTACTGTAGTATGTTCAGGAAATACTGAACTGGTTGTTTAAAGCATTGAGACAATGCGACACATAACTGACATATACCATTTGTTTTTTTTTATTTTATATTGAGTGTGTATAATGGAGGGAGCATTATGGCAAAGTAAGTAGTGTTGCACCAGTAGGTTTGCACTAGTGGGTTTATGTTTGTGTTCTTCCCATGTCTTCCTAGTTTTCCAAAATTCTACTGTTTTCATAAGGTTTCCTTAAACATGCCTAATATAAATGGTGCTCTTGTGTCAAATCTAGGACCATCCTTGCATTGCTCTCATTTAAACCAAACAAAATGTTATTTCAAAACATCAGAAAAAAAACTGTATATTTGTTAAAAGAACAGAAAATAACAGTAAATTTACATTGGGTACAAAACAAAGCATAAAGAAAAGCAAGAAAAGAAGCATAATTTTAAAACCCTGTATTAACAAATCTTTTTTTCCCCCTCAGAACGATCATTGTCATGGACTCATGGGTTAGAATAATGCAGAAATGGAAAAAGATTGATAATTGGATTTGCCGGGGGCATGATGTGGTTGAGACACGCATACTGTAACCAATAACAAATACATTTTTAATTACTTTGTCTCTGTGCTACCAAGACGACAAAGCTTAGTTTTTGCTGTAAAAGACAACATACTGTATACATTAATAATAGAAATTTTGATAATCAATGTTTCTGATAATAAAATCTCTTGTTTAATTGATAAATTGATAAAAGAGGGATTAATAACACTGATGTTATCTATTTACAAACAAATATTAAGCATGAATAAGCATGGTAGCTTTTATTGTGCATAAAGTTTTTATGTAAGTTTACTGTATATAAAGAACTTGAGAATTTCAGATGCACAGAAGACTGAGTACAGATGGCTAGATGAAGTGAATAGAATCAGCCATCTGAACAGAGAATGATGCAGTTACAGTATCTGGCATTCTCCGCTCATGTTGCTTTGGTTTTTCCAGAAATCTTTGTCTTGATTTGTCTTGTGTAGGGACTAAATTGCTGAATGCAGTAAAACGACTTTACATCAGGCCATCTCAATCATTGTTATAAAACATGCATGTGAAGCGCAGTATGATAAATGAAGCATTTTATAAATACTAGCATAGAATTTCAGAAACAGACAGCGTTGTTATTAGCATGTTATTAAATCTTTTATAAACAAACTAAAAATAAAGAAACACAGAATATAATTTAAAGGGCTTAGTTGTTATAGCTGTTTACCAGAGATTTCTTGTGTACTGTTCGTATCATATCCTGTTCATTAGATTTCCTGTTCCTGGGAAACCAAACCGTATACTCCATTCCTCCATTCCAAGCCCTGCTACTGATTTTTACTGAAAGATTTGTATTGAAAAACAGTGGCTATAAAATGTCATGACCCCTGTTAAAATTTCAAGTTTTTGTGATGTAAAATATTCACCTTCCGGCATGATATGACCCAAAGCACAAATCCAGTTTAACAAAGGAATTGGTTCATAAAAAGAAAATTAATGTTTTGGAACGCTCACAGCCCATAGCTAAATCAAAACTGAAAGACTGTGGAATGGCATGAGAAGTACACAGAGCTGGAGATCACCTCGCGATTTAATAGAACTGGAGTGTTTTGGCAAGAAGGAGAGGGAAAAAATTACAAGCAAAAGGCGCTTTAACAAAATAAGACAAAGCTTAACAAAGGTTAGGAGTAGAACTGTACATGTTTACTAGATTACAAGATTGCAACTAGAATACTGTCCGAATGAGCACCTATGGGATGAGACGGACAAACAAGTCTGATACACTGGCAGGCCATACAAACTGCAGATAGATAGATATAATGTTACAAGTAGGTTTATGTATACAATATACACAGATATCAAAAAAAAATTAAAATAGGCTACTGTATGTTTGCTGCAACAGTATATCTCATTAAATATAAACAAAGTTTTGACATGCTTTTATTTTCTGCATCAAAAATGCACAAAAATCTGCAATTTTATCAGGAGTTTTTATCTCCATTTTACAGAGAGTCTTTATTTCATTCAAAAGCAGTGTTAGTTGGCTACTGTGTTGGCGATCTGATCTTCTAAACAGATTCATCGGCAACAGTGGGGCAACACATTGCAAATTAAAATATCATGCACTTGCACTGAACCACAATAGAAGCTTTTACATTGCATTTGATGTTGGTCAAAATGAATGAATGAAGAGTTTTAGCCCTTGAAACAACTAACTTTTATCCAATTTTACCAATACGATTATATTGGTACCATGTTGTTTAGTTTGCTGTCTTTATCAAAACAGACATTTAAGAAAAAAATAGATGGTAATCTACATAACACAGTTTCTCAGATATCATTCTTGTTTGTGCATGCTTAAAATCACAGCTGCTCTGTGCAGATCAGTTAATTCTCTTAGAACAGCCAATTTAACATGGCAATCAAGCAATCACATGGAACCCATTCAAAAATCAACTATAATAGGCTGCAACACTTGGGTTCAGCAGGTTCTTGGATTTATTCATTCATTTATTCATTTTCTATACCGCTTATCCTGTACAGAGTTGCAGGGGGCTTGGATCCTATTGAGCATAAGGCAGGGTACACCCTGGACAGGGTGCTAATCTATCGCAGGGCATATACACACACACACACACACACACACACACACACACACACACACACACACACACACACACATACAGACGGGCAGTTTGGGAATGCCAGTTAGCCATCTGCATGTCTTTGGAGGAAACCATAGTACCCACCATGCACAGGAAGAACATGCAAACTCCACGCACACAGACCCGAGGTGAAAATCGAACCTTTTAGGCCACAGCGCTAACCACTATGCCACCTTGCCACCCTCTTTGGTTTATTTTTGATCTAATTTTGTATTATATACTTATTCATATGAGAAAATTGATTGCCATAGCTTGCTGCCACTTTGGCACTTTGTCCTTAATCTGATTATTATTTTTTTTTAGTCCAGTAAAGTGGGAGCATGAACATATTGATAACATCATACCAAATGACCATAATGTAAATTTTGTGAATTTGGAATTTGAAATTGGTGTTTCTTAAAGTCCTTCCCACTATTTACCATAAATGTTATAGAAATTCATATATAGCTTTTTTTTTTACATTAATTAAAATTATGTTAAATTGACAAGCAGTTAAATTACGAATGAAGAAGTGAACTCTACAATTATTGGTAAAAGTTAATTGGACATTTTTCAATGTTTAATCTTTTTCAAAACAAAGTTAAACAGTGTAGCTTTTATTGAAACTGCCTAATTAATATGATGTGAAATATTATCTGATCGAATCGTACAACTGTATGTAGGCTATTCCATTTAGCTATAAACAGATTCTGATTATGTTTCTGTTATTCTCTTAAACAGTCCAGTCTTTCATTAGAAGCACTTGTAAATTATATTACTATGATTACTACAATAAGCCTATATATATATATATATATATATATATATATATATATATATATATATATATATATATATATAGCCCACATCCATCTCAGAAACACTGGTAAGTTAAAGAGTTTGTCTCCAAGCTAAATTTAGTATCCATTATAAAAATTCTATTGACCTTTAAGGCACTAAATCATCTCATGCACAGCATTTCAGTGAATTTCTCATCTTTTATGAATCGCTATACCAACCAAAGGATGCTGAGTATTTATTGGCACCTCAAATAATGAAGGATACACTAGGGGTCAGAAACAAAAATCAAAGTTTTGGAACAGCATTTCACTTAGTGTACAGGACTTACACATTCTTAGTGTATCTAGGCTAAGAACCCTTTTTAGTCAAACTATAAACATGGACTGCAATTGTTACAACCACTTTTGCACTTAAATCTCCAACTGTGAACTTATTATTTAAAATTGCTGGGTGTCACCCAGATGAAGGTGGGTTGCCATTTAAATATTCAGGGATCTTTTTTCACTTCTGGCTTGATAATTAGGGATGGATTTATGAATTTTAAATCTTAATTTGAAATTTATATATTTACATATTTTATATATTTCTGTATTAAACTGAGGTAATATTAAAAACATATTTTTTTTAAAAGTTAATTGGCAGTTTATTGTTTTGAAGCGTGAGTTAGGGCAATTTTATGCACTGTAGCAACCCTATTTACTTCTTGTCCATGAATGGCAGCAGTATGCATGGCATAAAATTAAGCCTATATGTAATTTGTGTACAGTAAATATTGAATATTAATTAAATTAAAGTAAAGTATTTAATTGTCAGTGTATGTGTTGTCTGTTTGATTCCTGTTATTTAAATCCCTTTTCTCTATATACTCTAAATATGAAAATTAAAGGATGGGATAATTTATTAACAAGCACTTGGAAATCTCATGCTCATAAAAGACATCATCATGGCACCAAATTTCAAATTGAAAACTGGGATATAAATTCAAGGCACCTCTTAGCACTGCCCCTTCCTTTGAGATATAGAATAATGTCTAGCAATTTGGATTTTTATGATTATTTATGACAAGCCTACATAAATGATAAAAATATAAAAGATTAATCTTTATTAAAACATTCAGCTTTTTTTATTATACTTTATTGATTGTCTATTTAACTGCAATTGCTTAGTAGTTTTAAATCAGTAAGCAGAACATTTTTTTTCTGCAGATCACAAGATTTTGATACAACAGTGATGAGTATCATACTTTCAGCAGGGGGAGCAAGTAAGCCAGAAATTGTTGCAGTTTGTTCTATGAATACAAGACGGATTTCTGATATTAAGGAGAAAAAGAATTCTTTTCCCCTGTGGGCTTAGTAAAATATCTTTATTCTCTGTCAGACAAACTATTTTGCTTTTTTACTGCTGCTGATGCACTTTTAAAAGCTTTGACCAACATCACATTGGCAGTAACAAAATCCGTAATAAGGTTAAGTCAACAAAAGACAGAAGGATGCCTGTTGTTGTTGTTGCTACTAAAGCACAAAAATGTCACAAAGACAATTCTTACTGCAGATAGAGCAATGTGTTATCAACTGATTGATGTCAGAGTAGCAAATTTAGTTTAACATGCAAGATGATAAATAAGATCAATGTTCAATTACACAAACTATCCAAGCGGGACTAAGACAGTGATATTTACAGGCTTCACAAAGGAGACACTTTCCCTCCATAACACTATGAGTGCTCACTTCACTTCACAGCCTATGCTGTACAAGACACCTTGTTGACTATACAGCTACTGTAAATATTGCCCTGCAGTGATAGAGAAGAGTCTGAATGTTAATTAATCCTGTGTAATCCTATCCTACACAAATACATAACAATAACGATAGTTTTAGGGTAGAACAATATAAAAATAGTTTATAAAACTAAAGTATATTTAGTAACATGGACTAATAGTTGTGTGTTTCAATGTATAAAAGGCTAGTACGGGGCATAAGGGCATAAATACCATTAGAAGTGTAATAAAGCACACAGCTCTCAGACTGCATCAGCATTAAATACTAATGCTCTCTTTATGCACTTAATATGTAATGTGTAGTTTCCAGCACTGTAATTTACACTTATTATTAATTAGATTTTGTCATTCATGTAATGCTCTATTCTGTATGGTGTTTAAGTTGCATCAATACCATAAGGGAAAGATATTTAATTCTTGCACATATAAATGGGGAAAATATTGTTCTAGCCTATTATTAGCATGTGAAGTACTGTAGGCTTGAAATGGATTTAAGCACAGATAAAGGACACTTGATTAAAAAAAGCAATTAAATCCTAAACACAGGTCAAAAAAGTAAAAAAAAAAAAAAGTCAAATCAGAATATAAAACATGAAAAGTAAAACTGCTTGGTAAAGTTTCATGCAAAACTAAACATTTACCTCACAAGGAAATAAAGAGCCCCAGGGCTTAGGCATGAAGTATACCAAAAAGGAAATTCAAAACACACTTAGGGTGAAAATGATATATGGATCATTTTATGGATCATATGAATGTGGATATAAATCAAAACAAATATAAACAAACATTCAGAAATGTAGAAACTCTGTGTCATAGCAAGCTGGTAGGCAAAGCAGCAGAGAAACAGTGTGATGTCATGAAAACTGGGAGCAGAGAAATAGTGACATCATCAAAGCCAGCAAGTAGAGCCAGCACAATATCATCAAAGCCAAAAGACAAAATAGGGCATGATGCCATTGAAGCCAAGGAGGTGAAGAAACATTTGTGGTGAAGCAGGGAAATTGGGGTGATGTTCTTAGTCGGGAGGGGATGGGAAGGTCTTCTTACAAGGTCGTGTTTTTAAAGTTGCTATGTTGAACTCAACATAAAGCTGGGCCTAAACTGAAGGCAGCTCCACAATTCTCTATTTAGAGCACGGTACTGGCCTCCTTGTGTCTTTGGATCAGCCAAACACTCTCAGTAAAACAACCCCAATAGTAAAGTATCTGGTCAGAATTCAACACCACTGTATGGGGCTAGGTATTTTTTCTGGGGGCTCCACCATTAAAATCCTGGGGTTTATCACTTCTTTCTCTAGCCTATAAAGTTAGTGGAGTTGCATGTGGAGGATTGGAGAATCTACTACTGTGAACAGGGTTAAAAACCAGAACAATAAACATGACACAGACTACAGGATAAAAGGGATATATATATATATCACTCACAAAACTATCAAAAGTATCAAAAAAGCAAATATTTGTGAATAATCATGACACATGAGGTAGAAAACCAGTGACAACACAGGGGAGGAGACAATACGGGAAACCAAAAGACATGTGGGAATGTAGACAATATATACAGAAAAGGCAATGACATTGTGCTGTCATCTTCATAGCACACTGAGATCTGCTGCATGCAGTGCTCTGCTCTAGAGGAAAACCATGACAGTTATGAAATACCCCAAAAAATAATCATTATAGTATGTTTATTAGAAACAATTTAAAAGTGAAGACTAAGGTGAGTAAATCTATGTTTTGTTTTTAAAGGTTTTTCAACAATGCAGCACACAAAGTACACTGGAAATTAACAAATGCTGATTTCACTAATGTATACATAATATGTAAGAATGGTGGGGTTTGGCATTGCACTGCAGGAAGAGTCTGAGAGGGGGAGTACAACATATGCATACACATTGGTGGGCACACACACATGCACACATAGCACACACGCACGTGCATACACACAGTAAAAGGATTAGAAAACCTTCTATCCTGACATCCAAAGATAAATAGGAGAATTACATTAAGAGTTGGAAGAAGCTGTTCTTTGATTTTTCACCATGAGCTTATAATATTCTAGCAAATGTCAAGGGGAATCTCTAGTTTACATGAAAGGGCTAATGCACCTTTTAAAATCCAAGAGAGGCAGGCATTGTGTGTGTGTGTGTGTGTGTGTGTGTGTGTGTGTGTGTATGTGTGTGTGTGTGTGCGTGTGTGTGTGTGTGTGTGTGTGCGAGAAAGAGAAATGCATCTTTTCTCTTTCTGAATGTACCTGCTGCAACTACTTACTGCTTCAAAAAATTGCAAAAAATATAAGAGTAAAAGGATAAGAGTAAAAGTATATTATACCGTTCAAAAGTTTTAGAATACTTGAAAATTTCTTTTTTTGGTTTAGTGATTTATTTTCTACATTCTACAACAATACTGGGGATTTCAAAACTATAAGATAACACATATGGAATTGGGTAATTACATAACAACAAGAAAAACAACAGTTAGACACAGAGATCAGCCTTTCTGTAATAGTTCTTGCAAGAACAGTATTGTCAAGTGCATTTGCAAAATCCGTCAAGCACCATAATGAAACTGGCTCTCATGAAGGCCATCCCAGGAGGGCGAGACCAAAACCTACCTCTGCCACAGACGAGAAGTTCATTTAGAGTTATCAGCCTGAAAAATGACCAATTAACAGCACCTCAGATTAGAGGCGTTATGAAGTCTTTACAGAGCACAAGTAGCAGACACATCTCACCATTAACTGTTCAAAGGAGATTAATGCATTTTTAGATGCCTTCAGCATTCCTTTACAATGTAGAAAGAAAAAAAAAATCAGGAACCATCATGAAGTTAAAAAGTGTTCTAAAACTTTTGAACGGTAGTGTATATTTCTTTATTATGTATACACTTATACTATATATGTTGCATTTTGCAGGTGATTGAAGAAAGGTCATATTAAAATTTCAATCAAGTTTCAATGAAAGGTTGTTCCAAAAATAAATAAATAAATAAATAACATAGTTGAATATAAACAGCATGAATTCTACACATGCTGAATCTGGCTCAATCCTGTTAATTGCCCCCATTCTGAAACAATGCAAGTCAAGGTAACAGAATGATTCGCCAGAAAATGTGTCTGAAATCGACAGTCAACAAAGACATGGAAATCAAGATATCAGATTATCAAGATATCACTCACAGTGATTAGAAATTTTACATTATCTAATCAATTTCTTCTGCAAACTGATGTGTTACTGTATAATAAAAAGTGTAATTCCGGAAAACAGAAAGAAGCTTCCTCTTGCTTCTGCTTTGTTTCCCAAGAGCTCAGTGAATAAGGTGAATATGATGAAAGGCGTTAGTAACACACAACTCTGGCCTTATAGAAAGCGACAAGAGAAAAAAAATGAAGAGACATAGCACATTAAATCAAATGTGAAGTAATCTCCTGTTAATTATTAAAAAGGGATTAATTTTACCAAAATATGCATAAATAAATAACATGCTTAATTAAAAGAAGGCTAATAAACTCTCTCTAAGCCACAGCAAATTATACTTTCTTTAGAGATACACGAATTGCCACAGGTTCCTAGAATAAAATTCTAAATAAAAATGTATTCAGAACAGAGTGGAGCTGCACTGTGAATGTCCACTATCTTTGCCATGGTATGAGGAGTTCATGTTGAATTTGTATCTGTGAAATGAGTAATATATCTTAATTTTAGTGAACCAGTAATTTTACAATTCATTTATTGACTATATTCTCTTTACATATTAAAATGTGCTTGCTCTATATGCAAAATTGTAATTGATTTGGCTTTCCCTTTTCTGTTACAGTAAAACAGCCTCCACTCTTCTGGAAAACTTCAAAAAAATGTTAGTATGCTGTCTGGGGAGTGCACATTCAAGCACAAGAGTATTGATGAGGTTGGATGCTGATGTTGGTTAAGGAGGCCTGATATGCAGTTAACTTTCCAATCAGCAAAGTGTTATACTGACTTTGTCCATCCTTATAAGCCTTGGAATTTATGGTACAGGATGGAAATGGTTGTCTTTGTACTCAGATGGACAGTCATATCATGTGATATGGTAAGGATCCACATCTGCCCCATGCAGATTCTCCAGTGGTATCCCACAGGGCTCAATGCCGAGGTATCCTCTGTTCTTTTTGGCTGTCTTCAAATAAAGACCTACCATCTCACGATGTATTTAAAAGAGTATTTTGTTAATGAAATTGTCCTTAACTTTTCGTATTGCATTATCTTCACAGCAGGATTTTTTGACTGATGGTGGGTGGTTTCTGTTCTGAGAGGGTGATGTTTTAAATTCTGCATAGGTTTCACACAAATTCTAACCACATGAGCTATAAGAAAAAAAAAAACATACACTACAGTATGTATGTATGTATTGTTAGACTGAATGGATATACTGTTTTTCTATTTACAAGTACCCCTATATTACATCCACAGTGTACCATCAGGCCCACAAGCACCACAAAAAAATATGTTGCTGAAGTAATTCCTTTAGACAAAAAAGTAATAAAATAGTAAGATTTGACAAAAAATGGATATTGAGCTTCACTCAAGGTTTTTGCCTCACTCTGACTACATATTTCGATCATATTTTTAAATAGGTTTTGTTTGTACCATTTGGCCCACCAACATAGGTTTCCTCTGGAACAAAGTAAAAAAAATGAAAATATGGTCACATTTTCCAGTTCCATCAGCTTGGTATTGGCATATGGCACCTAGATTAGGATTTTGACAAACACAATGTTTTGACTATGTTTGGAAATCAATATTCGGTTGTGGCATTTACACAAGGCCCCAGATGCACCACATCTACAATCAAATAAAGATAATTTATTTCCACTCATATGCATGCACTAATAATGCGTTGAATGCACATCTGGAGAACCTTTCAGCAATGCTTTCATTCTGAGTTTAACCATATATTTATTCACTTAGATGGAATACAAGTAAAATTACATAACTGTTTAATTACGTGTGCTCTATATGTCTATACCGTATAATGTACATTATCTATATTAAAAGGTGTTTGCTTACAGATGTGCAGGCACTCATATGATTGATTGGGTGCCTCAAGGTGAGCTGCAATTACTGGTTTGCAGTTTGCCCGACAAAGTGTATAAGCATTTAGTGAGAAGAATTCTGTAAATACAATCATGTGGTAAAAAGCATATGTCATTTTTTCTGTCACGTGATCAATATCTGCCATGTGCTCTTTTAAGTTTTGCCTTTCATGTTAAACACACTGTTAATATCACTTTGTGTCACTTCATTGCAACATCCCCTTACTGTCCATCATAGCTGCCAAGCGGTTATCCTTTTTTTTTTTTTGGTGAAATTAAGGCCCTAATGGCTATTGCTGACTCATTAGAACACGGTGTACATGTCCACCTGTCATTGCTGTCTGTCACACTGTCTCATCTTTTTGTCATAGGAACAAAGACAGAGCATTGCTTGGGGGAAGTGGAAGCAGTGCTACTCAATAAAACACTAACTATCTTTGAAAAGTAACTGAAATTATGAATGCCAATATTCTGATGCTCCCTGCTTCCTAAAAGCTACAGTGTTAGATTATTCCATATTTAAATAAAATATATATTTAAAAAGCATTGAAGGATAGGTATATGATGTCAATCACCAGTAACTGATTTGTGCTATAATTTCAGTGTAGACATCTTTTAGATGTATACGTATATTTTGTTTTGGTACCTTGATTATAACATTTCACAGGAATTTTTACATGTTAGATACAAACATAACTACATTCATGTAGATGCCAGTCACTATACAGGTCTGTCTGTGTATCTTCTCAGGTACAAATACAAAACCTTCAAATGTTAAAAAGGAACCACTTAGTAAACAAACAACTTTCGTGAACAAAAATGCACTTGGTTTATGTAGTTGATAATAAATTGAAAATATTATTACGAAAATGCTGATTTTATTGGTGAAAATAGTTCAATCATTATTTGTTGGAACAGTACAGAATTTAGTTAATTCCCTAATGTGCTGCCTTATCTTCAGTTTTTCCGTCTACCACCACAGCTGTGGCTTTTGTATGTTGTTCTCTTTTTGCTGTTACTGTTTAATAATTTACAAAACACCAAATATGAAATAATGTCATAGCGGGTTTTCCTTTTTTTTTTTTTTTTACAGAAAATAAGATTCGATGGAGAGAGAGAAGGGAAGCATTATGCTCAGCATGAGAAGAATCTGCAGGCCTACTGAAATATTTAGCACACTCTTTTAAGTTATTTCCTTCTTTCTCCCTTATTGGGCCAAGAAAAATATTACAGGCACATGTTTGAGACATGGTTAAATCAGGAGTGTCAGAAGTCAGAAATAAAATCAATAACTTTGGAGTTACAAAGAAACAAACACAACAAAACCTGTATATAAAATATAGAATTTTGAATGAATTTATTTCTGATTTTAACTTTAATGTAAAAAATATTTTTTGTCAATGTTTTAAATACATTTTATTATTTTATGATAACACAATATTTATCTGGTTAAATATTATTTGTTTCCCCATATATTAGTCACCATCAGGGAGTGGTGTGTGCAGAAAGCATCACAGCAGTACTTCCTCTTATTACAATACCGCAATAGACTTTTTAAACAGGTTCACAGTCAGCATCTGCGTGGCTGTTTAAAAATTCATAGGATTAAGAACAAATGGGCACTAGTTACATCAATCATGCCCAACTAAGTATGCTAGTGCAGGCCCAGCATACTGACATTTGGCAGCTTCCAACACTGATGCAGAGCCATTCACAGTAACCTCTAGACACTTTACCCTGACACGCACTGACATTCTATCTTCTCCTCCAACTCTCTCTTCATGACTTCTTACTCTATTCAGTGGCTATTTATTACTGTATACTTTTAACACCTCTAAATATTCCGGGAAAAATACCAGAGAGCTTTTTTTTTTTTTTTTTTACCTGACACTTGTGTGTTAGTGTGGAACACGGAGTAAAAGGGTGGCTAGTGGCTGACTTAAAGAGTCTGCACAGTTTATAATCCTCTTGGATGAAGACAGCACAGTTCAGTTCAATAACTCTACTGGCAATCTCTTCCATCAAAAATTCATTCACTTCAGTCTGATGGGATCAGAATCTAGAGTTATGATTCCCAGATATGGTGGCAAAGAAATTTGATAGCCATAAATGTCACCAATAGTCATATGTACTGAAGTATGCATATTAACACCAAATGTATATTCTAATGAATGTCTTACTCATAATGACATAATGGCTATAAGTATAAGAATGAGCTTCTAACACTTCACTCATAAGGCACACAGTCCCAGTAACAAAAAGATCTACTATATTAGAGGATTTATTAATAGTGAATTATTCAACAGATGGTTCGGTTTATGAGCTCTGTAAAGGTAGTCAAACTGTTGAGATGCTGCAGAGGGACAATTGCATAGAAAGACAGATGAGAGCTGAACATGACTGTACATTAATTATCACATGGGAAGACCTGAGTGAGCATGATAAGAGAAGACAACCACAAGCTCTTCAGTTAGCCGAAGATAATTAATTTCATGAAAAGGTAAAAGGCTGTTATAGCCACAGCAGAACAACAAGAGTGATAATAGTGCAATACATTTTGTTAATGTTCTGAGAAGAAAAAAATGTAAATTGCAATATTGTACTTTAAATAATGACTTTACTATATAATAACACATTAAGCATTCAATTTGCACCATTTGCAAACATCATTTACATTCATACCAGCTTTTAAAACTGTATAAAAGTACTGTCTATTAATCCCAGAATGATGGACGCTTTGCTGCAGTTTTCTTTCTTTTTTTCTTTCGTTCTTTCTTCCTTTTTTAATTTTAATTTTAATTTTTATTTAACAGATATGATTTATCTTACATACTGTACATGCTGTATTCTCACTGCACATTAAATAATTAACTGGAAAGAAAAGAGTACATTCCAGCATTACATTCATTAATGTAACCTTTATAATTACGGCTACTGTACATGCTGTAAAAAGCATTACTTTATTCTTGCATGTCACAAAACATTTTTAGAGGATTGTGATAACATTATAGTAGATACATTTAATTATATTTAATAGACATATGTTATTACATCACAGTGGAGACATGTTATTATATGTCAGTGAAGACATGTTATTGTATCATAGTGTACAGTAGACATGTTACTTTATCACTGGGGCAGCCAGGGGTGTGGACGAGCATCATCTGTGGAGTGAAGAGAAGCCAGGTTGAACTAGTAGGTTATGATTAATAACTCTAAAGTTGATGTTAGGTTTAAGCAAAATTAAAAGAATAAGAATTATTTCTTGATGTATCCACCATACCTAGATACGCATACTGTCCGGGCCCCAACTCGGAGACAGGGACAAACACACATGAGATGTCTGAACATCTCTGTTTATTATCAGCAAACAGAGCATATTTAAGTTTTTGGTCAAGTGCCCTGTGTCCTGTACATCAAAAGAACAAATCATTAACATATAATTCATAGAAAGACCTGGATGAAGACAGATGATAATAAGCACATTAGCATTTTCCTGTTCCAGGGGAATTAAGCTGTTTGTATGTTCTGTACTGTCTATTCGTCTAAACACAGGTTATAGGATGTGTTACCATATAAGGAATCAGGAAGTGCAATGGGGTGGTTGTTTTATGGGCATAGACGCACAGGAACGTTCACAACATATTACAAAAAATTGCAGTTAATTTTTTTTATATGTCTCTGTATGCTTCCAAGGAGAGCAAGTACCCAGAAATAGATAGATTACAGAGGCCCAGAACTGTGTGTGTTTGTGTGTGTGTGTGTGTTTGAAGGAGAGAGAAAGAGAGTGCTCATATGCATGCTTTTGAATAAAGAGAACATGCCAAAAAGCGAATTTTGAAAAAACATGAAAAATAAAAAAAACCTTGGCGAGTTATCCAAAGCTTAGCTCTTGCTTTATTACTCTCACAAATTTGTGTTGTGTGGAAATTTTTTTTTTTTTATATCACAGTGATGACATGTTACAATATTATAGAAGAGACATGTTAGTGTGGAAATACAGTATATTACTACATCTTAGTGTGTCAATGTTAACACATTACTCTATGTTAGTGTAGACATGATTTTATTGTAGAAATTGTTATATTGTGAAGACATCTTTCTACACGATTGAGAAACTTCCCTATATAAGTAAGATAATGAATTGTGGTTAAATTGTGGTTCACCTCGTTTGTGAAATCTTTTATGAAAGATTAGTTATGGGCTTCACATTCAACAACTGCTGGGGAAAAATTGAAGACCAAATTAAAAGTGAGGGGACACTTTCCCAGAGTCCCCAGCTTAAATTATGCCTATGCTTTTAAAAAGTTTCTTGCCCAAGGTTGAGGATGAGAGACTGGAGTAGAGTTGAATGCATTGTAATGAAGATCCTTTTAAAATATAATTTCCGGAATAAGAACTATTACTTGTGAAAGCAGATGCCTATTCCTATTGTTTTATGGTGTTAATGTTTCTTACATCCAAATTCTGCACAGGGTGTCTGAAAAAATAGCTTCACAATGTAATTTAATTTATCTTAAGTGAGCTTGACCAGAAAGATGACAACACTGTTGATATGCTGGTTTAATGCAACTATGCATTAACATTTAATATCAACCTATTAAATACACATAGTATACAATAAAGTCCACATTTACAATAACAGGTTGTAGCTGCAGTGAAAAAATATATTACAAATATATTGAAATCCTCAATAGTACATTGCAAATATACTACCAAAAAGTTGTACCACCAGTTAATATAAGCTTCAGCTAGTCCAGAATGCAGCAGCGAGAGTCCTCACCAGAACCAGAAGATATGAGCACATCACCCCTATCTTATCTTCACTCCATTGGCTCCCTGTGAAATTTCGCATTGATTTTAAAATACTACTCTTGACATATAAAGCATTAAATGGTCTCGCGCCGCAGTACCTGAGCGAACTGCTAGTGTCTTACGATCCGCCACGCCTACTTCGATCAAAGGATGCAGGCTGCTTGTCAGTACCGCGTATTATGAAAAATACAGCTGGGGGCAGAGCTTTTTCTTACAAAGCCCCAAAGTTATGGAATAGTCTTCCAAATAGTGTTCGGGACTCAGACAAAGTCTCAGTGTTTAAGTCCAGGCTAAAAACCTATTTATTTAGCCAAGCATTTTTATAAATAGATTTGCCATAGGTAAAGGAGCAGATCTGGGGGACTCATGGACGTAGAGTATTATGGTGAACTGGTATGTTTGGATGCTGTCTTCCTCACTCTCATTGATCACTCAGGTTTGCTGACGGTGAGGTGATTGTTTGCTTTACATCTCAGGAAGCCCTCATGTTTGTGTTTCCTTCTGGCTCTCCCTTTTAGTTATGCTGTCATAGTCCTGCCGGAGTCTCTGCTTGCACGCTACAGTTAATATACATTCACATTATACATTGTGTGACTGTGACCATACCTAACTGCCATCTCTCCTCTTCTTCTCTTTCCCCCCCTCTTTCTTTTTCCTCTCTCCTCCTGTCCCCCCTTTCACTCTTTCTCTCTCTCTCTGTCGAGCTACACATGTCGTTCCTGAGCTGCCAGTGATCCAGACTCCCTCTGCCCTCCGGACCTGTCTGACCCATCCTGGTGCCCCGCTTCTGGCTGAAGATCTCGTCACATGGATGCCCCGTGTGTCTCTCTGGGATGCGTCTGGTGTCTGGGAATGATTCTCTCTACCTAGAAAATGGTTCTGGCCTTGACTGGTGTTGGCAACTGTTTCTCTGGGGACTTGACAGTTCGATAGTTCATGACTGGAACTTCTTACAAGTCTACCTGGGTCTTCAATAACTACCTGGACTCCATATTAACATCAATTAACATCAGCTATTATAGCTGAACTGCCTCCCACCCTACACACTGTATAAATGCAGATCATTTACTGCTTTCTGTTTCACCCAAATGAGGATGGGTTCCCTGTTGAGTCTGGTTCCTCTCAAGGTTTCTTCCTATTACCATCTCAGGGAGTTTTTCCTTGCCACTGTCGCCCTCGGCTTGCTCACCAGGGACAAACTGACCATTTTGATTCATACAAATTCACATTTCATACAAACCTAAATAATTCTTTTGACTATGTAAAGCTGCTTTGCGGCAATGAAAATTGCTAAAAGCGCTATACAAATAAAATTGAATTGAATTGAATTGAATTAATATATAAAAAATATACTAACATCATACTTTTACCAAATTTTGGAATTAAACTTTAAATACACTTCAAAATAATTGTATTATACTACACTTTCCAAAAATATGTTGGAAAATATACTTTAAGTGAAAGGTTGGTCTAATTTCCAAAGTTTTTCAATGTATTTTTGGTATATTAAAAAAAATATGCTTAAAATAATCAAAATGTACAGAAAGTAAATACATTGTTATTATACGGTAGTCTCAGTATATTATTAGTTAAATTTAGATTTACTTATTCATATGTACCTATATTAAGTGCACTACTCTCGCACTTTTAGACTTGTTTTTGCACGCTGAATTTCTCTCTCTCCCTCACACGCGCTCTCAAACTCGTTTTTGTGTGCTGAAAATCACTTTTCCACATTCTAGATAATTTATGTTTGCACTCTCTCACTCTTCTGTGCGCTCACTGTCATAAAACTACACTTGCACAAACTGCAGCAGCGTTATAATTCTGCAAATATTCCAGCCAACCAGAGACAAGAAAAGGCGCCACACCAGCCAATCAGAAATTGGAGGGGGGCAGATTCGGACTGTCTGTTTCCTGATTGGCGCCCCAGTTCTCTGCTTTTGAATTAATGGCTGAAAGCTGCTTGTTTTATTAATTGTGTGTATTATTTTGTATCGTCATTATTTTATTTTCATCGGAATGTATTGTCTAATGTGTTCCTAAATCTTATGTACTTTGCTTGTGGTATAATGCTCCGTAGCTCTTGGCCTGTTTTCAGTCTCTGTGTAACAGCTAGAATCAACACACCAGATTTTAACTAATACTGTTCCTGTACATTCTAATACTAATGTTTGTCTGTGTTGAGATAACAGCTTATATTTTAGCTTGTAAACAAGTTTTGTTGAACACAAATAAACTATAGTACTGCTTTTTAGTAACCTTGTGCAAATGAAATCTGTTAAACTCATGAATAAAATTTCCCTCATAATTGCTGATGTAATGCTTTTTAAAAACATGTTATAGTGTAGAAAATGCATTTAGCATTTGTAAATGATCCTAATTACCCTTAGTGTACTTGTTACACATTTTCAATACTGTAGTTCAAAAGGTTGTATGTACTGTACTGTATGATATAATAAAGTATAACTGTATTAACCACAAAGTGTATTTTTCTTAGTATTTGTAATTGACCAGAAGTATAATAGCATGATACTGCTGCAATAAGAATATACTCATAGTATATTAATCATGTATTTGTAACACTAATTATATTAATTATAATATATTAAATATATACTTAAATTGTATTAATTACTGTCAGGTATGTACATTAGTACACACACAGATATATACTTTAAGTGTACTAAGTATACTTAAAGTTGTTCCACTTTAACACACAAAAGTATATTAAATACACTTAAAATTGTGCTTTTGTACAATTTAATTACAACTTAAATACACTTAGTACAAAATTAGTTGTTCCAAAATCGCAAACTTCAAGTCTACTAATTATTAGTCTGCTACAAGCATACCTACAGTAAATATGCTTTTGGATATACTATACTTAGCATACTTTTTTTTCACTTGGGTGAATTTTAGTTTCCAATGTTTTCTTTTAATGACCAACATATTCATAGTTTTCTGTGGACTTAAAAAAACCCCTCATAGCCTCTTTTATAACTACTATTTAAATACCTTAAGAACAGATAAGTTACTTGAGAAGATACATTTTCAACACCATCATAAATCTTTTTTCCCCTAGTTATTGATTTTCAAAGTCTACCCCAAACTGTCCAATCACCAGGCTGCTCTTACCACAACTTATAGCAATGCTAGCACAGTAGGTGAAATCAATCGACAAGCAAGTGGAAGAATAAGTTTTATTATGGACTGGCAAAAATAACCATAACTGTATTCTTTGTTGCACTTATACTATTAAGAGGCCAAGGGGTTCTTGTGCCTATCTAGTGTCCTTGTGAAACCATACATCTGTTTTTATGCCTTTTTTTCAATGAGTTCCTGAAATTCTAGTTTTATTCATATAATTTTTTTTGGTAGAGATTATGAATTACTCGATGATTTGCACTTGCTGTTTAATTTTTGTAGCTTGTACCAATGGCAGTTCTTGAATTCATCCAAGCCAAGTTCTACAAATACATCTGGATGCCTGTGCCTCTTCAAATTTACTAAACAATATACTAAATAGAATGTGATCCTAAAATACTGATAATATAAATATAGTCATCTCTGCACATTTTCTAAGCTTCAAAGTATGGTAATTTCTGATTCTTAAACTAGTTTACATCACCAACACATTTTTTTCTGCTTCTGTCAAATTTGAGGCAATCATTTAGGAATTTGCTGTTAGTTTTTTTTTAAATTCCTAAATGATTACCTCAAAATTTGACAGAAAAAAAAAAACTGTGTTGGTGAATAGATGTAAACTAGTACAAAAACAGAAATTACCATACTTTGAACAGCTGGGACCTTACCACATTTCATTTCTTGTTACACTAGCATTTCTGAATCTACTGTATATTTAAAACTATACATATCTGTTTAAGTAAAAGATGAAATAAATTCATTCTGGGTCATTAAAATGTTTAATATCCCATGCTGTACTCCAAGAAGTATTCAAAAAGTTAACAAGCAAAAAAACCCAAAAAATTTTAGTATTACACCATCAAGGTTGAATGTGTGAATAGTTTTTTTTTCTTATTTATTTTTTTCATAATCAACAATTGCTTTATCATGGTTAGGGTTGCAATGGATCTGAAGCAATCTGGGAACAACGGGAGTGAGGTAGAAATAGACCCACAGAGAGGACGTACAAAAGAGACTTCACTAAACTTCACTAAATCTGGCACCAGCTTTTTAACAAACTAAACTGATAGTTGCTCCCTTTTCTTCTTTGCTGTACCTGTACAGTATATTTATTAAATTTTGCACAAAATGCAGAGTCATCCCACAAACAAAATATGTAAACCTGCTTCGCTTGATTTTCCACTAATGCAAATAAGTTTTGAAAGACTCCCAGACTCAGATGCCGAAAATGATTCAGACATCAAGGCAAATTCCTTGCAAAAATTCTGTTCTTTAGGCAAAAATTGTGATGTAGGGTGTTCTAATGCCGAGGTACCACAGTAGTTCTTTATCTGATCAAAGTGTGTGTGTGTGTGTGTGTGTGTGTGTGCGCGCACTTTTGATGATATAGAGAACCTACAGTATTTTAAAGCAGATAAAAAAAATCTGCACAAGTTGTCCCAAGCCTACACACTCTACAGTTCAAACAGTGAAAATACACATTATCTCCTCTAACACCTCTCTATTTCTATCTACCAGCTTTGACTGCTGTGGAGGTGCTGGTGAATTGGCCCAGTGTGCACTAAATTTCTGTGCTTGACAAATTTACACCTCTCAGGTTTCATTAATTCACATATCTTTGTATTGCTATGGGTGTGATTCTGTCATTCTAAATTTAAAAGCAAACTTTTATGAAAATAAAGTAATTGCTTTAAATTTAGTTAACTCCTGCTGTTTGGTTCTTGTTTGCAAAATATATGCATCTTATTGAAATACACATTTTAATGATACAGAAGGCTTTTCTTTTTTACAAATATTGTTCAGCTTTTGGACCAAAAAGCACCCAATGCTAGGGCTTATGGGATTTGTCACATTTTACATACATTTCTTAAAATGTACTGGTCAACAAAAAATAGTATTTGTGAAAAGATGAAGAAGCTAAAATAATACAACTGTTGAGGGGACAGCATCACATTTATTTCAATAATCATAAACACTAGTAAAGGACTAAATAATTTACTGCCAGTTGGACTAATAAACCATTACATATTTTAGCAGAAAAAAGGAAAATGGACAAGCATTTGTATACTTAAGGGAGGGAACATTTAGCAAAGGTATCAAGAGAGCGTGAACGTGTTGAACAAACTGGTAGGAGGAAACTTTAATCAAGCAGAGGAGCAAACTACTAGGCAAAAAAACCCTTAACATCAATTGTAAGATGAAAATATCAAAGGGATTGAGTAGATTAAGTAAAATTACTTAAATTATTTCATTAAGTACTTATTTTACACCTGTCAAAAGATGTAAACATGTTACTCCTGGCATTATATACCACTCGGGATAGAGGATAACTTTAAAACCAGCCAAGCTTTTTATAGTACAGGTATGTGGCAAAAAAAAAAGAAATGTTTTGGCAATAGAATGCCATCAGTTTTGAGTCTTTTACAGTCTTCCTTCCATTTCCTCATAATGATCTCATTTAGCAAGTAGCACTTCAAACCAAATCCCTCTCCAATGAAGAAACAACTGATGCGTGAATGCTTTTGTATTTGTAGACGCGCTGATTTGTCTCTCCAAAGGATGTAAGGCTTGTCAGTGCCTATGATATTTCCAGCTCCATTTCTCCCTATGGGAGTCCTTTCTCTTGTCAGTTGGAAAATATGGCAGACATCAGATAGCCATTAGGAACAACTGCACAGGCAGGTCACATAGTTCTAATGTGAGATGAAGTCATTGTGAATAGAAAGTGTGTCTAGGGACTGCAGATTAAGATTTCTGCCATTATTTTATACAGTTTAGTTAAATGGTCCTAATGCTATGCCCTAACTGCATACAAAAAGATTACTTTAACAGCATGATGCACTTTATGATTAAGTTATATTCTGATTCTAGAACAATATAAAATGTATGTTCTAGATTCAGGACTGTTTTTATTTTCTACTGTTAACATTATAATGTAGTTCTGGCCATAAATCACACAATTACACACACACACACACACACACACACACACACACACACACACACACACACACACACACTCTATAGAAGTGAAGAATAACTAATCTTTAGCCACCTCCTGTGTCACAGACAGAGCTTGTGCACCCTAGGTGCACTGATTCAACACTGGAGAGGAGTCACAACACAATCTTAAACTCAGTGACACATGACTTTGTGTCTGACATGTTAGACAGGTGCACACTGGGTGATTTATACTGGCATCATTTCTTTTGTCCCCAGGAGCAAATAGTGGCTGTTTATTTCTCCCAGCTCATGGCAAATGGGATCAATTCAGGCTTGGAGGAAAATAACTTGCTGCAAAAAGATGCAAACACTAAAGACAAGAGTCACTTTTCATCCTGAATGCTGTCTTAGTTTTTTTTTTTTTTTTTCACCTCCTGTCCATTTGGTTGGGTGTGTCCCAAACTTTGTCTAACCAGAAAAGTAATATCTAGTTTTTTTTATACATTGGTCTTAGAAAAAATTCTGTTGTCTGACTGTCTGTATATCTGTATGCCTGTCGTGCTGATTTTGTCACAACATCACACAAAGCCAGCTTGACAGAATTTAATAAAACTTTCTCAGTTCCTTGGGATTTGTCTGAAGTTAACGCTGCACCATAAAATGTTAAGTAGAATGGACGTTATGAGCAGTGTGTGCCAGATTATGTAACAGGAACACTTTTTTAGGATGAATATAGCGCTTTTGCCCTGGAAGTGGCATGGTATCACTCAATAGATCAAATAAACGCAATATCGTAAATATAAAGAGTATGTGGCCACAAAAACATTGATTCCAAGGTGGCGCCGGTAAGGTCGGCTGCCGTCACGACGGCACCGACCTATTTTACTTTGTTTTCGTCTTTTAAGTTATCTTTCAGTAACTTTAAACCGGCTAATTCATCATCATGGAGTAAATTAGTTATGATAGAGACACTCTTGTTTCTATTGGTGTACAATCTACTTACAATTCAACGTTTTTAACCCCGGATCCGAGCTGGCCGAGTGAGATCCTGAAAGACAGCAAAGGACGCGACGCGAAGCGGCGGCCCCGAGGGAAACGAGCCGGCGTCAGGAACAGGCTGAGAGCCCCTGCACACCGCACACCTCTGCTTAGCATTCTGCTCGCCAACGTCCAGTCACTGGAGAACAAGCTCGATGACCTCAGGGCCAGGATAAAGTTCCAGAGAGACATTTGGGACTGCAATCTCCTCTGCTTCACCAAGACATGGCTGAACCCAGCGGTGCCGGACCACTTCATCCAGCCGGCCGAGTTCTTCTCGGTTCACCGCATGGACAGGACACAGGACTCGAGAAAGTCAAAGGGAAGCCGGCGTGTGTTTAATGATGAACAGCAGCTGGTGCAACAGCGCGAGCGTTGTTCCTCTCACACGCTCCTGCACACCAAATCTGGAACTACTGTCCATCATGTGTCGTCCTTTTTATCTACCTCGGGAGTTTACATGGGTCATAATCAGCGCCGTTTATATTCCACCACAAGCGGACACGGACACTGCCTTATGCGAGCTGCATGAGGCACTCACACAGCACCTAACACAGCATCGGGACGAACTTCTATCAGCACATCACCTGCCCCACCAGGGGCGAAAGGACACTAGATCATTGTTACACAACGGTCAAGGACGGCTACAAGGCACAATCTCGCCCTCCGTTTGGTAAATCCGACCATGCCGCCATCTTCCTCATGCCAAAATACAAACAAAGGCTGAAACAGGAAGTTCCGGTTCAGAGGGAGGTTGCGAACTGGACAGACCAATCGGTGGCTGCGTTACAGGACGCACTCGATGACGCAGACTGGGACATGTTCAGAAACAGCTCCGATGATGGCGTCAGCGTGTTTACGGAAGCGGTTGAGGGATTCATCGGGAAGCGTCCATCATCACCGAGCATGACGTGAGGAGAGCCCTCAAGAGAGTGAACACCAGGAAAGCAGCAGGACCAGACGGCATCTCAGGTCGTATTCTTAGACCCTGCGCAGACCAGCTAGCACCTGTGTTCACAGAGATATTCAACCTTTCTTTATCTCAGTCGGTGATCCCTACATGCTTTAAAGAGTTTATCATTGTTCCTGTCCCAAAGAAACCTCAACCTGCTTCTCTTAATGACTATCGCCCTGTAGCCCTCACCTCAGTAGTGATGAAGTGCTTTGAACGCCTGGTCAGAGACTTCATTTCTTCACTACCGGACACACCCGACCCACCACAGTTTGCATACCGCCCAAACCGTTCTACTGATGATGCCATCTCTCACCTCTTCCACACATCACTCACTCACCTGGACACTAGTAAAGGGAATTGAAAATGCTCTTCATCGACTACAGCTCTGCATTTAATACCATAATTCCCTCCACACTCACCACCAAGCTGGAGCACCTGGGACCTGGATCTTCAACTTCCTAACTGGCAGACCACAGGCAGTAAGGATGGGCGGTCATGTCTCAGCCTCTCTCACTCTCAGCACTGGAGCACCCCAGGGCTGTGTTCTGAGCACCCTGCTGTACTCTTTGTACACATTTGACTGCGTGACCACTACCAACTCCACCGCCGTCATCAAGTTTGCTGACGACACTGTCGTTGTGGGCCTGATCACCAACAACGATGAGTCGGCCTACCTAGAGGAGATTGGAAATCTGGAGAAATAGTGCCAGACAAAGGAGCTGATTGGGGACTTTTGTACAAAGCAGGAGAGGAACTACCAGACCCCAGTCATCAACAGCAGCCCAGTGGAGAGAGTGGACAGCTTTCGATACCTCGGTGTTCACATCACAGGACCTCAGCCATCCCAAGAATGGACTGTTTTCTCTGTTGCGGTCTGGGAAGCGATTCCTCTCCCTGAAGACCAATACAGAGAGATTGAGGAGGAGCTTTTTCCTGCAGGCCATAACGTTTCTCAACCACCCAATACAGGACTAATATCATCTCTTTTACATCCAACACTGGGCATTTATGGACACTATGGACACATTCATGCACACTTTTTGCACTATATACTTATACTTTCATTATGGACCACTGCACAAATCACTTTAATAATAAGACACTTTAAGACACTTTAAGAAGTCACTTTATGCATATTTGCACACCTCAACCATTAGAGGACATGTTAGTTGGTGTGAGAGAAGAGGATGCAGAGGATAGGGTTAGATGGAGGCAAATGATTTGCTGTGGCGACCCCTGAAAGGGAACAGCCGAAAGACAAAGAAGAAGAACCATTTTTACATTACTTATATGGACAATTTTCTATTTTCTTCTTTTATATTTCTATATTATATATATTTTGTTCTTATTTGTACAGTATATTACTATTATTTTATTTTATTTTATTTTTCTTAGCACAGTATATTTTATTTTTACTAGTTAATTTAATTTTTCTGCAATATATTTTTTACTACAATATATCTTTATTTTTACTTGTACGGTATATTTTACCAGTTAACTTTATTTTCTACCGTATTACCTTTTATTTATATTTATTTCTTATGTTTAAGCTTTTATTTTAAGGTCACTGGCAGTCGAAAAAGCATTTCACTGCATATCGTACTGTGTATGACTGTGTATGTGACAAATAAAATTTGAATTTGAATTTGAACAACCTTAATGCATCTACACAAAGCGCCAAATCCTCACAAAACACTAACAAACACAGCATGGCTTACTAGCATTTTACTTCAAAAACGGAATCTTCAAAGATGTATGGACATAATATTTAATGTTTATTCTTTCTGTATGTTTGTAATTCCTGCAAGAAGTTTAAAACCAGTTTGTCCCATATGTTCAGAAACCATGGTGCTAATTGAAGCAGTAATGTGAAGCGCCACTATGAGAAAAAAACACATCAGTCCGTGGTTCAGTCATGTGCCAGATTTATTAATCTACTTTAAACAGGGAGTGCATTTGGCCAACAATGAAAAAAGTGCAAATTATAATAAACAAGGCTTAAGATATACAGTCTTAAAAAATATATATTTATCTGTATTAAGGAGTTCTGCAGTAGAAATACTGAGCTTAAACCTGTAATAATAATATCACTAATTATATTAAGCTTGGGTTTGCATGTTGAGTATAATGTGATGCTTTAATCATGATAGGTAACTTTTGTGCATCTTTTTTTTGTTCAATTTCACTCACTGGCTTTATTTAATTTAGTTTAAAGAGATTCTTGAATATTAAATGGAATAAGTCAATATTGTTCATGTTGCTGAATATGAAAATATTTCAGGCTTTTTACTGGGACACTTTTTACATTAAAAATTAATTTAAAAAATGATATAAAACTGGGTTTTTTAGTAGTTTCAAATGTACTAATAAAGGAATACTTTTTAAAATGTTCAACTCAATAAATTTTGTTGAGTTGAAATTACTTGAAACATGTAACTGGGAAACAGATTCAGTTTGACTCTTATGACTGCTAAAACCTTGGACATAAATACAAATGGAAAATGGAACAGAGATAATGTTAACTAAAGCTGTGTCTACTTAAGCTCTCTAAAGCTTCATAATGGCTCTAATCTGAGATGCTGTTAATTGGTGATTTCTGAGGCTGGCAACTCTAAATGAACTTCTCCTCTACAGCAGAGGTAAATTTCGGTCTTGGTTTCCTCTTGGGTCTTCATGAGAGCCAGTTTTATCATTGTGCTTGATAGGTTTTGCAAATGCACTTAACAATACTGTTCTTGCGAGAACTATTCCAGAACAGCTGCCTTTCATGTTTTAAATTAAAAACTGACTGTTGTTTTTGTTACTTAATTACCTTCCACCTTCCCATAGGTGTTATTTCATAGTTTTAAGATCTCTAGTATTGCTCTAGAATGAGGAAATAAGTCCAAATATATGTCCATGTCATGGTCCTGTATGTAGGAGATGGACACAAGCGCAGGTTGTTTTATCGTTCCTGTTTATTTATGTGAAAACAGGAAAAAAGAATAAACTCAACAAAACAAAGAGACAACTCCACAGAATGAGTCTGCAGGCGGGCTAAATAGCTAGAAAGATAAACTCAAAGAACCAAACAAAAGATAGGGGTCCGGGATCCAGCCTAGCAAGGTGGAAAGCCGTAATGAGCGCGAAGCTCAACATAGATGTCTTTGGCTGGAACCCAACTCCTCTCCTCCGGACCGTACCCCTCCCAATCCACGAGATATTGGAGGGACCCCCCTCTCCTCTGCGAGTCTAGTAATTTTGTTACCTTGAACGCTGGGGTGCCCCCATCTCCACAGCCCCAGGGAGCGAGGGCTCCATTGTGCACTCGTCCAGATCACTGTCCTGAGAAGGGAGATATGAAACACAGGATTAATACGCATATCGTTGAGGAGTTTTAATTTAAAAGAAATAGGGTTAATTTGAGAGAGGATAGGGAAGGGATCGATGTATTTGGGGGACTTTTGTCATCTATCTGCAAATTTTTTTAATCGACATACTGCTCGGGAGATCTTTGTGTGTGCATCCTCCCATACTCTCTCCACTCTTTTAAACCACTCATCCACCATGGGTACATTGATGGGGGTGGCATCCCAAGGACTGAGCGGTGGCTGATGCCCAAGCACACACTGAAACGGCGTTAGGCCGGTCGCGGAGTGGTATAACAAGTTTTGTGCATATTAAGCCCAGATTAAGCAGTCTGCCCATTCGTGTTGTCGACTGCTACAGTATGCGCGGAGATATCTCCCGAGTTCCTGGACAGTTTGGTCTGCCTTCCCATTCGACTTGGGGATAGCCTGACGTTAGGCCAACTGTGGTCCCTATTTTCTGGGAAAAAAGCTTTCCAGACTTTGGTGATAAATTGGGGACCACGATCGGAAACAATATTTTCCGGGATGCCATAGCAACAAAACACTATCTCGAATAGTGTTTCTGTTACCTGGAGGGCTGACGGAAGAGAGCCAAACGGGATATAACGACATCCCTTGGAAAACGATCGACTACGATCGAAGGGTTGTATACCCTTTTGACACCGGTAGATCCGTGACAAAGTCCACAGCGATGTGTGACCACGGTCTATTCAGTGTTGGTAGGGGCATTCATTTACTAACTGGCAACCCACGAGGACGTTTTGTTGTTGCGCAGACTGTACAAGATAGAACAACTGTTCTCACCGTTTTCTTCATCCCTGGCCACCAATACTTTTGTTTTAAAAAAGTTTTTTGATTTTAAAAGTGCGGGTCACGCCTGGGTGTCCTGAAGACTGGTTAGTGTTAGCTTCTATTGTTACCCAGTTACAAAGCGTTTCTGGGACGTAGATTCGATCCGGAGGGCAACCAGCAGGCACGAGATTGGCCCGTGCCTACTGTGCGATCTTTGCATCGATTTCCCATATCACCGGAGTTACTACTAGCGATGAGGGCAAGATGGGCCCCAGATTTGTGGTTGAATTAGGCGTTGGATAATACACTACTGCGATAAGGCATCTGCCCTTTTATTTTTGGAGCCAGGTCGATATGTGATATGGAAGAGGAAATGCGTGAAGAACAGTGCCCATCGGGCTTGATGAGTGTTTAATCTTTTGGCTTGTTGAATGTATTCTAAATATCTGTGATAGGTGAGGACTACGAATGGCTATTTGGCTCCCTTTAGCCAGTGCCGCCACTCCTCTAACGCTGCTTTTACTGCAAGCAGTTCTCTATTACCAATATCATAGTTTCGCTCAGCAGGTGTCAGTTTGCGAGAAAAAAATGCGCAAGGGTGGAGTTTCTCGGTTGTGACAGCACCGCTCCTATTCCTACCTCAGATGCGTCGACTTCTACTATAAATGGCTTCTCGGGAAAGCCTTAACACGAGTGCCTTAGTGAATGCAGTTTTGAGTCTCTGGAATGCTGCTTTTGCTTCCGCTTTAAACAAGCCTAATCACCTTTACTGACTTGGCTTCCGGCCATTGATATACCGCCTCCACCTTGGTCGTCTCCATCTCAACCCCCTGTGGCCCTATGCGTTTGCCGAGAAATGCAATCTCCTTCTTGGGGAATTCACATTTTTCACAGGACAGCGGTTACATGAAAGAGGTGTTCGGAATATGACGGCGAGTATATTGGAATATCGTCTAAATATACTATCACAAAACGGTTAAACATATCCCTGAACACATCGTTCATAAATCCCTGAAACACCGCAGGTGTGTTTACGCCATACGACATCACATTATTTTGATAATGCCCTGATTTACTGCTAAATGGCGTCTTCCATTCGTCACACTTACGTACACGAACGAGATTATAAGTGCTGCGGAGGTCAAGTTTTGTGAAGATGGAGTTGGTGCTTGTATTTTACTGTTACTGCATTAAGACCTCTTGGTAAATACAGGGCCTTAAGCCTCCACCCTTTTTTCTATAAAAAAGAAACCTGCTGAAGCGGGGGATGTGGACCTGCTGATGAGTCTCTGCCAGAGAGCCTTATCCACGTATTCCTCCATCGCCCTGGTCTCCTCCAGGGACAATGGATAAATACGCGAGCAAGGCGGTGTTTTCCCCGGCAGGAGCTCGATCGCGCAGTCCCATGGACAACGAGGGGGAAGTCTCGCTGCTGCTCTAATACTAAATACATCTTCAAACTGCCCATACCCTGATGGCACGTTAACTGATACTTGGGCATGCGGGCTTTCAATACTTGTTGTTTGGACTGTCAATGGCAACAGTTAACAAGATTTAGCGCATCTTGGGCCCAGGATAATATGCGGGAACTTGCCCAATCAAAATTATGGTTGTGGAAACTGAGCCAAGGTCGTCTTAGCACGACGGCTTGGTCTGACCGAGAAAGCACTTAAAATTCTATTTCCTCTGTGTGATCGGGAAGTCAATCGAAGCGGCGTTGAGATTACTGTAACAGGCAACTGTTTTAGGTGATGGCCATCCAGAGCTTTAATAGATATCGGGTATGGACAAAATTTCAAAATAGACAAAATAAAATTTCCAGCCGACCCAGAATCTATTAGGGGAAAAACAGACAAAGTATGATTATTATATGAAAGTTGAGCTTTTAAACACAAAGCTAGGTGGGTGCGAGATGGAATGAGGTGCATTATTTTTAGTAACGGGCAAGAACGAATTTGTTGTTGTTCCCCCCCACAGTACAGGCACAGTCCCGACGTCATTCGTCGTGCTGTCTCCATTACTGATGCAGATAATTCTGCAGCGTCTGACTGAGGCTTTCTTTACAGCGGGGTTCTGTCCGTCTTGGTGGCGGTTGTGTGCCGAGCGTCACTGCTGACAACGCAGGTGCTGATCCAGGTGCTGATTCAGCTTAATAGGGACATTTCTGCATCCCTGCAAGCGAGTTCTAGTTGAATCTAGAGAACTAGGTTGAGTCCGTCTCAAAATCTGGCTAACGGACTTCTTTCACACCACCCGCTCTCTGCGGCCAGAACTTGAAACCTTACGGCATAATCAGACACGGGATTGTTACCTTGCCTTATTTTTATTAATTGCTGCTCTTGCTGTTACCTTACTGGATCAGGGTCATCGAAAACTGTGCAAAGGGCCTAAATGAACCGATGATACCTGGATGTCGTAGCCCCTCCTGCGTTCCACACCGCGGTGGCCCAGTCCATTGCTCTACCTGTGAGCTGTTGTGTGACGAAGCTTATTTTTTGTAGCTCCGTCATGTGGCTGAAGTCTGCTAGGTACAGCTCACAGGCAAGAAGAAAGCGCTTGCATCCCTTGGGATCTACCTCAAGATCTTTTGGGAGGCGCGGAGCGTGGTGGTTCGGGTGTGGTGGTTCGGTGCAGAGAAGTTGGAGAAGACGAGCTAACTGCTGACTAAAGCTGCAGGCGAGGTCATGGACCACTCGTGCCAGACTTTCTATTTCTCTTTGCTAATCTCGAAGGTAGCCGTGCATGCGTGTATTTTCGTCTGGGCAGGGGAATACCTGCTGCATCCTGAAGGGTCAGTTCATCTGTCATGGTCCTGGATGTAGGAGACGGTTGCAAGCACAGATTGTTTTATCGCTTTTGTTTATTTATGTGAAAACAGGAAAGAAACAATAAACTCGACAAAACATACAGACAACTCCTCAGGCCGGGTCTGCAGGCGGGCTAAATAGCTAGAAAGATAAACTCAAAGAACCAAACAAAAGATAGGTGTCTTAACCACAAGCTGATTACTTCTCAGCCTTGAACTTGACTTGTCGTCTCTAAGCGAACCAACCCAGTCCCTGCAGACACTGCTCAAGTTCAAGTTCAAGTTGGCTTTATTGTCACTTCAACCATATACAGTTAGTACACAGTGAAACGAAACAACGTTCCTCCAGGACCAAGGTGCTACATGCAACATAAACTTACAACATAAATTAACAGAGAAGCTAAACTAGCTAGCTAGGAGGCCTAGTTAGCTGGCTAGCAGAGACAAGACAGATATTCCTAACATAAATTACAACATAAATTAACAAAAACTAACTAAAGACTAACTAACTAAAAGACTATCCACAGTTTTTTTTTTTTTTTTTTTCCCAGACAACAGACAACAACATAAAGTGCACATGCAAATGTGCAAAACGAGCAACAACAAAGTGACAGTGCGAGAACAACGACATATCAGAACATAAAATATGGTGTTGAGGTAGTAAAACATAGCAGCAAGAATTGAGATTTGTGCAAAAAGTAATGAATATTGTGCAGAAGAGATAAACAGTGAGGCATTTACAGATGTGTGAACGATAGTTTGTGTGGGTCAGTGTGTCTGCGCTTGTGTTGATTAGTCAGTCCAGTCTCAGTGTTTTGATGTATTGATGTAGTTGAGTTAAGCTGAGTGATAATGTGTGTGTGTGTGTGTGTGTGTGTGTGTGTGTTTATCAGTTCAGTCCCTTTTTGTTGAGGAGACGGATGGCTTGTGGAAAAAAGCTGTTGCACAGTCTGGATGTGTGTGCCCGAATGCTTCGGTACCTTTTTCCAGATGGCAGGAGTGTGAAGTGTGTGTGAGAGGAGTGTGTCTGATCAGCTACAATGCTGTTGGCTTGCGGATGCAGCGTGTGGTGTAGATGTCTTCAATGGAGGGAAGAGACCCCCCAATGATCTTCTCCGCTGTCCTTACTATCCGCTGTAGGGTTTTGCGGTCCGATATGGCACAATTCCCAAACCAGACAGTGATGCAGCCGCTCAGGATGCTCTCGATAGTCCCTCTATAGAAGGTGATCAGGATCGGTGGTGGAAGCTGGGCCTTTCTCAGTCTTCTCAGAAAGAAGAGACGCTGTTGGGCTTTCTTGTGTAGGGAGCTGGTGTTGAGGGACCAGTTGAGGTCCTTCTCCAGGTGGACACCCAGGAATTTAGTGTTTTCGACAATCTCCACAGAGGATCCGTTGATGCTCAGCGGAGAATGGTCGCCTCGTGTTCTCCTGAAGTCAACAATCCATCTCAGTCCTGAGGAGGAAACAAATGACAACTGGAGGGTTAATGACGACCATTGACAAACATGAAAACAACAGTGAATGGACAGGGGCCTACGGGTTCGGCTGGTTTAAATAGTGACACACAGGGGAGAGGCACAGGTAAAAGTAATTTGATATTACTGGGAGACCTACCAACGTAGACACATTAGGGGGAGACAAAGTGGCAGCTCAGTAATTCGGACAACCAGATCTTATTCTCCGAGGCCGTGGTGGCACAGGTCTGTGTGACAGTCCAAACTACAGAGTAATATGTCCAAACCTCTAACTGGTACTGTATAGACACAATAATTCCCCTAGTTTACACAGAATATTAAAAAAGAGTAAACAACAGTTCAGTGTGTGCAAATGCCTGGTTGATAAGAAAGGTCAGAAGGCATTTTCCAGATAGAGTTAAACTACCAGCAAGCAAATAAACGGTATGACATAATTAAATTCTAGCAGTTTTGAGAAAAAATTGTTGAATTGCAACTGATAGAGAATATTTTGTTCATGTTTTCTTTGTGTCACAAGCATGATAAAATGCACTAGTGGCAAAAAAAATATGCTGATTTCCTTTGCCAATAATACTCTTAAGATGCACCTCCCACAGTTTTGTCACAATGAATAAATCAGCCTGCAGTTTGTGGTTATAAAAGTATGCGATTTCAATTGTGTTGATAAGGAGTACCAATAATATGTTTTTTAAGGTTTAATAAAAAAGATATAGAAGACTAATACTCTGTTTTTTGTAGTGAAAACATAAAGAAAAGTATTGTTAATTATTAATTATCATGAAAAACACTAACAATATGAACACTTCAGTGTAAAAGGCATCAGTAGCCTCATTGTCTAGCAATTTAAGTTTCACTTCAGTAGTTGATGACAGTTCTCTATCATAGCACAGGCATGCACTGTATAACATCCATTCATGCATTGTCTGACTGTATTTGCATTCATTGTCCCATGAGGTTATAATAGAAGTCAAACATCTCAATGCAGAACTAGATGCAAAAATAGAACAAAACATAGCAAACAGTACGTATGTATCTCATGTACAGTGTCTTATTCTTGAGTGTTGAAACCTTATCTCTTTGCTTAATTTAATATTGTAGTAGTAATAGAAAAAAATAATGATAGTAGTGTGAGAAAGAAGGGGAAAAAAAGAAAAGTGTCCATAATTACAATACAGAATTCCACATTTTTTAATAAATAACAGTTAAATAACTACTTCTAATAAATATTAGTTAAATAAAATGTAAACGATTACAACAAAATTATTTATCTAAGCCTAACACATAGTATAACAACATCATATTACATTTTTTGTTAAAACATGCAAAACCTTAAACAACAATTATGGCATAACATAAGTTACTTCTTTTCTCTTGTAATAGGCACTAAGCAATTAAATCAAATATCAAGTAACTCAGATTTAAGCGATCAGTCCTTCGTATAGGTAAAGAGCGATATTATCATCCCATCAGTGTCCACGAGATGACCAGCAGCCGATACGCTTCCCTGTGTCCCATGTTACTGACTGCAGTCTCTTACACGCAGGTTTTTATATACAGACACAGTAATACTGTTACTTTACATCATGGTTACATCATAGTAGAGACTGTGAGGTGGCGATTTTCTGTCACAAATAGTGCTTGTATTGTAGTGACTGTAAGGTGAGGCATACTGTGATGTCACTCTGATCGTGTCACAGTTGTTTCTTGTCAACTGGAACACGCAATTAGTCTTAAGGACAGTGTTGGGCTTCCTAAGTCAAAATCTGAGGATAATATCATTAACTCCTAAAAAAGAACAGACAGTGGATTATGCATGATTGAATAATGAGGGACAGAAGGGGGCAAACCCTGATTCAATTTCTATAGATCCTATAGATCTTTTATCTTTCTTTTACTTCTACCTTGAATGTCCTTTTTTCTTTATACACCTAATGTTGTAATATATCCATGTCCTGCTAAAGCTGTACCTTAAATAGGAAGAGCTGGTGCATATCCTAGATGCTAGACCATTTAAACTCATTAAATAGGTTAATTTAGTAGTTAAAGAGTATTTCATCACCGCAGTAGTGCACATGATTGTGAGGAAAGGAACAAATCATATGAGATATAATGGTAAAAATATTTATAAAGATTTGTTAAAAATAAGCAAACAAACCTTGAATGGTTCAATATTCTTTAACACTTGTACAGTTGATGTTCTAATACTACTACTACTAATAATAATGATATTTATAAATATCCAATCTGTCACACCTGTACCACCATGGTCCCAGGGAATAAGATCTGGTTCTTCGGATTACTGAGCTGCTGCTTTGTCTCACCCTAGTGTGTCTACGTACAGTATGTATATGTCTCATGGTAACACTAAATTGGTTTCACCTGCGTCCAACAGCGTCACACCTCACTAAGACAGCCAGCAAAACAGCACGAGCTCAGCCACAAGGTTAGCCTCAGTAAGTTGCACCAAGATCTTCACGAAGGGCCCCCTCCGGAACGAATGGACCTATCAGCGACGGAAAAAATGCGGAAAATGACGTAAGGGTTATGCCTGTACTGTGGGGGTGGGATTAGGGAGCACCAGATTAGCACTTCTCCGTTATTAAAAGTAACGCATCTCACACCACCACACATACCAACCTTTTTGTTTACAAGCACAAATGTCATTTAATAAATCACATCTTGTCTGTTTATACCCTAACAGATTCCGGGTCAGCTGGAAATTTCATTTCCTCATCTGTAATTCTCTCGCTGTGAGCATCTGTGTTGAAGCTTCCATGCCCGATATCAGTTAAAGCTCTGGATGGCCGTACCCTAAAGCAGTCGCCTCTTAAATTAATTTCAGCGCCAATTTGATAAATTTTCCTGGTCACACAGAGGAAATAAAAATTTTTGTGCTTCCTCGGTCAGACCAGTCTGTCATGCTGGGTCTCCCATGGCTTAGCTTCCACAATCCTAACTCACGCATTATATCCTGGGCCCCTAGATGTGCTAAATCATGTAAACTGTTGGCATTGACGGTCCAGACCACTAATATTGAAAGCCCGAGTGCCAATGCTATATCACATATCATTTCAGCTCCAAAAATTAGAAGGTGGATGCATTGTCTTGTTATCCAGCGCCAGACTCGATTTCGAATCCGGAGTCCATTTTGCCCTCGTCACTCGTGGTGGTTTTGGTTGTATGGGACATTGATTCGAGGTCTGGAAGGCTTTCTTCCAGAAATTGGGGACCACTGTCAAGCTATTATCCCGAGTCGAATAGGCAGGCAGAGCGGACTGTCCAAGAACTCGAGAGATACCTCCGCGCATATTGTAGCAGTCAACAACATGAATGGGCAGACTACTTAATCTGGGCGGAATATGCGCAAAACTTGTTATGCCACTCCGCAACCGGCCTAACGCCGTTTCAGTGAGTGCTTGGGCATCAGCCATCGCTCTGTCCCTGGGATGCCACTCCTGATCCCACCGATGTGGGATCAGTGGTGGATCAGTGGTTTAAGAGAGCGGAGAAAGTATGGGAGGATGCGCACACAAAGATCTACCAAACAGTTTGTCATTTTAAAAAATTTGCCGATAGATGACGAAGGGAAAGTCCTCCCCTGTCGGAAGCTTACCCCATAATACAGCGGTCCCTTCCCCATCCTCTCTTAAATAAACCCTATGTCCTTTAAAGTTAAAATTTTCCAATCATATGCGTATTAACCCTGTTTTCCATGTCTCTTTTCTCAGGCCAGTGATCCAGAAACCGCTAAATGAAGGCACGACAGAGCCTTCGCTCCCTGGGGCTGTGAAAATAGAGGGCGCCTTCGCATTCAGAGTTGTCTTCGTACATGTAAATCGTTCACCCTAATACCACTTGTCTTGTTTGTTTCCTTCTCAGGACTGAGCAGTGTCTGCAGGGTCGGGACGGTTTTGAGACTGCCAGACCAACGTCAAGGTCAATGCTAAGAAGTACTCAGCCCTTTTGTTGAGATCTAGTCCTCTTTGTTTGTTTCTTGGATTTAAGTTATTTCCCTCCAGCTCACCCGCCTGCAGACCCAGCCTGGGGAGTCACCTGTTTTTGTGTTTTTTTTGTTTAGCCCCAAATAAAGACTCTTTGTGCTTAAATCCTGCTTTTTGCGTCCATCTCCTAGCTCTGAGATCATGACACAATAAAATAAATACATTTTGTGATCTACGACAATTAATATAAATGTACAAGATTTACCAGAAATCATATATGTGACAAGTTAGAAGACATTGCCACAAATCTTGAATGAGTTCATAATTACCTTTTACTGACCCTAATAACACTTCTAAGACTATATTCTCTTCCGTATGTATCTTCTGAATGTACTACTGTGTAAGTCTTGAGCAACCCCTCATTTCTTTATACAGTATTTTGTTTCCAATGAGCCAGGCTTTCTTACATTTTTAATATAGTCTTTCAAAAGAACCACAAAGCAACGTCAAAGCATGTTTTGATTAAAAAACAAACAGACAAAAAACACCTGATGGAACACTATCAGTCAGGGACTGGCTTCTCTTTGTGTTATACAGTACTAGTGTACTGTAAGTACCCATCAGAATAAAGAGTTTATAGAAAGAGTAAAAGCTAAAAATAAGCTGATTACCTTAGTAATCATTGATATTATTTCAGGTTAGAGCCCCTGTACATGTCTGCCTGTCTTTGTGTACAGCAGAATTCACTGCCTAAGTTATTAATAAAAAAAAAAATCTAATTTTGTAACATTGAGTATCTTACACCTTGTTTATGCTAAGTTGTCCTTCTTTCAGCCAAATACACTCCCTGTTTGGTAATTGCAGAGTTTATTTTAGTGTAAAATTATGAACTAATCCCAGTAAAAAGATGCAGTTTAGCTTTTCTTATTAATATCGATTGGTGCAGGTGTTTGTTTACATTGAGAAAGTAGTTTATTAGTATCTTATTTTAAAATAGATTATTAAATCTGGCACATAAGTGTTCATAACCGCTTTTACTCAATTTTGATTTTACTTATGGTGCAGGTTAAACTTCAAGAAGATAATTAAGTACCGCTAAATTCTGTCCAGCAGTCGATTTAAGATGCACCCACAGTAACCCGTAACAATTAACCAGCAAATATCACATAAACCACAGTTTATAATCTGGCACTTACAAGTAAAAACTACTCATAACTTGCCTTCTCCTCAACATTTTAATTAAATGGTGCAGGTATAACGTCAGGCGAATACCTAAGGACTGGCAAAGTTTTATTAAATTCTGTACAGCCATACAGACATATGGACAGAGAATATTTTTGGTTTTGTTTGGATGTTGGTCAGAACCCACTCTTTTAATTATATTTTTACACACACACATACATACATACATACAAAACTATGTAAAGTATGTTATCACCTAAAAACAGCTAAAGTCATATAAAGATTTGTGTGCAGCCTTACATCATGTGATTCTGTATAAATGAGGAGCAGTGCAGCTAAAGGTTCTAGAGCCCATGATGGTCAAGAGGGCAGGGGCATAAAGAGGAGCCTTGATGAGGAAAAGTGAAGCTATTGCGAGTGGGGTGGTAAAACTGTATGAGCTCTGATAGATAAGGAGGAGCAAGATTATAGAGCACTTTAAAAGTAGGGAAGAGAATTTCAAATTCTACACACCATTTGATAAAAAGCCAGTGGAGTTGTTAAGGGATGGAGGTAATGTGATGCATAATGGGTATTTGAGTTATGATACTGGCAGCAGAACTCTTTGTAAGTTAAAGTTTATGAAGAAGCTTTTGTGGTAGACTAGTTAAAAATTAATTACTGGAATCAATGTGGGAGCTAAACAATGCATGTATGAGAGTGACAGTGGTTTGTGAGGTGAGGAATGGGCAGAGACAACAAATGTTATGGTGCTGGAGGTAGCATGATCTGCAGACATTGTTAAGGTGGGACCTGAAGGACCTGAGTGTTATCGTAGTTCATTTGTTTGCTGCTCGTGAAACATTTTATATAACACTAAAAAAAAAAGTCACCATCAGGATTTAACAAATTTTAACAAAGCCTGCTTTTGGATGATTACTGCAGCGTCAACAAGTTATTTAACCCTAACTGATGCAGTGAGTAGCTTCTCATTTCTTAAACAACCATGTCAAAAGCCAAATCCTATGGGGAAGGCAAGGATGTTACTCTGTTCCAGAAGGATTATACTGTATTATTGGCCTGTATCAAGAAATGAAAACAACTAAGATTGCCAAAACTACTAACATTGGGTTAAGAACTTTAAAACGCATCATTAAAACTTGGAAGGATAGTGTTGAAGCATCATTTTTGAGGAAAAGAAAAACTTGGGAATTGGGACTAAACAGCTGTGTAGTTTTAAAAATTATTAGTGACTAATTGGAACAAAAAGCTATGCCAGCTTAAATTGTAAAAGAGTGGTTCAGGGAGCATGAGACATCGTTGTCTCATGCATCATTGCCCATGGACTGGCCACCACTGCACTGGGCACCACTGAATCCAGACCAGACTCCTATTGAGAATGTTTAGGAAGTGCTGGAGAAGATTTTGGTGTCTGACTCTTGGAGAGCAATGAATGCGGCTTTGGACTAAATTTTTTTTTTTTACATTACAAGCTTATCAAAAAAAATGCCACGACTGTCATGTAAGTAAAATGCCGTCAGGGTGATACACTTGATGTAGAGTTAGCCTGACCAAGAGTTGGGCTGTTTAGTAGTACCAGTAATTAGTGTGGCTAATTTATAATAAAGTGGCAGTGCTTGCATCTAGTATTTGGAAGACAGACATCAACAAAGGATTAGAGCATTGAACCAAGTGCTTTACAAAATGTCTATTTAAAGCACTTTGCATTTTTCCTAAGTTAACCTTAAGGAAATCTAAACTTAAGTTTATAATCATTTTACCCAAAGGCTCTTCTTGATACAGAAGCATTTTATCAGTATGGGCATCTGTGTTTCCTGTGGATGGGGTGAGTGATGGCATTAGCATTATTACGGTGAACTATAGTTTTGCTATTTAATTGGTTGTTCTTACAATTTAAATACATAACATTTTCTGCATACTGATCTGTGAGAAAAGTAAAGAGTGTCTTTGCTGTCTTGTTTTCTTTGTAATGAGCTTGGGGTTTTTTAGGTGACCATCATTGCTTGTATTAGCTGCACAGGAGTTTGAAGCAATGATCTACAAAGGCATTACCCTAGCTCGCTATTTACATTTATATTTAGGCATTTGGCAGATGCTCTTATCCAGAGCGACTTACAAAAAGTGCTTTAAAGTTTACATCACTGGATAGATACTTAAACTGGCTTAACTAGGTTAATAACTAAGTGCCATCAGTCAAACACAACTGGGATGAGTGCTGAAGAAAGTCACTGCTGTACAGACTATGTATCTACTGTAAATCGATAAAATATCTACTGTATTTGATTTACTATGTAGTGTTGGCCATTCAGACAGTTTAACAAATTATGCATATAAAATGTAAGTGTATTTCTTTGTACTTAGCTCAAGAGAAACAACATTAATTGTGTGTCTATTCCAGGCATCGCCTTAACCAGTAATAAATAACTATACAGTCGCTGACATAAGAGTGGGTTCGATTCTAAGAGCTTGTTTCTAAGTCCAATTTATTTGTAAGTCCAACAAACTTTGTCTAAATAGAGTATTTTCCCTTTTTGTCTCCATTGTTATTGCTAGGCGCTTCTTAGCAGTACCAGCTTCATTGCCTCTGCTTTTACTCTCGCTTCCGTACATCCTGTGTATGCCTGACATGTGATCCAACTACGGCAAGTAAACATTTGTGTTTTGTTTGTATCTTTAAAAGTTTTTAACTTAAATGTTTGTATGTAGGGAGACTTACTTTTTTTTTAACAAGTGCTAAAGATTTTTCTTATGCTTTCATTGTTTTTTTTTTTGTTTTTTTTCTTCCATAAAGACAATTACTGGCTTCTGCCATATTTTCCTTTCTAAGCAGAGTGGGATAGAAGTATAGGTAATTTGTGTTTTGGATTGTGTATAAAACGATTGACAGGAGGCCCATGTAAACACAGGAAAGCATGCTGCACTGGACTGCATGTCAATGTTTTTTAAGAAGCTGATATGTGTAACAAACACATTTTAGCAATATGAATTTATTTTCCACACAAACTGTATCCCAGTTTGTTAAGCAGCTGCAGTTGAAGTACAAAGTCAACCATGACAGGGTGCCCTCTGGAAAAATAAGATGTAAAGGCCTTGCTCAAGGGCTCAACAGTAGCAGCTTGGAGGTGCTGCAGTTCTCCCCACTGTTCTTCTCTGACACTGAGTCACCAAGTCTGTTGATCCGTTTCTTCTTTGCCACATAATTTCATTTTTTTTTTAAGTCATGTTCTACTCATTATCGTTGGGTCATTTGTACAGGTAAGGAATTTAAGGAATTTTATTGTTCCCTTTGGCTGAAAATAGTCTATCACAATGAAGTTGCAAGCTTTCCGTTCTCACACAGTGCTGCTATAAACTACTTCATTCTAAAACTACATACATTCAAAGTCATATAATTGATTTTTGCACCTTACAACACTGAGATAGATCTCCATTCCTGCTTAAGGAATTCAAAATGTGACCCCATGTCTTTTTGTAGACTTTTGCCCCGTAATATGGATAAAAAAATAATTAAAGGCATCACTGCAATATAAAGAATCTCTGCTAAAAGGCTTTTTTAGTAGCCTACATTTAGAATTGTGCTATGTTTTTCATTTTAATATCCACTTCACTTATACTTGCAAAGTTATTGCAAAAAAGAAATTAATTAATGTATTTATTAAAAGGAAGACTCTTATGTATGACACACACACACACACACATTACTTGATCAAAAAAGTAATAAACTCTAATATTTGGTTGGATCATATTTAGAATTGATATTGGCACACATTTGGTATGAATTTTTTCCAAAACCTTATGTTACATCACAACATTTATTTCTGTGCAGACTTGCATTCATTTGTGGCCAAGATCTTGGGTTGATAAAGGGAGACTCAAACCATTCCATAAGATCTTTTCTAGCACATCATAAAGATTTTTAGTTGGGCTAATGTGGACTCTTTGGTGGCCAATTCATGTGGGAAAATATTCCTCATGCTTCAAGAAGGACTCTTTTACTATTTGAACCTAGGCAAAAAAACAAACAAAAAAAAACATCTTTCTTACCTTAAAAAATGCTTTGGTGAAAAAACAACGTGTACTCAGTACATTAAGTACTCAAACTGTTTATTCAGTACATTCAGGTAGACAGCTGACTTAATGTAATTTTATGACCTCATTTCATTACTGCGCTTAGTGCTGCCCAACTGCAGCAACCATTAAACATACAGTAGCCATGATTTCTGTGATGTTTTATAATGCCACCATACCAACTATATACAGTACTAACTATACCGACTATATCATCAATTATTTAGATGATCTCTGATCACAGTCAATCATGATTTTTTTAGATTATGTTTTTTTTACTAAGTTAACAGTTCATGCACTATGTTTCCAGGTTTCAAGAATGTGCTGGACAGTGCTTGAGCCAATTTCATTAATTTAATGATTTACAATCTCCTTCATTTATTATTTTATTTTAATATGTTTGCTTGTTGCAGACCAATATTTAAATCTTTTTGAAACACAGTAAAACATCCTCCTACATGGCTGTTTAAGAAATAAGAAGCTACCCACTGCCCGAGTTACGGTTAGAAGAATTATGGCCAGCTGAACACATTAATTAATGCAATAATGTTTCAATAAAATGCTCTTAAATATTTGCTTAATAAAACAGTAACTTCAAACAAGAGGTACAGAGGTAGTAAAAGTGAAAAAAAAGTACAGTATTTGGTTTGAGGGTTCCATATTCATAAATTTTATTTGGTATATGTTTTATGTTTGGCATACTATTTACTCTAAGCTGCATATAACAAGTTTGAAAGCAAAATTAGAATTTTTTTTTTTAGTTTTAAGAAAAACAAGTTATTTTCAAATGTAGCAAGAAGTATTGCAAACTGAAATATTTTGTGCATATTTTCTTTGAGTTACAAGGCCGATTAATTCCCTTAATATCAATGTAAAATTAGTGTGATTAAGCAAAAAGCTACATATTTTATAGTTTTGTTACAACAGATAAATCAGCCTGCAGTTGTGTTTTGGGTTATTAAAGTACACAATTTTATTTCAATAATATATTTGCTGAGTTTCAATAAAAAACAATTACAAACTCATGCTTTTTAAAGATTGTTAAAGGTCATGAGAACCATTATAAGTAATTCAAAACCTTCAATTTACGATATCATTTGCCTCATCCTCTACCAGTTTCAGTTTCTTTTTGGTATTTAATGACAGCTCCTTATTGTAGTACAAGCATATGTACCTATATAGGGCTTAAATCAAACTTCACTTATGCAAACACACATGAAACACTTGCATAGACATATATGAAACAGTCACACTTACATACTACATATAGTATACTACTAAGTGCTAAAACAACTAACAACAAACAACAGGCACGCACGGTTTAACATCCATCTATAAATCAACTGTCTGTATGTCAGTCAGTCGTCCCCTTTACATGTAACATTACAGTAATCATGGATAGAATCAAACAAACCAAATGCAACAGCTTCACACACAGAATGCTTGCATCTCATGTCTCTTGTACACAAATCAATGTTATGTATTAAGTCTTGTAACCTTATCACTCTGCTTAATTTCCTTTCCAAAATGTTATCCAAAGTAAATTGTGATGCCCTATTGCAGCAAAACCAGTGCTAGCGACAGTAGGAGCAAAAGGGGAAAAAAAAAACTTAATTTGGAAGTGGAACAGAAGGTTACATTACAAACAAACTTCACTGTCATGCTTACACTACAATAACTCAAAGCTTCATGCATTTATCATGGTGTTTGCACAACAACCACATAGCATAATGTATCACGGATGTTAAGCAATTAATTTATTACTGCTGGGGTGACTAGAACAGCAATAATGTAGTGTAAACACCCCTTTTCTTAACTCCAACATTATCTAACAATCCATTAAATGCAATTAGTTGACTTATGGCAGCTGCTATTCTGTGAAGCGAGTAGTTTGGCTACATTGATCATGTGACAGAAAAAAAGATGTGATTGGCATCCTAAGATTTGTCAACTTTTGCCTGAATATTGCTAAACTTGGTAAGTTTAAAGCTTATGGAATAAGGTTAAATAGTTTTTTTTTTTTTTTTACATTAGAAATTGTATTATGGATAACATAGTGAGATTTTTTTTGGCTAAAATTAGCAAAAGTACAAAAACGGCATTCCTCACATTTTGCTCTCAAACTTTCATAAACATGTTTGTAAGCCTAACGAAAAAGCATGCCTTTTTTTGAATATTGCTTGGTTTAGCTACTGTACAGTATAAATCACCAAAAGTTTTAAGTTGCTTTCCAGAGGTGGGCAAAGTACACAAATTGTGTTCTTGAGAAAAGTAGAGATTCCATAGCACAAACATTACACAAGTATAAATAGAAGTCCTCCATTTTCTTGTGTACTTGAATAAACGTACAGGGCTTATAATGTGTTGCCCTAATAAGGCATGTCTCAAAGGCAAGTCATGAAATTACATTATAATATAATAGTCAACAGGTAATGTCAACAGGTAATGCTATTCCATGTAAAAATGTAGTTAAGTATGAGCACGGATGATTGTTGTACATTTGAGTGGAGTAAAAGTAAAACATTTCTCTAGTAGAAATCTGTACTACTACTTCTAAGTACAGATACATGAAATATGTACTTAAGTACAGCAATCAAACACATCATGCTTTTATGTCTTAGACATGTACTGTATTCGAGTGCACTTAACACCAAGGTCTGGTGTGTTTGCGTAATGTGAACACTATGTGGCACTGTCTTAGGTAAAACAGTGTACCATGCTCAAGCGCACTTAAACAGTTTATCTTGATTACAGTACGGTGTACAAGGTTTGGATAAAAGATTAAAATCACCATACCTAACCATAAAAGTGGACGACTGTTTAAAATGCGATGTCATTAAGACCACCTCTTTCTGGTAATATCTCCATGTGCATGCAGCATGTGCTGAGCTCCTCCTCTGAACTATACAGACACTGACATGGCTGATAAAGCAGGATGGCAGGTGAGAGGATCGGCCTCCCCATTTTTTCCAATAACTCGGCATAGACAAACTGTTGACTTCTTTGTATTCTTCTTTCTCTGTGTTTATTGGCTGCTCACCAGCCAACTAAGTACGCACTTAATTTAAAATACTCATGTGTAATCAGGTATGGAATAACATTACTAACATAAAGGCTGGCAGTGAAGAAATAGGTAGAAGTGAGTAATCAAACTTGGCATGGTACAAAGCAATTGTGCCTAGCACCCTTAATTTTTTTTTTTATCTTTTATTGTTTATTGTAATGTTCCTCTCTAAAAATGCAGGTCATCTAACAGGTTTAGGGGATTAGGTAATTTGGTGACTAATTTGATGAACATAATTGAAAGAGAAAATAGTAAAAAAAAAAAAAAAGGCAAATCAATGCTCATTTAGGTTTAATTGAAAGGTGCAGAAACTTTTAAATTAAATCAATTTATAACTGAAAATGCTCAGTCATAGCACTAAGTTTTTAATTTTATTTTTATGGTCTAAGTAAAAGTTTTATAAAAAAAAAAATGATTTTAATAAGTAATCATTTTTCCCACAAAAATAAACCAACATTTAGGTGAGAAAAGTAAATAAGCACACCCTTTAAATTTCTACAAACACCAAGAGAATCATTAGCAGGCAGGTGTTATTAATGAAATGCTTGAGATGAATTTATCATCAAGAACTATGATCGACTCTATAAAAGCTTTTACTCTCTAGGAAATAAAGGTACAGTTTTAGACTAATGAAGGTATAAACCATTGTCACTGGTGCAGTACTTTTCAAGGGCACAGAATTGTACCTTAATATAAAGAAACAAATGTGCAAAACACTTCTATTAGCCAAAAAACCTTTCATTAAATACAATTTTAGTTTATAAAGCACAGTTTTCTATCTACAATATAACTTTTCGAAAAATGTTCACAATACAATTTAAACATTTAAATATATATTACCCACTTTAAACATATAAATAGCTTAAGTCTGATTATACTGTATTCAGCACAAACTAGACTACAGTAATATGTGAGCAACATGTATGTACAAGTTTGTATTTTGTGTGGAAAATGACAGTTACTGTATAGTTAAAAACTTAACAGATACTTATCGTGTGTCCATCTACTTTAAAAATACTAAAGATCCATCCCGAATCCAGACGCCAGTTGTGGTCCAGGTTCCCATGTGGGCAGAAATCGCAGAGTTATCATCAGTCTGTGTTTTCTATGACAGTGATGGCTGTCTGTATCTTGCCTGCTTGTTTGCATTTGCTTTCTATTAAACAGGTGGCTAATCATGTTCACTGTCACAACTGTTTAAAAGGAAAGAAAAAAAAACATGAGCATGATAACAATAAAATAAATGAATGTATATTATCATCATCACTATCAAACACTAATGACCATGCATCAAGACAACAAAAGCTTTTGTAATGTCTTACAACGACTTATACTTTTAAAAAAAAATCTGAATATCACAAAAACTGTGTAAGCTAAATAAGGCAGTATTTAAGCCAACTGGATCTAAAGTGTTAATGCTAAATAACATTATAGACAGCAGTGTCATAAGCTAACCAAAAACTAAACCAAATAGCTAAAACTATCCAAAATGAGATGAAAAACGTTAGAACAAGAGGAAGCTAACCAGTAATCAGGAGTTGCGGTGGTGTGCTGTTATTTCCATGCCAAAAACTGTTTTTCACCCTGATTTTATTTTTGTTGGTTTAAACGCTGTTACTCTATCAAACGGACCCTTGCGTTGTGTTCAAACTGTATTTCCTGTGCATGCTCAACATTACAACACTCGCTCGCTGAATTCCAGCCAATCATGCTTTTTTCCTTTTAACCCCCAAAAAAGTATGCTAAGTATATTAAATCCTAGCATGCCAAAGCATACTTAAATGTACTTGCAGCCAGACTAATGATTAGTATACTTAAAGTGTATTTAAGTTGTAATTAAATTGTACAAAAGCACAATTTTAAGTGTATTAAGTATACTTTTGTGTGGGTGTGTAAAATAACCCTGTGGTGTGTAAAATAACCCTGGTGGTGAGGAAGGCGAAGAGGACAAAGGCAGAGCAGAGGACAAAGTGGTGGAAGCTGAGAAAGGAAGAATGTTGTGAAGTCTTTAGGGAGGAGTTGAGACAGGCTATGGGTGGTCAGGAGGGGCTTTTAGTTGACTGGACAACTACAGCCAATGTGATCAGGGAGACAGGTAGGAGGGTACTTGGTGTATCATCAGGTAAGGGAAAAATGGACAAGGAGACTTGGTGGTGGAATGAGGAAGTCCAGGAGTGTATACAGGGAAAGAGGCTAGCTAAGAAGAAGTGGGACACTGAGAGGACTGAAGAGAGTAGACAGGAGTACAGGGAGATGCAGAGTAAGGTGAAGGTAGAGGTGGCAAAGGCCAAACAAAGAGCATATGAGGACTTGTATGCTAGGCTAGACAGTAAGGAGGGAGAGGGGGATCTGTACAGGTTGGCAAGGCAGAGAGATAGAGATGGGAAGGATGTGCAGCAGGTTAGAGTAATTAAAGATAGAGATGGAAATGTACTGACAGATGCCAGGAGGGTGATGGGAAGATGGAAGGAGTACTTTAAGGAGTTGATGAATGAGGAAAACGAAAGAGAACAAAGAGTAGAAGAGGTGACTGTTGTGGAACAGGAAGTAGCAAATATTAGTAGAAGTGAGGTGAGAAGGGCATTGAAGAGGATGAAGAGTGGAAAGGCTGTTGGTCCTGATGACATACCTGTGGAGGTATGGAAGTGCTTAGGAGAGGTGGCAGTAGAGCTTCTGACAAGTTTGTTTAACAAGATCTTGGAGAGTGAGAGGATTCCAGAGGAATGGAGGAGAAGTGTATTTGTGCCAATTTTTAAGAGCAAGGGAGATGTGCAAAGCTGTGGCAATTATAGAGGTATAAAGCTAATGAGCCAGACAATGAAGCTGTGGGAAAGAGTAGTGGAAGCTAGGTTAAGGGCAGAGATGCGCATTTGTGAGCAGCAATATGGTTTTATGCCTAGAAAGAGTACATCAGATGCAGTATTTGCTTTGAGGATGCTGGCGGAGAAGTACAGAGAAGGTAACGGGGAGTTGCATTGTGTCTTTTTAGATTTAGAGAAAGCGTATGACAGGGTGCCAAGAGAGGAGCTGTGGTATTGTATGAGAAGGTCTGGAGTGGCAGAGAAGTATGTTAGAGTGGTGCAGGACATGTAGGAGAGCTGTAAGACAGTGGTAAGATGTGCTGTAGGTGTGACAGAAGAGTTCAAGGTGGAGGTGGGTCTGCATCAAGGATCGGCTCTAAGCCCCTTTTTGTTTGCTCTGGTGATGGACAGGATGACAGATGAGGTAAGACAGGAGTCCCCATGGACTATGATGTTTGCAGATGACATTGTGCTCTGTAGCAAGAGCAGGGAACAGGTGGAGGAAAATTTGGAGAGGTGGAGGTATGCTCTGGAAAGCAGAGGAATGAAGGTTAGCCACAGCAAGACGGAATACATGTGTAAATGAGAGGGACCCAGGAGGATCGGTGAGGCTACAGGGAGCAGAGGTAAAGAAGGTGCAGGATTTTAAGTACTTAGGGTTAACGGTCCAGAGCAACAGAGAGCTTTCAAAGGAGGTGAAGAGGCGGGTACAGGCAGGTTGGAATGGGTGGAGAAAAGTGTCAGGTGTGTTGTGCGATAAAAGAGTATCAGCGAGAATGAAAGGAAAGGTGTACAGGACAGTGGTGAGACCAGCAATGCTCTACGGCTTAGAGACAGTGACGCTGAAGAAAAGACAGGAGGCAGAGTTGGAGGTAGCAGAGCTGAAGATGTTGAGGTTCTCCTTGGGAGTGACAAGGATGGATAGGATCAAGAATGAGTTTATCAGAGGGACAACCCACATTAGATGTTTTGGAGATAAAGTCAGAGAGGCCAGATTGAGGTGGTTTGGACATGTTCAGAGGAGAGATTGTGAGTATATCGGTAGAAGGATGCTGAGGTTGGAACTGCCAGGCAGGAGGTCTAGAGGAAGACCAAAGAGAAGATTTATGGATGCAGTGAGAGAGGACATGAAGTTAGTTGGTGTGAGAGAAGAGGATGCAGAGGATAGGGTTAGATGGAGGCAAATGATTCGCTGTGGCGACCCCTGAAAGGGAACAGCCGAAAGACAAAGAAGAAAAAGTATACTTTTGTGTGCGAAAGTGGAACTACTTTAAGTATATTTAGTACACCTAAAGTATGTGGTTGTGTGTGTACTAACATACATACCTGACAGTAATTAATACAATTTAAGTATATATTTGATGTATTATAAATACATAAGAGCTATTTTTACTGCATTACAAATACATAATTAATATACTACAGTATGAGTATATTCTTATTGCAGCAGTAGCATGCTGTTATACTTCTGGTCAATTACAAATACTAAAAAAGTACACTTTGTGGTAAATACAAATATACTTTATTGTATCATACAGTACACACAACCTTTTATACTACAGTATCGCAAATGTATTACTGTAACAGTACACTAAAGGTGTGTAGGATAATTTACAAATGCTGAATGTATTTTCTACACTATAACATGTTTTTGAAAAGCATTAAATCAGTAATTATGAAGGATATTTTATTCATGAGTTCAACAGATTTAATTTGCACAAGGTTACAAAAAAGTACTACTATAGTTTATTTGTGTTCAATAAAATGTGTTCACAAACACACAAACTAAAATTTAAACTGTTGTCTGAATACATACAGACATTAGTATTAGAATATACAGATACAGTTCAAACCTGGTGTGTTGATTTTAGCTGTTACACAATCCTAGAGATTGAAAACAGGCCAAGAGCTACGGAGCCATTATACTATGAAACACCGGAAGTCACCTAGAGAAGAAGAAAAAAAAATAAAAAAATCTGCGCTCAGATTTTATAATCCGTACCCACAAATTCATAATTCTGTGCCAACAGGTTTGCACACAGACTCCATTTAGAAGAACAGGAAGCTTCCCCTCTACGTGTTAATGAATCTTATTATATATTGTTTTATTGTGGATTATTAAGTGTAATACATCAAATTCTCTTAACTGCATGCTTACAGTGATTCTCTAGATATCAACTGTAGCAGCTAATTCTGATAATTTGTGATAATCAGCACGTTATTATTATTATTATTATTATTATTATTAATATTAATATTAACATTTAATTAACCTGGCATTGTGTATTGTGACTAACTTTTGACTAAATGTTTTCTTTCTCTTTTGTAAGTTTTTTGGATAAAAGCTTATTCTAAATGCATAGTCTAAATATAACAATAAAAATACTAGCAGTAATAGTAGTAGTAGTAGTAATTATTATTATTATTATTATTATAACTATAAAAGGGTACACTTATTACAAAATAATCTATTATAGTTTTGGAAATGTGTTTGTGTACAATTCATTCTTAACATAAAGACTAATTTTAATAAGTTTATTATACTAAGATTTTCCCCCAAAAAACGACTTTAAAAGATAAAAGTAAATAAGACCATTTAGCGTACTACGGTTTATATTATTATATTATTATTATTAATAATAATAATAATAATAATAATAATAATAGTAATGTGCTGATTATCACTAGATTTTAATGCAAATCATTCTAATTAATTCTACAGTTAATAGGTAGAGAAACATTGTACGCATGCAGTTAAGACAGTGTGATATATATCACTTAACAATACACAATAAAGAGGATAATAAGATTTATTAACATGTAGCGGGGAGCTTCCTATTCTTCTAAAAGAAATCTCTGTGCAAACCTGTTGGAACGGATTGCGAAAGCGTGCGCACAGAATTATGAATTTGTGGTTTAATGTTTAGTTCCAAAATGTGGTAAAAGCATGATGTTAGTATATTTTTTATATATTAACTGATGGTACAACTTTTTGTTAGTATATTTGCAATGTACTATTAAAGATTTCAATATATATGTACAGTACTACACTAAAGCTTTATGTGTCCGCTTAATGTTTACAGGTGTGTAAAACACCTGTGTGAAAAGTGACTGCCTGTGAATAGAAAATTTCACAAGGAAAGATTGAAAACCTAATCACTATGCTAAAACTCATGAGATAGGGGTGTTACATCGGGGTGTTACTTCGGTTGTTGTGTTTATCATGGGATAAATAGAATTTATGAATTGAAAATCGTAATCTTAATTTCCAATGAGAAAAATCATCATACACGTTTTGTCGAGAATCGTGCAGTCCTAACCATAATATATAATATACATAGGGGATTATCTTAGCCACCATGAGCTAACATGGTTGTGCTAACCTACATAAGGTAGCATGTTAGCATGATGAAGAAGTGTTTACTGTACATGCTACCCTAAACTATGTTTAAGTGTACGTTAAAAGAAAATATTTATTATAAACTGGCCAAAGTTAGCCAAAACAAGAAAAAAAAAATCAGTTTTATATTATCAGAATAAGGACTATACAAGACTTATTAACTAACACACGGTAAAAGCTTATGGGATTGTCTGCCTCCTGACGGAGTCTCAGTGTTGTTCTGGGGAAAAGCTAAACTCCTCCCACTGTCCAGAACATTCGGTACCCTTTATGTTAGAACAATCATGTCTCTTAAAAAAAAAGTATGATCAGAGGTCTTTTCCATACCATTAAGGGTACATTTACCAAAAAGGTACAAAACTATTCTTCAAGGAGCATTATTTGTACCACTGTATACCCTTTCTCTGAGAGAGTACTTAGGTAATGAAAGCCATGACCTCAGAAAAATATTGTAAATAAAAAAATAAAATAAAACTTTAGGACCGAAGTTGGGTCATGGTGAATTAAATAGAGATCAAATTGTATTGTTTATTCAAATTTTGGTTATTATTATCGAGCAAACTTGTCGGTTGCATTAAGGAAAGAGGTCAAATTCATGCTTCATTGCTCTTCATATTGGCTCATCATTACGTCCAGAGATATGATACATGCTCATGAAAAGTGCAGTCATGCATCATAATTAAAGCACAGAAGTACAAACAATATTTAGTTTCAAAACATCATTAAAAGGGGCAACTATTTTGTGGCAATTAAATAAATAGAAACACTATTGTGTTTTACGTTGCATTTGTTTTTTGTTTTTTTTGTTGTAGTGTCTTATGGCTTGGTTTATCTTTGATCTATGTTGCAAATTTTATTATTGTATAAAAAGTAAATAGTTAAAATATTTTTTCACTGATGCTAGATTTGTTTTCTGGGTTGTTGTCCTGTAAGGCCCACTTTGGATTTGACAGCCTCCCTATTCTACTGTAATTTGTACAGCAGAAAATCCTATGATGAAAATTGTCTTACAATCATATTTAAATGAAATGCAAAGCAACCTCATTATCATGCTTGAAGTGTAGCAGTGTGATGTTTTTGTTCTTTATCTTAAATCACTGGACACTGATTGGCAAACACGTTTTCATATCGGTTTTGGCTGACTTTATTTCTTATTGTGGCTCTGCTCTGTTCCGGTAATACATTAAATAAACAATGTAGCAAGTGTATTTCCACAATTTAAGTAATTAATATAAAAAAAACAAGAATATATTGTACATTTTGTTAATCCTAGCTTGTCAGTATAAAAAACAAAACAAAAAAAGACATAACATTAGAGAAAATAGGCTTTCTAACACTGATCTATCCACCTTGAAGGTAGATACTGTACTTATACTGTATATGTATAGCACGAACAGTCACAAAACAATATGCCTAGAACTCTGATGGTTCCGCTTGTGCACCCTGGGCATGACTTCACAAAACCTCTGGGGGAACTCCGTGGATTGGACTTGTTTGTCCAGCACATTCTGTGGACACTTAATCAGATTGGGATCTGGGGAGTTTGAAGACCGGGTAAATGGCCTTTGTCTGCAGGCCTCCCAGCAGACAGTGTTGCATTGGGTGTTCTGATGCCTTACTATCATAGTGTTCATTGCCTTTTTAATTGATTTATGTTGCACTGGGTTTTCTGTGGTGGCACAGTGCCGTAGTGGTTAGCACTGTGGCCTCATATCTCCAGGGTCAAGGGTTGAATTCTTAGTTTAGGTCTGTGTGCATAGAGGTTGCAGGTTTTTTATGTGCTGGGTGGGTTACTAGGGGGCCAGGGGTAGCTCAGTGGTTAAGGCATTGGACTACGGTTCGGAAGATCCCAGGTTCAAACCCCACAACCACCAAGTTACCACTGTTGGGCCCTTGAGCGCGGCCCTTAACCCTCAACTGCTCAGATGTGTAATGAGATTAAAAAAAACAAATATGTAAGTCGCTTTGGATAAAAGCGTCTGCCAAATGCCTAAATGTAAATGTTACCTTTGGGTCCCACGGTTTCCCAAGTCCAAAGACAGATTTGCCTGTAGTGTGTAAGTTGTTGTGTAAGTGCATTTGCTTGGCATTGAGTGTGCAATGAATTGGCACTACATCCGGGGTGTATCCTGTCTAGTGCCCCAAGTTTGCCTCTGCAACTAAATGTAGAATGTATGACTTGTTTTCAACCTTCCTAAATTCTCCTGCACCGGCCCACTGCTTTGCTTCCTCTACTGGCTTCCTGTAGCTGCCCACGTCAGATTTCAAACTTATGCTTGTCTACAAGTCAAAAACTGCATAGACTGTAGAGCATACTTAGTCAGTGATCTAGTAAACCAGTAGTAAACTCAAAAGCACATCTGTACATGTATTCTAGGTCATACCTTTTAAAATTAGATTTTAGAAAATTTGTATTATTGACCATGTTAAATGCTTCAGAAAGAAAGGTCAGACTCTTTGTAAGTACTGTATTTCTTGTATAACTTGTATACATTGGATCATGATGTTGTTTCTTCAGGACAATCGTACAAACAGGTACGATTTCATAAAGTACAAATGCACATTTATGTGAGCCAAGTGCAGGGAAATAAATGCATAATGTACCCATAATAATAAGTACCAAGAACAGTATACACAATGACATTGGAACTGTGCTTTATGGGAAATCTATTACAACAATGGACTGTAAGGTATAAAGCAGTGTAGCAGAAAAATGTAGAAGAAATAATAGTAGCAAAAAAACAAACAAACAACCTCTCATAAATGAGTTTCTGATGCAGCTTTGTAAAGTAGCTGTGTAGCGATATTACATCGAGTGTTTGAATAATCCAGGTTAGCACGGGGTGGCAATAAAATGTTGAGTAATCAGATTGCCTCAGGGATGAAATTGTTGTTGAGTATAGGGATGGTGGTGGTACCAGATGGCAGGAGTGTAAAGAGTTCATGAGATGGGTGGCAAGGGGGTTGTCATACACAGTGCTAATGCAGTGGTTATTGAAAGGTAATGATGGTGGTACGAGAGACTCTAATAATCTTTTCAGGTTTACAATTTGCTGCATACAGTACTCTTGCTGTCAGAAACTGTGGAACACACCTGCCACACAATACAAATGTATATTCTAAATTAGAAGAAATGTTTTTTTAAATGAAGGCATATTTTATTCCTTAAGCACACTATACCATTTTAACAATCCACTTTATTACCTCCCACTTTGTAATAAAACACGAAAAATTATCATAGTGTACTATGTGTATTATACCTGACAAGCTCTGGAATTGATGCCAGAGTGATGTATGTCACATTTGGGAAAGATGCACTTTGTTCCACCCTAGCTTTCTTCTAGCACTATTCCACCTGCCCATACAAGCTCCCTCCCCAACCCCACCTTTTTATTTCCATTTTCAAATGCTAGTGGCCAACGAAGCAGGAGATGATACATCAATCATGCTCTGGCGAAGAGTAATCCTCGCCTTCTCACATACCTACCAGCCAATAGGATGACAGGTTGTTGACACCTAGTCTCTTGTGAGGTTCTGCCTCTATAAACCCATCACACTGAGCCACCCACCTGCAGGGTGACAAATCTCCTCTTCTGTACAGACATGTAGAGTGATTGCTGATATCCGCACTAGCAAGGAACCAATCTGGCTTCATATCAGAAAGGTGAGTAATGTTAAGAGAGCTCAGAATGAATGTGACAGGTCAAAGCATTTTATCTCGCATGTGCTGTACTTTAAAGCTTAAAGCAAAACACTAAAACAGGAATACACATAATGTAAGAATCTCAGTTTTGACATTGGTAAGGATGGAAATTGTTAAAAGTAAAATGACTAGTTAGGACTATGTAGTAAATGTACAGAACCTTATAAAGCCCCATGCTTGGGCAATAGGTTGTGTGCTTGAAAAGGATATATTGTACATGATAATTAAATACATTGTAAAAGTGAAATTTATGACTGTAGTTTTAAAATATATTGTTTATTTTAATTACATTTCTATTCATCCAAATAAATGCATGGAAATGCATTCTTCCAGCCTCTATTGGAAATTTAAAATACAGAGTGAATGAATTAAATAAGTGATATGCTTTTAAGTTAGAATGATCTAGTTGTAAGCCAAGTCTCCATTGAATTCTGATTGTAGACTTGTACATTTACCACTAAATGATGCTGCATTGACTAGACGTCCTAGACTGTAATTTCTAACCTCAAAGCTGAAAAAACTTAAATTCACAAATATAAATATTTACTAGGGAACTTCAGGTAGTTACATCGTCACACGTATAGTCAACATCCATGCAATTTTTTTTATTACAAAGCATTTTTTTTAATTGTACAACGGCCCACAAAGTAAAAAAAAAAAAAAAGAAAAATAGTAAAAAACGGCTGTAGCAGTGCAGGAGATGAAGCTATTTAATGACAACGCAATGTCATATTTCCGCGAAATCCTTAAAAGAAGGAAAAAGCAAATGTCATTAGAGAGGTTAAAGAAGTTTGCTGACAGATAGGAGTGATCCTGTTTGTGTGTGTGTGTGTGTGTGTCAGTTGCTGTCAGAGAGGAGTGATTCTATTTGTGTGTGTGTGTGTGTCAGTTGCTGTCAGAGAGGAGTGATTCTGTTTGTGTCTGTGTGTGTGTTTGTGCACACACACATATTAGTTTATTTAATTAGTTAATAATAATAATTAAAAAATATATATTTATTTGGACAGCGAGCCAGAATGACCTGTGTATTGTCGATAGCATGGCTCCCCACACCAAGCTTGAAAAAATGTCCATCAGCACAGGGTGACAAGGGTGAGGCTAACAAAAAGGCTCCAAACACCACACTCAAGCATTCCATGGAGGTCAGTAAGGTGGCCTTCCTTGCTACAGTAGGTACATGTATGAGTTATGCCTTGTTCTTCTCCACCCATGCCCTGCTTTGGTCATGCCATGCCCTGCTCTGTTACTGTAAAACCATATTTTGTTCAAGTCATTCCTTTTTTGTTTAAGCCATGCCTACTGTAGCTCTGCCAGAGTCTAAAATTGTTATACCTAAACAATGCCTTTCTCTGCCTGTTTTTTATGAGGACTTTTTTTTTTACTTCTTTTGACTGTGTTGTGGTTTCCCGGCATCCTGTAAGGTCATAGTTCACCTACTTCTTCTTGGGTTATTAGGTTAAGGTGTTTCTTGTTTGTTCATTATCAGTTTGATTACTTAAGTGCCCTTGTTATTTGTCATGCTTTAAAAAAATAATTGAAATGCTATTAAGACATTATGATTTTTTGCCCCATGTGACCTTTCTGTTTTTATTGTGATACATGCAAAGATTAAAAGTTTAGTCTCTTGTATACAGCCATGGTTTCATGTTTCGTTTATTAATGTGATTTTAAATAAAGACTTAGTATGAGAATGCATTTTTCATTATCATCATAGATCTTTGATAATATTTTTTTCTGTCTCCAACATATGTATATTCTGCTTGTGATGGATTGCTATAGATGTACCTGGTTGATAATATATTCGTTCATTAATCGGGTCGTTCCATGAATGTGCATTATATGATTAAACTACTGATTAAACAAATAATTTATTCCCCTATCTATTTATGGCACAGTGGTATAATAGATAGTGTTTGCTGCCTCACAGGGACCCTGAGTTTTACATGTTCTTCCAATTTATGCATTCTCAAAAAGATGTAATTTACTTTATTTTATATATTATTTTAAGTTTTTATAAGCAGCTTTGGAGACCAGACACAAATATATTGAATAGGTTCCACCTTAAAATACAGTAAAAAAAAACCTTTTCATGGGACTTTGTCATACTTTTCATGTAAATATAGGACAGTTCCAAAAAAAGTAATGTATTAAGTACATGCTGTTCTGCATACCCCCAACTTGCAGTGAGACTTAATTAATATGACTGACTCACATTAAAGGTTCTTGCATCATTGGCATATGGCATGCTGTGCTCTGTATGGCTGATCTGCTGGAAGTATTCCATTATTAAGCTGTCACAATTTCATTTGGGGAAATTGCTGTGAAATAAATAAATAAACGTTTATCAGATAATTACTGTGTTCTTGCTACACATTACAAGAATGCCTTGGAGACTGACTCTCTTTTAGAAAGCCTTACACCCTGAGGCATTTTCAACCAATTCACTTAAAGGATGCTTTACTCTGTCAATAAATGGCTGTGTCGACACTAAGCATTAAACTGTATTACACAACAGCTAGTTCTGACTGAGTAATCTGATTGGACAAGAGGCATTCCATGAGTGGTGATAAAAGTTATAGTGATGTAATTGTCTAACTGTACAGTACTATACTGTATCACTTCATGTCCCAGGCATTCTAATAATCGTTAATGACACCATGTTGTCTCCAACATGGGTGAAAGTAGGTCACCAGCTCTGCCAGTCGTGCCTAGTTAGTTCTGCCAGTCATGGACGAATATGCACCATTTTGCTTGTGTTTGTAGAACTGTTGTATAATAGCAATATTATACTCTAGGCACTCCCTATTGTGTGATATTGTTTAAGTACAGTATGGTCCTATTTAAATTAGCACTTAGATAATGAAATGATCTCAAAAAAGGCAGTATTTATTATAAACAGATTAGCAGATTTTGATCTCAACTTTCCTTGCTAGACAGTGTAAATGCAGATGCTCGTAAAATATTATACTTATTAAAGTCTGTCAAACAACTTGCATATCTGCAACTTAAACCTAAAACTTCCTGAAATGACATACTAACTCGAGGAATAGCTAATGATATAATATAATGTTGTTATGCATTCATTTTCCTGAAAAAGTCCTGCTAACTCTGCAAGGGTAAACTTAAGACAAATTTCTTGCATATTTGTGCTGAAATAATAAGGTGGTCATAAAATGATTCTTCTATACAAGGTATGGGATGTAGAGACAAAGCAAGACTTTAAACTAAACATTATGATCTGAACACAAAGTTAGGTGGAAGGAAATGCAGACAAGAATCTGTTGCTTTCCACATGCTTTTGGGGAAGATTGTAATAGAAGATTATTTAAAGGTCAATGTATATTTCTGTTATTTGTTAATGATCTCTACCTGATGTGACGGGATAATGAACATCAAAATTCATACACAGTATTTGACTTTCTTGTACTAACTAGACAAGCACTGCAAACAGTATTAGGTAATGTATTTAATAATATGCACCCCATTCTAGCAATTAAATAAAATGTAATGAAAAACCAGTAGTCTCACATTTGATCTTGTGGACATTTATTTCAGGACATATAATTTAGCATATCAAAACAGATCAAGTCTTACTCCTTAACCTTATCCTCAGATTTGCTTTGCAGTGCATTTAGAAAACATTCATTTAAATGCCAAGTTGATTTTGAATTGTACATTTCAGTGCATTACAAGCTTGCCATTTTCACGAGTTTAACAAACTCAGGCTGACAAGGGAGCACATTTGTATAAGAGGGCTGAAAGGAACACTTTAGAGATAGGATGCAGAATGCTTCCAGCCTGCTGCCATTTTCACTAAATATGAGTGGGTGGTACTGTATTTGAGAGGGAGGATGAAGTCCACTAAGTAAAGACTGGTACAAAAAGTTTTCAAGTTTTTGCATGTTCATTTCTCCCCCAAATCTATAAATAGTGTGGGTGTGGGTTCATGTGCAAAATCCTGGCTAATGATAATGTGGGGTGCAGTGTACTTTTTTGTGCTTTATATTGTTTATAGTGTTTTTATACAATACTTTGCAGTTTGATTCTGACCTCATATTGCTGTGTGTATGGAGTTCTCTTCATGTGTGGGTTTCTTTCAGATTCTCTGGTTTCAGCCCACATACAAAAACATCCATGTAAGTAGTTAAAATTAATGAATAAGTTGTATAAGTAGTTAAAAGACGATTGAATAATAAAAGAAATGTAAATAAGTGTGTGAATGAGTGTGTATGGTGGCCTGCAAAAGATTGGCATCCCCGTGGTGTATTCTGCCTTGCACAAATTGCTCTCAGTAGAAGGTCTATAAATAATAAATAATGCCAGCACACCAACAAATGCCTTTTACAGTTTATTGGGTACTATGATACTCGTAAAATTCATAAAATATATATTTAAAAAGTCAGATTCATTCCCAGTTTTAAAAAGACTGGTGCAGCAATGCTTATGTTATCGAATAGTCTTTTATGAGTAGATTGAATATTCTTTCTTTATCTCAAAGAAGAATCAAATAGTCAAATTCAAAAATATGTATGGACGCTTAAAAACTATTTAATTTAAGCCCACTGCTATGAATATAAATTTAGTTTAAAAATATGGGCTAACTTCCCACTCCAAAATGTCTATTTTCAGCATTTGGGCAGAAATTAGACAGCTGATTAATTATGCACGTTGACAAGGTTGACAACAGCTTTTCACATTGTTTATCGAGTTGTAATCTTCATCTGCTATAGTGAACTTCAAATGTTCACAGCTGTGATTACAGCTGTGTTGTGACAACATGCCAGTGTCCAATGAAATTAGTTTTACACATCAACCACACATTAACCACACACACACACACACACACACACGCACACACACTCACACACTCACACACTCACAAAAACACATTTGAAAAAAGTCTCACTTGTCCTGAAGGTGTGAATCATTACTTTACATAGTTAAAAAAAATTCCATTCCCCATTTTAATGCCATCATGAGGCCAAATGCAGCATGTGATGGCAACCCCGGCTTTATAAAGTAAAGGTTCTGCCACATATTTGCATCCATCCATTGTTCAATCCATTAACTAAACCAGGATGGGGGGAGAGGGGTGTCTCAAGTTTAAGTTTATTCTATGGAAAAGTTCTAAATAGAATCAGCCTGTAATGGATTGAACAAATATGTGGCAGGAATTTTACCAGCACCATTGAGAAGCAAATGCTAAACTGAATATTTAAACATTATAAAATTAACAGAACATTCTAAACAATTTAGGCATCAAAATTAGAAAATAGGCAAGGAGAAGGATATCTGGGAAATAGCTTACTACAACAGTACAAGTACCACCTACTCCATTAACTCTAGAACTCCATTAACTCCTATCCTCTGCATCCTCTTCTCTCACACCCACTAACTTCATGTCCTCTCTCACTGCATCCATAAATCGCCTCTTTGGTCTTCCTCTAGACCTCCTGCCTGGCAGTTCCAACCTCAGCATCCTTCTACCGATATATTCACCATCTCTCCTCTGAACATGTCCAAACCACCTCAATCTGGCCTCTCTGACATTATCTCCAAAAGAAGTCTCATTTTTGATCCTATCCTACCTTGTCACTCCCAAGGAGAACCTCAACATCTTCAGCTCTACTACTGTACCTCCAACTCTGCCTCCTGTCTTTTCTTCAGTGCCACTGTCTCTGCCCTACTATCCAATCCAGCATACAAGTTCTCATATGCTCCTTGTTTGCCCTTTGCCACCTCTACTTTCACCTTACGCTGCATTTCCCTGTAATCCTGTCTACTCTCTTTAGTCCTCTCAGAGTCCCACTTCTTCTTAGCTAGCCTCTTTCCCTGTATACACTCCTGGACTTCCTCGTTCCACCACCAAGTCTCCTTGTCCACTTTCCCTTGATACACCAAGTACCCTCCTACCTTTCTCCCTGATCACATTGGCTGTAGTTGTCCAGTCAACTGAAAGCACCTCCTGACCACCCATAGCCTGTCTCAACTCCTCCCTGAAAACTACACAACATTCTTCCTTTCTCAGCTTCCACCACTTTGTCCTCTGCTTTGCCTTCCTCACCACCAGGGTTATTTTACACTCCACCATTCTGTGTTGTCTGGCTACACCCTCCCCTACCAACACTTTGCAGTCACTGATCTCTTTCAGATTACAACGTCGACACAAGATGTAGTCTACCTGAGTGCTTCTGCCTCCACTCTTATATGTCACCCTATGTTCCTGTCTCTTCTGGAAGAAAGTATTTACTTCATCAATTTTATCCTCTTTGCAAAGTCCACCACCATCTATCCTTCAACATTCCTGTCCTAAAGACCAAACCTGCCCATCACATTTTCATCACCTCTGTTCCCTTCCCCAACATGTCCATTGAAGTCTGCACCAATCACCACTCTCTCACCTCTAGGGATGCTCTGCATCACTTCATCTAACTCACTCCAGAATGTTTCCTTCTCTTCTAACTCGCATCCTACCTGTGGTGCATAGTCACTAACAACATTGAACATCACCCCTTCAATTTCCAGCTTCAGACTCATCACCCTATCTGATACTCTTTTCACCTCTAGATCGTTTTTTACAAACTCCTCCTTCAGAATAACTCCTACTCCATTTTTTTTCCTATCCACACCATGGTTCAAAAAAATTTGAACTGATCCTAAGCTTCTGGCCTTGCTACCTTTCCACCTGGTCTCCTGGACGCACAGTATATCCACCATCCTTCTCTGCATCATATCAACCAACTCTCTTGCCTTCCCTGTCATATAGTCCCAGCATTTAAAGTCCCTACTATCACTCCTAAACTCTTGCCTTTCCTTTTCTCTCTCTGCTTTTGAACATGCCTTCCTCCCCTCCTTTTTCGACCAACAGTAGCCCAATTTTTACCGGCACCCTGTAGGTCAACAGCAGTTGGCGGTCGTTGTTAACGCGGGCCGCGACCAATCGATATGGAAATTATATTTGTGATTCACATCATTGATTTGGCAAACGTTTTACATCGGATGCCCTTCCTGACACAACCCTCTGCATTTATCCAGACTTGGGATTGGCAAGAAAAATGTTTTACCTTATGCAGTGAAATTGATACAACAGAAAAAGGAGAGGAGGAAGGCGTGTTCGAAAGCAGAGAGAGAAGAGGAACGGCAAGAGTTTAGGAGTGATAGAAGGGACTTTTAATGTTGGGACCATGACAGGGAAGGGAAGAGAGTTAGTTGATATGATGCAGAGAAGGAAGGTGGATATACTGTGTGTCCAGAAGACCAGGTAGAAAGGTAGCAAGGCTAGAAGCTTAGGATCAGGGTTCAAATTGTTTTACCATGGTGTGGATAGGAAAAGAAATGGAGTAGGAGTTATTCTAAAAGAGGAAATGGCAGTAGTAAATACTTTCTTCCAGAAGAGGCAGGAACATAGGGTGACATAAGAGTGGAGGCAGAAGCACTCAGGTCGACTACATCTTGTGTCAACGTTGTAACCTGAAAGAAATCAGGGACTGCAAAGTGTTGGTAGGGGAGAGTGTAGCCAGACAACACAGAATGGTGGTGTGTAAAATAACCCTGGTGGTGAGGAAGGCAAAGAGGACAAAGGCAGAGCAGAGGACAAAGTGGTGGAAGATGAGAAAGGAAGAATGTTGTGAAGTCTTTAGGGAGGAGTTGAGACAGGCTATGGGTGGTCAGGAGGTGCTTTCAGTTGACTGGAGAACTACAGCCAATGTGATCAGGGAGACAGGTAGGAGGGTACTTGGTGTATCATCAGGTAAGGGGAAAGTGGACAAGGAGACTTGGTGGTGGAATGAGGAAGTCCAGGAGTGTATACAGGGGAAGAGGCTAGGTAAGAAGAAGTGGGACACTGAGAGGACTGAAGAGAGTAGACAGGAGTACAGGGAGATGCAGAGTAAGGTGAAGGTAGAGGTGGCAAAGGCCAAACAAAGAGCATATGAGGACTTGTATGCTAGGCTAGACAGTAAGGAGGGAGAGGTGGATCTGTACAGGTTGGCAAGGCAGAGAGATAGAGATGGGAAGGAGGTTAGAGTGATTAAAGATAGAGATGGAAATGTACTGACAGATGCCAAGAGGGTGATGGGAAGATGGAAGGAGTATTTTAAGGAGTTGATGAATGAGGAAAATGAAAGAGAACAAAGAGTAGAAGAGGTAACTGTTGTGGAACAGGAAGTAGCAAATATTAGTAGAAGTGAGGTGAGAAGGGCGTTGAAGAGGATGAAGAGTGGAAAGGCTGTTGGTCCTGATGACATACCTGTGGAGGTATGGAAGTGCTTAGGAGAGGTGGCAGTAGAGTTTCTGTCAAGTTTGTTTAACAAGATCTTGGAGAGTGAGAGGATTCCAGAGGAATGGAGAAAAAGTGTATTGGTGACAATTTTTAAGAACAAGGGAGATGTGCAAAGCTGTGGCAATTATAGAGGTATAAAGCTAATGAGCCAGACAATGAAGCTGTGGGAAAGAGTAGTGGAAGCTAGGTTAAGGGCAGAGGTACAAAAAGTACATCAGATGCAGTATTTGCTTTGAGGATGCTGGCGGAGAAGTACAGAGAAGGTAACAGGGAGTTGCATTGTGTCTTTTTAGATTTAGAGAAAGTGTATGACAGGGTGCCAAGAGAGGAGCTGTGGTATTGTATGAGGAAGTCTTGAGTGGCAGAGAAGTATGTTAGAGTGGTGCAGGACATGTATGAGAGCTGTAAGACAGTGGTAAGATGTGCTGTAGGTGTGACAGAAGAGTTCAAGGTGGAGGTGGGTCTGCATCAAGGATCGGCTCTAAGCCCCTTTTTGTTTGCTCTGGTGATGGACAGGATGACAGATGAGGTAAGACAGGAGTCTCCATGGACTATGATGTTTGCAGATGACATTGTGCTCTGTAGCGAGAGCAGGAAACAGGTGGAGGAAAATTTGGAGAGGTGGAGGTATGCTCTGGAAAGCAGAGGAATGAAGGTTAGCGGCAGCAAGACAGAATACATGTGTGTAAACGAGAGGGACCCAGGAGGATCGGTGAGGATAGGCTACAGAGAGCAGAGGTAAAGAAGGTGCAGGATTTTAAGTACTTAGGGTCAACAGTCCAGAGCAACGGAGAGTGTTCAAAGGAGGTAAAGAGGAGGGTACAGGCAGGTTGGAATGGGTGGAGAAAAGTGTCAGGTGTGTTGTGCGATAAAAGAGTATCAGCGAGAATGAAAGCAAAGGTGTACAGGACAGTGGTGAGACCAGCGATGCTCTACAGCTTAGAGACAGTGGCGCTGAAGAAAAGACAGGAGGCAGAGTTGGAGGTAGCAGAGCTGAAGATGTTGAGGTTCTCTTTGGGAGTGACAAGGATGGATAGGATTAAGAATGAGTTTATCAGAGGGACAACCCACATTAGATGTTTTGGAGATAAAGTTAGAGAGGCCAGATTGAGGTGGTTTGGACATGTTCAGAGGAGAGATTGTGAATATATCGGTAGAAGGATGCTGAGGTTGGAACTGCCAGGCAGGAGGTCTAGAGGAAGACCAAAGAGGAGATTTATGGATGCAGTGAGAGAGGACAAAGTTAGTTGGTGTGAGAGAAGAGGATGCAAAAGATAGGGTTAGATGGAGGCAAATGATTCGCTGTGGCGACCCCTGAAAGGGAACAGCCGAAAGACAAAGAAGAAGTGAAATTGATACAACAATCAATATTTAGGACAAAGTCCTTTATCCTTCAAAACTGATACTAATTATATATATATATATATATATATATATATATATATATATATATATATATATATATATATATTGTAACACTTCCCGTGTTACCAGAGTAATTTCTTTACTTTTTAAAACTAAAGAAACAATCACCAAGCTGCTTTTGTGTGATCTTTGTTTATTATTCTTTCCTTTTTTTTTTTTACTCTTTTTCTTTGCTGCCTTTGGTGTTCGTTTTAGCTTAAACCCAATTACTAAATTAAAAAAAAAACTCCAGAAACTTATATAGAATAACCACAAAACAACCCCCCCCCCCAAAAAAAAAAATATATATATCACAAAAAAAAAAACAGTTCATGATCTTTTAAGGAAAAAAGACCATAATTAAATGTACAACACCTTCCTTAACTTTGTAGTCAGAGTTCCATGTGCAGAAAACATTGAGTGCGTTGAAATGAAGTTCTTAGAAAGTCACGGTCTGGATCCCGCTTTCCTGCTCCTCCAGAACCACATACAAAGTTTCATTCAGGTATTAATTAAAATGCTGAGCGAACACTGTCCTTTCTTTTAGTGTCATCCAAAAACCCACCGAGCCATTTAAAGCTGTTTAAGAAAAACCCCTCAAATTGAGCTAACAAAATCAACTGATTTCTCAATCTAGGTCCTGAGAGAAGTTAGGAGGCCAAAGAGAACATGACTGCCTGCTCCCACCACCAAACGAATCTCTCTTCTTCTTTCACCATTTACCGTTATGTGCAAGGCTCTTTCCAAAGGTTCGAGGAGCTTACGGCCCAAAGCAATCTCGGCAGGGGAGTACCCTGTGCTCTCATGCCATGCAGTATTTAATGCAAATCGGAAATCACAGATCCACTGGTCCCAGGACCGATGATTCTCCTGTACATCCAGGCAATCATACTCTTGAGGGTACGTTTAACTCGTTCAGTCAAATTAGTTTGCAGATGATAGGCAGTAGTAAGTTTCTTACATTCTTACAGTTTCTTACAAGGTGTTACATTCCATTGTTTACATACCAGTTTGAGAAGATTAGAGGTAAACTGAGCTCCCCTATCTGAGACCAAAAAGGCAGGCGTTCCCCATCGTGTGAAAATCTCCTCTACTAAAATCTTTGCAATTGCTGGTCCTCTTGCAGAGCGTAGTGGGAATAATTCCACCCATTTTGAAAAATAATCCACAATGACCATCAGATACTCATGCTGTTTAGTACTACGGGGAAAAGGTCCCATTAGATCCACTCCCAGCATGTATCCTGGCTCCACAACGTTAGTACTTTGCATTAGACCAGCAGGTTTGAAGGTAGTAGGTTTGTGCTGCTGACATGTCACACACTCCCTACAATATTTTCACACATCCTGCCTTATCTCAGTCCAGTAAGAGAAATCCAGCAATCTCATCAGAGTTTTAAAACTTCCCAAGTGGCCACTTAAAGGACTGTCATGTGCATATCTTAAAAACAGTTCTTTAAAAACAGTTGGAACAACAACTTGAAATTTCTGACCCTTCTTCCCGTCAGGAACACTTCTGAAAAGTACGCCATTTTTCTCCACAAAGTGTGTCCTCAAAGTGTCCTCTTGATCTCTTTGCCCACTCTTTGCAACCAGTTCCTGGATTTCGGCATCTGCTTTTTGAGCTGTTGCAAGCTGAGACAAATCCACGGGTAGGTCAGTGGTGATGGTAGATGGATCAAGTGCTGTAGCTACCATAATTACATTGGACTCAAATTGATGGGTCCTTGATAGGGCATCAGGTACAATGTTACATTGTCCTTTCCTGTAACGGACAACAAAATTAAATCCTTGTAAGCGAATGGTCCATCTCCCTAATCTTGAGGAAGGTTTTGGGTGATTAAAGGCCCATGTGAGTGCAGAGTGGTCTGTTAAAACTTCAAAACATCTCCCTTCCAAATAGTGCCTCCATCTTTCCACAGCCCATACCACTGCTAAGCACTCCTTCTCGGAAGCGGAGTAAGCTTGTTCAGCCCCTCTCAGCAGTCGAGATGCATAGGCTATGGCCCGTTCCTGACCCTCCACCTCTTGAGTCAATACCGCTCCAAGACCTGTGTCACTTGCGTCCGTTTGAACTTTGAAATCTAAAGTGAAATCTGGCACTGCCAACACTGGGGCTTTAATGAGCTCCTTTTTGATCTCATCAAATGCTCTCTGACAGTCCTCTGTCCATTTCCATTCTGCCCCCTTTTTCTTCAATGCGTGCAAAGGGGCAGCCTTGGAGGAAAAGCAGGTGAAAAATTGCAAGCAGCTCTCATGCAAGCAGGTAAAAATTTCTCTCAAGTGCCTCAGATGAGTGGTGATATCTGGTGAAAACACCACAATATCATCAATGTACACCATGCAAAATTGATTTTTATACTTCCTCAGAACCTGTTACATCAATCGTTGAAAGGATGCGGCAGCATTCCTAAGGCCGAAAGGAAGACACAAGAATTCATATAACCCTGAGGAGGTGACAAATGCAGTCTTTTCAACACTTGTGGAGTCCATCTCTAATTGCCAGTACCCAGATTTTAGATCTATTGTGCTGAAAACCTTGGCTCCCGTCATGGTTTCCAAGATATCCACGATTTGAGGCATGGGGTAAGCATCTAAATGCGTCTTGGCATTTAAACCTCAATAGTCAACACACATTCTGGAGGTTCCGTCTTTCTTCTCGACTACTACAATGGGTGAGGCCCATGGGGAAGTGGATGGACGAATGATGTTTTTTTCCAACAACTCCTTAACTTGTCCTTCTATAAACTCACTCTTAGTAATCGATGCTCGATATGGCTTTTTCCTCACTGGATACTCATCCGTAGTGATGATCTTATGTTTCACCAACGAGGTACGCCCTAACTTCTGAGTACATACCCTGGGCCACTCAAGCATTAGGCTTTGCAACATTTCTTTCACATCGGGTGAAGCCTCAGCCTTTTGAGCTACCTGGTGAATAAGTTCAACGTCTGCATCATCACATGCAATTTCCTCCTCTAAAGGAAGGGCAAGAAAAAAATGGTTGTTGGGTTGTATCACGGGGACGCTGACTGGCAAGGCTGGGACTGTGTCTACGTCTGGCAAATAGAATTAAGCAGAGTTAAAATCTATGACCATTCGTGACAGCTTTAAAAAACCCAGTCCCAAAATAATTGGTACTGCCAAATCCCCATCTTGGAGTACATAAAACTGTACTATAAACGTCTTCCCCTGAAACTCACATCTCCCTCTTACTTGTCCAACAGCTTTTTGTCGATGGCCATTGGCGAGCATGAAAGCCTGAGCACTGGGAGGTAAACATTTGTCTTGATGTCTCAGCATTTCCCATACATTTTCTCGCATCAAGGAAAAAGTGCTCCCGGTGTCGATAACTGCATTGACAGGCTTATGATTAATGGTAATGGACGTTTGAAGTGAGCTGAATTTATCGGGTTGATCTACCATCATAAGATGGATTTTTGGATCAGATTTTTTAGGGGTTACTTTTTTCTTCTGACTTTCACCACTTACTTGTGCCCAGTACTTCTTGCTCTCCATCCAATCTTTCTCCACCTGGGTCCCCAGATGAACAACATCATCCACAGTTTTAGCCGTACCTCTGAGAAGTGATGCTAAACGGGGATTGCAATTCCCAAATAGCTCTATAATTAAAAGCAAAATCTCTCACATTTTCGTTTGGGCCTTGTTTGCGATTTGCCAACTTTTGAGCAATGACTTCCTGGCTGTCCTCGTTTAAAAAAGAGAATAGGAACTTTTGCTTAAAAGTTTTCTAGTCAGTAATGTTGGATCTCTCTGCTTTCCACCAGTCCTTGCCGGTTCCTTTTAAAACAACAGAGAGTGAAGCCAAAAGTTCTTCCTTAGATAACGGATGAAGATCGAGATATTCTTCAACCCTTTCTATGAAAGTAACAGCATCCTCAGGATCGGAATTATCAAAGGTTGGAAACTCAAGCTTAACTGGGGGATTGTACTGAGTTACAGCAAACTGAGGTAGTGCAGTAGACTGAGCTTGGGAACTATCTGTAACTCTTCTTACTGGTGTTTGATAAACTACCGGCTTTCTAGTTAACTCATCAACACCTGGTGTAGAGACAGTGGGTTGGAAAGCTCTCATCTGCTCCTCAATCTGCTTATCTCTGCGCTTTAAACAGTCAATGACAGTTTTCCCCAAATCATCCATTTTACTTTGAGTCCTCTCTCAATCTATCTGTTTCTCTATGCAACTTATAAAAGACTTTGTCTTCAAGAGATTTTAACATTAGCGTGAATTGCTTCTCAGTAACCAGCTCACTTACTCGATGTTCAAGATTGGTTAAGTGCTCCTCGATGTTGGTAAGGCGTGACTGTTTGGCATCAACTCCATACATGTGGTGACTGTCCTCAGTAAAATCAAGCGGTGGTGGTGGCAGGTCTTTAGTAACGGTAGCGTCTTTTTCATCATCTGAGTCGATATAAAGCTCATTAAAAGTGTCAATAATTGCATGAACAGGATCTGGTTCTCTTCTTTGAGTAAAGGCTTCAGCAGAAAAATCCTGACCCGGTGCTAACTCATCACCCTCCATTTTTCTCTATGGGTTTTTCAACAGGCTAAGTACAACACTTTAAAAGATCAAAACTACACACAGCGTACTACTAATTTGGTGATTGTCCCTGTTCAGGCGCCATCTATAACACTTCCCGTGTTACCAGAGTAATTTCTTTACTTTTTAAAATTAAAGAAACAATCACCAAGCTGCTTTTGTGTGATCTTTGTTTATTATTCTTTCCTTTTTTTTTTTTTTTTACTCTTTTTCTTTGCTGCCTTTGGTGTTCGTTTTAGCTTAAACCCAATTACTAAATCAAAAAAAAAAAAACTCCAGAAACTTATATAGATTAACCACAAAACAACCCCCCCCCAAAAAAAAAAATATATATATATATCACAAAAAAAAACAGTTCACGATCTTTTAAGGAAAAAAGACCATAATTAAATGTACAACACCTTCCTTAACTTTGTAGTCAAAGTTCCATGTGCAGAAAACATTGAGTGCGTTGAAATGAAGTTTTTAGACAGACACAGTCTAAATCCATCTTCCTGGATTTAGCCCAATTGCAGAAAACGTTGATATATATATTTTGGCTGGGCATAGACTAAAAAATGTCTTTGAGTACATAGACTCAAAGATGTCTGCAGTACAGTGGTGTCACTCACTTAATCCATGTCTGCTTGATCGGTTTCATGTTGAGCAATTTGCCACAGGTTTTTACAATTCCCTTCAGCATTCCCTAATTTTAAACATTTTTGTGCAGTAGTGGACACCACAGTAAACCAGATGATTCTAATTAGCATGAAACTTCAGCCAGATTGGCCAGGACTAATCAGTGACATTATCTGTTTTCAGCACAAGGAAACATATAATATACACAATATGTTGTATTAATACTTAACCAATACTGTAGATAGTACTGTATTTTGAATTAGCTAAGTAAATTAGCCATGTCTGACATTCCAAGAAACAGTAATGAAAAATTACTGTAAATCTTTGGTTGTTACAGTATTTGGACAAGTTGACACCAAATAAGAGTTTATGGTGTAATTAGTAAATATATATTTTACTTAATATAATAAAAGAATAGTAACATTGTTTGTTAGAGAAAAAAAAACTAAAATTAAAAACTATTAAATGGTTTTAATTATTTAATTAATCAAATGATAAATCATGTTGGTAGAACAAAAGCTAGCTTTTGGTTCATTTACCATTATCGACAGCATCTATTTTTTTAAGAGCTGTTTAACCAGAACCAGCATATGATGCAATCTTGCAGTATCAAATCATTAGGGCCTGACCTTGGCTGCATTTTATTTGCCTTAACACTAGAACTTACGAATTAATTACGCTGTTAAAAATACACAACACATATGTTCACTTCACCTTTAAAAAAGTGAAACGAGAAAAGTTACAAGCCAAGCGTGAATAGTGTTAACATTCAACAATGTTTTAAAGGGGAAAACTGCCTCACTTATCAATAATTTTGTAGTCAGAATAATGAGTTATTTATATTTTCAGCAGAGGAGAATACTTGATAACAGATCCGATAATGAGTAGTAGTTGCAAAGCACTAGTCATCACTGCTTACAGGAAGAGTACAAGAATACTGGGTACTGGTTTTCAGTTCACAGCTATATTTTCTGTGCTTACAGCTTACACAGAAAAAAATGTCATATGGTTGTATTGGTTTATGGGGGGGGTGTTTGGAATTATCAGCGCAAGTTGCAACAGTTATAAGTTGCTGAGCCAATACACAACAATTTTGCAAATACGATTTTCTATTAATAATCAAATCAGCTAATAATCAAATCAGCTCAATTTATTTTGAGTGAAATACCAGGAAAACTTTTTTTCTGATTAATATTTTATTAACAGAAAATCTCACTACAGATTCCTAACACCCTGGATACACCCTTTTTCACCTTTTGTCTAAAGTGTTACAACATTAAAACAGCCAGACACAGGATAATTTTCTTTACTTGTGCAATCACCCTCACTAACAGCTGACCAGAATCATTGCTATCTGCTGTAAAACAGTGTTGTAAAGAGTGTTTAAAGAGCCCAGCCCCTTTTTTTAAATAGAATGCACTTAAGCTTAATTTTAAGTGCCATGGCAAAGGGTGTAAATACTTACTCCTGGATGCATTGTACGGTCATTCAATGACACTAAAATAATATTTTGACCATAAGGATAAATAAGCATGAAAAAAAGGCCATGTTAGAGAGAACATGAAAGTGCAACAAAACATCTGAAGAAAAAATCTAACTTCTGAAATGCAAAGTATTCAATCGGCATTCTATCAGCACAGACATTGCTGAGTATTATTTAAATACATTTGTTTTCAACTGCATTAATTATTTAAGGCATTAGTGGATTTGGTTAGATTTTCCTCTGCAACGGGTTTAATGCATGGGGGCACCACAAACAGACACGAGGCAAGGTTTTATGTTAAAGGGGTAATTTTATTAAGAATAATGTGGGAGGAAAGGATTAAAAAGGAGGAAGGAAAAAAAAGTTATGCACGTGAAGGTCTGGCATGCGGGCACAAGGCTGGTAAGTGGTGGCAGCGGGCAGAGTGTGCCTGTGTAAAAAGCAGCTTCTCCAAGCTTCCTCAAACAGCTCCTCTCGTTGTTTGGTCAACTGGCCCCTCCCAGCTCTCATTGACAAAGCCTCGGGTGGGTAGCATCACACATCTCGCATGCCTCTCACTGCCTTGTTTTTATAGCATGGGAAGATAGCTGATATCTATAACGATGATTAATCACCAGCTGTGCCCATCCCCAAGGTCCTCCTCATATGCACAACTGCAGAAGGAAAGGCTGCCTACCTAGTGAGGCTCTGGAGTGAGCAAGGAGCAGCAAAAGATTTAGAGGTACTAACATGTAAAGGTGAGCGCAGTTATAGTTTAGATTTAAACTGCTGTAGCAGTGAAAAAAAAACTTTATAAAATAATTTATTTTTTTATTTATAAAATATTTTATTTATAATTATTCATTTATATTATCAAATCGCCTTAATTGGCCTGACTTGGTTTGTTTTCATTTGTTATAAAAAAAATTTTTCCCATGTACAAATATTTTTCCTTTGGGTTCTCTGATTTACTCTGAAACACATACCAGTAGGTAGAAATGGTTTAGACAAACTGCTGCACATGTAATTGGTTAAATGTGTGTATTACTGCTATTTTAACATGAGTGCTTTCCTGCCTCATGCCAAGTGTTTCCAGGATTGGATCTGGATCCAGCGTGACCCTGACCAGGATAAGCAGTTACTGAAAGTAGCTTGGGGGCCTATTTAATGTGATATAAATAGTTAAAGACCATGAAAGTTATAAAGAAGTGGGACAAGGCTGCACCTTTTTGTCCCTGCTTCTGTATGAAGAGCAGACCTCTTTTTTTTTTTTTATTGAGTTGGCATTGTTTTTGTCATGTTCTACCCATTAATTTGACCATAAAAATAGCAGCACTATGCTAACATAAATTAATTGGCTTGGCCCTTTCCAAAATAGCAACACAATAATGTTATTCACTAAAGTATACTTGCTAGTATACTCATTAAGCTAATAAACGTCCAGCCACTGAATCAGTTTATGATATACAGGTGATTCCCATTTGTTATTTATAAATACAATATTTAATATTCATTTTTTAAAATAATGTAATTGTTTAAATAGTCAGATTTCTAGTCAGAAGGCTAGAATTAACACAGACCCAATCCTGAAGAAAGAAAAAGTCTGGGTAATTTAAGGGAGTAAGCTGATTGCAAACAGATGTTTATCATTAACAACAGGAGACTGTGAACAGGTATAGAAGACTGACTAGAGGTCACATGGTCATGTGATGAGATGGTAGGCTTAGGATCTTGGAAGTTGTAGTTATTGTTTTACATACAATGAATTGTTAACCTTAGATGGAAAAAAAGGTTCTTTCAATCATGTTTTAGAAATGCTTATGAAATATCATCATAATGGTGAGAAATGTACTATACACAATTATTTACTATACACAAGTCATACATAGTAAATGTACTAAATAAAACTGATATGTGTCACTGTTACAGTAAGTGCTTAATTTGGTTTATTAATAATTACTAGCCATTATAAATTAATACATCTAAAAGTAGAATGCATTTGTGAAATCTGCATTTTAATTTCAAGACAAATCAGGCAAAGTAATGTTTGTTAGCAATTTCAAGCACCTTACAGTAAAACTTATATACAGTATACTGAACTTTCAGATAAAAAGAGGCTGATAAAAGAATTATGTATCTCTAGAAAAAGTAAATGCATGCTAGTCCAGTTAAATATTTAAAAAGTAGGTCATATTTTATATGCATTCTTTATAAGCTGACCAGTAATAACAGAATAACATTTTATAATTACATAAAATGTACAGTCATTTTCCCATTCTCCTGTGCTTCAGCTGATTTTTATTTATTTTTTAAAGAACTGTATTTTAACATATTTTAAACTGACACACAAGTTAATTTTAGGGGTGTAAAGCTGATATTAGGACATAGAAATTAGGTGTCTACAAAATGCTAGAAAGAAATCAAAATGTAACAACTTAAAGAAATAAACATTTAGTTAATAAAATATTGCTCTGTCTCCTATGAGTTGGACTGGATTTGTCAATGTGTAGGGTAAATCCTCTGTCATCCAGGAGGTTGAAATTAAGACATGGCAGTATCAATTCAAATGAAATCAAACTATTTGTTTCTAAAAGTTTTTATTTTTATTCTTTTTATGCATCTCTTCCAATGATATGGTATTCTATTTAATCTTTACTCTTGAGGGATATAAACACATGATATCTCAATTTTACTCACTCCTAGTCAATGATGCTGAGCCAGGCAGGGACCAGAGATCAATAGGTGTGGAGCTGTTCAAATTGCCAGCAGTATAAACTGACTAGAAGATTTATTTAGTTAATTACTTGGATCCTGTTCAACAGTATAAACACGATAAAAATGTCAAAGTCCATCCCTCCGTCTTATTTTATAATCCCATTTTAAAGTATGCAGGCATTCAAATACACACAAAGGAGTAATAAATTAACTAAGAATTTATATATATATTGTAAATTGTTGCAACATGGTAGGCCAAAACACAGATGCAGGGACAGCACGGTGTGGTGTGTTATTCAAACAAGGAGGGTGAAAAGGGTGCCATGAGGAAGTAAGGATTAGGCAGGTAAGCTAGTACAGAAGATGAAATTCGTAGACCGATTGGCTGGGCTGAAGACGAGGAAATCAAGGAGGCGGTCAATTCAATTCAATTTTATTTGTATAGCGCGTATAACAATTGTCATTATCACAAAGCAAAATAATTATTTAAGTTTGTATGGAATGTGAGTGTACATGAATCAAAATGGTCAGATAGTCCCCTGTGAGCAAGTCGAGGGCGACAGTGGCAAGGAAAAACTCCCTGAGATGGCAATAGGAAGAAACCTTGAGAGGAACCAGACTCAACAGGGAGCCCATCCTCATTTGGGTGAAACAGAAAGCAGGAATTGATCTGCATTCATACTGTGTGTTGGTTGGCAGCCAGTTCAGCTATAACAATTGATTAAACAGTTGAGAGTGGGGAGGACAGCATCTAAACATACCAGTTCACCTGTACTCTCTGTCCATAAGTCCCCCAGATCTGCTCCTTTACCCAAGACAAATTGATTTATAAAAATGCTTGATTAAATAAATAGGTTTTTAGCCTGGACTTAAACACTGAGACTGTGTCTGAGTCCCGAACACTATTTGGAAGGCTATTCTATAACTTTGGGACTTTGTAAGAAAATGCTCTGCCCCCAGCTGTAGTTTTCATAAAACTGACAAGCAGCCTGCATCCTTTGATCGAAGTAGGCATGGCGGATCATAAGACACTAGCAGTTCACTCAGATACTGCGGCTTGAGACCATTTAATGCCTTATATGTCAAGAGTAGTATTTTAAAATCAATTCGAAATTTCACATGGAGCCAATTTAGTGAAGATAAGATAGGTGTGATGTGTTCGTATCTTCTGGTTCTAGTGAGGACTCTCGCTGCTGCATTCTGGACTAGCTGAATCTTGTTTATGCACCTAGTTGAACAACCAGACAGTAAGGCATTACAATAGTCCAACTAGAGGTGAAAAAAGCTTCAGCACAAACTTCAGCACAATCCCTGTCTCAAAGGCTGGCCCCATTTTGGGAAATTTTTAAAGCCATTTGAGTCTGCAGAAGGAGAGCAGAGAGAGCAAATCAGGGAGGTATGCACCCAAGCCTTCAAGAATTTCTTCAAGAAACTTTCAGAGGGGTTGGAGGTAGTTTCCCCAGCTACATAAGTGGATGGCCAAGCCATTGGCGCACAATGTCCATAAGCCACTGAAAGGTGGCTGGGGCACCAAGTAAACCAAAGTGGAGCACCCTACAGTATACTGCAAGTAGCCCTTTTCATGGTTGAAGGCGGTCATCTCCCTGGCTTTGGCTGCAAGTGCCAGTTGCCAGAACCCCTTGGTCAGATTCAGGGTGTTGATAAAGTTGACTTTCCCCTCCCATAAAGTCATCCTTCTGGGCAATGGGTATGCATCAAACTCTAACATTTGGTTCAGATGCTGGAAGTCACTGAAGAGCCTTATTAAACCATTGGACTTGGGTATTTTGATGATAATGGTGGACCATTTCAATTCAATTTTATTTATATACTGTAGCGCTTTAAACAATGGTCATTGTCTCAAAGCAGCTTCACAAAAATAAAAGAAATTCATATTTTAAAAATTATAATAAATAATAATAATATTAATAGTAATAAATTGTGTATGCGTGAGAAAAATGTGTCTAGATAATAATGAGATGAATGAATGAAATGTCTCTGATGAGCAAGCCAAGGGTGATGGCGACAATAGGATGGCAATAGGAAGAAACCTTGAGAGGAACCAGACTCAACAGATAGAGATGATATAACATCATGTGTGTTATGCAGCTGAAAGTACAATATAACAGAGATTCTTTAAATTAACATGAAGTCAAGTTCAGCATAGGGATGAGTCAGTAGGTGCAGAGGGCGGATGGGGTCTGGATCACTGGAAGCACAGGAGCAGGATGTGTAGCTCTAACTATCATAAAGCAGAATCCAGCTGGAGCTGGTCCTTCTCTGGATCCTCGCAGGGTTGGCCTTTGTCTACTGAAGCTGGTACAATCCCCAGATGCCTCAGGATGGGTAGAAAAGTACAGAACAGATGGAGAGAATTAGCGTAGTTGCCATTTAGGATAGATGTGCTAAAGTATGAAGTTATTTGATGAGTGACGCGTATGCCAGATTGAAGAGATGCGTCTTGAGTCTACTTTTATATTGGGAAACTGTGTCTGAGCCCTGAACATTGTCTGGAAGGCTATTCCAAAGCTTTGGTGCTAAATATGAAAAAGCCCTACCCCTTTTGTAAATTTTGAAATTTTGGGAATTACAAAAAGTCCAGAGTTTTGTGATCTTAAGCGTGGTGGATTGTAGCGTATCAGAAGACTGGTTAGGTATGAGGGAGCTAAACTATTTAAAGTAATACTATTTTGTAAAACTGAACAGGTAGCCAGTGCTGGGATAATAATATTGGGGTTATATGATCATATTTTCTGGATCTAGTGAGAACCCTGGTGGCTGCATTTTAAATTAACTGAAGCTTGTTTTTTAAGGATGCAGGAAAACCTGTACAATAGTCCAGGTCCTGGAGGTCATGAATGCATAAACTAGCTTTTCTGCATCAGATACGGATAAGATGCTCCTAAGTTTGGCAATATTTCTAAGATGGAAAAAGGCTGTTTTTGTGATATTGGAAATATGATTTTCAAGAGGCAAGTTACTGTCTAATATTACACCCAGGTCTTTTACTGTTGAGCTAGTAGTAACGGAACATCCCTCTAAATGCAGGCTGAATTGTGAAAGCTGTTGGGTGCTGGTTTTTGGGCCGATGAGTAATATCTCTGTCTTGTCTGAGTTTAGTAAAAGAAAGTTATTGGTCATCCAATTTTTTATGTCCTGGACACACTCGGTTAATCTAGACAATTTAGGTATTTTGTATGGTTTTGTTGAGATATATAATTGGGTATCATCAGCATAACAATGGAAACTAATCCCATGTCTTCTAATGATGTTACCTAAGGGACCAAGGGCTAGTAGACTCCTTGTGCCCCTGTGCTTCAGGAGAGAGAGGGAGAAAAAAAAAAAAAAAAAAATATATATATATATATATATATATATATATATATATATATATAGAGAGAGAGAGAGAGAGAGACATGGACCCATCTGGTGGGTGCTGGGATGCCCTAGTTGCTGTTGGAGTTGTTGGCCCACAGCCCTTGTGCTGATGCCTCTCTGGTAAGTAAAGGAATGAGGACAGAGCTCCACTCCCACTTTGGCCATCCTATCTGCTCCACCATCCTTTCAAGGGTGTGCAGGAAGGGTTCCAGATCTTTATATTGTGTGAGCTTGCTCAAGAAGCACAGGGCTTCTTTGTGAGGGTCTGGCAGGGAAACATCCACTCCTCCTGTTTTAGCCAGGAGAGTTTAGCCATTGTGGCCTGCAACCTATGCATAAGCTGATGCAGGAGCATATGCTGCTGGATTCTGGTCTGCAGGAGGTGCATAAGAAGCTGCTTTTGCATGGACTAAGCCCCAAGGTCTGTGTTGGATGTCAGCATTTTTCACCAGCTTGTAAAGAGTTGCAATTGGGTAGGTCAGAACACAGACATGGGGACAGCAAGAATGAAGTGCCATGAAGTGCCAAGGCTCAAAAAGACAGTAATGGCTGTCAAGCTTTGTTCAGGTCCCTTTCTTGATGGCTTGGCCCATTTCACGGAATTTACAGAATACTCAAAGGCTGCACAAGAAGTGCAAAGAGAGCAGAACCATATCCAGGAGTTAGATACCCAGGACATACTACCCATTAGACTGACATTTGGCTTTCTTTATAGGGTGCTGATAATAATCTGCTAGTCAAAGAGCTGAATGTGCATTGTTACGGTACGTCAGGTCATGCCCACGGCTCAAGCCAAGTAATGATCACCCACGACTCCTCTCCACATTCTATTCCAGGCCTTCCGTTTTGCCACGTCATTCGCCGGCATGACCACACCTGCTGCAGATTTCATTCATCATTTTCACTCTATATAACTTGCCCACGAACAACCATCCCTTGCCGAATTATTGCATGCTCATGTTTTTGCTTTTTCATGCTATTGACCCTTTTTTTGTCCCGGATACGTTTTTGCTTCGAGATTTGGATTATTCTCTATGCTGATGAATATACCGGCTATAATCTTTCGCTTCCGTTTCTTGACCACGACTCTGCCTTATTCTCCAGCACAATCACTACTCATATGAAAGGCGTGTTTTCTGTTTCAAGTTTTATCACCAGCGCTTCAATCCATGATCCGCCCTCAGTCTTTGCATTGGATGCGTCATACGCTAAGCGCCCTTTGATCTCCAATCCCACTGCATGCTGCTGTTAACCTGCGCGTTGGATTTGGCACGCGCATAAGCCCGGATCCTCCCCAAACATTGATCTTCAGCCTCTATCTACTCACACTGCTGCCCACCTTTGCTTTCGCCCCAATTGCCGATTTTATGCTTAGGTTTCCCAGTTTTTTTTATCTGGTATATTCCTTATTAAATTAATTTAACTCAGTCTGATCTGTTGTGTCTGCTTTTGGGTCCTCCAAGCCTGCGTTGCACGGTCAGTGCCTCGTGGCAGAATAATTCAACCAGCATGTACCCAGCGGATTAAGGTCAACTCATGACCGCCGCGGAGGCATAGGGCACCCTCCTCGGCACACACCAAGGGGAGATTCAGCAGGTTTATCAAAACCTAAGGTCTTTGGTGGACACTCTCACCACACTTACTTCCTGGATTAAACAGTTTTATGTCTCATTACCACCAGCTCCAGTTCGATTTCCACCTCCTCCTATCCGAGAACCTCGCCTGCAGCCCCCTTAGTCCTACAATGAAAAACTAGATGCTGAGACTTGTGAATGGAATGATTGTGCTATGTGCGACGTGTTTTTTCATGGACTAAGCAAAGCCATCAAGGATGGGTTGGGCTCTCGGGAGCTTCCTTCAGAGCTGAATGGACTCATGGATTTAGCAGGTTGCATCGATGCATGCCTTGTAAGACCCCTGGTAAGAACGAGACCATGCACACACCCACGAACTACCGATTCCCCTGCCGAGCCTATGCAGGTCGATCAGACCCGTATCTCTCTTGAGGAACACCAACGTCGGCGGGATCAAGAGGCCTGCTTTTACTGCAACCACTTCCACCTTTAGTGCCTGTTAAAACAAAAGGCACTCCAATAAAACTGGAAGTTTTAATTAACATCTACTTCCCGTCATAATCATCTTCAAGAACAAGGCTCAACCACTCAAAGCTCTCACAGACTCTGGATCTGACCAAGACCTGATGTGCACTGCTACAGCTAGAGAACTAAGAATCCTTTTTTTGACCACTGTCAAGTGTTCAGCTAGACATGTGCTCTTTCTTTGCTGCCCCACAGACACTACGACTGCTCCATCGACCTCCTCCCAGGTACTACCCCTCCAATTGGGCACTTGTATTTCCTTTCAGCCTAGGAGAGGAAGGCCATCACTGAGTCACTGGCGGCAGGGGTCATCTGACCCTCATCCCTACTGGATGTCCCTTCGTTCCTGTATTGACTACCATGGTCTAAACACCATCACTATCAAAAATTGCTATCAAATTCCCCTCATTTCCACTGCGTTCAAACTTTTGCAAGGAGCATGCATGTTCACCAAACTGGACTTGCGGAATGCATATCATCTGGTGAGAATAGAGAGGGGGACGAATGAAAGACTTTAATACACCCACAGGTCACTATGAGTACTTAGTGGTTCCTGCGAGGTGGCGGAGCTGCGACGGGAGAACCCGGCTCTCCGCGAGGTTGCTCCTCTTCTGGCTAGTCTGCCGCCCGTCGCAGTGGCTGCTGCACCGCCACCTCCTCCTTCCTCTGATGTTTCTTTAGCCTTACCGGATAAGTGGGATGGCACAGATGGGTGTAGTGTTTTTCTAACCGCACTGGATCTCGTGTTTGAGTTTAATTCCACCAGATACTCCACAGACCATTTGCGCATTGCTCTTCTCGTCTCATTGCTATCCAGGAAGGCAGTTGAGTGGCCCACGGCGGTTCTATGTTCTAATTCTGATACCGCACACTCGTACAACCAGTTCACCCACCAGCTGAAGCTTACTTTTGAACATCTTGCCGGTGAGGTGGAGACCGACACAGGGGGGGTCCTCCATGAGCCGCTACACGGCGGACTTCTGAACCTTGCCGTCCGTCCACCTGGGACAACTCCACCCTTCGGACTACGAGGGGCTGGCTTCCCGCATCAAAGACGAGCTCGCCGGACGAGAGCTGCCCGCGACGCTGAAGAGCCTGATCCAACTGGCCCTTCGGATCAACCAACGTCTGCTCTCCCATCCGAGGCCATACCCCTGGACCCTGCCACCTGCCACATCACCATTATCTCATACCATGCCCCGCTCCTCAACTTTCTTCTTTCACAGCCCAATTCCTGAAGCTCGACCTGCCGTCACTGGACCTGTCGGATCTCCACCTCCCACTGTGGTTGACACGGGAGCCAGGGAATCCATGCAATTAGGACGCGCCTCCTTGACTGCTGCAGAACAGAAATGGCGATTTCGAGTAGGGCTCTGCGCCTACAGTGGGTCTGCAGTGCACCACTGAGCCTCACCAGGTCACCTCCAACTTTTCCCCATCACGACCAACACCTTCCGTCTCACGGTTTAAGTATATCTCCAGTTTGGCCACAAACGAGTCGGAAGTACTGCGTTCATCGACTCCGGTGCCACAGGTAACTTCATTGACTCTTCTTATGCCAAAATGCCCCCGCTGCCTTCCAACAGTCATCAATTATGTTTTTAGGGACATGTTAGGCTGGTGGGCATTGGTATACCTCGATGATATACTCATATACTCACAGACAGTCGAAAAGCACATCCAACATGTCAGGGTGGTTCTCAAGAGATTGCTCACCCATCAACTGTACTGTAAGTTAGAGTTGTGCGCTTTTTACCAGCGCTCCACCATGTTTCTGGGTTTGTTCAATTCGTCTCAGGGTGTGGCCATGGACCTGCCGAAGCTGGAAGTTGTGTGTTCCATCATTGGCCCCTACCCAAGACACTTAAGCAACTTTATCGGTTCCTCGGGTTTGCGAATTTCTATCGTCTCTTCATCAGGGACTACAGTACGGTTGCAGCACTCTTAACTGCCCTGACCCGTCCATCATCTCACCACTTCACCCTCAACCCTGCTGCCATCTCCGCCTTCAAGGAACTCTGTCGCTGCTTGACCACCGCTCCAATCCTTCTCCACCCAGGCGCCAACAAGCCATTCGCTGTGGAGGTGGACGCTTCGGATGTGGGCGCTTCGGATGTGGGCGCTGGGGCTGTTCTCTCCCAGCGAGGTCCAGATCAGAAACGACACCCCTGTAGCTTCTTTTTCAAAAAATTTTACCCCACTCAACAGCGATACGGGGCCGCGAACTGTTGCCCATAAAGTGGGCATTGGAGGAATTGCATCACTGGCTCCAGGGCGCCAGGGAGCCGTTCATTGTCTGGACGGATCACCAAAACCTGATCACCATCCGAAACCTTCTTTTAACATTACAATTTCCATCTGTCGTACCGCCTGGGGCATAAAAACACCAAGGCCATCCGTGTATACTTGCCTCACAGACGTGAAAAATATATACTTATAAAAAAGCAAAATGTCTGCTTTTATATAAAATAATGAAAAACAAGTTTTTAGATTATGTAATTCCTATGAAAAGTGAATTATTGGCCCGTTCACTAGTGCGGAGACGACGAGATGACATGATCACCTCCAGCACAGCCAAAACCAAAGAAATCACTAATTTATCAATTAATTATTAAAATGGTCAGAGTGAGCTTCCTTGCTGTTTTCCATGACGCATTCATAATTATTACTCTACTTCTGCAAGAGGGTTTAGTCCCAGGCCAGAACTCACCTCCTACACAACATCAGCTTCTTCAGTTGATAAGCGGACTGACGCCGCTCAGCAGTCCCCAGGTACCAGGTGGGTCAGAGGGTAATGCCAACCACCCAAGTCATTTCCATTAAAACAGCCTCCCACAAATTATCGTTTAGATTCATCGGGCCGTTCACCAAGAATTAACCCTTAAATCACTAAGAATTAACCCTGTTTCCGTCAGACTTTCCCTACCCTTCACTATGCGCCGCATCCAACCCAAACTTTCTTGTCTCACAACTCAGACAACTGGTACCCAGCCCATTATCACACAGTCTCCTTTCTCTCTGCGCATTGGACACTGCATGCATGCTGCTTCTCTCATCCCCAAACGTTGATCTTTAGCCTCTATCTACTCACAGCGCTGCCTCTGCTTTTGCCCTAATTGCTGATTTTGTGCTTAGGTTTCTCCGTTTTCTTTATCTGGCATATTCCTCATTAAAATCAATAAACTCAGTCAGATCTGTTGTGTCTGCTTTTGGATCTTCCAAGCCTGTGTTTCACGGTCAGTGCCTTACACAGCATTGTGATCTCTTTTCTTTGGTCAATCAACAGGCTGCAGATTATTGAAAGCATATACTATGTTGTTATTTAATAAAAAATATTTAAAAGTAATTTTGAACTGAAGAAGAATTGGCAAATAGTATTCATGTACTTCAAATAAATGAGAGCAAAATGAGATCAATACCAATTTTAAAATTTGTTCCCAGACATATACAGTTATCTATGACAAAACATTATTGTACTGATACACTACTATCAGTACTAATAGTTGTGCTGCATTGAAAGACTTCATGCACTTAATTTTTTTTGTTAAAGTGATATGTAAGAACATTAAGCATATAGATAAGTCTCAAAAGACATGTCATTTTGTGTATAAGAGAAACAATACCTGCATAAAAAATGTGTTGTGTGTGGGTATTACCTGTTCTTCAGTTGAGATTTCTATATTATTATTATTATTATTATTATTACTACTACTATTATTGCTGTTGTTGCTAAAATATACTAGTGTTGCTTACAGACACTGCAATGGAAGTGTGCTTGATACTCAGATGCAGAAGCTCTGTGTCTGAAGACCACACATCCACAAAGTAAAATATATATAGATATTCTTTTCTATCATATTTATCCTCCCTGTAACCTTGACTCTAACTGGAGTGGTTTTTATTGCAGTTTTTAATGTCATTGTCTGATCATACCCAAGTGTCTAAACTGTGTTTCAGGAAGATCCATTTGCATCTACTTTAATAGCTTCATTGTTGCAAAACAAAAACAAAAATTTTCTTTTCTAACAAAGTGACTCCAACACAGGATACAATACTTTATTTTATTTTTTTTAATGGCTTAGCAGTGCAGTGCTGAAGGCACCATTTAAAAAAGAAACAACTTGGTAAGCAATTTGCTGGTCTAGTGTCAGGAACATGTAAATTATAAAAGTGCAAAAAAGTTAGATGGTTGACTGAACATGAAAGTGGGTATAAAAAAAAGCATAGGCACACACAGGATTTAACTGCACAACGTCGTAAACACCATTTTTAAACTTTCACTCATTCTGGCAAATTCTTTTCCTTAGCCACACAAGGTTGTCTGAAACAAAACTTTTAATTAAAACTCCTACATATGCTTCTTTTGGAAGCATATGTAGGATATACATATGCTTCTTTTGGAAGCAATGAAGATTTTTCTTTCTTTCTTTTTTTTTGCAAAATGTGACAGTGACTGACTACATTACATAGCAAAATGCATCTTATGCACACATCTTGTATGTGTGTTACAGTACATGATCAGTCAAGTGAAAATACTAGCTGGGCTGCTGTGAACAGACTAAATTTAATGGACTTTTAGAGAATGCCGAGGTCAAAAATAACATTTTCAGTCTCCCATTGCAGACTGAAAATATACTATAATAAGGTGCTAAAATCAGCTAATAAGGAGACAGAAATTGGTTGAGTGGAAGTCTCTGCATATTATTTGGTACAACTACACAGATAGACACAATGAACTTGTAGCATTTAGCAAAATATACAAAACTAACATATCAAACATATGAATGTCTGTCATGTCTTCCATAGAGAGGAGGCGAACGCAGGTGCAGGTTGTTATAATGAACAGAGGTTTTATTCTTTTTTAAATAAGAAAACACGGAACACAAAAGCAAAAACTCAAGTTGAACCAAACAGATGAAAACTAAGAGATTCAGCGAACTTGTTCCCAGGCTGGGTCTGCAGGGGCTGTGTAAAGCGCACTTGAGAATGCGAGTACTCCCTTCTTTTTAGGGGAGAGAAATCATTACATGGAATGACTTTCCAACGAAAAGCATACGTATAACCTTAATGCAAGTCTTTTCCTTTCACCGCCACCTCCTGCAGACGCCACTCAGTCCTGGGAGAGAGAAAGAACACACAAAATAGTGAGACACAAAACATAACGTGCACAACAGTGACCAGACGAGGTGGTATGGGTTCGGCTGGGTTAAATAGTGTGACACAGGAGGTAGACACAGGTGATATTTGTTTGGTGTTTGATTAATATGAATGGGGAAACAATACCGACACAGACACACTAGGGGGAGACAAAAGGCTACGGCTCAGTAATCCGGTGAGCCCGATCTTACTCCCCAGGACTGAGGTGGCCCAGATGTGACAGTACCCCCCCCCCCCAGGACTGGCTTCCCGAGGGAGGTGGGGGCGCGCTCTCTGCGGTTCCCGCGGGAGTCTGGACCCACCGGCCTGCTGGGATGGCCGGCGGGCGGGTCGGCCCGGAGGTCGCGGAGCTGGGCGATCCGGCCGCTCTCGATGGAATTCGGAAATGAGTTCTGGACTCAGGATGTCTCTGGCCGGGACCCAACTGCGCTCCTCTGGTCCGTACCCCTCCCAATCAACGAGATATTGAAGGGAGCCTCCTCTCCTTCGGGAGTCCAGAAGTCGTTGGACTCGAAATGCAGGGGCGCCCGCTATTTCCACAGCCCCAGGGAGCGACGGGGTTGTGACACCCCCGTCTAGGGGTCCCCGAACCACTGGCCTGAGAAGAGAAACATGGAAGACAGGGTTAATACGTAGGTGATTGGGTAGTTTTAACTTAAAAGAAACGGGGTTGACTTGTGCTATAATTGGGAATGGACCGATGTACTTAGGGGATAGTTTACGACAGGGGAGATTAAGGGTGAGATCCTTTGTCGAGAGCCAAACTCGATCTCCTACCTGGAGCGGAGGACTCTCTCCTCGCCGTCTATCAGCGAATTCTTTGAACCGCTGAACTGCTTGGGAGATGTTAGTATGAGCATCCTCCCACACTTTCTCCGCCCTGGTGAACCACTGATCCACTATGGGGACATTAATGGGAGTGGCATCCCAGGGACAGAGCGGAGGTTGATGCCCGAGTATGCATTGAAACGGCGTTAAGCCGGTTGAGGAGTGTTGAAGTGAGTTTTGCGCATACTCCGCCCAGATTAAACAGTCTGCCCATTCATGCTGCCGACTACTACAGTATGCGCGGAGGTACCTCCCGAGGTCCTGGACAGTCCGCTCTGCCTGCCCATTAGACTCGGGGTGATAGCCCGACGTTAGGCTAACAGTGGTCCCCAACTTCTGGAAGAACGCTTTCCAGACTTTTGCGATAAATTGGGGACCACGATCAGAAACAATGTCCTCCGGGATGCCATAGTAGCGGAACACTTTAGTGAATAGGGTTTCTGCCACCTGGAGGGCGGTTGGGAGGGAGCGAAATGGAATGAACCTACAACCTTTAGAAAAGCGGTCCACTACTACTAAAACCGTCGTGTACCCTTGTGATACCGGCAGGTCCGTCATAAAGTCCACCGCCAGGTGTGACCACGGCCTGTTCGGTATCGGAAGGGGCATTAATTTACCAACAGGTAGATTTCTAAGGGTTTTAGTTTGTGCACAAACCGCGCAAGACGAAACTACTGTTCTCACGGTTTTCCACATATTTGGCCACCAGAATTTTGGTTTTAGTAATTTACCCGTTTTTAATATACCTGGGTGACCGGAAGCTAGGTTGGTATGTGCTTCGACTATGACGCGTTCTCGTAATGTCTCCGGTACATATGTTCGGCCCGGAGGGCAGCCAGGCGGCACGGGTTGGAGCCGTGTGGCCTGCGCGATCTCTGAGTCGATGTCCCATACGATCGGAGACACTACGAGTGACGAGGGCAATATCGGTTCCGGATCATGGTCTCGGTCCGGTGTGGGAAAACAGCGGGAAAGCGCGTCCGCTTTTTTATTTTTTGAGCCAGGACGATATGTGATGGTGAAGTGGAAACGCGTGAAGAACAGCGCCCATCGGGCTTGACGAGAGTTTAGTCTTTTTGCTTGTTGGAGGTATTCTAGGTTCCGGTGATCCGTTAGCACCGTGAAAGGGTGTTCGGCTCCCTCCAACCAATGCCTCCACTCCTCTAACGCCGCTTTTATTGCTAACAGTTCACGGTTGCCGATATCATAATTGCGCTCGGCAGGTGCCAGTTTACGAGAAAAGAAGGCGCAGGGATGGAGTTTCCCTGGGTGGCCATGGCGCTGTGACAGCACCGCTCCAAGTCCGATCTCTGACGCATCGACCTCCACTATGAAAGGTTTGGTGGGGTCGGGCAGTTTTAAGATAGGCGCGGAGGAAAAAGCTCGTTTTAAGCGTTGGAATGCGTTGCGCGCGTTCAGTGTGAGCGCACCTAACCTTTGGGGTTTTCCTTTTAGTAGGTTAGTGAGCGGCGCTGCCAGCATGCTAAAACCTCTAATAAAGCGCCTATAAAAATTTGCAAACCCAAGGAAGCTCTGTAGCGCCTTCACTGTTGTGGGTTCCGGCCATGACTGCACCGCCGTTACCTTGGCGACGTCCATTTTGACCCCCTGTGGTCCTATGCGATAGCCGAGAAATGCGATCTCCATTTTATGGAACTCGCATTTCTCAGCCTTTGCATAGAGCCCATGTTCGCGCAGTCGACGTAGAACGGCTGTTACATGACGGACGTGCTCATCATATGACCGAGAGTATACCAGGATATCATCCAAGTATACTATGACAAACCGGTTTAACATATGACGGAACACGTCATTCATGAACCCCTGAAACACCGCAGGTGTGTTTACCAGTCCATAAGCCATCACGTTATATTGGTAATGACCTGATGTCGTGCTAAACGCAGTCTTCCATTCATATCCCTTGCGAACACGAACGAGGTTGTAAGCGCTGCGGAGGTCGAGTTTTGTGAATATGGACGCGCCGCGGAGCTGGTCGATAGCGGCCGGTACCAAGGGCAGTGGGTGCTTATATTTTACTGTGATAGCATTGAGTCCCCTATAATCAATACAAGGTCGAAGTCCCCCCCCTTTTTTCTCGATAAAAAAAAAACCTGCCGATGCCGGAGACGTGGACCTGCTGATGAGTCCCTGACGGAGAGCTTCACTCACGTATTCCTCCATTGCCCGTGTTTCGGTTACAGACAATGGATAAATGCGCGAGCAAGGCGGTGTTTTCCCCGGCAGGAGCTCAATCGCGCAGTCCCACGGACGGTGAGGAGGGAGTCGTGCGGCTGCCCTAATACTAAACACGTCACTAAAATTCTCGTACTCAGATGGCACCGTGGTAGACCTTAGGGCGATAGGGCTTTCAATGGTGGTGGCTTGGACCTTCAACATGGAAGGTTTACAGAATTTTGCGCATCTAGGGGACCAAGAAATGATGCGTGAACCGGCCCAATCAAAATTGGGATTGTGGGAGCTTAGCCATGGGAGACCCAGCACGACGGCTTGGTCCATCCGCGAAATTACAAAGAACTTTAATTCCTCGGAGTGACCGGGGAAGGTTAATCGTAGGGGCACGGATAGAAGTTTAACTGGCGATTGTTTTAATGGTTTGCCATCTAGAGCTTTGATTTGAATCGGGTTTGGAAGCTTCGACACAGGAGCTCGCAGCGCGGAAAGGAGAGAGGAAGAAATGAAATTCCCAGCCGAACCGGAATCTATTAAAGGGAAAACAGAAACAGAGTGGTTATGATAGGTAAGTGATGCACGTAAACAAAAAACATGATGTGTGCGTGGGGGTGTGCGTGCCGTTACTCGAACTAGCGGACAGTCTTTGAGCAGGTGCGTGCCTCCTCCACAGTACAGACAAAGTCCGGACGAAATCCTCCGGCGTCTCTCCTGGGCTGACAGGCGAGAGGTGCTGACGTCCATGGGTTCGACCGTATCGCGCGGTTCGACGGGGATTTTATTGAGGCTGTCCCGGTGTGAAAAATCAGTTCTTCCTCCTACGTTTTTAGAAAGGGGAGGGCGCCGTCGTCCGCGGAGGTGCTGGTCCAGTTTAATAGCTAGCTCGATCGTGTCATCCAGGTCGAAGTCTGCGTCTCGGCAGGCTAGCTCTAGCTGGAGGTCTGGTTGCAGCCCGTCCCGGAAGCGCGCGAGTAAGCTTTTCTCGCACCAGCCACTCTCCGCGGCGAGAACTCGGAACTTGACGGCGTAATCCGCCACCGAGAGGTGTCCCTGTTTCAGCCTCAATAACTGCTGTTCCCCAGTCTTGCCGTGATCCGGATGCTGGAAGACCGTGCGAAAGGCCTGGAGGAACCGGCCGTAGTGGGACGTCACCATCCCACCTGCGCTCCACACAGCGGTGGCCCAGTCCATCGCTGGCCCGGTGAGCTGTTGGATAATGAAGCTGATCTTCTTCTGATCTGATAGATCGGGGTAGTCATCGAGGTACAGCTCACAGGCCATGAGGAACTTCTTGCACCCCTCCGGATCTCCAGCGTATCTTTCCGGGGGGGTGGCTCTAGGTGGTGAGGGTGTGGAGCGCTGTGGAGGAGAGGCAGGGGTGGGGCGGTTGACCGCGATGTCGCGCACGCTGCGAGCCAGGTCACTTACGGCCCTGGCCAGGCTGTTCATCTGCCCCTGTTGCCGGCGGATGTAGTCCAGGATAGGGACTTCATCTTCTGGGAGGGGGACCCCTGCTGCATTCTGGGGGGTCTGGTCATCTGTCATGTCTTCCATAGAGAGGAGGCGAACGCAGGTGCAGGTTGTTATAATGAACAGAGGTTTTATTCTTTTTTAAATAAGAAAACACGGAACACAAAAGCAAAAACTCAAGTTGAACCAAACAGATGAAAACTAAGAGATTCAGCGAACTTGTTCCCAGGCTGGGTCTGCAGGGGCTGTGTAAAGCGCACTTGAGAATGCGAGTACTCCCTTCTTTTTAGGAGAGAGAAATCATTACATGGAATGACTTTCCAACGAAAAGCATACGTATAACCTTAATGCAAGTCTTTTCCTTTCACCACCACCTCCTGCAGACGCCACTCAGTCCTGGGAGAGAGAAAGAACACACAAAATAGTGAGACACAAAACATAACGTGCACAACAGTGACCAGACGAGGTGGTATGGGTTCGGCTGGGTTAAATAGTGTGACACAGGAGGTAGACACAGGTGATATTTGTTTGGTGTTTGATTAATATGAATGGGGAAACAATACCGACACAGACACACTAGGGGGAGACAAAAGGCTACGGCTCAGTAATCCGGTGAGCCCGATCTTACTCCCCAGGACTGAGGTGGCCCAGATGTGACAATGTCACGATTCAGGTGTCATGGCTGTTAACGCCATGGGCTTATAAGGGCAGGCATAGGCGCAGAGTGTTGATTTAACAAAAAAGGTATTTTTAATAACAAAATGAACCAAACCTTAAACAAGAAACAAAAACACACAAAGAAATTAAATTACTAAACACAGGCTCTGTCAAACATAATACACTAGCGCTCTTTTTAAATGCAATACACTCGCGCTCCTACGAGTGACATACCACGCATTTGCGCTCCTATGAGCGACATACAGCCCAGCTTACCCGGGCTAAACACGGGCTACATGAACATAGGTAACATAACCTTATAGAGCATGTCCTAGAACAGAACAGAACAAAACCAAACTAAACAAAAGAACGCCCACTAGACATCGTTAATGCTCGACCCAGTTTCCCAGAACTAACAGCTGTTTATAACCTCTCTAATGAGCTGCCTTGGTTCAGATGAGCTTCGTCATCACCTGACCGAGGTGCCTTCTGGGAAACTAAGTCTACCAACAAAACTACACAAACAACAAATAATCATGGCACAGTGCCCTCTAGAGGCAGTTCATTACAATGAATAAAACAATTTGACATGATAAGTTGGTATTTGTGCTTTTTGACACCCTTGTGACTCAGAAACCATGCAATAAAGATTCTCTATCAGTTTTTAAGTTTTCTTGCAATAAAATTCTTTTTTTTATTAATACCGTTTAAAGCTGTACTAATACCGTGTAGGAACTTTTACTTCCAAAACAGCTTAAATTCTTCTTTACATGGATTCCACAAGGAAATATTGCTTTGATCCAGGTTTAAATGATTGCATCATAATTGCTATATATTTATAGCTACACATTCATGCTGCAAGGTACTGCAATGGATTCAGATAGGTTTGGACCAGTTTTTTCACATACACTGTGGGATTCAACCAATGCTTAACTGGTGTTAAGGAATCTAATTTTGCTGAAGCCATGTTCCCAAAATCATTACACCACTACCAGGAGCCTGAACTATCGACACAAGGTACACTGGGACCGTGAGTTCATGTTGCTTATTCGTAAATATCCGTGAATTCATGTAGTCCACCATTTGCATCAGACCAGGTTTTTACAAACATCTCTTACCTATCTAGTTCAGGTCCAGTTTATGTCTATGCCTGCTTTAGCCTTATAGTTTTCTTCTTGGCTGACAAAAGTAGAAACTTACTGTAACCATCTCAAAATCTGACATCTTTGCATTCTGAGAAGTCTTTCTCTTTTGTGCAAACTTTAGACACTGCTGTGACCAATCCATCTTGAACCATACTGTACCACAAATGCCACTCTGTGCCACTCTAATGAGTGCTTAAACTGAAGTTCTTGACCTTTTGATTTTATACTCTCGGCTGCTGCCACATGATTGGCTGATCTAAAAATTGCATGAACAATTAGGGGTGCAGGTGCTTATAATAAAGTGTTCAGTGAGTTTACATTAGCATAGAAAATTCAGTGGTCTCATCATCAAATCTACAGCATGAGAACTACAGTATTAAGCTCTCAGATTTACAGTATTTGGCACTGCATTGACATTTTGTTTTATTGTAGTATGCATATGTCCAGATACATACATTTTTTAATTTGTGTTTTTCCATAGAGATCAATTTCCAGGCCTTTGAATGCCCAATCACTCTTATGCTCTTGGATGAATAGCCACAAATGCGCCAAAGCAACATTCTAAGAAGCAAATAGGGGACCAGCTCTATATTATGCCCATGCAATGCAATGCTTTTGTGCATACACCTGAAAAAGGTATTTTATTTTGGCTTTATCACATTTAAATTATTTTAGTATTTAAGTTTATGTAAGTAAATCTAAAATCTAAAAGTTTGACACAATCAGATCAAATGAAGCACTCCACTCTGCAGACACTAAGTAGATAAAAAAAGAAAGGAAATGTGTTTGTAAATATGAACTGCTTCTTCAAAGTACTAATTTCCTACCATTATTGTTTCATTGTAATAAATTTTAATAGCTACTAAATTCTAAAATGCTATTTGTGTTCATTAATAGTTGATCCCACTCACATTTTTACTTGTGAATAATTGAAAGAGGAGCAGAGATATTAAGGTTATTTCATTTTACTTGAAATATTCAGCTGTGGCATTCAATTATGAACTTATTTTCAGTGTGTCAGTCTTTAGAATGGCTCAGAGAAGTTAATACTCCAACAGGAATCATAATTGCCTGGGTGGTTATGATGGTTATGAGGTTTAAACATTTGCATGAAAATGATGATAAAAAATTAAGTGACAGAATGCATTAAAAAAATCCAGTTGAAAAAAGAGAAGGAAATTATATGTACTGCTTTTCATACTTAAAATGAAACTCCAGTATTGTTACATAATTACTACATGATTAGGGTAATTTAGCACATTGAATTCCTTTAAAATAATGTGGACAGAATTTTCAACAAAACAGGTATAATACCATTTGCGACTTTTCTACTGGTAATTAATGGATTTCAGAGCATGAAAATGATGATAAAAATTAAGTGATAGAATGCATTAAAAATACAGTGGAAAAAAAAAAAAGAAATTATATGTTTCATATGTACTTGTGTTTTCACATTGGTCCTTATTAAATTGAAGCCTTTTTTCCTGAATAGCCTTTTTTTAAAATAATTGTTTAAATAATCTTACATCATGCTCATTTAGGATGTTTTTCTGACCACATTTTTTTTTCTTAAAGAGGATGGACCACTATCCTTTGTGATGATGGGCTAATAGACAATTGGAAGACCTTTGAGGGCAAAGCTCAAAGACAAACAGGCTAATCCAACCGTCTGCTAGCTGCAGTCACTCAGGGTTTACTCAGGGTTAACCATATTGAGACTGTGTCTGTTCCCCAAGCTAAACAAAAATGTATAAAGACCCAGAAAGTCTGTTTAAGTAATTTAATCAATATAGAGAACACAAATTCAGAGCACAATGAATACTCAGCCAGCACCTCTGATTAAAAGATAAGACTGTTAAATATTAGATCTTTGGAGTTTGATATACTGTGTTTAACAGAAACCTGGATGAGCCTGAACAGAATACGTGTGTAGCTTTAAATGAAGCTACAGTAGTTCTCCTGAATACAGCTACATACACCAGCCTTGACTAACTGGTAGAGAAAGAGACGTTGCAGTTTATTAACAATAATAATCTGACTATTGTACAAACACATGGACACAAATTTAATGCATTTGAAGTTCTCTATAGTAACATAACAAGTGTAGCTACAAATATTAAGTCTGCTCAGTCAGTCACACTGGTTATAATTTACAGATGCCCTGGGCTGTACTCTGTATGTGAGTCTGCACAGATTTTCTTTCAAACCTGGTTGTTCCAGTAAGCAAAGTGTAAATTGTTGGAGATTTTAATATTCATTTTGAGAATACAAAAGACCCTCTGAGAACAGCATTTATATCTTTAGATTTAATAATATTTTTTAGATAGTATAAGAAATATAATCACAATTCCACAGTCTGAAGTTATCTCAGATCACTATCTTGTCTCAATTAAAGTGTGTCATAGTAATAATGTACGCACAGCACCGCGCTACTGCATTAAATGTACTTTCACATAAACTACCACACAGAGCTTTATCAGTAATCTCCCAGAGTTATCAACTTTAATTGGATCGCTGTCGAACCCTATAGAACTCAATCAGGCAATTGGATATTCAGAGTCAACATTCCATTATACCTTAGATAATGTAGCTCCAGTTAAAAGAAAAATGATTAGAGATAAGACACTCACTCCTTGGTATAATGACCACACACACTAAAACAAACTGCTCGAAAATCAAATAACAAATAATAAAAATATTAGGCAAAAAATTCAGGCTTAAAAACCAGACAATTTAATTGATGCAGAAGATAAACTAACTATATTAGATCCTTGAATACTTTATTCCCCTGAAAGAAAATGAACAAATTTTACTCATCTCTTCTGCAAAATCATCGATCTGTGTATTAGATCCTATAGCAACACATTTTCACAAGCAGATAGTACCAGCAATAACAGAACCCCTGTTGAAAAGAATTAACTCTTCACTCAGTTCACTATGTTCCAATTTTTTTTTTTATTAGCAGATATTAAACCACTAATTAAGAAACCTGACCTCGACTCCCGTCAGGTGTCCAATTTCAGGCCGTTATTAAACCTCCCCCCTTATCTCTAAGATTCTAGAAAAGATAGTAGCGCAGCAGCTATGTTCATATCTACATAGAAATAGCATACAAACGGTATCAGTCAGGATTTATGTCTCATCATAGGACAGAGACAGCACATGTTAAAGTAATACATTACCTCATATTGGCCTCTGATTAGGGTTGCATCACTATGCTTGTGTTACTAGACCTCAGTGCAGCTTTTGACACCATTGATCATACTGTAGTATTCTCCTTTACAGATTGAAAAATGTTGTAGGAATTAAGGGACCCGCCCTCTCCTGGCTCAGATCCAATTTGACTCATCGTTATCTGTTTGTAGATTTAAATGGTGACTATTCTGCATGTTCTCAAGTGGAGTTTGGTGTTCCACACGGTTTAGTTTTCGACCCACTGCTTTCTTACTTTACATGCTTCCTCTAGGCAACATAATAATTAGCATGGTATTAGTTTTCATTGTTATGCTGATGACACACAGTTATATGTCTCAGCAAAATCAGATGAGAAAAACTAGCTTAATAAAGTTGAGCAATGTGTGAAGGACATAGGATTAATTAACATCCTTCGCCTTAATCCTGATTGAACAGAAGTTTTAGTCATAGGACCACATGCAACTAGAAGCAAGCTTTTTGATAACACTGTAATTTTGGATGGCCTTTCTGTTCTATCAAGTGCAACATTAAAATACCTTGGTGTGATTATAGATTTCAGTCTTTTATTGAAAGCTCATGTAGATGATACTACCAGATAGGATTCTTTCACCTCAGAAATATTGCCAAGATAAGAAATATATTGTCACTAAACGATGCATAAAACTTATTTCATGCTTTTATCACCTCTAAGTTGGACTATTGTAACCCCTTACTGTCTGCTTGTTCAACTAGGTGCAAGCATCAGTTATTCCAGAATGCAGCAGCAAGAGTCCTTCCTATAACCAGAATATATGAGCACATCACCCCTATCTTATCCTCACTCATTGGCTCCCTGTGAAATTTCTCATCGATTTTAAAATACTACTTTTGATGTATAAAACATTAAATGGTCTCACACTGCAGTATCTGAGTGAACTGCTAGTGTCTTATGATCCGCCACGCCTACTTCAATCAGAGAAGGCAGGCTGCTTGTCAGTACCGCGTATTATAAAAACTACAGGAGGGGGCAGATTTTTTTTTTTACAAAGCCCCAAAGTTATGGAGTAGCCTTCCAATTAATGGTCGGGATTCAGAAACAGTCTCAATGTTTAAGGCTGGGCTAAAAACCTATATATTTAGCCAAGCATTTTTTAATAAAAAAAGATCTGCCTTAGGTAAAGTGGATGTAGAGTATTAGGTGAACTCCTAAATTTAGCTGCTGTCTTCCCCACTCTCATTCATCACTCAGGTTTGTTGACAGTGAAGTGATTAGTTGCTTTACACCCTCATGTCTGTGTTTCCTTTTGGCTCTCTCTTTTAGTTATGCTGTCATAGTTAGTCTTGCCGGAGTCCCTGCTTGTACTCTGCACTATACTGTATATACATTGACATTTTGTGACTGTGTCCATACCTAACTGTTATCTCTCCTTTTCTTCTGCTCTCTCCTCTTCTTTCTCTTCTCCTCTCTCCCCCCTCTCTCTTTCCCTCTCTATCTCTCTGTCAAGCTAAACATGTCGTTCCTAAGCTACCCACTCTCATTTGACTTGTCCTGGTGCCCTCCTTCCGGTTGGAGATCTCATTGTATGGATCCCTGTGTGGTTTGTTTACCAGGTCTGGATACAGATAATCATCTTCCATCTCACTGTCGTCCACGGCCTATAAAAGGGCCATAAAGGCCCAGTACGGTAAGTAGGTTTTTTCAGTCTGTGATCTCATCATCATTTCCTTTGACCACAACTCTGAGAACTCAGGGAACAATTTGCCACGGGGAAAGCAGCCTATGAAAAACCTGCTGCCTTCTCAGTCCAGCCGCCTTTTCTCCGCTCAGCTTGGCTCAAAAGCACTGACTTACCTGATTGCGACCCTGATTTGTCACACTGTGACTGACCTTCCCATCCAGACACCATCTCTTCTCCACTTGTCTCCTTTCCACACTAGTGGAGAATGTGTGCATGGGGGCACTTGGCACAGACCATGGGAGGAGTCACTAACGAGGATAAGGACTGGGTGGGGCTGGCTGGCCGCAATTGCAGGCATGCCACTGAAAAGCCTGCGAGACCCGTTGTCTACACGAGTCCAGTTTGCCACTCCGCTGACACCATCAATCTAGCTGCACGACTGCATTAGTTAGAGTTAAATAACTTGTTCAGAGCTGAATCATACTATTCGCTGCAGTAATGATTCATTGGAAGTCTCTAAACTATTTGCTTAGTTAAATCCAGGTGTTGATGTTTTTGGCTGGGAAGTAAATTTTTTAGCTTGACAATTTTTCTGAAATGAAAGAAGCCTATATTTTTGGTTATACCGTGTGTTCAGAAAGTTGCATGTGTTCCGAGTTCAGGTAAAGTACTTCTGTGTTGTCAAACTTAAGTAGGAGAAAGTTAATAAGCATCCAGTGGCTAATGTCCTTCACAAATTCCTTAACCTTGTTAAGCTGGTGTCGCTGGCATTGGTGAGACATATACTATAACATATGTCACATAAGACAAATGTGTGTCTCCAGCATAACAAAGAAAACTAATACCATATAGTATTTTTTTATAGTATTACCATACTATATTTAGGGATGCCAATGGGGGGAAAAAAACAGCGACCACAGGGAAAACATACAAACTCCACACACAGAGTGGAGGTGAGATTTGTAATCCAAACCCTGGACATACAAAGCATCAGTGCTACTACTAAGACACTGTGCCACCAAGACATTAAAACATTTATTTCATTTAATTTATTTTTTTTGTTTAATGAAAGTTTATTAAAAAACAAAATAAACCAAAAAAACCATGTAGAATATAACAAAATAGAAATGATAAGGTTGTTAAATAGTTCTTATTCCAAGCATAAAATGTAGCCCATTAAAAAAAACAGTCCATGATTGTATGAGCTATATAATTTGTGCCCTATGAGTAAAGTATTACTGCTCGCTTGATAACGATAACTCAGTCGCTGCAATCACATGACAAATTATATACCAGAACTAACCAACTATATAAAGTATTTTTTTTCTAGTACTTCAATAACATACTGAATCATTCTGCATTTGACCATTTGAGATTTTATTGTTGGCTGGACTTGTTCCACTAGATTAATTCAAATCAATAATAATTGCTTCCGATCAATGTAGCATACTTTTTCAGCCTCTGGTGAGGTAGACTTACAGTAATGACATTAATGAACTACCCTATTGGCAAAGCTTTCTCTGATTACATTTGAAGTTCTGCAGTCTCATGGCTGCATTTCCTATAATCAGAGGTTTTGCTGGATAAAAAAAAACTAAACTGAATATCATTAATGTGTGTTGAGACCGAAGATCCTCAACACCAGTTCTGTTGCTAGAAACAAGAGGCAGGAGGAAAGGTTTCATATATTGTTTATGGAAAATAGAAGATCAATATCTGTATCTGTGCACCCACAATGGTGGACAATAGGGTAGGTATATGGATAGAATGTGTGCATAATAATACACTTATGCCATCCACACACATAATGTATGCTACTTATCTACAATCAGTTAAATTGGGGCTCCCAAAGCTGAGAAATTTATTTTCCATCAAGTTAAATATTCATCATAATTACTGTAAGCATAATAACAAATAAAAATAACCAACCTGAAGAAATTTAGTCTTACAATAGCAACAAATAATTATATTGCAGGAACACTTCTCCTGAAAAGTTCACTGTAGTACAGATGAATAATAAAGTGTGTGAATTTCTTGTTCTCTTTAGTAGATATTCGAACAAAGTTCTTTTTCAAGGATGGTGAATGTTCATTAGTGGGTGACAGCTTTAAAAAACATGCACTGACACTTTCATCACCCTTGTTTAAAGGTCAGTAAAAATAAAAAGAATGTGGCAGAATCTGGGCATGTTTTACTGATGTAATAGAAATGTATTATTAAACAATTTACAAATTGGCTGTTCACCACCAAACTGTGCTTCACTCAAATAGATCTAATGTTTATCTGGAAATTAACAAGGGACACTATTACGTATTGTACTCTATGGGTTAATGGCCTACTTTGAAAATGTCCTTAGCTATGGAACTATCATGTTTGCTTTTGCATTTATGCGCATACACAATGTTTCACTAAATCGACTTGTAGCCTATCAGATTAATACTGATCCCACTCTTGCTGATCTCTGGCATCTGCGAGATTGTGTGAGTATTTTAAAATACTCCTACACAAGTCTGATAAATAAGGATAAGTGAATAATGTGCTCTAAAGACATTTGGGAAAGGGAGAAAATGACATGGTTCTGCAGCTAAATAATCTCTCCAAGCCTGGCAAAATGTGCCTGTGTAGCTGACACACAACAAACCATCTGAGGCCCTGTGCTAGTGACCTTAAGCAAGTAGCCTCCATTATTCAAAAGCTACAAAATCATGAATAAATTGTCACAATTTATTGATTTGACAATTCCGTTTCATTATCCCCATACCTCCTCTTGCCCAAACAGTTAATCTTAATTTCCAAAATCAGAAGAGTTTTTGAACTATTTCGGGCTGACTTTTTCAAAGAACCATGCATGTTTTATGGGCTGTATTGATTGATTGCCTTGTTTAGTTTTCCCTACAGAGCTTACATATGCTGCCTAACTGGAACTGGAGTGTGGTTCCACGTTTAGCAGCTCTCAGAGAGAAGCAGAGTGTGACAAAGATGAAAAACAACCCATCTGCTGTGTTCTATCATATTCTTTCAGCAAACATACTAAAGCCAGAGGAAATAAGAACAAGGATAGTGTTCCAAAAGCTCTCCTGTTTATACATACTGTACCAAACAACTTTAATAGAAGTTGAAGTGAACTTGGCTACATAGCAATGTTGTGGCTGGATTGTTGTAAAACCAAAAAGCTTATTTTTTTTTTTTATTTACTCCAAATAAATTATTGCCAATTGACAACATTTATTCTGGTCTGATCTTTGTGCATTACAAACAAAACTTCCTTATTATTATTATTGCTAGTAGCAGTGGTATTATAATTTTTTTTATTCATCTTCTAAACTGCTTTATCTTGTACAAGGTCGTGGACCCAGAGCATATCCCAGGAGACTTAGGGTACAATAGAAAGCAGGGTACAACCAGACAGGGTGCCAATCCACACACACACACACACACACACACACACACACACACACACACACACACAATCTATAGGTAATTTGGAATTAACCTAATCGCCATATCTTTGGACTGTGGGAGGAAACCAGAGTACTTGCAGGAAACATGGGAACATGTGCACACAGACCCACACAGAAATTGAACCCTGAACCCTAGAGGTGCGAGGCCACAATGCTAACTACAGTACTACACCCCTGTGCAGTCCAGTAGTAGTATTTATAATATTATTTATTATGCATTTAATTTGTATTGATTTTATTACACTAAACAGATTAACTAGTTATTATGGCACATTAAACAATCAATGATTAATGCATGATTTTAAAACTCACCTTGAACCAATGCATCTAATATTTCAGAATTGGTGCAATGTAAGATAAGCATCATCTGCCAGCCGAACTGTGGCTAATCCCAAGAATTAAAAGTTGGCCTGCCCAAGCAGGGGGAAATGCTGGAATAGGTTATACGGCTTCAGGGAATCAGCAAGTCAATTAGACATAAACTATTAGGGATTTTAATACCACAAGCAGAACATGATACTTAGTAGGCAGTTAAATCCTGGGGTATAAGTTTTTATATATTTTTTTCACATTGGTTACATTACATTATGTATCAGCATGGTTTCTTGGTTTCTAGCTAGAACAAAAGCTATTTTAATGCTAACTAGCGCATGTTATATATACAGTATAGAGGGAACAAAATTGATCCTCGGACATCAGTTAAAATCTAAACTTTGTGAAAGATGTAATTGTAACTAACAGTAGAAGTACAATCTCTTTAAATAAAATAACTTTGCAATCATATATAGTACAATTGTAATGTATATGTTAATTAATATGAGGGCTTCATTGCATTTACAAGTGCAATATGTTAAATGTTGTAAGTGAGTTACTATTTTTGTGTGCTTCTACACATACTGCCTTATAAAAACATTGATAATTTTAAAAATGCATTCCAGTACAGTTTTTCTCTCTTCAATGTAGGACAATTACTTGTGCAAAATATATATATAAGTTATGCCTGCAAAGATTCCTTTAATGCGTAGTACATTTCAGAGATAATAAAGATGTTGATGTTGAAATTTTGTTGCCTTTTTTTTTCAATTGTAGACTTATACACATCACTTAAAAATCTAATCTTAAGAAATCATGCCAGTTCCTGCATTTCCTGACTGTTATTTCTGAAAGCAGAATTTTGAAACGACCACAGATCCACATACAGTAAAATATACATCGTGGCCAAAACAGTTTGGATCCACAGGCATATTTGCTTTTGTGGACTCTTTGTATTTCAGAACAAAATGCCTTGGAAACTAACAATAGAATTCCCACTTCATTCTTCTTTGGGATCATCTGAAGTGAGTAGCTTGGCCTGAGACAATCATAGCACTAATCATCTCTACATTTAGCATAAGTTCTGATACATTTAAAATATTCAACAGCATTTTTTTCATTGTGTACACAAGTTTTAACATTTGCTGTCATTCATACTTTTAAATACATTTAGCCCATGGATCCAGACTGTTTGGCCACCATATTTAGTGAAAAAATAAAAATAGAAATATTGCAGCAAATGCTAAAAAATGCAATACAGATAGTGATCATGTGAGCGTACATACTAATATGTGTATGTTAAATTGTTGACTACACAAAAAATGGGACAAATACAGAAGGATACTGACAATATTGTCCTGGCATGGACCAATTACACACACACACACACAAAATAAGATATTTGTCCCATGAGAAAGCTCATGACTACTAAATATAAACTGGAATATCATTCTAATAATTCATATAAATGTTAATATTAATTTAGATCAATGCACAAAAAATCCTAGCAAGTTAAAATCTTAAAACTAATTTATCCAGTTTTTGCTTTTATCAGATTATAATAAACCAAGTATACCATTACTAAACTTAAAAGTAATATCATCCATCCATCCATCCATCCATCCATCCTGGTGAAGCTGATTGAGAGAGAGTGATTCATTCCCAGGGCTTCATGTACTGTGTGGTTTTGAATGTTACGCGCTGTAGTCACAATAACAAGAAACTTTTGATCAGGGCAAAATCTCTAAGCAATTAAAAGGAATTTTAAACCTTTTTACATTGTTAAATACTGTACATTGTCATTTAACTGCACTACCAATTGCAATTTTAGAATGTGAACGACTATATACATAAAGTTAGTAAAATAGTGATAAATATGACCAGTAGCTTTATATATTATACATGTTTTGTATGCATATGGTTAATATGTACTGTAGGGCTCTCCACTTACATCTGTGTGTGTTTTATCCTTAGACTCTTTGTTTCTTTCTTTACCTTACGACAAAAGGCAAATAAGAATTTAAAATAGAGCCTTTTGCAAATCCATTAAAAAAAATTAGACTATAGCAAAAAAATGTTTTGCTTCGCTGAACACCAATCCTTTAGTGAGATAAATACTATTACAGAGTTTATTTTTACTTTTTTTTGTGTAAAATATTTAAAACAAATTCTAAACTTACTGTTTAAGCAAACAAAATGTCTAAATAGACTGGCAGTTCCGTAAATAAACTAAAACAAAGACATGAAGCCTTGGATTTTGAAAAATAGCCTTCGATAATAGCTTTATATTAGTGTAAGTTTTATTAATATTTTTTTGTTAACTTATAACACCCATACAGCTTTTTTGGTTGTTCTTGTATAATATAGAAATATATTGGCTACTGTATTGGCTAAGTTGCTGTATTGGCTAAATTACCAGTTCTTTAATACTAAATCAAGCCTAAATCATGTAATAAGAAAATGTGAGTATCCATGCACAGAAGTATTTTTAATAAAAAGTAGCAGTGGGTAGTCATCATTCAATCCAAAAGAGTGCAACACAGCACAGATGACCATAAGGAAAACATTGCTTAAATAGATACAGTACAACTATTATACTTTGAAATCAGTAAGTAAACTAGAAATTTAGCAGAGGTTGTGTCTCTGGACACTGAGCACTGGATTGTTATTGCTTCCAAATACTAAGGAACATTGCTGAATACTGGGAGGGAAAGTTAATTGCGATATATATATATATATATATATATATATATATATATATATATATATATATATATATATATATCCATCCATCCAGTTTTGCTGTTGTTGAAATTTCAAGTTTGAGATAGGGCTGATTATTAGTGTCCTGCTTCTGACACCATGGATAATGGCTCTGCAGTTATGATAATGTTTCATCATGTCACAAGCATATGATTCCAATTATCATTTTCTCAGCACAGGGGCGAGGCTCTGACAAGCAAGCCCAGATGGTGAAGCGCTGAGGGCAAAGGAGAAGATCCAAGCACTTTGTCTGCCTGATTAAATGTGCATGGGCTCTCACATCCCTCCATCATTCTGTTTGTCTTCTGGTAAGAAAAGCACAGAAACATCTATTAGTGGGATTGTTTTCCTGCAACATCCACATCAGACACAGCGCCACGTTACTTCAAGAGCGAGCAGCCATAGGGGCCTCAAACATCAGCCACAGAAATTGGATTTCTTCCCTTTTTTGCAGCCACAGCTGCTGCTTGCTGCTTGCTGTGTCTCTTCCATTTCTTGGCGACTGTCTTACTTGCTGTTGTCTCGGGGATAAATTCTACCATTCATTTGTTAGAGCTGCTGTACTAGCTTGGAGTTGAAGCAAATTGTCCTTAAAAGAGATTGTAGCTGTGTAATAGGTAAGAAGTAAAGAAAAACAACTTAAAGGAAAAAAGATGTAAGGAAGTGAGCAAGACGTTAAACCATGTACTGTACTACTGTATGTAAATAGTTGCAAATAGTTTTTAAAAATTATTTATTTACATAGTTTCTTAAAAGTCAGGAGCCAATGAGAATAAAGCTATATATTTATATATAATTATTTATTTATTGTTAATAAACGTGTTCTCAATGTTCACCCTTATGAGGTACCCATATTTACAACCATTTTTGTCTTAACCTATTCAAACTGACAAATTTGCTTAACCTGCTTCTGTTGGCTGATTTTTCATTCATTGTGTATAAAAGCAACATGTTAGACACATAATTAGGATCTTAAATCAATTCAATTCAATTCAATTTTATTTATATAGCGCTTTTAACAATGGTCATTGTCTCAAAGCAGCTTCACAAAGATGAAAGAAATTCCTTAAAAAAAAAAAAAAATAATATATATATATATATATATATATACAGTATATATATATATATAATAATAATAATAAATTGTGTATGTGTGAGAAAAATGCGTCTAGATAATAACGAGATGAATAAATGAAATTTCTTTGATGAGCAAGCCAAGGGTGACGGCGACAGTGGCAAGGAAAAAGTCCCTGAGATGGCAATAGGAAGAGGAACCAGACTCAACAGGGAACCCATCCTCATCTGGGTGATAACAGATAGAGATGATATAACAGCATGTGTGTTATGCAGCTGAAAGTACAGTACAATATAACAGAAATTCTTTAAATTAACATGAAGTCCAGTTCAACATAGGGATGAGTCAGTAGGTGCAGAGAGCAGATGGGATCTGGATCACTGGGAGCACAGGAGCAGGATGTGTAGCTCCAACCATAATAAGGCAGAATTCAGATGGAGGTGGTCCTTCTCTGGATGCCTCAGGATCCTCACAGGGTTGGCCTTTGTCTACTGAAGCTGGTGCAATCTCCAGATGCCTCAGAATGGGTGGAAAAGTACAGAACAGATGGAGAGAATTAGCGTAGTTGCCATTCAGGATAGATGTACTGAAGTATGAAGTTATGGGATGAGTTACGCGTATGCTAGATTAAAGAGATGCGTCTTGAGTCTACTTTTAAACTGGGAAACTGTGTCTGAGCCCCGAAAACTGTCTGGAAGGCTATTCCAAAGTTTTGGAGCTAAATATAAAAAGGCCCTACCCCCTTTTGTAAATTTTGAAATTCTGTGAATTACAAGAAGTCCAGAGTTTTGTGATCTTAAAAAGCGTGGTGGATTGTAGCGTATCAGAAGACTGGTTGGGTATGTGGGAGCTAAACCATTTAAAGCCTTGTAAGTAAGTAATACTATTTTGTAATTAATTCTAAACTGAACACGTAGCCAGTGCAGGGATGATAATATTGGGGTTATATGATCATAAATATTGGGGTTATATGATCATAGTGTGATCATCAATTCAATGTTATTTGCAGAGTGCTTTTAACAGTGGTCATTGTTGCAAAGCAGCTTAACAGAATTTTAAAAATTAAAAGAAATTAAAACCTGTACAGAAAAAAAAAATATATATATAACTATCAGTTTGTCCCTGATGAGCAAGCTGATGAGGATGGTGGCAAGGAAAAATTTCGAGATGATAGTAGGAAGAAACCTTGAAATGAACCAGACTCAACAGTGAAGCCTTCCTTATTGGGGTGAAAAAGTAATGACAATAAATTAGTTTTTAGTACACTAGTACTTTGGCATAGGAATTTAATTAATTTAGAGTTTCTAATGCGAAATTCTAATTTCAAATTCTAATTTTATTTGTCACATACGCAGTCATACACAGTACGATATGGAGTGAAATGCTTAGACAACTGATTGTGAACTTAAAATAAAAAAACTATGAATAAGAAATAAAAATGAAAAATAAAATAAAAGGTAAATTTAACTAGGAAGAATAAAATAAAATATAAAATTAAAGTTAAAATAAAATAACTGTACAACAAAAAAAACACAATATAGAAAATATATGAAGAAATATAGAACAAAAAGAACTAGCTTTACAAAGTAGCTATGAAATTATGTAATTTTTGTGTTACGAAATGCATTTTTCCATAGGAAATAATTTAAATGCAGATAATTCATTTTAGCCACCCAATATTACTGGTTCCCATTTTTTCATACAAAAATCAAAACATCTAAATGTACTAAAATATGAAATAAATAGGCATTAAACCTCACTTAATCTTAATTTATGGTTCCTTTTGGCACCGGCTTCTTTAAAAACAAACTGAAAGTGGCTCACTAGTACATAGTCTCCACTAAACCTTGCACAAAATACAAAAAAGACCTAAAATATGTAAACTCGTTTCACTTGTCTTTCCACGGATGCAAGACATTTTTTAACCACTCTCACATATTTGCAACTTACTGTAGTCATCGATCAGATTGGCTTGGTTATGTAAATGTAGTAATGTTATGTGTTGTAAATGTTATAATTGATCAATGTATAATTTTATGGTCAACTTGCCACTAACTAGTTAGCAGGCAACTTAGCTAGCATTTTTTACATTGTTTAGGATCCACAATACGTCTCTCTTAATAAGATATTCTTCGTTAAAATTGTTAAATCGTTAGATTTATCATTACAGATTTGATATAATTGAAATCCACAGTCACAAGGTACAATCTAAAATTATTTGCAATTTATATGTACAGTAATGCAATCAGTTCTGCACACAAACATCTGGCATGTTGCAGGTGTTAAACAAAGAATAGCTGTGTGGATAGCGTCATATATCGAGTAGATGTGAAAACAATATGTAAAATAATTCTTCTGCATGTGCTAATTGTTCTCAGTGGGAAACTCTTCCAGATGTGGGAGCTGAACATAATACTTAAATAGAAAACCTACTAAAGACTGTGAGAGGTTTAAAGCGCAATATGAATAAATTAATAAAAGTGGGCAGACATGAGAGTGTAATTATGTTAATGCAGGGGTGACCCTAAGGTAACTTTTATTATTGTGTTATTTAAAAACTACTTCTACAACCCTTTATCAGATTTAAAGATTATATCTTTAAACCCAAGGGAGAAGGGTAAAATTTACCAATCGGTTTTCTTTTTTTCTGTTGCTATGTAGTAACTTATTGATAGAGGCTTTCTTAGAGGTGCTCGGAATTTAAACATATAGCCCCTGCTAAGTAACTGAATGATGTCACTTAAAACAAATTAGCTAAATACAGTGGCTTGCAAAAGTATTCGGCCCCGTTGAACTTTTCCACATTTTGTCACATTACAGCCACAAACATGAATCAATTTCATTGGAATTCCACGTAAAAGACCAATACAAAGTGGTGTACACTTGAGAAGTGGAACAAAATTTTTTTACAAATAAATAACTGCAAAGTGGGCTATGCGTAATTATTTACCCCCCTTTGGTCTAAGTACAGTCAGTTGCCCATAGCCATTGCCTGATGAGTGCTAATGACTAAATAGAGTGCACCTGTGTGTAATCTAATGTCAGTACAAATACAGCTGCTCTGTGACGGCCTCAGAGGTTGTCTAAGAGAATATTGGGAGCAACAACACCATGAAGTCCAAAGAACACACCAGACAGGTCAGGGATATAGTTATTGAGAAATTTAAAGCAGGCTTAAGCTACAAAAAGATTTCCAAAGCCTTGAACATCCCACGGAGCACTGTTCAAGCGATCATTCAGAAATGGAAGGAGTATGGTACAACTGTAAACCTAACAAGACAAGGCTGTCCACCAAAACTCAAAGGCAAGCAGGAGAGCGCTGATCAGAAATGCAGCCAAGAGGCCCATGGTGACTCTGGACGAGCTGCAGAGATCTACAGCTCAGGTAGGGGAATCTGTCCATAGGACAACTATTAGTCATGCACTGCACAAAGTTGGCCTTTATGGAAGAGTGGCAAGAAGAAAGCTATTGTTAACAGAAAACTATAAAAAGTCCTGTCTGCAGTTTGCCACAAGCCATGTGGGGGAAGCAAACATGTGGAAGAAGGTGCTCTGGTCAGGTGAGACCAAAATGGAACTTTTTGGCCAAAATGCAAAACGCTACAGTATGTGTGGCGGAAAACTAACATTGCACATCAATCTGAACACACCATCCCCACTGTCAAATATGGTGGTGGCAGCATCATGCTCTGGGGATGCTTCTCTTCAGCAAGGACAGGAAAGCTGGTCAGAGTTGATGGAAAAATGGATGGAGCCAAATACAGGGCAATCTTGGAAGAAAACCTCTTGGAGTCTGCAAAAGACTTGAGACTGGAGTGGAGGTTCATCTTCCAGCAGGACAACGACCCTAAACATAAAGCCAGGGCAACAATGGAATGGTTTAAAAGAAAACATATCCATGTGTTAAAATGGCCCAGTCAAAGTCCAGATCTAAATCCAATCGAAAATCTGTGGCAAGATCTGAAAACTGCTGTTCATAAACGCTGTCCATCTAATCTGTGCAGGAATTTCAGTCTCTAGATGTGCAAAGCTGGTAGAGACATACCCTAAAAAACTGGCAGATGTAATTGCAGCAAAAGGTGGTTCTACAAAGTATGGGCTGAATAATTACGCACACCCCACTTTTCAGTTATTTATTTGTAAAAATTGTTTAGAATCATGTATGATTTTCGTTCCACTTCTCACGTGTACATCACTTTGTATTGGTTTTTCACGTGGAATTCCAATAAAATTTATTCAAGTATTTATTTATACTTTTGCAAGCCACTGTAGTCAATTTAATTTTAATGTGAAATATTTCTTAAATGTTATATAGTGCATGAGTTGATGTGAACAATTTTTTGTTCTGATGCATTTAGTACCAGATACGGTATGTGCTTGAAAATGTTTATCATTTTAATTATTTTGATTATTTTACAAACACAAATGGGAAAAATCTAACTCAAAACAGATCACCTTATTATCTTTATAGTCTCTCTGAGACAAAAATAACATAGAGTAAGAAGAACAAAGATGTACATTATTTGTTTAATAAATAAAATTTATTAAACAAAAATAACAACTGAATGGACTACAGTACAATATCTAGAGAGAGGGGAAAAAAATTAAATTATTAAGTTCCTAGGTGATATAATAGAGTCTTGATTTTGTAATCAGATCATGTTTTTGAGTCCTGCAGTATGTTTAGTAAATCAGTGCCTAAATGTAGAAAACAAAGAAAGACAAGGAAACTGAAATATTGGTTATTAACAGTTTAAAAGTGTCAAAGTATAAAAGTTGTTTGCTAATCAGAACAGGTTTGCATAAAGGCATATAAGGATAATATACTATATACTGAGGATAGAGAGCAGGAAGAAAAAGGACAGGATTGAAGGACTTACCATGCTCAAAATAGCAATACCCAGTTCTTGCTAAGCCCATGAAATGTGGATCAAAGCTAAGCTGTAAAGTTTTAAAGTCATATGAAGATAAAAGCATGTATATATAAAAAAGATATAATAGAGTCTTAGAAAGGCTATCATACCTTGGGTATTTTGCAAAGACATGAGAACATAAGATGTTCTTCATCTCTTGTATGAAACCTCAGGTGACGATTAAAAAAAAGCAAGTGCCTTTTTGAGCTCATAGGAAAAGTGTCCCTTTCATACAGTAGAAACCTTACTTGCTTCTTAAGAATTTCCAAACCTTTTAAAATAAACACTTAGCTTAGACCTCCTGGACAGTAACACCAGTATTTAAACATCACAGAACAACAGAATTTCTTAACTGTTACCAAGCTTAGATGCCCTAACCAGTTCCAGGGGTGTGCTAACCATCCAGAATGTGCTCAATGTTTACAGCAAAGATCCAACATGTAAAGTAAAGTTTACTTCACCAACATGTATCTATATTTATTTTACAATTATTTTATTTTAATAACATATACAGTACAATCATATTTTATGAACATATACTGTAGGTTTCCAATAAGACTTTAGACAGAGTTTAAGCCATGGATATCCATTGATCCAGAATAAGCTAAGCTACTAAATGTAAATATGGTAAATACATGAAAGTTTTGGCACTAATCAAAGTTATGTTAGTCTCTTTACCCTATTTTGCACAGGAGCAGGATGTGTAGCTCCAGCCATCATAAAGCAGAATCCAGCTGGAGCTGGTCCTTCTCTGGATGCCTCAGAAACCTCGCAGGGTTGGCCTTTGTCTACTAAAGCTGGCACAATCTCCAGATGCCTCGGGATGGGTAGAAAATACAGAAAAGATGGAGAGAATTAGCGTAGTTGCCATTCAGGATAGGTGTACTAGAGTATGAGGTTATGGGATGAGTTACGCGTATGCCAGATTAAAGAGATGCGTCTTGAGTCTATTTTTGAATTGGGAAACCGTGTCTGCTCCCCAAACACTGTCTGGAAGGCTATTCCAAAGTTTTGGAGCTAAATATGAAAATGCCCTGCCCCCTTTTGTAGAGTTTAAAATTCTGGGAATTTGTAGAAGTCCGGAGTTTTGTGATCATATTAATAAAATAAAAAAAGAATTCCCATGTGTTATATTATTGCGTACGCAGAGCAACTCTGTTGTAGGATGGTCGATACAAAGTCACTGGCCGTGAAGAGAAATGGCAAAGACTCCAACAGTGTCCAAAAATTTTTACCTTTTTTTTACTGTGCCACAGGTTTTTCAAAAAGGTTTACAAATACCAAAGTCCACTGAATACAGGTAGCCAAAGGGAAAAAAAGGGGGAAAAACAACTTACAAAAAAAATACTTTCATATTCCTAATCAACAAGTAAGAAATTATCAGATTCGGTTGGCTACTGGTCCACCCCACAACTCTTTCTACCAAACAGTTCTTTGTTCTGCCCTAACCTTCAAACTCCGCCTTCATTTTCAAATTGGCCAACCCTTCATTAGATACTAAATGAGCCTTTTACATATTACAGGGAATTTTTTAAATATACATAAAGTATTTTAAACAACCTTCACCTTTGGTATTAGTAATCCAATATTTGCACGTTTATGAATTTTAAGCATAAACATCTGTAATAGCCCAAAGCCACCCCCTTCAGGAGACTTCCTAAGATATTTTCCTAAGAAACCTTGAGAGGAACCAGACTCAATCAGGGACTCCAAAGACTCCAACAGTGTGTAATATCCCAAAGCCACCCCCTTCAGGAGACTTCCTAAGATATTTGACTTCCTGTTGGTGGCCCCTCCCACTAGTCAACTCCAGGAACCGGTAAGACAAAGAAACAGATATTAGCATACAAACATTGTTAGTCCAACTTATACCAATCAACATGAAATGTGCACCTTTCATGTGAGTGTTTCCTAAACAGAATCAACAAGAAAAAAGTCTTTTAAAACAAACTTCTGTTCTCCTTCAGTATAAGATTGTTGAAGTGCTACGCTCTGGATAGTTTGAGTTAGGCAAACAGGATAAATAATCAGCAATAAAATTATTTTTACCTGGACAGTGTTCAATGGTAAATGCATAAGGCTGCAGAGTCAGGCACTAGTGCAGTATCCTTGAGTTCTCAGTCCGCATAGTTTGCATCCATTTCAGTGCACGATGATCAGTTCATAGTGTGAACTCACGCCCAAGCTATAGTAACGCGAAGAGTCCACCGCCCATTTAATAGCCAGTCCCTCCTACTCAATAGTGGAGTACCTCTGTTATCTTTTGAAGAGTTTTCTACTTAAAAACAGCACCGGTCTCTCCTCTGAAGCCTCTCCTTGAGCTAGTATGGCTCCCAGTCCAACGTCCAAGGCGTCTCCCTGTAAAATAAATCTCTTAGAGAAATCAGGGCTTTGCAACACAGGTTCATGACGTAATAGATCTTTTAAAGATTAAAAGGCTTCTTCACATTTATTAGTCCAACAAAATTTTGCAGGATTCTTTTTGGTACAATTGATCAAAGGGGTAGCTAACAGTGCAAAATGGGGACTGAATCGTCGGTACCAGCCAATCAAACCAAGAAGATCTCACCTGCTTTTCAGTCTGAGGACGTACAATGTTTTGAATAGCCTTAAGTTTTTCCACTTGTGGTCTGATCTGTCCACGTTCTAGCAAATACCCCAACTACTGCACCTCCACCTGAGCCCAGGAACATTTGTTGGTGTTGATGGTAAAGCCCAGCTTCCTGAAGTCTGTTGAGAGTATCAGCAAGATGCTGCAGATGTTCTTGCCAGGATGTGCTGTAAATAACCACATCATCAAGATATGCAGCTGCATACTGCTCACATCCTGTCAACACACGATCGATCAATCTGTGGAATGTAGCTGGGGCTCCATGTAATCCAAAGGACATAACTGTATATTGATATAACCCAATGGGAGATCGAAATGCAGTATAGGGTTTGCAAGAGGGTTCAAGGGGAACTTGCCAATATCCTTTACATAGATCTAATGTAGTCAGATAGGATGCTTTACCCAGTCTTCCAATTAACTCGTCAATACGAAGCATTGGATAGGAGTCAAAACATGACACACTGTTCAACTTTCTAAAATCGGTACAGAACCTGACTCCTCCATTCTATTTAGGGACTAGTAGTATGGGACGACCACTCACTATTAGACGGCTCTATAATCCCCATTTTCGGCATACTTTAAATCTTGGTCCTTAGCTGTTCCACCATTGACTCAGGAACTCGAAAGGGTTTCTGTCGGATTGGAGTGGCATCTTTCAAAATGATGTTATGTGTAAGGACCTCTGTCTGGCCAGGCCTCTCCTGAAAAAGAGTAAGAACAGACTGGACCACCTCATTGAGTTGAGACTGATGGTGGTTTGTCAAGTGCAGGAAGCCGCCTGGAACCTTTTTGTGGTACCTAACTGGTTCCATATTCAAATTTAGGAATATGGAACATAACTGGTTCCATATTCGTTTCCTTTTCCTCCTCCAGTACTGCCCTCACCATCATTACCTGGTCTTTTCTTTCTTTATAATCTCCATAAACAGACACCGATGCCTTCTCCTTGAATTCCTTTAAGAGATTTACATGTAGAATTTGTTTTGGCTGTTTTCTGTCAGGACACAAGATCTCATAAGTTACTGGCCCCAGTTTTTGAGTGACTACATAAGGGCCCTGCCACTTGGCCAATAATTTACTCATACCTGATGGTAACAGTACCAGAACTTTCAGTCCAGGTTTTAAGTCCCTTTCTCGGGCATATGCATCATACCACCTTTTTTTGTCTTTGTTGGGCTGTAAGTAAATTCTCCTTGGCCATAGCCCTGTAATTCTTCAACTTATCCCACATCTGCAAGATATAAGCGATACTGCACTGGGCTGGTTTCTCTGCTGTCCAAGCCTCTGTGAGCACGTCCAGGGAACCACGAACTTGCCTGCCAAACAAATGCTTAAAAGGGGAAAACCCGTTGAACATTGTGGGACATCTCTATATCCAAAAAAAAAGAAAAGTAAGCCATTTGTCCCAATCCCTCCCAGACTCGTCAACAAATTTCTTAAGCAAAATTTTAAATGTACCATTAAAACGTTGTACTAAACCAACAGTTTAAGGGGGAAATGTGGATGTTCTGATTCCCTTAATGCCTAATTGCTGGTACAGAATTTTCATCAGATTGGCCATAAAATTTGTTCTTTGGTCCGTAACAATTTCAGAGGGAACACCAACTCTAAATCTACCAAAGATCTTACAATATGTTTAACCTGAACTGAACGCAAAGGGTACACCTCAGGATATCTAGTAGCATAATCACAGATCACCAGTGCATATTGTTGACCTGAACTTCTCTTCACCAATGGATCAATTATATCCATGCCTATACAATCAAATGGAGTTCCAATTATAGGCAAGGGTTGCAGGTAAATTCGATCTGATTTACGAACGGGTGCTTCCATTGGACATTTAGAGCAAGTTTTACAGCATTCTTGCACATCTTGATACATTTTTGGCAAGTAAAATCTTTGACTTATTCGTTCATATGTTTTCTGTTGACCTAATTGCCCTGACCAGGGAATGGGAGTGACCCAGATGTAGAATTATCTGATGCAGTGTTTTGGGTAGTAACAATCTAGGACTCTTAAGGTCATCCAGGTACAAAAGATTATTCATTAGAATATAGCTGTCTCCAACAAATTTTGGTTCTCCCACAGGCTTACCGTCTACCTCACACACCTTTTGAAACAAGGGCTGTAAAGTAACATCAGTTTTCTGTAGTTCACTAAAATTATTGGGAATTTGCCAATGGGGTTCAACCAATTCCAACACTAGATCAGAGATATTAGCAAAGTCTTGGGCCCTATCTTTCCCCCTATGCTTTTCTTGTCGTCGCTGTTTTTTACTTTTTCTAACCCACCCCCCTCCCCCCGATATCAAACAAATTATCTTCCACATTAGGAAGGGGTTGTAAGCCTTTAGTCTGGGAACGTGTGACTACAGCACACAATTTGGGTGTTAAACCCACCAAATCAGCTAAGCAAGGAAAATCTTCCCTGATCACCACATCATGAGCTAACTTTTCAACTACACCCACCCTTAACAGGTATGCCTGTTCATCAATCACCATAGAGACAACAGCAGTTGGAAAAATTTGTTCATCCCCATGTACACATCCCAAACATATCGTATCGTCAAAGTTTAGCATTTCACAACTCAGTAGTTGAGATTTCACTAAAGTTTGGGTAGTACCTGTATCAAGCAGGGCCTGAGCTGGCTGACCATTCACCGTTACCATTATTAGGTGGCTATGTTTTTCTGTGCGTTTGGACAGTACCTCAGAATCCTCCATCCTGGGAACATAACAAATGTTAGTCACTTTAGGTTTTTTAAGGGACAAAGGGAGACCTTATGTCCTGGTTGTTGACAATAAAAGCATATTGGAGTTGTACTATAATGTTTACCAGATACAGTCACAGTGTTCTCAGCAGGATCCTCAAATTTACCCTTGCCCGCAATAATTTTGTTGGTGCGTGGTGGATCTCAATGTGCAGACATGTACCTCTCTGCCAACCTTGCAGCTTCTTTCCCAGTCTGTGGTTGGTTTTCTTTTACCCAGACTCTCACATCTGGACGTAAAACTCTGAGATACTATTCCAGTATGATGGTTTCACCCAGCTGTTGCTTGCTCTTTACCTCTGGTCGCATCCACCTCTGATAGAAACCTTTGATGTGATTGTAGGTTTCTCTTACACTCTCCCCAGTTGGCACTGTCAGGCTCCTAAAACGCAGACGATATGTCTCCTCAGTAACGTTGTATTTGGCCAACACTTCAGCCTTGATGGCATCATAGGAACCAGAAAGTTGTTCATCCATGCCAGTCAACAGTGTTACCACTTGTGTTGCCCACTCATCAGAATGCCATCTCCAGTCCTAGCAATGCGTTCAAACCGCACAAAGAAGCTTTCCACGTCCTTACCTTCTACAAAGTCGGGGATGCGTGGTTCATGGTAGCGTCTGAGTGATGCTATAGGTGGTGGAGGCATAACTAGTGCATTGACTTGTGAATCAATCCAAGTAAAATCTGGATATAATGTTGCTCCTTCTACTGACCGCGGAGTAATTCTGGGTGTTGGTAAAGGATGATAAGTATGATAGCTGATCTGCTCTACTGTCCCCCATTTAATCTCACGTTTCTGTAACAAAATAGCTTTTACCCCTTTTATTCATTGAATAACATCTTTTTGTTTCTTTGTTGCTGCCCCATGAACTGCCTTATTTCCAACATGAAATTTTGACCCACCGGAATACTCTTGACTCCATCTTGTGGGGTACTGATTTTACCAGTTTTTGGTCTCACTGCATGTTCAGCCCCAAGTTTTTGCACATCCGCCACATGAAACAAGTCTGTCACAGCTTCTTCTGGTGCCCCAGCCACCAGATCTAAATTACCCGCTGGCGCTTCATCTGTGTCCTCTCCCTTAAAAAACAGAATTGGATGAACTCCGGTACTCCTTTGCGGAACTCCCTGTTGTTTAGCAGACATCCTGAAATTTGCCAATTCCTCTTCTACTGCCAGTTACTCCATGAAGACTCCATATCCCACTTCTGACACCAATTGTTGTAGGATGGTTAATACAAGGTTACCGGCCGTGAAGAGAAATGGCAAAGACAATATTTTTTTTTTTTTACTGTGCCACAGGTTTTCCAAAAATGTTTACAAATAATAAAGTCCACTGAATACAGGTAGCCAAAGAAAAAAAAGGAACAAAAAAAAAACAACAAACAAAAAAAAAAACTGTTCATATTCCAAGTCAACAAGTAAAAATTATTAGATTCGGTTGGCTACTGGTCCGCCCCACAACTCTTTCTCCCAAACAGTACTTTGTTCTGCCCTAACCTTCAAACTCCGCCTTCATTTTCAAATTGGCCAATGGTAATCCCCAATTAGTTACTAAATGAGCCTTTTACATATTACAGGAAATTTTTTCACTATACATGAAGTATTTTAAACAACCTTCACCTTCGGTATTTGTAATCCAAAATTTACACTTTAATAACTTTTAAGCCTAAACATCCGTAATAGCCCAAAGCCACCCCTTCAGGAAGACATGTATTTGACTTCCTGTTCGCGGCCCCTCCCATTAGACAACTCCAGGAACCGGTAAGACAAAGAAACAGATATTAACATACAAACATTGTTAGTCCAACTTATACCAATCAACTTGAAATGTGCACCTTTCATGTGAGTGCTTCTTAAGCAGAATCAACAAGAAAAATAAAAGTCTTTCAAAACAAAAGTCTGTTCTCCCTCAGTATAAGATTGTTGAAGTGCTACTTCACAAACTCATTACATTTACAGTAATTGTCAAACACAAAAGATACATCAGTGACCATACATGACTTCTTTTATTTACACCAAAGCAGCATGTTTTAGAGCCAAAGCAACATGTTTCACTCATATTCTAATCAATGGCTGTGATTCCACCTATTGTGCGGTTTCTGAAGCATCTTAAAGTTGCACACACAGTCTATTTTACTGGAAGTCACTTGTTATATACTTAGGATAGAAGATCCACACCTCAATCACGTAGTGTGATCCTCACAAATATTCATACCAACAAGTCAAGGATTTTCACTATTTATGAGAAAAGACTTATCCTATTCATACAAAGTATTGAATGAAACAATATATCATTTTTATAAAGACAACACCAGCAAGGAAAAAGTCATGGAATTCAATTAAAGGAGTTTTGGAAGTGAAAGGTGAATATACCTTGTAATTACGTATTTACTACCACATGAATCATTCTCAAAATCTTTAGACTTTAACTGGGTTTGCACATACAGGTCAGATATTATCACACAAATATAATGTGCATCCTTTGCTTTATTTAATATGAAACTTGTCATTTTCCCAAACTGTCTGCTGTGTCTGTTCTTCAGTTTAGGGTGTTTAAGGTGTTAGGGTGTACTTATTAAAGTGTTTAACTTTAATAAGTATGTTTCATTTATTGCTATAAATACAAACAGCACATTTCATGCCCCACCAGAGACAAAAATACTTTGGATCACTGCTACACCACAATAAAGGATGCATATCGCTCCGTCCCCAGAGCAGCTTTAGGACTTTCTGACCACTTCCTGGTTCATCTTCTCCCGACCTATAGGCAAAAACGTAAATCTGCTAAGCCTGTAGTAAGGACAGTAAAGAGATGGACCAGTAAAGCAGAGCAGGAATTACAGGCCTGTTTTGACTGCACTGCTACCAATCTGGACGAGCTCACGGATTCTGTAACATCCTACATCAGTTTCTGTGAGGATGTGCATCTCTACCAGGACTTTTTTTTAACATACAACAATGACAAACCATGGTTTACAGCAAAACTCAGGCAGCTTCATCAGGCCAAATAGGATGCCTACAGGAGTGGGGACAGGATCTTGTAAAACCAGGCCAGGAACACACTAACAAGGGCGATTAGAGCAGCTAAGAGAAGCTACTCTGAAACACTGGAAAATCAGTTTTCTGTAAACAACCCTGCTTCAGTGTGGAAAGGCCTGAAAACCATCACGAACTACAAGATGCCATCCCCCTACTCTGTAGGGAATCAACAACTGGTTGTAGATTTTAAACTCCCAGTCTCACACCACACCCCTGTCCTGACCCTCTTTCTACACCACCTGTGTAGACCACCACCTTTCTCCTTCACCTCTGACAACCACCCTCTCTTCCCCCCCTGCATTCCAGGTCTGTAAAAAGTTTGTTTGTTAGACCTTTCTAAAAAGAAAAGGAAAGCTCCAGGCCCACATGGCATGACACCAGCCTTTAACAAATCACTGGAACAATGTAAAGTGCCTTTGTGCTTTAAATGTTCCACAATCATCCCTATTCCAAAAAAAACTAAAATCATTTGAAAGTATGGTGTTGGCCTATCTGAGGGACATCACAGGACCCTTACTGGACCCCCTGCAGTTTGCTTATAGAGCAAACAGGTCTGTTGATGATGCAGTCAACATGGGACTGCACTTCATCCTTCAACATCTGGACAAACCAGGGGCTTATGTAAGGGTCTTGTTTATAGACATTTTATCAGCTTTTAATACGATCATCTCAGCACTGCTTTAGACCAAACTTAACCAGCTCTTTGTTCCTAGCTCTATCTTTCACTGGATCACCAGCTTTCTGACAGACAGGCAGCAGCTAGTGAGACTGGAGAAATTCATGTCCAACAGGCACACCACCAATACTGGAGCCCCTTAGGGATGCGTTCTCTCCCCACTGCTCTTCTCCCTCTACACCAACGACTGCACCTCTACAGACCCCACTGTCAAGCTCCTAAAATTTGCAGATGACACTACAATCATCGGTCTCATCCAAGACGGTAACGAGTCAAATACTGGAGCCCCTCAGGGATGCGGTCTCGCCCCACTGCTCTTCTCCCTCTACACCAACTACTGCACTTTTACAGACCCCACTGTCAAGCTCCTGAAATTTGCAGATGACACTACAATCATCGGCCTCATCCAAGACGGTTACGAGTTTGCATGCAGAAGTCAGGTTGAGCAGCTGGCTGTCTGGTGCAGTCACAACAACCTGGAGCTGAACACGCTCAAAACAGTGGAGATGATTTTGGACCTTAGGAGGAACCCACCTAAACTTCCCCCACTCACCATTATGAACAGCACTGTGACAGCAGTGGAGTAATTCCGGTTCCTGGGCACGACCATGTCTCAGAACCTGAAGTGAGACATTCATTTTGACTCCATTATTAAAAAGGCCCACCAGAGGTTGTATTTGCTTCGCCAGCTGAAGAAATTTAACCTGCCACAGGAGCTGCTCACACAGTTCTACTCAGTCATTGAATCCGTCCGGTGCACTTCAATAACTGTCTGGTTTGGCTCAGCTACAAAAGCAGACATCAGAAGACTACAAACAGACTGCTGAAAAAATTATTGGCACTCCCCTGCCCACGCTGCAAGAACTGTATACAGTGAGGAAAAGGGCTCGGAATATCACATTGGACCCTCACACCCAAGCCACCTTCTATTTGAACTTTTTTCCCCAGGCAATCTACCTCATGAACAGTTAAACATCATTCTAACTGTCAATAAATATATGTGCAATATTGTGTACAGTACCACTGTGCAATACCACTGTATAATTCTGGAAGCTCTGTCACTAAATTCCTTGTACATGCAAGCGTACTTGGCAATAAAACTCTTTCTGATTCTGATACTAAAATACTAAGTGATACACAATGTGTCCTGTAACTTAAAAACAATTTGTTAAAATGCCAAGTGACCAGCATCACATGATGTCATTTTCTTTTGTATCATAAACCCGGAACACACTTATGTTAACAGTGAGTATATTGATAAACCATTAACTATATCATGTACATTGTTATGGACTACATTTTTAGTATTACTGTAATTGAATTATATGTCCCAATATGTTGTTAAACTGTTCACAAAGCCAAATCAAGTTACCCAGTAGTCTACATGATCAGTCATCATTAAATTTGACATCATTACCATTATCAGTCTACATATCTTATGGATGTAAATGGCAGTAGTAAATACTTTCCTTCAAAAAAGGCAGGAACATAGGGTGACATATAAGATTGGAGGCAGAAGCACTCAGGTAGACTATATCTTATGCCGAAGTTGTAATCTGAAGGAGATCAGTGACTGCAAAGTATTGGTAGGGAAAAGTTTAGCCAGACAACACAGGATGGTGGTGTCTAAAATGATCCTGCTGGTGAGAAAGGTAAAGAGGACAAAGGCAGAGCAGAGGAACAAGTGGTGAAGGTTGAAAAAAAAAGAATGTTGTGAAGTTTTTAGGGCGGAGTTAAAGCTCTGGGTTGTCAGGAGGTGCTTCCAGTTGACTGGTCAACTACAGCTAAGGTGATCAGGGAGGGTACTTGGTGCAACATCAGGAAAGGGAAAAGTGGACAAGGAGACTTGGTGGTGGAACAAGGAAGTCCATGAGTGTATACAGGGAAAGAGGTTAGCTAAGGAGAAGTGGGACACTGAGAGGACTGAAGAGAGACAGGAGTACAGGGTAAGATGCAGCATAAGGTGAAGGTAGAGGTGGCAAAGGCCAAACAAAGAGCATATGAGGACTTGTATCTAGATTGGACAGTAAGGAGGAAGAGGTGGATCTGTACAGATTGGCGAGGCAAAGAGATAAAAATGAAAAGGCTGTGCAGAGTGCTAGAGTGATTAAAGATAGGGATGGAAATGTACTGACAGGTGCCATGAGGGAGATAGGAAGATGGAGGGAGTACTTTGAAGAGTTGATGAATAAGGAAAATGAAAGAGAATGAAGAGTAGACATGACTGTTGTAGGAAGCAGGAATTAGCCAAAATCAGTAATAGTGAGGTGAGGAGGGCCCTAAAGGGGATGAAGAGTGGAAAGGCAGTTGGTCCTGATAACATACCTATGGAGGTATGAAAGTGCTTAGGAGAGGTTGCAGTAGAGTTTCGGACTAATCTGTTTAACAAGATTTTGGAGAGTGAGAGAATCCCAGATGAATGGAGGAGATGTGTATTAGTGCCGATCTTAAAGAAGAAGGTTTTTTTTTATGTTTAGCTTAAGGGCAGAGGTGAGCATTTTTGAGCAGCAGTATGGTTTCATGCCTAGAAAGAGTACACCGGATGCAGTAGTTGCTTTGAGGATGCTGATGGAGAAGTACAGAGAAGGTAACAGAGTTGCATTGTGTCTTTGTAGATTTAGAAAAAGCATATGACAGGGTGCCAAAAGAGAGGAGCTGTGGTATTGTATGAGGAAGTCTGGAGTGGCAGAGAAGTATGTTAGAGTGGTGCAGGACATGTATGAGAGCTGTAAGACAGTGCTGAAATGTGTACAGAAGAGTTCAAGGTGGAGGTGGGTCTGCATCAAGGATCGGCTCTGAGGCCCTTCTTGTTTGCTCTGGTGAGGAACAGGATTACAGATGAGGTTAGACAGGAGTATGGACAGAAGGAATGATGTTTGCAGATGACATTGTGCTTTGTAGCAAGAGCAGGGAACAGGTGGAGAAAATCTAAAGAGATGGAGATACGCTCTGGAAAGCAGAGGAATGACGGTTAGCCGTAACAAGACAGAATACATGTGTGTGAATGAGAGGGACCCAAGTGGTATGGTGAGGCTACAGGGAGCAGAGGTAAAGAGGGTGCAGGACTTTACTGTAAGTACTTAGGATCAACAGACCAGAGCAACAGAGAGTGTGGATAGGAGGTGAATTGACGGGTATAGGCAGGTTGGGATGGGTGGAGAAAGGTGTCAGATGTGTTATGTGACAAAAAAGTATCAGCGAGAGTAAAAGGAAAGGTGTTCAAGACAGTGATGGGACCAGCGATGCTCTACAGCTTAGAGACAGTGGCACTGAAGAAAAGACAGGAGGCAGAGAGGTGGCAGAGCTGAAGATGTTGAGGTCCTCTTTGAGAGTGACGAGGATGGATAGGATCAAGAATGAGTTCATTAGAGGGACAACCATGTTAGATGTTTTGGAGATAAAGTCAGAGAAACCAGATTGAGGTGGTTGGGACATGTTCAGCGGAGAGATTGTAAGCATATTAGTAGAAGGATGCTGAGGTTGGAACTGCCAGGCAGAAGGTCTAAGGGAAGACCAAAGAGGAGATTTATGGATGCAGTGAGAGAGGACATGAAGTTAGTTGGGGTGAGAGAAGAGGAAGCAAAAGATAGGGTAAGGTGGAGGCAGATGATTCGCTGTTGGGCGCCCTGAAAGGGATTAGCCGAAAGCAAAAAAGAAGAAGTCTACATATCTACAACACACATTATTCAACTGGGAAAATTTTTTACATTTCCCCCTTATCAACACATTTTTTTAATTCAGTTGTTTTAAATAGATGTAAGCAGCTGAGAAAAATGCTAAGATACTGTACTAGGCCTGTTGTGATGCTGATTTTGCAAAGAGGTATTTAAAAATCAGAAAGAAGCAAAGTACAATCATGTTTCACAAGAAATGACATCACTTGGCATTGGGACAAATTATAGCTAACAGAATTTAAGATATTTTATAATGTAAATGAAAAATTATTGATATTATTAAAAGAGAAAAATCTATTCAAAATATTTTGGTACTTTCTCATTAGGGTTTTGAAATAAATTTAAAAAGTTTAAACTTTTTTTTATTTTTAAAACTAACACACCTCAATCTGACAAACAGAAAACAGCACCAAAAAAAAAACAAAAAAAAAACGTCTATTTGCTTACATATTATGACAAAATTTCAAGCTAAATAAAACATATGACAGCACAGCAGAGATGTTACACCTGTTTATGTTTTAAATTGTACAGATGTTTGATTGTAAACTTTTGCTAATTATGCTTCACTTTTTTGAACAGTTTTGGACTTATTAATATTAAATATTACATTTACTACCCAGCGTCAGTAGTGTTTAAATACAGTCAAACCTTGAATTGCGAGCATAATTCTTTCCAAAAGTGTGCTCATATATCGAAACACTCGTATATCAAAGTGAATTTCCCCGTAAGAAATAATGGAAACTCTGATGATTTGTTCCACAACCCAAAAATATTCATATAAAAACAACTACAAAATACAAAATATAAAGTAAAAATAAAGTGTGTGTTTGTGTGCGCATGTGTGTGTGAAGCTGAAGTAGCTTCCTCCATCCTTTTGTCTTACACAGTAGCCCCCCTCTGAAATACGCGAGGAGGAAGGGAGCTACTTCAGCTTCACACACACACATGCGCACACAAACACACACTTTATTTTTACTTTATATTTTGTATTTTGTAGTTGTTTTTATATGATTATAAAAATTTATATGATTATTTTGTATTCGCTCTACACAGTATCCCACTCCCTCCTCTTGTCTTACTTCAGCTTTACACACACACACACACACACAACCACACACATACACACACACACACACACACACACATACACACAGAGAAACACTGCTCTGCCGGGAAACGTCTTTAATAGGGAACCTCTTTAATGATACTCAAGCATGCACACACACACTAATGGAATCACTGTTGTAAAGTAAAACAGCACTCCCCCCCCGCCCTATCATATTCCAACATGACCACGCACACCGTCCCACTTCTCCCTCCAATCCTCCAGCACTTCTCGGCTGGTCCCACTTTCTCTTAGAGATTGAGGAAGACATGCCTCTAGACTGTTCTGTTCTGTTGTGACATTTAGGTGGTGAAATGAACTTTCTTTAGATGTCCACACAGCTGATTCTCTGGCCATCTTTAAACAAGACTGTTCCTTCAGTTGTAATGTGTAAATGATTTTTTTAAACTCTATTTTTAGTTTCAGTATTACATTAATGTTATGTAAATTGTTTAGATTTTTTTTTTTTCAATTTAACAATTGAAACAGAGTCACAAATATGTTATCCATGCATTTCACAACTTGTCTTAACTATTGTCTTCGTCCCTAGGGTAAATTACAACAAAGTAAAAAAACAACAACAACAACAATTTAATTAAGTAGCCCACATACCCATTGTTATTAATTATTTGCAAAAACATCATTATAAAAATGAATCAAAATGTTCTGCTACCCCATTTCATTTAAGACAGCCACATGTAGGGTTGCAACTTCAAGGTTGAAAACACTTCGGACTAGAGGGTGTATTTCTATTTAATCTGTGGCAGAGGGAAAGTACCTGAATATTTTTATGATGTGCTGTGCTGGAGATAAAGCAGGCATCTGTGCCTAGAAGGATTAGAGGTCATATCTACAGAGAACTGAATGATGTCTCCCTGGATGTCTCCCACTCCAACGCAACTCACAATCAGCACTCAGTGTATCAGATAAGCCATCTCTTTGAGGTTGCTGAGAAGCCCTATCAAACTGAAGTCCTATTGACTATCAGGTTTATCAGGACTGGAGCTGCGGAAAATTTGCCATTTATCTGCAGCTCACATCAGTCCTGTTAAGCAGTGTAGAGATCAGGTCAGTGAAGCTTGAAGTTAGGCAAAAAAAAAAAAAATAAATTACCCGAAGAACATGGAGTTTGTGATATTGGAAGGTGCTTTAAAACCTGTTAGCATAGAAGAGTATGTGAACATGTTTTAAAGCAAACTTTGAGAAATGAAACTAGAACTGCTGCCTTCAACAACTCTCACTCTTGCAAGATCACATCGTCTTATATCCTGAAACCTTAATAAACACTGGCATCTGCCACTGCATGATTGTTTCTCTTTATCTTTACGTTACTATTCACAACCCACAAGAAAATCATTGACAATCTGATGACAGTAGGTTGATGTTCTTTGCTTAAACTTTGCTTAAAAACTTTGTGCAAGTCATTCTGTATAATCACAATTTCACAATTCCCAAAACTCATAGTCATCTCCCAGATATATCTAGAGAAGTAGCTCTCGAAGCTAGAAAAACTGCCAGATAATTATTCTTCAGTTGTCAGCTTTACTGTGGGAATGGGGAGGAAAAAGAAGCAAAGTAACATTTCATGAAGGAAAGAACATTAATTGAAACAAATTGCAAAGATATTAATTCATTATTCTTAATTAGATTTTTTTTAACCTATTTTATGGCTTTCATAACTTTAAGTGCTGGCTTAATTATTACTGTATTTACTGAATCAAGATTAAATTCACAATAACCCAAGTACAGTATTGTACACTTTGCAAATCAGCATGTCAGTTATTTGATATGGGGCTGCACTGTAAGTGCAAACCTTCATCAACCTGGTCTAACATAATATCCAGCTTTTTTTTTCCTTAGACAGCCTTAATTTCAGCCTTCATGCAGTCATGTGTGCAGCTGAATATTGGACAAGCAACATTGGAACCAAATTAACATATCAGGCCTGTCACACAATTGAAAGGTTGCTATCAGAAGTCTTAAATAGGGTTTACAACCACTTTTATAGAAAGTATGGCAATATATTGACTTTTCTTCTCAAATAGTGAGTGCCAGCAGTCTCCATCCCCATCAGTTCCTGGATGCTTCTCTTGATTGGAGTGCTTCAGTAGACATTATAACTTAGCTTGCTGCAATCAACAGGCCGGTAGTGATGAAGCAAAAAAAAATTCTTCTGAGAGATGTCTTTTTAAAATTATAGTACCGCCAGCACAAATAGGACAGGGTCCATGAACAGCCTTACCCTAAAACACTGTTAAAGATTTACTACAACATGTTAGTAGAGCTTCGGTTAGGTGGGTTTAGTGTTTGTTCGAAAACTCCAGTGATTTTTTTGAAGTACAGAATACTTCTCTTATGCCACCTTAGTGGCCATAATTGTCGTAAACATAATTGGTCCATTTAGTTAGCATGGTTGCATATAGGATATCCAGTGTATCATACACTGCAAATGATCTGGCACTTGCCATGATTTAAAATCTGACTTTCAGACATGATAGATAATTTGCCTTGTTTTAAAAATTACTTACTTGCTCTTAATACTTGATTTTATATCATAATCTTAAACTGAGCATGAGTATATCATTTTGTCTCTATTAGTCCAGAATCCTAAATTGGATAGAATAGCTCTTAAAATAAGCTAAATTAGTTATTTCACCAGACGTCTTACAAAATAAAACTTTTTTTAAGATTCTGTGTCAAACTCAGTTTGCTTGATTTAAGAACTGCACATAAGGCATCTGTTGAAAACATATTTTATTCAACGTATGTACAGATTTCAAATTTGTCCACACAATATGAAAGATAAAACATTTGTGAACCACAACTCATATCATTTGACAGTTGTTAAATGTAGCATGCCAGCATTATTGTGGCACAACAGAAACAGAATATTTGTTTATGGAAAATTTGATGGCTAATGTTTGTCACCAGAGCTGATGTAAGCTAGATTAGGGTGCATCCCTAATATGATTTCTCTGGGCAATAATATCACAAAGACTGTATTTTATGGGCACAAACACACTTTCCTTGAAACTAATAGAAAAGTATGAAGTATAATCAATGAGCTCATGTACTAATTCTGTAGCTTGGGCAAGAATGGGCACAGCTACTTCATATGCCAAAAAGTCTTGATTTAAATGTAAAGTTTCATAGCGCTGGAACTCAAAAGCAATGAAAGAGGAATTTATCAAAAAGATATCCTTTATCAGTCCAAACACTGGGAAAGTGCCATCCACATCTATAATAATCAAGGACTTCCCACTAATGTACTTATTGCCATTAAGAACATACCATTTCACTGACACAATGGATTGCGTGAACTCTATTCCCAAAAATTCTTTGACTTTTTTCTTAACATATTCAGTATTTGTAACAGCTGATACAGGCCCTGATTCAGTTTCATTTGCAAAAATTGGATGTTCAGTAGCTATTTCATTCTGACACCATTCAAGTAACTGATTGTGGTTTGCTAGTGATTTACAAACATTCTTAAAATTTAACTTGGAAGCCCACTGCTTAAAATAGCGGTGCTTTGCCTCAAAGCGAATGCACATACTCCTTATTAAAGGACCAAGGGATATAATTTGACTAGGAAGATGTAACATATAATGTTGCTTGGGTATTACATTGGCTTCAGGGAAAAGTTGTTTGAACTGATGCAGATGTTGTTCAACCATACGTCGGAGTTTCAATACAGTTTCAAAAGAAATAATGGGAGCAAGAACTATCTGAACTATCTCAATTAACTTAAGAATAAATTTAACATACTCATTGTCCACTGCATTTAAAAGAAATGGTAGTATTTTTAAAAGAATTAACATCTGCCCACAAGACTGTTTTAATTTGTTGTCGTTAGCTGCTAGGGTGGCGACACTAATAGGACATGGTTTATCCCGTATTTCGAGAGGTGAGTAAGGAAAATTTTGAATGGCTGAATTAAACTCATCTAATTCTATCTGTCCTAATAGAATAAGGTGTTTTAATACAAACTTAACTTCCATTGGTGCAACACCTTCAAAAATAACATGCATTATGTCCTGTGGAGTTTGTTTGATCAGGTCAAATGCAGGAAAATCAACTAGTCTGCTTCTTCTATTAATTCCATAAGTAGTTTTGAGTGCTGCTTTCAAATATTCTGTGCTTGCTTTATCTATTTCAAGACACTGCCTAATGTGTTTTGCCAAAGTTTTTTCCACAAAACTCCCCTCCTCAAAAATACATTGCATATCTTCAAATGTGCATTCACAGTGTCTACATTTGCTATGAGCAAAACCAACTCCTACTTTAAAGCCAGCAACCTCATGTTGGGCAAGTGTGTCTCCACATACAGCTATCACAGCACCAAACAACTCAGTTTCACCAGCTGATGTTTCAATCCTTACACCATTGTAAAGCAATGTTAAATCTTGAAGAATTCTTTTCAGTACAACATCAACACCCCACTGAGAAATGTCATTTGCTTTAGCAATAGCAAGAAGTCGTACTGCAGCCAACTTTGATCTAAATTTAGGATCAATATTACCCAAAGTATAATAAAACATGACCAATTTATTTGCAGAAGCATGGGACCCTAAGGGGTTACAAATTTCAATTTCATCCGTGTACAGTATTATTTGCAATGCATTAGGCCTTTGAGAAAATAATGGGTGAGATGTAAAGAGGGACCCATCAGTAAAATTGTAAAAGTATCCCTCTCTGTTTCTCTGTGGTGCAGTATTCAACATGGTGATGATTCTCACATTAGTCAATAATTGCTTTAGACTTTCAATTAGAGGTACATAGTAAAAACTTTTATTCCTTATGGACATGACCCTTGAAAGACCTTGCTTTACCCAGCAAATCTTCTGGGATACTACTACTTCCTCTGGGTTGACTACTTCCCGAGTGGCCGTATGTTGTCCATATGCAATGGTGGAGAAAGGATCCACGAACGTATCAAATGTAGCCAAAACATCATCTTGAAAGTGAGTGGTGAGGTCAGGATGCTCTTCAAACACCTTTCTCATTCTCTCCTTCACCGTATCCAAAAGAACAACTTGATATTGTTGCACTCCTGAGATTATATGGTTGACCATTCTCTGTAAAAATAGTTAAAACTAAAGTAAATTCTTCTACCATGAACAAGATATCTGTGTCTGTAGTGTGGGGCCAGGGGTAGCTCAGTGGTTAAGGCCTTGGACTACGGTTCGGAAGATCCCAGGTTCAAACCCCACAACCACAAAGTTGCCACCGTTGGGCCCTTGAGCAAGGCCCTTAACCCTCAACTGCTCAGATGTGTAATGAGATAAAAATGTAAGTCGCTCTGGATAAGAGCATCTGCCAAATGTAAATGTAGTGTATTTTCCAATTAAAACAAATATACCTGTGACAAGTGGCACTGTTCCTTGACACTGATGGCAAAAGCCGCCGCAGATCTGGCAATATCAGGTCTGGTTGTGGATGTTACAGCAACAGCTTCTTCCTTTAGCGCATAATAAAAAAAATTATATTCCTATTGGCAATTATACCTATTTGGACTCACTTTTATTGACTCACAAAATTAAAAACGTTCTGCCTCCGAGTGGCGCAGTGGTAAAACGCTCGCCCCATCATCCGGAGATCACTGGTTCGATCCCCGGGTGATGCTGTAACCTCTCACAGCCGGAGGCCTAGCTGATTGGCCAAGCTCTCTCAGGGGGGAGGGATAAAAGGTACTTAGTGCTCTCGAGGCGGCTCACAGTGCCTAATACCCCTATCTCACCTACAGTATGCGGCTTGACTTACGGTGGGAGGCGATGTTAGGCACCGTGAGCTGCCGCGATTGTCCGAGACGTTCCTTTAACGTTCCGCGTTTAATTAAACATGCTTAATTTTTCACACGAAAAGATGGAAACGTAATCACAGCGCAAAAACTCGCTCTGAATCATGATGAACCCTACTTACGGCCACAGTGCGAGACCGCGCAGGTGAGATAGGGGTATAACACCGCATCTCACAGCGAGTCAAACCGCATAGGTGATATAGGGGTATACAGCATTATAATCACTCAGAAAAATGAAAGATGCAGGGTTTGAAACTCCTATGTTTATTTTCTCATTTAACTAAATCAAATTTCATCATAAAATAAAACGTGTCAAAAGAAAAGTCCATCCAGTCATGAATGATGGTTAATGATCAATGAAACATATTTTAAACAAAAAGCAGTGAGCAGCTGGACATCAGGACGTAGAGCGTAAGTACGACGCGATGGCCTGGCAAGTGCAGGTCTGAGCAGGTCAAGAAGCTCCATAATCTGTTGCTTTGAAAGGCGAAACTTTTTTTTAAATATCCACCTCAGGCAAAATATGAAAAGGGCTGAAGTTTTCCCTAAAGGAAAAATAGACATGAACCACACGGCTCCGCGCACGGTGTCATCTTCAGTTTAGCACAACAACACGCTGTATCGCTGCCAAATAGTTTGCCACCTGTTCAATATTAAAAGTGATTGGCAATTTTAATGCATTAGTCACATTATGAAATAGGCTAATTAAAAGTCACTCTACTAGTTCTGATATTAAATAAAATAAAATTCATAAACAGGTCTAAAGTATATTCAATCATTAATATGACTTTGATAACGTGCCATAATGTGCTTCCATACACCGCTGATTTATAAAGACTGCTGCTCACTAGCGTCTTAAGCTGAAACTACGCTAAGAGTGAGTTAAGGTTGTTCCAGACCAACCTTACGATCGTGTGACTTAGCTAAGAGATACTTAGCGTAAGAACGTTTCGGGAAATGCGTCATAACGTTAAGAGAGAGGTTAAGGTACAACTTAAGAACTACTTAGTGATAAGAAGCTTTCGAGAAACCGGGCCCTGTTTAGTATTTAAAAAGACAAAAATAGTTTTTGCAAGACAAATTAAATTCAAGTTTAAGCATAAACCTAACTCCAAGCACCTGGCAAAAACGATATGTTTTCACTAAGTAAATAAGCAAGTTACTTAAGCTGGTGTAATTAGGGTTGGCCAATATGAACAAAAATCCATATCCTGGTATATTTTTATTTAATGATAAAAGGTATATATTTCAGTATTTTCTTGTACAAAATGCTTCAGGTTCAATTTAAAGTGAAAGGCATATCTGGTTGACGACATTACAGGCGGTCATCTGAATTTATAACTGAGACTGAAAAATGTATAAGTTTTTCATGTTTTCAAACAATGACTGAGGTAAAATTAATCTATTTATTTTATCTATGATGTAAACTAAAAAAAAATAAAGTGCCTGCTACAGGAACAACAGTAAACGAATTGGCTGGGGTCGCACACACAGTGGGAGAGGGGAACAGGTGCAGGTGTGTGTGAGAGACAGAAGTAGCTTAATGTAAAAGTCTGAGCAGTAGAAAACACAGTAGAATAAGTAAAAGTCATACAACCTCAAATAAAATTAAAATTGTTTTATTTAATTAGTTTAACACTTACGGTGACAGGACTGCCAGTAAGCTGAGGCTGCTGCGTTTCAGGCAAAGATGCACCAGTCAATATTTCCACAGTGCTGGTTGTTGCAGGAGTGCTACAGTTGGCAAAGACCGAAACACCAAAAACTTCCGAGCCTAAAGAGCGTGATGTAGATGTCGTCCTCCATCCTCTTGATGGGCATCCATTTGTCAAATACAGAGGGTGCGTCCGTTTAATGTGGCGAAAGAACGAGTTAAAAACTCTGAAATCCTGTTCACATCTATCTATTCCACAATAAACCCAAAAATCCTGACTTCGACCATGAACTGCATTTATGTGGCTAAGGAGGACCTTCAGAGTTAAAGCAACAAAGACGAAACATATCATACATCTCCAAACCGCCATTGTGAATCGCCTTCTTCTTCTTCTTCTTGTCGTCTACATTGCATGACCGTGAGGGATCATGGGAAAGGTAGGTGAGTGTTTTTTAAATACTATATTTATATTAAGTTATTCTAATTTAAAATGAGGCTATTTAATTAGTTTTTAGGCAATCACTTTTTATTTTATTATAGCTTTTTCAAAACAAGAATATATTTTTAATATATATTTTCTGCGTCTGCGCAGTGTCATTTATGTCGACCTTGATGACCTCATTTGCCGGCGACAAGAAAAAGTTATTTCCTGCTCTGGTACCGAAGAGATTTTATGAGAACATAGCAAACAGTTGAAGGTTAGTAACTTTAAGTTTATTTAAAATTTACGTTTTTGAAAACAACTATTTTAGGACCACGATACTATTAAGAAAGTTGCATTTTGTGATGGCTAGCTAACGTGCTACCTTGTTATACCCCTATCTCACCTATGCGGTTTGACTCACGGTGAGATGCGATGTTGGGCACCGTGAGCTGCCGCGGTTTCCCGCCGACGTTCCGCGAAGTTCTGCATGGTCCGCAAGCTTCCGATAGGGCCGCCAAAAATTTTTAATTTTTCATGCGGAAAGATTGAAACGTACTCGCAGCGCCAAAAACTCGCGGTGAATCTATTTACTGTACTTATGGCCACTGCGCGGAGGTGAGGTGAGGTGAGGTGAGATGAGATAGGGGTATTAGCAACTAGCATGGACAACTGGCAGGTCAACGCTTGCTAGCTTACTCCAGCTCCGTTTTTTTTTTACCAGGTACTGTGTGTCCAGGCTTGGGAAGCGAGCCAGAACAATAATCTTGGCATGGATACGTTTGACAACACCATATTGTCGGTATTGCAGGGTAAGTCACGTTTTTTAGTTTTGTAAGAAGATTGCCTAAGCATCTATTTCTGAAACTTCGAATGCGGGATTGTATATATACTGAAGTGTTCGTTAGAGTATAATCAGTCTGCGTCCCAGCCTTTTTTTTTTTTTTTTTTTTTTACAAAATATACCTGGAACCTTGTTGTGGACAGAGTAGTCCACAGTATTAAAGTGACTCTAAATCAGGTAATTTTCAGATTTAATTTCCAACAATGTTTTAATTAGTCTTTTATTCATTTAATTTTTAACACAAAGTATTCTGTAATTATTACTTACTATGGAAACATATAGTCAGAAATTGGTTTTGATATTTACAACCTATAATCAGTGCAGCAACAAAAACTAAGCTGTCATATAAAATGTAGTGAATTAGAATGACCAAATTGGCCTCAACAATGTAGTTGAGTATAGTAGAAGAAAATGTAAATAAAGTGTCTAAATCTGTACTTAAGCACATCAATTGAGCAAATGGGTTAAGTTGCATTATATTACTGACTTGATGTGGTTAAATTAAAAAATATGAACAATATGCAAGAGTTTTTAGGAATGGTGTAGTGTATTATATGATTTATCATGATTCTTTCATCAATTCATGACCTCTCAACTTTCAAAATAGTCATTGGTTGCAGGCCTAACACTTTCTTTGAATTCCAGCTGACTTTGTTTTTATTTATTTTTTTATTTTAATGCAGATAATGACTACTATGATCTGGATAACTGAGAACTTTCAGACATTTAAGAGAAATAAAAAAAAACAGACTAACATGTATTTGTGCTTTGAACATATAGCCAAATAAATGGTAACTCTTCGAGAGTTAAAAAAAAAAAACTAATTTTAAATTACCAATCTATTTACCAATCTACAGCTGCCAATATTGATGAGGAAGCTTTGAAAAGCTTTAGCCGGGATGACCTGAAGGATCTTTTTCCTGGCCCTGAAAATTTCCTCAAAAGAAAGAAGCTTTGGGATTTCATCAGTCAAAAGGTAAATACACAATATACAACAAATGCAATGATTACTGTACAAATTGTCTGACATTATTATTTCTCCTAATCTGTATTTTATTTGTTTTTATCCACTGCAACTGTTATAGTGTGAAAGTGTTACTGATCAAGATGCCAACACTTGTCATCGAAGTGGGAGAAAAGCCTTTCCTAGTGATGTGCCACAATGTCAGCCTCAAACCTCCACTCCCATTTCCTACACTGCTGATAAAATGATGAAAATGCCAGACCCACCAGAGTATGTGGTGTACACAGATTCAGAGCTGGATATGGTGCGCAGTCAGTACTTTGCATTGCTCCGCAATGGAAAGGAAAAGGACTGTAAGATGTCAAAGGAGCTCTGTTGCAGACTTATAAGGAACACCGTTACCAGCATGGTTGCAATCCTCCGAGCTAGTCCCATGGGGAAAGAAGTAAATTACCCCTCCAAACTTGAAATGAGAGCAATGTCACAGAAGATTGTTGAGTATTACCCTATGTTACGTGATGCTGATGCATACATGCCATACGTAAGTCATCCTTTTCACATTTAAAAAAACCAAAACTGAGTGAGACAACAATAAGATAAAATTATTTTTTAAATAAATGGTGTATCACAGCTGACCATCTACACCAAACTGTACAAGCGACTGCAAAACATGAGGTCTCCAAGGAAGAGGCAGGGTTCCATGCCACAACGAGGCAAAGCCAAGAAGACTCTTTTCAGCTCAGATGACACAGACATTGGGACAGACGGTGACCTAAGCGGTGAAACAAGTGATGGTACCATAATTCTTGAGAGCAATGATGACATCAGTGAGGACAATTCGAGTGCAGGTGTGTGCTGAAAATGTGCTGTTGTTGTACTAATTTTTAGACATCTAAAAACAAAAAGAGACCACAGTTGCCTTTAAATTTGGAAACATTGCAAGTTAGGCACAATATTGGATATTTGTCTGTACTTTCTAGTTATTTTCCTATTCTTAATTTAATTTTCAATTATTTTCCCCAGAGAAATCACCCCTATTGCAGTTACCCCCCAGTGTGTCAACAAAGCCAAGCAGTACCACCCTGGCTTCACTGACATCATCCAAGTCAGCTCGATGCTCCACACCCAGGACTGTTACAGCTCCACCTCCTCCAACTGCACCCCCAGAGGATGTTGTTGGTAAGTCTGCCATCACCCTTAGCTGCTTCTCAAAATGCTACAGTATCTGTATCTCCTTTTACAGATCAGTTCCACCATATATCTACAATAATAACCCCCTTACCTTGTTTTATATAAAGCCCTCATACCATCTTGTCAGCTGGCCATCAGTAACAGTATTACACTTGATGACCACACAATAGTAAAATATTTAAACATCTTGTAGTAGCTATAATTTATTGCAGATTGCGACTTTTAAATCCTGTGTCATGCTAGTTGCATCCATCATGCCTCATGAGTATTGTAGATCAAATTACCTAAAAGATTTTTATCCATTAGGTCACAGCCATCGTGAGTAGATGTTAGCTATAAACAGACAATACAACAAATTCAGACATTTTATTTTCCCCATAATTTTACAGGTGGGTATCTTAAACCTGCCTTTGTAAAGTAATAACTAAATTATTTTCAATAAAGACTTAACATAGAGCATTCAGGACCATGACATAACAAGAAGTACACACAGAAAAGAGTCAGTTCAGTACAGCCTTGTTGAACATGCATTTAACCTAAGCACTAATGATAATAATTATCAATTATAAAAACAGTAATTTGAAGAATTTCATTGTCTTTAAGACTTAGATTTTTTTGTCAGTCTAGTAATACCATGCCTTATTATATTTATATTGACAGTTACAATTACTTTCTGCTTTTTCCCATATGAGATCATGACAGTCTGAAGATGCAGGCAAGGCACTACAAAACCTTGAGCAACATGTACAAGAAGTCCAATGCAAAACCCAACCAAAGCGATGTTGCTCAGATTTTGGACCTTGAATTTGAGGCCAGGCGAGCTTTCATTAATTCAGATGTTACAAGGGAAGAAGACCGACCCACAAAAGTCTTTGAGGCATACCCATGCTTCAAAGACATTCAAAATGTAAGTTTAACTACCTTAACTTGAATACCTTTTTTTCCTAGGATAGGTTTAGTTAATGGTTGACTAACTGAGCTAAATTTTTTATCTTAGGTTATGGGTGAACTGTGTCGCATTGTTGGTGGCTCCAACCGCAAATTTATAGAGGAAATGAAGGGTAGATGGGCAGAGTTTTGTTCTAAGGTGCAGGTCTATGGTGTGTGGAAGAAAATCTTGAAACCTCCTCTTCCCTTGGATGTGCATGGAGGTAAATTGCCTTTCCATGCATTAAATCCATACATCAAGCATGTTCAACCTATTTCATTAAGTGCCATTTATCTGTCCATAGTGGAATTCACTATTGCCCTCTTCGATGCTCTTCCATCACTTTTTCCTTCCCCAACTACACCACCAAAGCGGCTGGGAAATGCCAGTGAGGCTCTCCTTCATATCCTTAAGGTGAGAGCGGTTGTTAATACTTTAACAGCCACTAACATTTATTCCATTTACTTTTATTTTTGTGCATATTCATACATAAGAGGAGCAGCTTAAAAGTTTAGTTCAGCAGAGATTTCATTCAAGATTCTTTTGTCATTACAGAACAAAATTACATTGCAATCAGGACACAAGTAGAGATTTTTTTTTTTTTTTAAGTAACACCTTCAGCAAACATTTCTTTAACGTCTCTCTAACAGAGATAAAAGAAGGTTGTTAAATAAATAAAAATAAAGATGATTTATAAAGTCTTTGCAAACTATAAAATAACAATACATTTCATGCTCACAGTTCAGAAATTTTAAACAAATTTCACTGTTATTTTAATAATTGTATTTCATTCTGTTCCAATAGTAAGTCAGAGCATTGTAAACTGATAGTGCAATTCAGTTGTTAGTTGCTTAAGCAGTATGGTTGCACAGTGCTGCTTCCTTTTTTTAAATCCTTCAACATTTTATCCTTTTTTTTGTTCTATTCTAGCCCGGTGAAGATGCTATGTTATACCTGCAGAAGCGGCCCCTCTCCTCCCCGGTGCTGCTTTTTGATGGAACATCCACCATTGTTGCTGTGGGAAACGTACCAGTGAGCACTCTTCCATTGGAGGAATTTTGGGAAGGAATGTTGGTGTTAATGGCATATTACTACACTTTGCACTTAACATACCCAAAATGTGTTGCAACGCTCCTCTCTGTCATACAAACTGAGGTTATCTGTGATACCATCCATAATCAAGATGCCACTAGCACATATAAAAGAGCAATAGCTGAATGGAAGTCCTTCTTTGGAAAATAGGTGAATGTGCAGCGTTTTATCAGGTCAGATGGGGTTGTTTGTTTTATAGTACCTCTGTGTAGCTTTTCTTCATGACTTGGCTAGCAATGTTCTGTGTTTATTTGCTAGAAGAGCTCTTAAACAGCACTTCACCTGAAGCATGTTAAGGTTTAACTAAGCACTTTTGTTGATTGTGCTGTTATTATTGCAATGTGTGATTGCCATGTAATTTGCATTTGGGCCTTTAGTAGTATTTTGTAGTAGCTTAATTTTGTAGTATTGTCAACAATATATCGTTTAGTGAGCTTAATAAATGTTGACTATTATCGTACTGCTGTCCAGGTTGTGATTTCTGTAGAATACAGTATATTCTAAGAATAAGAACTGGTTTAAAGTTTTTTGGGCTTAGTCTTAATATGGATTTTGGTTTATTTCAAGATGAATCAACTTGTTTCAAAATGTAACTTTATATATTGCACTAATACTGAGTAATTTTACTTAAAATATTGTCTTGTTCTAATGCATTACTTTATGAACATTAAAAAAACACTTACATTTAGTATATTTCACTTACTATTTGGATGTATTAAGCTTGATTGCAAGTATTTTTATCTAAAAATCAGCATTTTTCAGCTTATTTTTGCCTCTTTTAAATACTCAATTAAGATGACTTATTTCTTGATTTAAAAATCTTATTTCAAGATTTCTTATCAAGTAAAATTTACTTGCTGCATGGACAGATAATTTTACTAGTTTTAGGTAAATTTTTTATCAAATGTAGTAACTGTTTCTTATTTTTAGACTAGCAATTTTTGCAGTGTATGCTTCTCATTTCAGCAAGTGATCAAGATGCATGAGGTCTTGCTTACAGGCCAGAGTGTAAAACACAAAGTAGTAACCTTAAAAGTTGAGTAGGGGATACATTAATGTCTAAAGGTTACAAAGATCAGCAAAAGAACAGGTTCAGACTGTTTGATCCATTGTGTGTTGGAGAGCAGTTCTTGAAGGTCAGGTCACAATAAAAACAAGAGGGGGGAGGCACAGTAGTCAACATTAAGTAAAATTATTCAAAGAAATAAAGAAATTGTATAAGATGTCCAGCTCCTTAGTGAACTGTATTAGGAGAGCAGGTGTGTAGATAATATTAATAAGAAGACAAAAATAGAGGAAAATAAACTCTATTAATGTGATGTTTTCTTAAAAAATTTGGACATCTGCTATCAGACCTATTGGGTAACTCTGACAACGTGTTCATAGTAGGAGACTTTAACATTTATGTAGATGATGCTAACGACGCTTTAGCCCTCGCATTTATGGACTTACTAAATTCCTTTGGGGTTAAAATATAAATGGATCAACTCACCGCTGTAATCATACGCTAGATTTAATTATATCCCATGGTATAGATGTCTCTAATATAGAGATTTTACCTCAAAGTGATGATATCACAGATCATCACCTCCTGATATATACTCTACCGATAGAACAGATGTGTCTCCCCACATTATCGATTTGTTAGAAATATGAATCCGACTACTAAAGACAGATTCACAAGTAATCTGCCGGATCTATCCCAATTACTTATTAGACCCCTAAATGCAGATGATCTAGATGAAGTGACTAGCAGCATGGCCACTATTTTTACAGGACATTAGACACTCCCATCAGATAAAAAAAAGTTAGAGATAACTCTAACTTGGTACAATAGTCAAACTTGCGCCCTAAAGAGAGCAACCCGTAACCTCAAGCGAAAATGGAGAAAAACTAAATTAGAAGTTTTTCGAATTGCATTTAACGACAGTATGTGCAGCTATAGACTCTAAAAACTGCTAGGACCAAGCGTCTTAGCCAAATGATAGCAAGAAACCAAAACAATCCCAAGTTCTTATTAAGTACAGTGGCTCGCCTAACAAAACCTAAGATGCCTGCAGAGAGTACTCCACCATTTTCGTAGTGAAGACTTTATGGACTTCTTTAATGAAAAAATCGATAGCATAAGAAAGAAAATAACGGAGGTTCAACCTCTAATAGTATCTCATGATCTAGTTCAGCCTAAAGTTTCACATTTAGTTTTTTAGTGCTTTACAGGTGTAGGACAGGGAGAGCTTTATAAACTTATCACCTCAGCTAATTCAACAACGTGCCTGTTAGACCCAATCCCATCCAGATTTTTGAAAGAAGTGATGCATACTGTTGGAGAGCAACTTTTAAAACATTATTAATTCCTCATTATGTCTAGGTCACATCCCTAAACCTTTCAAGTTGGCAGTTATTAAGCCGCTTCATAAAAAATCTAATTTGGACGCAAATGAAATAACAAATTATAGCCTGATTTCAAACCTCCCCTTCATATAAAAAATATTAGAAAAAGTAGTATCAGCTCAAATATGCACATTCTTTCAGGAACACAACATCCTTGAAGAATTTCAGTTAGGTCTCAGGCCCCATCATAGTACAGAAACTGCACTAGTTAAGATTGCAAACGACTTGTTTTTAGCTTCGAACCAAGGCTGCATCTCAATACTAGTCTTGCTTGATCTTAGTGCTGCATTCAACACTATAGATCATAATATTCTTATAGATCGCTTACAAAATCATATAGGTATTCAGGGACAGGCATTAAAATGGTTTAGATCATACCTGTCTGATCGATACCATTTTGTAAATCTAAATGGAGAACTGTCTGGTGTAATGCCAGTGAAATACTGTATGGGGTTCCACAAGGGTCAGTTTTAGAACCTCTGCTGTTCTCATGTACATGCTTCCCTTGGGTAACATCATTAGAAGACATGGGATTAGTTCCCATTGTTATGCTGATGATACCCAATTATATATCTCAACAAAACCAGACGAAATACCTAAATTGTCTAGATTAATCGAGTGTGTCCAGGACATAAAAGATTGGATGACCAATAACTTTCTTTTACTAAACTCAGACAATACAGAGATATTACTCATCGGCTCAAAAACCAGCACACAACAGCTTTCACAATTCAGCCTGCGTTTAGAAGGATGTACTGTTACTACTAGTCCTACAATAAAAGACCTGGGCGTAGTATTAGACAGTAACTTGTCCTCTGAAAATCATATTTCCAATATCACAAAAACAACCTTTATCCATTTTAGAAATATCGCCAAACTTAGGAGCATCTTATCCGTATCTGATGCAGAAAAGCTAGTTCAATCATTCATGGCCTCCAGACTGGACTATTGTAATGCATTACTAAGTGGTTGTCCTGTCCTCAATAAACAAGCTTCAGTTAGTCCAAAATGCAGCCACCAGGGTTCTCACTAGATCCAGAAAATATGATGATATAACCCCAATATTATCATCCCTGCACTGGCTACCTGTTCAGTTTAGAATTAATTACAAAATAGTATTACTTACATACAAGGCTTTAAATGGTTTAGCCTCCACATACCTAACCAGTCTTCTGATACGCTATAATACACCACGCTCCTTAAGATTACAAAACTCTGGAGTTCTTGTAATTCCCAGAATTTCAAAATCTACAAAAGGGGTAGGGCTTTCTCATATTTAGCTCCAAAGCTTTGGAATAGCCTTCCAGACAGTGTTCGGGGCTCAGACACAGTTTCCCAGTTTAAAAGTAGACTCAAGACACATCTCTTTAATCTGGCATATGCGTAACTCATCCTACAGTATAACTTCATACTTCAGTACATCTATCCTGAATGGCAACTACGCCAATTCTCTCCATCTGTTCTGTATTTCTCTACCCATCCCGAGGCATTTGGAGATTGTACCAGCTTCAGTAGACAAAGGCCAACCCTGCGAGGATCCTGAGGCATCCTGTCAGGAGCGATGGCTTGGTGGATGGATCCAGAAGCAGGTGCAGGAGCAGCACGCGAGTAGCTCTGGTCGAACACTGTAGGTGCGTGACTGAGTCAGCAGGTGCGCGCGCTCGGGGCCGTGAAATCCGTATGCGCGGAGTAAATGCAGGGGCGTGGCGGTGTGCCGTAGTCGGGAGAGCGTGAGCTTGAGTCTGAGCCGTGAAATCCGTCAGCGTAGCGTCAATGCCAAAACGTGAGGACAAGCCGTGGTCGAGAGAGAGCGAGCGTGGGTCTGAGCCGTGAAATCCGTCAGCGTCTTAATGGACAATTGTCCACTTAGTGGACAATTGATGACGCGTCGTAGCTGGGAAACGTGGAACGTAGGGTGGATCTGTCGCATGGACGAGGGGAGTAGGAGTCGAACTGCACATGGGTTGATTATCCTGGTGATGTTGAAGGGTCCGATGAAACGGGGGGACAGCTTGCGTGAAAGGGTTCTCAAGGGAATGTCCTTAGTGGCGAGCATGACTCGGTCTCCTACCCGGTATCTGGGGGCCTTGGTGCGGTGGCGGTCTGCCTGTTTCTTATAAGAGGAGCGGGTTCGTAGCAGGGTGCGTCTAGCGCGTAGCCATGTTTGCTTGCAGCGGCGGACGAAGTGTTGGGCTGACGGGGTCTCCACCTCTAGTTCCTGGGCTGGGAAGAGTGGAGGTTGGTAGCCTAAGCAGCACTGGAACGGGGACAAGCCTGTCGACGAGGAGGGCAGAGAGTTGTGGGCATACTCAACCCAAGGGAGGAATCTGCTCCAGGTGGTCGAGTCCCGAGTTGTCATGCAGCGGAGGGAAACCTCTAGGGCTTGGTTCATCCGCTCGGTTTGTCCGTTGGACTGAGGATGGAATCCAGACGATAGACTGGCAGTCGCTCCGACAAGTCTGCAGAACGCGCCCCAAAAGCGAGAGGTGAACTGAGGGCCCCGATCCGAGACGACGTCTGTGGGCAGACCATGGAGGCGAAACACGTGAAGGACTAACTGCTCCGCAGTCTCCTTGGCGGAGGGCAGCTTAGGGAGTGGGACGAGATGCACTGACTTCGAGAAGCAATCTACTACGGTCATAATGCAGGTGTTGCCATCGGACAGAGGCAGGCCAGTGACAAAGTCGACGGAGATGTGTGACCAAGGACGGCGGGGGATCGGTAGGGGTCTGAGAAGACCGGCAGTTGGTTGGTTGTGAACCTTAGCTCGGGCGCAGATGTCGCAGGCTGCCACGAACCTGGAGACGTCCCTTCCTAGCATGGGCCACCAGAATCGCTGTTGGGTAACGACACGGGTCCGGGCGGCCCCTGGGTGGCAAGACAGACGGGAACCATGGGCCCATTCCAACACCTGAGAACGTAGACCGACGGGGACGAAGAGGCGATTCGGGGGAACATTGCTTGGGCCGGGCTCCAGGGTCAGAGCCTGCTGGACCTTGGTCTCGATGTCGAATCTTAAGGCTGCGATGAGACAGGAGGGAGGTAAAATGGTGTCGCGTGGAATGGGGTCCTTAGGAGAGGGAAACTGGCGCGATAGGGCATCTGGCTTAACGTTCTTAGAGCCTGGTCGATAGGAAAGAACATAGTTAAAACGTAAAAAGAATAATGACCATCGAGCTTGACGTGCGTTGAGTCTCTTGGCGGAACGAAGGTACTCGAGGTTCCTATGGTCTGTCCATACCAAAAATGGAAGCTCAGTTCCCTCTAGCCAATGTCTCCATTCCTCCAGAGCCAGCTTGATGGCCAAGAGTTCTCTGTCTCCTACGTCGTAATTCCTCTCAGCTGGGGATAGGCGACGGGAGTAGTATGCGCAAGGGTGCATTTTATTATCCTGGGCGGGCCTCTGGGAGAGAATGCCACCAACCCCGGTGTTGGAGGCGTCGACCTCCACCACGAACTGGCGAGAAGGGTCGGGGATAATGAGGATGGGAGCAGAGGTAAATCTCATCTTGAGCTCGGCGAAAGCCTTCTCCGCCTCCGTGTTCCAATCGAAACGGGTCTTCGTGAAGGTCAGGGAGGTGAGTGGGGCGACGACAGAGCTATAACCCTGGATGAAGCGGCGGTAGAAGTTGGCGAAGCCCAGGAACCGTTGTAGGTCTTGTCGTGAGGTCGGAGTGGGCCAATTGGAGACTGCCTAGACCTTGGCTGGCTCCATCTCGATCCTGAAAGGGGAAATGACAAAGCCCAAGAAGGTGGTGGAGGATGTGTGAAACTCGCACTTCTCTGCTTTGACGTAGAGGTGGTTTTCCAAGAGCCTTTGTAGGACTTGACGGACATGACGTCGATGTTCCTCCAGGTCGTGGGAGAAAATTAAAACGTCGTCTAAGTAGACAAACACGAAGACATTAAGAAAGTCGCGCAGGACGTCGTTAACGAGGGATTGGAAGACGGCAGGGGCGTTGGTCAGGCCGAAGGGAACGACCAAATATTCGTAATGTCCTGTGGGTGTGTTAAAGGCCGTCTTCCATTCGTCCCCCTCCCTGATACGGACCAGGTGATAAGCGTTCCGTAGATCAAGCTTGGTGAAGATGCCAGCCCCCTGGAGAAGTTCAAAGGCGGTGGTCATGAGAGGAAGTGGGTAGCGGTTCTTAACGGTGATCTCGTTGAGACCCCTATAATCGATACAGGGGCGTAGGGACCCATCTTTCTTCTTCACAAAGAAAAATCTGATGTATGTGTCCATGACTCCTCTCTCTTGGTGGGTTAGGGAGTATAAGCGACCCTTCGGAGGTGATGATCCTGGGAAAAGGTCGATGGGGCAGTCATACGGTCGATGTGGTGGAAGCGACATGGCCCGGGTCTTGCTAAAGACCTGCTTGAGATCATGATAATCAGAGGGGACTTTGGAGATATCCGGAGTCTCCTCTGGTTTGACCGGGGTGGGGAGTGCGTGATGCGCGAAACGAAGGCATGAAGTGGCACAGGAGGGGCTCCAACCCGTAATGACCAGCCTGGTCCAGTCTATCTGGGGGCCATGGAGAGTTAACCAGGGGAGGCCCAGGACCAGGGCGGCATTAGATTTTCTTATGACAAAAAAACAGATCTCCTCAGAATGATTTCCTGATGACCTCAGAGTGAGCGGAAGCGTTCTCTCCGTGATGGACGGGAGGGAGCTCCCATCTAGGGCCTGGACTGCCAGAGAAGTGCTTAGGGGTGTGCAGGGAATCCTGAGAGCCTTGACTGCAGCAGCGCTGATCAGGTTCCGGTCGGAGCCGGAGTCCACGAGAGCCTGAATGGAGTGAGCTTGGCCGTTCACGATTAGCGTTACAGACAGCAGGGGGCGATGTTCTGGGAGTCTGTTGGAAGGAGCGCCCTCTAGGGCTCCCAGTCTGACTAGAGGGCGTTTCCTTTTACCGGGCAGTCTCTAAGAATGTGATCGGAACTACCGCAGTAGAAACAGGCTCCTTCCAGGCGGCGGCGGCGTCTCTCCTGTTCAGAGATGCGGGTTCTGCCCAGCTGCATGGGCTCCTCCTGGTCGCTCTGAGATGGGGGAGAGGATGGGCGAGGTGCTCTGGGAGGAGGTGATCTCCTAGCAGGGGGAGACCTCCGGGTAGGGCGTCTGGAACGAAGACGTGAGTCAATCCTCCCCGCAAGATCCATAAGTTCGTGAAGGTCTGAGGGAAGTTCACGGGCGACTAGTTCACCTAGGGCTCTGTTGTTCCATCCACTCGAGGCGGCTAGTGTCCTAAACTCAATAGCGTAGTCGTACGCAGAGCGTGATCCTTGGCGAAGGCGCCGTAGTCTGGTCCCGGTCTCCCTGCCAACGTGAGAGCGGTCAAAGACCCTCCTCATCTCTCCTGAAAAGCTCTCAAAGCATGAATCGCGGGCGTCCCAGAGGGCCGTACTCCACTCCCGGGCTCTTCCGGTGAGGAGCGTGATCACGTAGGCCACCCGGGACCTTTCTGAAGAGAAGGTGGAGGCCTGTAGTTCAAAGATTAGTGAACATTGAGACAAGAACGATCTGCAGGTTCCTGGTTCCCCTCCGTAGGTGGGAGGGGCCGGTAGGCGTGGCTCGCGTGGGGGATCTGAGGTTACGACCTGAGCTGTGGGCGTCTGGAGATGCTGCACGCGGGCTGTGACATCAGCTAGCGTCTGCCTGGTGGTGACGAGCTCCTCCTGGTGTTTTCCAAGGAGCGCGCCTTGACTCTCCAGTGCCTGTCTCATTCTGTCCAGTCGTGCTGGATCCATGATGGCTGGATTATTCTGTCAGGAGCGATGGCTTGGTGGATGGATCCAGAAGCAGGTGCAGGAGCAGCACGCGAGTAGCTCTGGTCTACTGCGGCGAAACAACACACAATAATCCAGCGGCGAGGCAGCGCGCTGCGCTTCTTTATAAGCTGGGTGAAATCAGCGCCAGATGGGAAACCGGTGTGCCGGCGAGGCGGTCCGGGAGGAGCGATGACAGCGTGGGAAAGCATGACCACGTGATGGGAGCCTGACAGCGTGGGAAAGGAAATGTCAGATAAATGAGACGGTCTTTGATCAGCGCGGAGCGCTGAGAGCGTGACACATCCAGAGAAGGACATGCTCCAGCTGGATTCTGCCTTATTATGATTGGAGCTACACATCCTGCTCCTGTGCTCCCAGTGATCCAGACCCCATCTGCCCTCTGCACCTACTGACTCCTCCCTATGCTGAACTGGACTTCATGTTAATTTAAAGAATTTCTGTTATATTGTACTTTCAGCTGCATAACACACATGATGTTATATTATCTCTATCTGTTATCACCCAAATGAGGATGGGTTCCCTGTTAAGTCTGGTTCCTCTCAAGGTTTCTTCCTATTGCCATCTCAGGGAGTTTTTCCTTGCCACTGTCGCCGTCACCCTTGGCTTGCTCATCAGAGAAATTTCATTCATTCATCTCAGAGACACATTTTTCTCACACATACACAATTTATTATTATTATTATTATTTATATTTTTTGATGAATTTCTTTCATTTTTGTCAAGCTGCTTTGAGACAATGACCATTGTTAAAAGTGCTATATAAATAAAATTGAATTGAATTGAATTACTGTTAAGATGAGCATGTGCAAGAGGTATAAAGCACCTATTTAATTGTTTATGACAATTCATGTTTATGAATATGCTCAGTGATGGTAAAAACATTCTTTTTATATCAATAATTATAAGCAAAATTGCAGTCAATAACACTCATTAAACTTGTTTACTATATTAGATAGCTAAGAGATACCCGTGACTTTGGAGTTGTTTGCCATATTCAGATGCCAGGCACGACTGTGATTGCCTGGATAATCGACAAAGGGGGAAACAGGCCATCCATCCTATTCAAGAGCAGAGCCAATTACACTTTCTCAGATACCTGTCTACAAGTGCATTATTGGCATTGGCAAGATTAAGACTTTCTCTTAAGACTTTCTCTGTCTGGGCAAAACCTTAAAAAGTTCATAATCCTCCTCACAAGTGCATCTGAGACACAATACACCAAAACCAAGCTTCTAAGGCAGGCTTTTGAAAAAGCCACTTTAGATCTAATGTCAGACAGTCACAAAGGTTGAGTGACATTTTTTTGTCAGGTTTATCAGATTTTTCTTTGAAGTCGTTATAAAAAAAAAGCTATAAAAAGCTGTCCTATTGCTTTGAGGGGTAGTTTGTTCATTTTGCACATTGGGAATTTTAGTGTGCAGTTCTTACATTTTTGTCTCACCTGTATGAAAAGTATACATTGGTTACTTCCCAAGACTCATGAATTCAAAAACATCTATCCAAAAAAAAAAAAAAAACCATGAAAGGTCATTTCCAACTATTGCTTTGACCCATAGTATTTTTAAAGGGTTATGCCCTTAGCGCAATATGTGTCATAGCATGGGCCAGAGGTTATATACTATATACTATACAGTATATATACAGTACAGTGTGTGTATATATATATATATATATATATATATATATATATATATATATATAATAATGCAATAATCCCCAACTCTGCATCTTCAACATTGTAAGCATGAATAAAATTTTCACATGTACAAATTCCATTAAAGACCAAATCTACATACAGTATGTTATTAAACAACACGCTACACTCCCTGACCAAACAGTAAAAGCCTTTATTTGCCACATGCACAATACAACCTTCTAAACAGTAACCCAAAGCTCTAAATGTTGGGCCACTGCTGCCCAGCACTATGATTCACTGGATATATATATATATATATACAGTACAGTGTGTGTATATATATATATATATATATATATATATATATATATATATATATATATATATATATATATATACACAAAAACAAATTAGCAAACTAAAATAAATAATCTTTATATATATACATATAAAGATTATTTATTTTAGTTTGCTAATTTGTTTTTGTTCATTATTTTGCCAATACAGGCAATTTTGGAAAAGCCAGAGGAAGTCCATGCAAAAACAATAAACAAGCACAACCACACACAAAGAGGAATAGCAGCTGTGAGGCACTAAGGTTACCTGCTGCACTAAAGTGCTGCCTGTGACATATTGTATCAGTGACATTTCCAGTTCAAATCAGTCCATTAATGAATGGAGGTGTAGTGGTTAGCACTGTCACCATGCACCTCCAGCGTTGTGGTTCGGGTTCGATTCCCGTCTCTGTGTGCATGGAGTTTGCATGTTCCCCCTGTGCTTGCCTCCCACAGTCCAAAGACCTGCAGATTAGCCTAACTGGTATTTTCAAATTGCCCGCAATGAGTGTGTGTATGGGTGTGTATTGGCACCCTGTCCAGGGTGTACCCCGACTTGTGCCCTAAGTCTCCTGGGATAACTTTTGGCCCCCTGCACCCCTGAATATAGGATAAAGCAGTACAGACAATGAGTGAGAGAGTGTATTTTCAAGTATCCTAAACTTAGAAGCAAATGAATATGTACACCTGTGTTTTACCATCCTAACCTTATAATAATGTATGGCTCAATTGTTCTTACATTAAATATTTAAATAAATCAACAAGAACACTCCCAATCATTATATGACTCAAATAATAATATTTTATTTTGATTAATTTAATTAATAATATATTGAATAATCCCAGTGCAATAATAATAATGCAATAATCCCCAACTCTGCATCTTTAACATTGTAAGCATGAATAAAATGTTCACATGTACAAATTCCATTAAAGACCAAATCTACATACAGTATGTTATTAAACAACACGCTACACTCCCTGACCAAACAGTAGAAGCCTTTATCTGCCACATGCACAATACAACCTTCTAAACAGTAACCCAAAGCCCTAAATGTTGGGCCACTGCTGCCCAGCACTATGATTCACTGGAAAATAAAACTGTGAAATGTTCCCTGATCCAATTTGCAATGCTGGAAATATCAACACACAAAAAAAATCCCCCCAAAATTATTGGAAAAGGTTGATTGCCCGCAACCTGTTTATAAATTAACCTATCATTCCTTTTTTATATGCCCACAGTGAAAAGGTTACATATGGCATTTTGCAAGGGAAAGATGTCTCCTAGGTAATCCATCACAAAATAAATCTATTTTACCTTTTAATCTTTAAACTTTAATCTTTCTTATTTTTAGTACTGCCAAAAACAAATCAAAACAAACAAACAAATGATGAACCCTAGTCTTGCTAGGGCTTTCGGGCATCATCCACCTCATCTTCACCTGCAGGGACAAAGTAGTTTAAAACAAAATGCAGAATTGACAAAAGCTGCCACACTGTAAACCCGAATAAGTTGTCAAAACCCAAAAATTTGAGGTCATTAGTTACATTTCAATTTTAAGTAAACAGAACTATCAGGTTTTGAGTTTGTTGTACTCACTCATATCAATCGTTCTTTACTTGCATTATTGAGTAGCCTAACTCATACTATTTAATAGCAATTATAATTTTTTTTTGTTGGTGCAAATCAAATAAATAGTTGTTGGTCTTTTGGCTGCTCCCAGCAATGGGTCGCCACAGCAGACAATCCAGTCCGCACACAGGCATGGCACAGGTTTTACACCAGATATCCTTTCTGACGCAACTCTCCTATTTTATCAGGGCTTAGGACAGGCATATTATCCAGTTGTTGTGAATCAAACCCAGGCCTTTCGCATGGCCTGTAAAACACCTACCACTGAGCTACCAGTGCCCTATTTCTCTGATGACCTCAAAAATAGCTACAAAAACACAAAATAGCTAGTTTGAAAGATTTTAAGTTGGTGGAACTTTAAGTACTTACAATTACTTAAAATATCAAATTTGTTCAGCAAACTTGAAAAGTGTAATTTCTACAAACTCAAATATCAAAAAGATCTAAATACTCATTAAGGTCTATTAATTCGAACTTATTGTAATTATTCAAGTTAACAGTACTCAATATGTTTAATTACTTAGAGCATTAGGGTTTACAGTGCAGGTGGAGCTGGGAGAGAAAGGACATGAAAAAGCAACACCTTCAAGAAGATGAGGCAAAATACAGCAAAGTAACAAAGCATTTTAAAATTTACTTTAGCTTTCGGGTTGGAAAGACATGGCAGTACTTACAATTACTTAAAATATCAAATTTGTTCAGCTAACTTGAAAAGTGTAATTTCTACAAACTCAAATATCAAAAAGATCTAAATACTCATCAAGGTCTCATCATTAGCTTTCGGGTTGGAAAGACATGGCAAACATGACCATAACTAAGTAGTAATGTTGTTCGGTGATAGAGTGTGCGTAGTGCAGGTCTTGCTTCTGTAAAAAGAGCTCAACAGCAGGTACACTTATTACACTGTTGCCTTGGGCTTCCAGGGTGGAGGATTTGAGTCCCATCTTCAGGTCTCTGTGTGTGTGTCATCCCTGTGCTTGGTGAATTTCCACAGTCCAAAAATATGCAGATTAGGTAAACTGGCATTTCCAAATTGGCAATAATATGTGAGTAACTGTGTGTGCATGCCTGTGCCCTGCAATGGATTGGTACCCTGTTCAGGGTGTATCCTACCTTGTACCCCTAGTCCAGGAAAACCATATAGAGGGTGAGTAATAAATCCTGAGCGATTTCTAAATGGATCAGCAGGCCAGGCCATGATAGTCTGATTGCTATGGTTTTATACAGGTGTCCTGAGTTAATTACTATAACTGTTTTTGTTTGTTTGTTTGTTTGTTTGTTTGTTTGTTTTTTAGGTCTGAGTTGGCCACATCTTTAAAATCATTGTTTAAGTTATTTTCCAAAATAGTAAAACAAGATTCCAGAAACCAGGTTGGAAAAATAAGTACCCCATATTTCAGGAAACCATTAGCAACAATAAAATTCAAGATTTTTATTGTCATATATACCCACGTACAATGAAATTCTTATTTTGTCTTAGCCTCTTAAGAAAAAGGGCAGTGAACAATAAAATTATAGTGTTCAAATTAAAATTTTATTTGTCACTTACACAGTCATACACAGTACAATGTGCAGTGAAATACTTATATGACCGATAGTGACCTTAAAAAAATAAAAGCTTATAGGTCCAGCCCCGCTTGCTGTCGATTGAGTGCAGGTCAGGAAGCTCGATGTGGATAATGCGCTCAGCTGATCACACCACCCTCTGTAGAGCTCGTCTGTCCTGCATGGTGCTGTTTCCGAACCAGGTCGTGATGTTTCCCATCAGGATGCTCTCCATAGTGCAGGAGTAGAAATTCCTAAGCACCTTAAAGTCGGAAGTCTCTCAAGCATCTGAGGTGGTAGAGACGTTGTCGGGCCTTTTTCACCACGGTAAACAGGACCATGACAGGTCCTGCGTGATGTGAACACCAAGGTATCAGAAGCTGTCCACTCTCTCCACTGGGCTACTGTTAATGACTGGGGTCTGGTAGCTCCTCTCCTGCTTTGTACTAAAGTCCACTATCAGCTCCTTTGTATTGCTGACATTCAGGAGGAGATTGTTCCTCTGGCACCAGTTCTCCAGATTTCCAAACCCCTCTAGGTAGGCCGTCTCATTGTTGTTCGTGATCAGGCCCACCATGACAATGTCGTAAGCAAACTTGATGACGGCGGTGGAGTTGGTAGTGGCGACGCAGTCGTAGGTGTACAAAGAGTACAGCAGGGGGCTCAAAACACAACCCTGGGGGGCTCCAGTGCTGAGAGTGAGGGAGGCTGAGACATGTCCACCCAGCCTTAGTGCCTGTGGTCTGCCAGTTAGGAAGTTGGAGATCTATTGACACATAGATGATTTTTTACTTCATTTAAACATGAAGTAAAAAATGCAGGACATTGTTAGTTTTTGACAACATTTTGGAGATATTTTGCAAAATTGCTTTAGTCCTTTGATTTTAGAGGGCAACTGTTTATGAACAGGTCTCTTAAGATCCTCCTGCAGCATCTCCGTAGGGTTGAGGTCTGGACATCTGAGCCATTTCAACTCCTTTTTTTTTATTTTTTACTCATTTCAACTTCAGTGCTTTGCTCTGCTTGAGATTATTGTCCTCCAGTTTTTCAGATCTTTTGGCTGCTAGACCAAAACTATGCATGGGCTATATGCATGTTGATGTCCATGACCTTGATGATCTCCACTTTGATCCCATTAGTTCAAAAGATATTGTTTCAGTACTTTCATGGAGTTAAGGTACCCTAATCACTCTTAAATTAGGCCTGTGGATTGCATCATGTATCTCTTGGGTTTTCGTTATAACTCGTTTTATTTTGTTAAATGGCCCCAGAATGCACTGTTAACAGAAAACAAGCTTCAGAGACAGTGTGATAGTCTGGGCAATATTGCAGTATGTTGGGAAACTTACCATGCCATTCGTGTGGATTTTACTTTAACACACATCCATCCATCCATCCATCCATCTATTGCAACCAAACATTCATTCTGACAGGAACTCTTGTCTATAAATACACATAGAGACAAATAAGGAGGAAAAGGGAGATACAGTAGGTCAAATGATAAAGCTGGCTCATTTGTCAAACTCCAAAATCACTGTGACAGGAGAAAGAAAAATATAGCACGATTCAACCCTGGTGAAAAAAAGCACTAATCAATACTAAGTGAGGAACATTTTCAAATATATTTGTAGGACACAGACAGTTAAAAGTAAAGCTGATTTCAACAAATGTATTTTGTAAGTTGCAGAGGTTGCTTGTTTGGACATGGTAGCTAAATGTAAATGTCATATGCTCCTTAGGTGTGTAAGAAAATGTCAGAGTAACCAGAGGGTCTACCTCATGGCATTTGTCTGACAGTGAAATATGCCTTCTAAAAGTATACGTGTGCAATGTTTCCTTGTGTTTACGTGATGCTTGGGCATACATGCAGTCAAATTGACAAACTCCAAGTATATTTTGTGCTATAAAAATCTATTTCTTTCCTATTTTGTGAGAATAACACTGACATAAATAAAGCTGAGGATCAGCAAAAGGGAAGAGAAAGAAGCAGAAGGAAGAAACAAGGGAGGGAAAGAACACTGCAGTGCTGCAATAACTTGAAGCAACGTGGCACACACAGCATGCGTCAGTTAGTTACACTTTTTTGCTAAAAATTAATTTGCATGCTTTCCTGCACTTATTTATTGGGTTAAAATATACTGTATAATTATGTAAGGCTTTTGATCAGACAATGGACAGGCAATCAGCAAACAACATATGAATGAGGGAACTGCAAACAATCTAGGGAAAAATGTATATAATGGTTTATCACTCCTTTGGAAGTGGACAAGCAAAATTACCCATCCGTCAATGTACATCTTTGGAGCACCAAAAGATACATAGCACACACAGAGTTAATGTCATGCACCATTTATTATTATTATTAAGGATGTCATATTATTACTACTTATAATAATAATAGTAATTGTATGGAACACCATATTGTATTAGGAACACCATACTTATATGGTGTTTGACCCCCTTTCGCCTTCAGAACTGCTTTAATTCTACGTGGCATTGATTCAACAAGATGCTGAAAGCATTCTTTAGAAATGTTGGCCCATATTGATAGGATAGCATCTTGAGTTGATGGAGATTTGTGGGATGCACATCCAGGGCACGAGCCACATCCCAAAGGTGCTCTATTGGGTTGAGATTTGGTGACTGTGGGGGCCATTTTAGTACAGTGAACCCATTGTCATGTTCAAGAGACCACTTTGAAATGATTTGAGCTTTGTGACATGGTGTATTATACTGCTGGAAGTAGCCATCAGAGCCATGTAGGTGGTCATAAAAGAATGGACATGGTCAGAAACAATGCTCAGGTAGCCCGTGGCATTTAAACGATGCCCAATTGGCACTAAGGGGCCTAAAGTGTGCCAAAAAACATCCCCCACACCATTACACCACCACCACCAGCCTGCACAGTGGTAACAAGGCATGATGGATCCATGTTCTCAATTTGTTTAGGCCAAATTCTGACTCTACCATTTGAATGTCTCAACAGAAATCCAGACTCATCAGACCAGGCAACATTTTTCTAGTCTTCAACTGTCCAATTTTAGTGAGCCCGTGCAAATTGTAGCCTCTTTTTCCTATTTGTAGTGGAGATGAGTGGTACCCGATGGGGTCTTCTGCTGTTGTAGCCCATCCGCCTTAAGGTTGTGCATGTTGTGGCTTCACAAATGCTTTGCTGCATACCTCGGTTGTAACGAGTGGTTATTTCCGTCAAAGTTGCTCTTGTATTGGCTTGAATTAGTCGGCCTATTCTTCTCTGATCTCTAGCATTAACAAGGCATTTTCGCCCACAGGACTGCCGCATACTGGATCTTTTTCACTTTTCACACTATTCTTTGTAAACCCCAGAAATGGTTGTGCGTGAAAATCCCAGTAACTGAGCAGATTGTGAAATACTCAGACTGACCCATCTGGCACCAACAACCATTCCACGCTCAAAATTGCTTAAATCACCTTTCCTCCCAATTCTGACATTCAGTTTAGAGTTCAGGAGATTGTCTTGGCCAGGACCACACCCCTTAATGCATTGAAGCAACTGCCATGTGATTGGTTGATTGGATAATGGCATTAATGAGAAATTTAACAGGTGTTTTATATACATATATCTTGTCACCATGCACAGTGAGGAGGATGGTAAGAGAAGTAAAAAAATCTTTAAAGCTTGCTGCTCAGAACTGCATCCAAAAGTGGCATCTTGGGGTCGCAAAGTTCCTGGGACCGTGTGCTATGGTCAAACAAGACTAAGATAGAGCTTTTCGGCAACAAACATTGTCTGGGTCTGGCATAAAACAAAAGATGAGTATGCGCAAAAGCACCACATGCCCACTGTGAAGTATGGTGAAGGATCTGTGATGCTGTGGGCCTGTTTTGCTTCCAAAGGCCCTCGGAACCTTGTTAGGGTGCATGGCATCATGAACTCTCTGAATACCAGGACATTTTGGCAGAACCTAATGGCCTCTGTCAGAAAGCTGAAGATGGGTCTTCATTGTGCCTTTCAGCAGAATAATGACCCAAAACGTGTGGCGAAATTTATACAAAAATGGTTCAGCAGACACAAAATCAAGCTCCTCTTATGGCCATCTCAGTCTGTCGGGTGAGCTGAAAAGGAGACTTTAAAAGAGAGGACCCAGGACTCAGGATGATCTAGAAAGGTTGTAAAAAAAAAAAGGAATGGTCAAGATCCGTCTATCTGTATTCTCCAAACTTGTGAAACGTTTTAGGAGGAGATTAGGTGCTCTTTTGTGATTTTATGAGGTATTAACACCAGGGGTGCCAATAATTGTGGCACACATGATTTCATGTGGGGGGTTTTGTCCACTGAATAATTGTACTACAATTAAAGGTTGGATTTTTCTCTCTGTTTGCATTGTGGTCATATATTGTTTAAATTAAAAAAATGAATTTATTAGAAGCCTAAGAACACATCTTAACCAGGGGTGCCAATAATAGTGACCAGCACTGTACATACTGTACAGTAGGTACAGTAGTAGTAGGTATGCTATTAATCAGCATAATATTAATCTCCTTAGGAATGACAGTTTGTACATATTGTATGTTAAATTAACTAAATCACATTTAGTCACAAGTTATATACATTTAAGTAGTATCCGTTTTGTAATCTATCAGTTTTGTCTCAATATATATTTAATATTATATTCCAGTAGTAACAATTTATGTTATTAGGGTAATGCATGGAGAAAGTGATATCTGTTTGGTAATGTTTGAGGGGGTTCTAAATTGAGGAATTTTATCAAGGGAAGTTTCCTCACCCAACATTGGACTACGGTTCGGAAGAGATAAAAATGTAAGTCGCTCTGGATAAGAGCGTCTGCCAAATGCCTAAATGTAAATGTAAATGTAAACATTTCCTGCACAGGAAGCAGGGAGCCCAGAGTACACTTTACAGTACACTGTGGAATAAAATGCAGTTTTGGTGCGGTGTAGTTCTTGGCAGCCATGGTTTTAGGAACTGTGGTTTGATGCCAATTTTGCCTTTCTTATTTGCATCTTTTCTTCATTTTTGCAAGAGTGCTGTGATTTCTTATGGAAACATACACATTATATTCAATGAATTTATACGAACACTTGTAAAGGTAAAAAAAAAAACATAATAGATAAAGGCTATCTAAAATATCTGGAGAAAATAAATGCCCTAGTAATTTTATTCAAAAATTTTGCAGTCACAATTTTTAGAACATGTGAAATGCCAGCCTCTGGAGTCAGTCACCCAGACTGGTAAAGTCCCAATAAGACTTGAATAAGTGTCTTTCTCAGCTATACCATTTCAACTGAACCCAAAATGCTAAAAGATTGAAAAGCTATGACTTGTTTCAGAAGCCAAGAATAGGTTGATGTCTTGTTTGCTCTTGGCTGGCATTCAGAGTAAATCTAAAGTCCTGGGAATACCAGATAATTCCCTATATTCTTTCTCCCTGCCATTTGGCCATATCATTCTCTGTCTTATCTCTGACAGTGTGGGGCAGATGGCCCCCCTCCCCATCCTCTCCTCTCTAGCTATGACCTCCAGCTTCATCCCAACCCAACAGAAAGGAAACATGCTCAAGCTGTCAGACACCAAAAATAACAGCTTCATCTTTTGTCCTTGTGTTTAACAGTGAAAGACAGATGAAGATATATTAGTGATGGAGAGCTATACTTATGAAATTTTGGATTTTTGGACTACTTGTAACATTCCAGACATGGCTGTACCAACAAACATAGGGGCACTGGTGACTCAGTGGCAGGTGTTTCGCCCGGGTTCGATTCCCAGCCAGTGCCCAAATCTCCCAGCTACAGTACTGGACGCAGACGCAGGTTGCGTCAGGAAGGGCATCTGGCGTAAAAACCTGTGCTAAGTTGTTGTGCAGATTGGATATTTCGCTGTGGCGACCCCTTGCCGGGAGCAGTCGAGACCTGGCAAGAGGTAGGGTGACTCACACACCCACGCACACTAATGAATTGGGAATGACTGCTGTCTGGCTCATGAATTACTTAAATTGTCTGAATAATGGATTACATTTTTGAAAATACAGCTAAATAATTGTGTACTTAAATGTCGGACCGAATGCGTTAGATTACTCATTGCATCAAAAAAGTAATCCAAGTACTCTAACGCATCACACCCAACACTGTTGGGCAATGATGACCGAAAAAAAAAACCTGCACTATTGCTGCCCAGGTGTACTAGAAAGACACGTCCAGTTATGATGATTGACTTATTGATATGATGACTTCCTTAGTGACATCATATTCTGTAACATCAGCATCTGGGGCTTTTTAGAGGTCTTAGCACCCAGGTTGCAATGGCATAGGTGCTTGGCCTGCTCATCGTGGCTTGTAATTATATGTCTGCTTTGTTTTTAATTAATGAATAAACAATATGCAGATTTTAATTAGGTTACTATTGATTAACATTTGTATTAGAAAATCCCTTAGTTTAGATAATTACTGTTGGGATTATTATGTTTCAGCTCACAACTATTTTTTAACATGTCATACAGTGAGTGCTTTATTTTTGCTTAATAAACAAGCATGTTGGAAGATGTATCCCCTGGTCATGGAAAATATGTTATTGTGTTTCAGAAGTCAAATTATCCTGCATCAATGAAAGAAAAACAACCAAAGGGAGATTGTAGTTCCTGGAATATGGTAAGGCACTGAGCCATCGACTTCACAGAAAAAATGTGGCTGTTAAAGATTCATAAATGACCATGTTCGGAGGTCACTTAAACTCTGGATGAAGTTTCATATTTAAAAAATGAACTGGGCCCGGTTTCTCAAAAGCTTCTTATCGCTAAGTAGTTCTTAAGTTGTACCTTAACCTATCTCTTCCCGAAACGTTCTTATGCTAAGTATCTCTTAGGTAAGTCACACGTTCGTAAGGTTGGTCTGAACCAACCCTAACTAATTCTTAGCGTAGTTTCAGCTCAAGAGGCTAGTCGCCGCTACTGAGCAGCAGTCTTTATAAATCAGCGGTGTATGGAAGCACATTATGTTATCAAAGTCATATTAAAGATGTAATATACTGTAGGCCTGTTTAAGAATAAAATTTTTATTAGATATCAGAATTAATAGAGTGACTTTTATTTAGCCTATTTTATGATGTGACTAATGCATTAAAATTGGCAATCACTTGTGGCAAACAATTTGGCAGCGATACAGTGTGTTGCTGTGCTAAACTGAAGACAGTGCCGTCCATGAAGCTGTGAGGTTCATGTAAATTTTGCCTTTAGACCCTTTTCACATTTTCACTGAGGTCGCTATTTAAAAAAAAAAAAGGTTTCGCCTTCCAAGGCAACAGATTATGGAGCTTCTAGACCTGCTCAGACCTGCGCTTGCCAGGCCAACGTTTCGTACTTACGCTCTACGTCCCGATGTCCAGCTGCTTGCTGCTTTTTGTTTAAAATATTGTGGGGTTTTGGCTGGCGACCATTTACATTTACATTTAGGCATTTGGCAGATGCTCTTATCCAGAGCAACTTACAAAAAGTATGTCAAAAAGTAAGACCATCATGCCTTGCGGGAGGGGTTGCTGTGTGTTCACCCTGTTGGGGATGGGTGTTAGGGTTAGTGGCTTTGGCCATGTTGTGTGTGTGTGACCTGTTGAATGTGCTCCGGTTTATGCTTCGGCTGAATTGGTGGTTCTCGAGGTGAATGCGTTGCTAATGCTGTTTTGTGACATTTTTCTAAGTGATTGTAATGCGTAATACACCTATCTCACCTATGCGGTTTGACTCGCTGTGAGATGCGGTGTTATATCTTTATATCACCTACGTGGTTTCGCGCAGTGGTCGTAAGTACAGTCCATCATGATTCACCGCAAGTTGTTTCGCTGTGGTTACGTTTCCATCTTTCTGCGTGAAAAATTAAAAGTTTAATTATTTTGGCGGTCCTCACGGAAGCTTGCAGACCTTGCAGAACTTCGCGGAACGTTAGTGGAACGTCGGCGGTCAATCGCGGCAGCTCGCGGCAGCTCGCGGTGCCTAACATCGCATCTGTGAGTCAAGCCACACAGGTGAGATAGTGGTATTAGGCACCGTGAGCCACCTTGAGTGCCCGCCCGATGTTCCGCGAAGATCTGCAAAGTCCGCGAGCTTCCGCATGTTAAACATGTTTCATTTTTTTGCGTGGTAAAATGTAAACGTAGCCACGGCACCAAAACTTGCGCTGAATCATGATGAACCATACTTACGGCCACAGCGCGAAACCGTGTAGATGTTTCACTGTTAAACTACGGTCAAGGACAGCTACAAGGCACAATCTCGCCCTACGTTTGGTAAATCCGACCACGCTGCCATTTTCCTCATGGCAAAATACACACAAAGGCTGAAAGAGGAAGTTCCGGTTCAGAGGGAGGTCGCGCGCTGGACGGACCAATCGGTGGCCGCGTTACAGGACGCACTTGATGATGCAGACTGGGACATGTTCAGAAACAGCTCCGATGACGACAGCGTGTTTACGGAAGCGGTTGTGGGATTCATCGGGAAACTAGCGGATGATACCGTGAAGAAAAAGACTATTAGAACGTTTACTCTAACGCATCACACCCAACACTGTTGGGCAATGATGACCGGAAAAAAAAACCTGCACTATTGCTGCCCAGGTGTACTAGAAAGACACGTCCAGTTATGATGATTGACTTATTGATATGATGACTTCCTTAGTGACATCATATTCTGTAACATCAGCATCTGGGGCTTTTTAGAGGTCTTAGCACCCAGGTTGCAATGGCATAGGTGCTTGGCCTGCTCATCGTGGCTTGTAATTATATGTCTGCTTTGTTTTTAATTAATGAATAAACAATATGCAGATTTTAATTAGGTTACTATTGATTAACATTTGTATTAGAAAATCCCTTAGTTTAGATAATTACTGTTGGGATTATTATGTTTCAGCTCACAACTATTTTTTAACATGTCATACAGTGAGTGCTTTATTTTTGCTTAATAAACAAGCATGTTGGAAGATGTATCCCCTGGTCATGGAAAATATTGTAGCGTTTTTACCGCTAAGCAGAACTTGGAGAGACAAGTGAGCTTTCTGGCTGCCCAATGCAAATGGCTGGGAGTACTTTATTGAGCTATACCACATTCCACAGTCACTAAACAGACATCTATCCCCACACACACACAACCTGGCCGAAGCCACTACCCCAAACACCTTTCCCCAACACGGTGAACACATCATAACCCCTCCCGCAAAGCATGATGGTCGTCTGTCAAACCCCACCCACGCCACACTGCCCCCACCCGAGCTGTGACCGTCCCCGGTCACCATGGCGAACTCAGTCCTGGAGGCGTGACGGTGGCCGGCGCTGGCGTTGTGAACGCCGGAGTCCTTCCGCGGGGGAAGGAGGGGTGCAGCCCCCCTCCCGAGGCGGACCGGCCTCCACAGAGTTCAATGTTTCACTGGCGTTGGGCCGATAGGGGGCGAGACGGTCTCGGTGGAGCACGACCACTCGCGACCGCCCCGTCAACCGCACCCGGTAAACTACATCGGAGAGCTGGGCAATGACCGTGCAGGGGCCCACCCAGTGAGACATGAGCTTAGGCGAAAGCCCCCTTTTCCTTCCAGGGGAATACACCCACACCTGCTCCCCAGCAGCAAAGTCTCGCCCCTGGCTGTGAGTGTCATACACGCGGCGCTGTTTAACACCGGCGTCCGCCAAGTGTCTACGTGCCAACTCGTGGACACGGAACAGTTTGTCTTTCAGTACAAAAAAATAATCCAACCCCGGCTTCGTGGGTAAATCCACTTGTGGGGGGGACCCGAACACAAGGTCCACGGGCGTGCGCAACTCGCGACCGAACATTAACGCAGCTGGCGTCAGCTGTGAGGACTCCTGCACTGCTGTGCGATAAGCCCAAAGCACGAGAGGCAAATGTTCGTCCCAATCCTTTTGACGGTCGCTGGTAAGCACGGCGAGTTGGGTGGTGAGCGTGCGATTGAAGCGTTCCACGAGGCCATCACTCTGCGGATGAAGGGGCGTGGTGCGGGTCTTTTTCACCCCGAGGCGCTCGCACACCGCCGCAAACACCTCCGCCTCAAAGTTACGCCCCTGATCGCTGTGCAACTGCTCCGGGGCGCCGAATCGGCAGAACACCTCATCCACCAGCACTCGAGCCGTGGTGGAAGCGCTCTGGTCAGGGACAGCAAACGCCTCCAGCCACTTGGTGAAATAATCCATGGCCACCAGCACATACCGGTTCCCGCGATCGGAGATAGGAAACGGCCCAAGAATGTCCACGCCCATACGCTCCATGGGTGCCCCCACCCGAAAGTCTTGAAGGGGTGCCCGCGAGCGCTGGGTAGGTCCCTTCTTTGCCGTGCAGATGTCGCATCTGTGCACAAAGAGTTCACTATCTGTGTGGCAGCCCGGCCAGTAGAAGCGAGCGCGCAACCGCCGCAGCGTTTTAGTGACTCCGAAGTGTCCCGCACCCACATGCCCGTGTACCATTCCCAACACTCGTGACCGCAGATTCCGCGGCACCAGCAGCTGAAAAGATTCGCCAGCGCCGCACGGTCGTTCCCAGTGACGGTAGAGTAAACCTCCCCGCAACACTAGTCGATTGAACTGCGAGTGGAGAGCTTTTTCCTCGGGCCCCAGGTGAGCAACCGCGGCATAATCCGGTCTCCGGCCCGCGTTAACCCACCCCAGCACCCGCTGCAGCGCCGGATCCTTCTCCTGCTCGGCAGTTAGCTGATCACAGTCCATCTGAAGCACAGGCGAAACGGCTACAGGCGATGGTTTACGTGACGCGATAACTCGGCTGCACACCGTATCGGACGGCTGATTACCGACGGGGGCTCCGGAGGACTGCGCAGGGAGAACATTCGGCTTCACGGGGGTCAGAGAGTGTTCGATGTCGCGATCACCCACGCGCTCCTCCACCCGCTCGCAGTGCCGACAACGCTCTTTGCTGCACGGCCGGCGGGATAAAGCATCGGCGTTGGCATGCAGTTTTCCCGCTCGGTGCTGAACGGTAAAATGGTAGTCCTGCAACCGCTCGAGCCATCGCGCTAACTGCCCCTCGGGCTCTTTAAAACTAAGCAGCCACATCAGCGAAGCGTGATCGGTCCGCAGCAGGAAGGATTGCCCGTATAAATACGGCCTAAAATGTTTAAGGGCCGCGACGACCGCTAGCAGCTCGCGCCGGGTGACACAGTAGTTCCTCTCCGGTCCTGACAACGCGCGGCTGAAGTAAGCTATAGCATGCTCTTTACCCTCAGAAACCTGAGACAGGACGGCCCCCAGCCCTACATCGCTTGCGTCCGTATCGAGGATAAACATACGAGATGTATCAGGATATCCGAGAACGGGCGACGTGACCAAAGCTTTCCGTAACCGAGTAAAAGCACGCGCGTGCACCCTGTCCCAGCGAAACGGCTGATTCTTTTTTGTGAGCCCGTGCAGCGGACTGGCGATCGTGGCAAAATCCTTCACAAACCGGCGATAGTAAGAGGCTAACCCAAGGAAGGTGCGCAGTTGTGACACATTTAGCGGTTCAGGCCAATTCTGCACTGCCGCAATTTTTGCTGGATCGGTGGCAATACCTCTAGCACTAATTACGTGTCCTAGAAAACCCGTCTCCCGTCGCAACAGCTGGCACTTTTTGGGGTTGAGCCGCAAATTCGCCCGCCGGATAGCCGAAAATACTTCACGCAAGTTAGCTAGCGCGACCTCAAACTCCTTGCCGTGCACCAATAAATCGTCCAGGTAAACGACGCAACGGTTGCGAGGAATATCCGTCAACACTTTCTCCATCAACCGTTCGAACGTCGCTGGCGCGTTACAGAGGCCGAACGGCATGCGCCGAAATTGCCATAGCCCTTGGCCGATCGAGAACGCGGTTTTTGGTCGTGCTTCCGGGGCGAGCTCTACTTGCCAATACCCGCTACGCAAATCCAACGAGCTAAACCACGCCGAGCCCGCAACGTGCTCCAGCGCGTCGTCTATCCGCGGTAACGGATAAGAATCTTTACGCGTTACCTCGTTTAACCGCCGGTAGTCCACACAAAACCGCCACGATTCGTCCTTTTTACGCACGAGCACAACGGGTGAAGACCACGGTCCGGACGCTGGCTCTATGACGCCCGAGTCGGCCATCTCGCGCAGCTTCTGCTCGGCGATAGCTCGTTTAGCTAATGGGAGGCGTCTCGGATGTAGCCGAACAGGCGCTGCGTTACCCGTATCAATCGTGTGCTGCACCAGATTGGTATGTGTGCACTCGCGCTCATCTACCGCGAAAATATCCGCGAACTCGTGCAAAAGGGACTTCACGGTGTCGGCCTGTGACTGGCTAAGCCCTACACTGCTACGCTGCATTAGCTCGGCCATTATCCTAGCTCGGTCGGCTACCGGATGTTTACATGGCGCGTCCCCCGGAAGTTCCGCCCCCCTGGTGCGTGCTTCTAACCCGTCCGGCTGCGCTTTGGGCACTAGCAACCTGGCTAACCCGAAGTTACCGCGCAGAGTTCCGTCCACGAGATTCAGTACCGCACCCCACCTTTCCAAAATGTCTAAACCCAAGATACAATCATCCTCGATGTCTGCCACAAAGAACGGATGGGAAAGAATGATTGCACCTACTTGTATTAGCACCGTGCGACAGGCCCGTATCTTCAAATAACTTCCCGATACGGTGCGAATGCTCAAAGCCGGGTCCGGCAGCATACAACCGCGCTCGCCTTGATCTAATACTCCCCAGCGCAGCAGCGAAACCGTAGAGCCAGTGTCCACGAGCGCCCGTAGCGAAACGTTGTCCAGGCCACAGTTCACGTAGACACCCGCGCGATTTCCTACGCGTCCTGACCGGAAGTTGAACCCGGCCGTTGGGGAAGCAAAGACGGCTGTTGGAGGCGGCTTCTCCTCGGTTAGTTTTAACGACTGCTGGAGTACGTTGTCCTCAGGCCTGATAGCGTCGCAGCGGTAATCCGTCAGCCCCTGGCCTCGGCGTGGTCGCGGAATCTCGGAGGCTGAGTCGAGGCCTAGCCGCGACGGGTAGCCCTGTCCCCGGCTAGGTTCACCTACCGAGCGGCCCCGGGCCACGGGAAAACGCTCGGCTCTTTCGCCGTGATGGTCTGCCATGATGGGCTCTGCGCGCTCGGCTTCGCGCAGCGCCTCGAACAGGGAAGCCGGTGCCGCCAACCGGATGTGCTCGTGAAGCCGCGACGGCCGAATTCCCCGCAGGAACGCACGCCGTGCTAGCTCTTCCTGCTGGACGGGCCCGAATTCCGGGTAGCCCCGGCGTGCGAGAGATCTCAGGTCCATGGCGAACGCCCCTAGTGGCTTGGAGGCGCTCCGCACGCGGGTTGCCAGCTCCTCGCACGCGGCCTCGTTACGGTCATTCGCGCCGAACCGGAAGTGTAGCGACTCCCGCAACTTCGCCCAGTCCTTCCGCTCATCCGGCCGGAGGTCTTCCAACGCCCGGAGAGCTTCGCCCTCCAGCGAGAGGGCCACCCGGACGGCTGTTTCCGCCGGGGACCAGCCCGCGAAGTCAGCGGCTAGCTCCACCTGGGCGGTGAATGCGTGGGGCTCGACAGCGCCGTTGTAGGACGGCAGGTGCAGCTGCAGGTCGCCTCGCCGGCTGACGGCGCACGGAGCTGTAGCTTGCTCTGGGGTGCGCTCTAAGCCGTTACTCTCCATCCCACTTCTGACACCAAATGTAGCGTTTTTACCGCTAAGCAGAACTTGGAGAGACAAGTGAGCTTCCTGGCTGCCCAATGCAAATGGCTGGGAGTACTTTATTGAGCTATACCACATTCCACAGTCACTAAACAGACATCTATCCCCACACACACACAACCTGGCCGAAGCCACTACCCCAAACACCTTTCCCCAACACGGTGAACACATCATAACCCCTCCCGCAAAGCATGATGGTCGTCTGTCAAACCCCACCCACGCCACAATATGTTATTGTGTTTCAGAAGTCAAATTATCCTGCATCAATGAAAGAAAAACAACCAAAGGGAGATTGTAGTTCCTGGAATATGGTAAGGCACTGAGCCATCGACTTCACAGAAAAAATGTGGCTGTTAAAGATTCATAAATGACCATGTTCAGAGGTCACTTAAACTCTGGATGAAGTTCCATATTTAAAAAATGAACTGGGCCCGGTTTCTCAAAAGCTTCTTATCGCTAAGTAGTTCTTAAGTTGTACCTTAACCTATCTCTTCCCGAAACGTTCTTATGCTAAGTGTCTCTTAGGTAAGTCACACATTCGTAAGGTTGGTCTGAACCAACCCTAACTAATTCTTAGCGTAGTTTCAGCTCAAGAGGCTAGTCGCCGCTACTGAGCAGCAGTCTTTATAAATCAGCGGTGTATGGAAGCACATTATGTTATCAAAGTCATATTAAAGATGTAATATACTGTAGGCCTGTTTAAGAATAAAATTTTTATTAGATATCAGAATTAATAGAGTGACTTTTATTTAGCCTATTTTATGATGTGACTAATGCATTAAAATTGGCAATCACTTGTGGCAAACAATTTGGCAGCGATACAGTGTGTTGCTGTGCTAAACTGAAGACAGTGCCGTCCATGAAGCTGTGAGGTTCATGTAAATTTTGCCTTTAGACCCTTTTCACATTTTCACTGAGGTCGCTATTTAAAAAAAAAAAAGGTTTCGCCTTCCAAGGCAACAGATTATGGAGCTTCTAGACCTGCTCAGACCTGCGCTTGCCAGGCCAACGTTTCGTACTTACGCTCTACGTCCCGATGTCCAGCTGCTTGCTGCTTTTTGTTTAAAATATTGTGGGGTTTTGGCTGGCGACCATTTACATTTACATTTAGGCATTTGGCAGATGCTCTTATCCAGAGCAACTTACAAAAAGTATGTCAAAAAGTAAGACCATCATGCCTTACGGGAGGGGTTGGTGTGTGTTCACCCTGTTGGGGATGGGTGTTTGGGTTAGTGGCTTTGGCCATGTTGTGTGTGTGTGACCTGTTGAATGTGCTCCGGTTTATGCTTCGGCTGAATTGGTGGTTCTCGAGGTGAATGTGTTGCTAATGCTGTTTTGTGACATTTTTCTAAGTGATTGTAATGCGTAAAACACCTATCTCACCTATGCGGTTTGACTCGCTGTGAGATGCGGTGTTATATCTTTATATCACCTACGTGGTTTCGCGCAGTGGTCGTAAGTACAGTCCATCATGATTCACCGCAAGTTGTTTCGCTGTGGTTACATTTCCATCTTTCTGCGTGAAAAATTAAAAGTTTAATTATTTTGGCGGTCCTCAAGGAAGCTTGCAGACCTTGCAGAACTTCGCGGAACGTTAGTGGAACGTCGGCGGTCAATCGCGGCAGCTCACGGTGCCTAACATCGCATCTCACCGTGAGTCAAGCCACACAGGTGAGATAGTGGTATTAGGCACCGTGAGCCACCTTGAGTGCCCGCCCGACGTTCCGCGAAGATCTGCAAAGTCCGCGAGCTTCCGCATGTTAAACATGTTTCATTTTTTTGCGTGGTAAAATGTAAACGTAGCCACGGCACCAAAACTTGCGCTGAATCATGATGAACCATACTTACGGCCACAGCGCGAAACCGTGTAGATGTTTCACTGTTAAACTACGGTCAAGGACAGCTACAAGGCACAATCTCGCCCTACGTTTGGTAAATCCGACCACGCTGCCATTTTCCTCATGCCAAAATACACACAAAGGCTGAAAGAGGAAGTTCCGGTTCAGAGGGAGGTCGCGCGCTGGACGGACCAATCGGTGGCCGCGTTACAGGACGCACTCGATGATGCAGACTGGGACATGTTCAGAAACAGCTCCGATGACGACAGCGTGTTTACGGAAGCGGTTGTGGGATTCATCGGGAAACTAGCGGATGATACCATGAAGAAAAAGACTATTAGAACGTTTCCCAACCAGAAGCCGTGTGTGGATAAAACCATCCGCGACGCTCTGAGATCTTGCACCGGTGCCTACAACACGGGACTCGCGTCGGGGGACATGGAACCATACAAGGCTGCGTCATATAACGTCCGGAAGGCGGTTAAAGAGGCGAAGCAGCACTATGGGAGAAAACTAGAGTCACAACTCCAACAGAGTGACTCTAGGAGCCTGTGGCAGGGACTAAGGACAATTACGGACTATAAAACACCAACAACCGGTATGACGAAAGCGGACGTTACACTGGCAGACAAGCTGAACACCTTCTATGCTACCTATGCACCTTCTATGAAACGCCTTCATCATCACCGAGCATGACGTGAGGAGAGCCTTCAAGAGAGTGAACACAAGGAAAGCAGCAGGACCAGACAGCATCTCAGATCGTATCTTCAGAGCTTGCGCAGACCAGCTAGCACCTGTGTTACCGTCCAAATCGTTCCACAGACGATGCCATCTCTCATCTCCTCCACACATCACTTACTCACTTGGACACTAGAAGGGGGAATTATGTTTAAATGCCCTTCATCGACTACAGCTCTGCATTTAATACCATAATTCCCTCCACACTCACCACCAAGCTGGAGCACCTGGGACTCAGCTCATCTATGTGTCAGTGGATCTCCAACTTCCTAACTGGCAGACAACAGGCAGTAAGGATGGGGGGACATGTCTCACTCTCAGCACTGGAGCCCCCCAGGGGTGTGTTCTGAGCCCCCTGCTGTACTCTTTGTACACATACGACTGTGTGGCCACTACCAGCTTCACCACCATCATTAAGTTTGCTGACGACACCGTCGTGGTGGGCCTGATCTCTGATAACAACGAGACGGCCCACCTGAAGGAGATTAGGAATCTGGAGAACTGGTGCCAGAGAAACAACCTCCTTCTAAACGTCAGTAAGACAAAGGAGTTGATAGTGGACTTTAGCACCAAGCAGGAGAGGAACTACCAGACCCCCGTCATCAACGAGAGCCCAGTGGAGAGAGTGGACAGCTTCAAATACCTCGGTGTTCACATCACGCACGACCTGTCATGGTCCTGTCACATCAACACCGTGGTGAAAAAGGCCCGACAGCGTCTCTACCATTTCAGACGCTTGAGAGACTTCCGACTGCCCTCCAATGTGCTCAGGAACTTTTACTCCTGCACCATGGAGAGCATCCTGATGGGAAACATCTCAACCTGGTTCGGGAACAGCACCATGCAGGACAGATAAGCTCTACAGAGGGTTGTGCGATCAGCTGAGTGCACCATCCGCACAGAGCTCCCTGACCTGCACTCAATCTACAGCAGGCGGTGCTGGACCAAGGCCAGGAAGATCGTGAAGGACCTCAGCCATCCCAACAATGGACTGTTCTCTCTGTTGAGGTCAGGAAAGCGATTCCACTTCCTGAAGGCCAACACAGAGACACTGAGGAGGAACTTCTTCCCGCAGGCAATACGATATGGTTTTTACACACACACTGGACATTCTGGACATTTGTTTACACTAGTGGCCATTGCACACTGCAACTACACTTCGTGGTCATCAAATCAAATCACTCCATCACAAGTCACTTAAAATAAATCACTTTAAGCATATTTGCACTGCATAAGTCACTTTTAATATGTCGATTGCACAACCATGGTCATAACCATTCCTTTATTACCATTTATTTTGCTGCTCTTATTGTTCTACATTTCTTCATATATTCTCCATATATTTTCTATATTGTGTATTTTTGTGTACAGTTCTTTTATTTTTAACTTTTATTTGTATTTTTAATTATTAAAATTTTTATTCTTTCCTAGTTAAATTTACCCTTTATTTTAATTTTCATATTTATTTCCTATTCCTATTCATATTCTTTTATTCTTAGGTCACAAGCAGTTGTCCAAGCATTTCACTGCATATCGTACTGTGTATGACTGTGTATGTGACAAATAAAATTTGAATTTGAATTTGAATTTATGTTTACCTTTTATTAAACCTCTACTCTGTCATCTCATCGTATTGATTCCATAAGTGAGCTATACAACCCCAACCACTGACATGCTTCACATTGTTTTTGAGGCTGGTGAAGAGTGTTGTCAGCTGTTTGTCAATCAACTATGATTGTATACTCCGTTCGTTTCACTGTCACCACAGGTTACATGAAAATATTAGCGACAGTTTGGTGATTTAATTTATATATTTGTCTGTTATGGCATGCTATTAATGAGTTAACCCATGTTGAAATAAACGTTATTAAAAGATTTTAGTGCCATGTTTAATTTGCATAAAACGTGACGTCTTTCTTAACACTGTCATGCAAAAGGAGTCAAAAATCGATTCCTGAGCAACCAATGTCAGCTAATTCAGGACCTTCACTGTAGACAGCGCCTTGTAACGTCGGGCGTAAGAGGCAGCGACTTAAGACGACTCCTAAGGGACAGTTCGAGAAATACACTTAGAAAAGTTATCACTTTACGTAAGATACATCTTAAAAGTCTTATTAGCTCGCGAATAGTGTGCATTATCGAGAAACCGGGCTCAGTATAAATATTTAATAATAAGAGTAAAAGCATTTCTACACCCACACAATGCTAAGATAATTGAATACATAACTGTGTGGCCATAAGAAAACCACTTGTTAATGAGTGATACCAACCAAAATACAAAGGCCACTTTCTTTTTTTTTTTTTTTTTTTTTCCCGGCCTGTCAGTAACACAGATAACACAGCCTTTTATTGTGGGCAGTCTAAGGTACACCTGTGCACTACTCATGATGTCAGATCAGCATCTTGATGTGGCACACCTGTGAGGTGGGATGGATTATCTCAGCAAAGCAGAAGTGCTCACGATCACACATTTAGACTGATTTGTGAACAATGTTTGCAAGAAATGGTAATATTGTGTATTACAGTATATCTGGAATGAATTTTAGATCCTTAAGTCCATCTCATGAAAAATCGGAGCAGAAACAAAGGTGTTAAAGGATATACACACACACACACACACACATATATATATATATATATATATATATATATATATATATATATATATATATATATACACACATACATATATACCTACACACACATACACACATATACACACCTACAAATACTGTATACCTACATATACACACATACACATACATACATACACACAATAATAATACAGAAAGATAGAAAGAAAAACTAAAACAGAAAAAAAAATAGAATTTGCTTCCATATCTGCTGACAAAAAGAGAAAACACCAGAGGACACAACATCAGAGAAACTGCAGCAACAATCAACATCTGTATGAATCACGGTAAATACTAAATGTTAAATGTTATTAAGCAGTGCACATAACCAATAATACAAAATAAGTTTTGGAGCAACAGCAGGTCAAGACAGTGTGTGTCTGTGCACCCCTGTTTTTACACCAATGTGAATGCTTGTGTTTACACCTGTGTGCACACCTGTGTGTATGAGCGCGCTTATGTCCATAAAGTTCCTCCATGTAAATGTTTGATAGTGTGTGTGGGGAACAACCGCTCCGTCTTGAAGCAGACATGGAAAAGACCCGGGCCCCAAACATCCGGAGGCCCCTCAGGGCACGAGACCCCCCAGGAGAATCACCGCAGGGACAACCGCGACCCCAGCCACAATGTAGATGCCCCAGGGTGCCGTGGTGGCAAGCCCGCAGACTCCGCCAGCAGCCGACCACACCAGGGCAGACCGGCTCTTGGGCCCGGAGATCCAGGCCTAGCAAAGCCAGGAGAGCCAGGCCCCGGCAAGCGATCACCGCAAGTGGGCCGGCGTTCACCTGAGCATCCCGCCCTGGCAAGAGAAACCACCAACGCACTGGTTGCCGGGGGCATCCTCCACCGGCAGGGCATGGTGGTGGGGTGGGGGGGGGCGATAAGATGATGGGCGGAGTCTATGGCCCGACCTGACACATAGACGTAGACTAACAAGCACACATATACACAAGCATACGTTCCCACCCTCATGCACGCAAACAAATATTCACATCCTCGCCCCAAATGTAGACACACAAAAATGGACACGATAACCACACTCAAACTCCCCATATGCACTCTATACTCCTAGATCCCGGAGCTGAACCCCCTTTGCTCTGGCTTGGGGACAGGAAGACCACCCCGGTCCCCGCAACAGCAGAGAAGACCACCAGTCCCGACCCCAATCGGGCGGCCAGCTCATCCTCTCAGCCCCCAGCCCTTGACAGAAAACAGAGAACGGGGGCGTAAGAAATAAAAAAAAAAAAAAAAGGAAGACCCCGTGCTTCACCCCACCCGCATAAATGTAGTGTTGTTGTGTGTTGTTTTAAGGTGCTTTAAAACGGGGGTGCTTTAAAACAGGGGAGGGGCACCCTCCACAAGCTTGTGTCAGCTCCCCTCCCCAGAGCCCTAAATGTCTATGTGCAGCTTAAAATTGAGAAGTGGGCACTGGCACCAGAGGGAAGGGTGAATGAACATACCGCCCCTTGGATGCCATTCGATGTGCCCACCCCCCAAGGCCCTATATGCGTTTTATTTCCATAAGCCAGGGATCATAGAATAAGATTCTGAAGGTCTGGTAGCACTTAATTTAAATAAAATTTCCAAATTGAAATATGTAACCACTTGATGCAATATGTCTACTTCTCACTATTTTTGGGTCATTATGGCATACGTTGCACATCAAACCTCAAGGAACATATAACTAATTGTGTTGTTCTTTACCATCTGTGCCCTGTCTAGAACTTCAAGCCATTTCTCAGCTGCTGTGAGACTGTGCATATCCATCTACCATACAAACCATTATCCTACATGACAGTGCCTACTTTGACTAATTTATTAATATTTCAATTTCAAATCATAACTATATCAATTACAAGCAGATTTGGAATACTCTGTAACCAATATAGAAAGAGATGGCATGGTGTTTTTTAATGATTGTTTAGCATGGTGTTTTTTTAATGATTCATTGGAGGATACTGTCATGAGCGGGGTGTTGTGGCAGGTGTTGAACGCCGTGGGCGGAAGGAACAGGCATAGAGGCAGAGGGGTGGTGTAACCAAAAAAAGAGTCTTTTAATAACAAATAAGCACAAAGTATAAATAAAGATACAACCAAAGGAACAAACAAACTTAAACCATACTTAACTGTGTGCTAACAGGGGCTCTCTGGCAAGACACAGACAGGGGAACAAACATACGTCCTGTGACGAGACACAGGCAGGAGGAAACACAAAACACGTCCTGTGGCGAGACACAGGCAGGGGGAGACACGAAACACGTCCTGTGGCGAGACACAGGCAGGGGGTCACACGAAACACGTCCTGTGGCGAGACACAGGCAGGAGGAGACACGAAACACGTCCTGTGGCGAGACACAGGCAGGGGGTTACACAAAACACGTCCTGTGGCGAGACACAGGCAGGGGACAAACGTAACAAGACACAAACAAGGCGTGGAGCTGAAACTGGACACTAGAGAGGACGGGAGACACTAGAGAGGACGGGAGACACTAGAGAGGACGGGAGACACTAGAGAGGACGGGAGACACTAGAGAGGACGGGAGACACGTAAAGACGAGACGAGAGACCAAGAGAGGGACAGGACAAGGGCTAAAGACATGGCAATCAGCTAGGCATGGCTTCTAGCTAAACATGGTTAAGCATTGCTTAACCATGGCAGTTAGCTACACATACACCTAGCTAAGCATGTCTTCAGCCCCAACATGCACTAAGCTATACTTACCTACTAGCTTAACCACACCAGGGAATAGGGGCACAGAAACACAGACAAAGACTACCCAGTGGCTAGGCGAGGCAGCCCTCCAAGGCTAAGCGAGGCAGCACTCACAAGCTAGTCGTTACTCCGAAGCCCGGAGGGACCGCACTCTAAACCTAGGCACACTGGGACGCTAGGGGGAGAGGAAACACAGACAAGGGATACCCAGTGGCTAGGCTAGGGGACCATCACAGGCTAGGCTAGGGGACCATCACAGGCTAGGCTAGGGGACCATCAAAGGCTAGGCTAGGCTCAGGGACCATCAAAGGCTAGGCTAGGCTCAGGGACCATCAAAGGCTAGGCTAGGCTCAGGGACCATCAAAGGCTAAGCTAGGCTCAGGACACATCAAAGGCTAGGCTGAGGACACATCAAAGGCTAGGCTGAGGACACATCAAAGGCTAGGCTGAGGACACATCAAAGGCTAGGCTGAGGACACATCAAAGGCTAGGCTGAGGACACATCAAAGGCTAGGCTAAGGACACATCAAAGGCTAGGCACACTGGGCAACTAGGAGGGGGTGGAAACACAGGATAGCTAGAGACACAGAGGGGCTATGGCTAGAAGCATGCTAGTACTGTGACTGTACTATAAACTCAACATAGCATTTAGCTAATCATGCTCCTAGCCACACATACACCTAACTGCTTACCTGCTCTAGCTAACCACACGAACACAGGAGGACAGGACTGAGTCAGCTCCACAAACACAGACACACAAAACATACACAGAGACATTGCCAATAAGAGAGCCCAAGTCAACACAACTAAAATCAAAGTACAAATTAAACAAATAACAAAAACAAACCAAAATGCCCACATAACTGACAGTGGTTTTCCCAAAAATGCTCGACCCAGTTTCCCAGTCTAAACAGCTATTTATAGATTGATTGATGGCTACCTCGGTTCAGGTGTGCACTGCATCACCTGACCGAGGTGCCTGCTGGGAAACTGAGTCGGCCAACAAAAACTACAAAATAAAAACAGTGACCTCTAGTGGAGGACCCTTACAGATACTGTATTAGACAGGTTTATAAAATATTAATAATTCCATTAACAGACTTCAGTATTTGTTCTTCTCATCTTTCATCCTCCATACTACAATAGTACCGAAATATTAAGTGTTTGTTGTGCACATACAGTATTGTCGTGAACAAAAGAGTTACTCCCCCTGCTAATCAGGTTGTGATCAGAATACTTTAAAGCGAACACATACATATCGACAAGACCCTTTAGCGATGAACTCATAACCAGTATGCCTTACTGTATGTGTCCATGACTTTTCTAAACCCACAAAACGCTTTACAACCCATATAATCTGTTTAATTTTATCCAGGCATCTACACTTAGATGTGCCAAAGAAAGCACATTTGGGAGTCAGTGCATATATTTCTACAGAGTAGTATCGACAAATAGAAAGCACAGGTCAATAGTAACCAACATTCAGAGCTATTCATGAGGGAACTTAAAAAAAAAATTATTTGTGTTTTTAATATCCTCATTAAAAAAAGGTGAATCATGTACAATACAGCTTATAATTACTTCTCTGCTTTCCATAAATAGAGTCTTCCCTGCAGCACATGAATCGTTCCTGCAGCACATGAATTGTTGCCTTGTACTTGACTTTTTTTTCTATCGTGCACGATAAAGTCCTGAGACAAATCTAATACCTAGACCTTTAAATGTAAAACTAAAAGTTTCTCTGTTAGACCTAAATCTGTAATCATTAGATTAGCTGAAACTTTATTGGCATATGAGGTCAGAAAGACTTCTTACACTATGGACTGGTCTTAAATGTGCTACGTAGCTCACTGGAGGCCACAGAGTGGATTTTAAATGAAACTGATGTTAAAATGATGCCTTGGCTGCAACCAGACAGCAGAGTTACTGTACCTTCATTGACTGAAAGTGTAACAAGATTACCTAGACTGGCTCTGTACTTAAAATAAACATAATGTGAAAAACAGATCTAATATGTACCAAGCAGGAAAATACCCCTCACATGTATCATAGTCCCTGAGGCCATCATGGCAAGAAAATGTTTGGCAAGTGCTCCTTCTGTCTAATTGTTTTTGAAGCCTGAAAATTGAAGGAACAAGCATATTTTTAATATAGTACTTCAACAGGGATGCAATATTCTGTGCATATTTGGGGAAAATAAGAATTTGAAAAGGTATGAGCATGTTTAAGTGGCGTAAATTAAACTTAGCAAAAGAATTCATATATGCAGCAGCAAAAAGTGAGTCAACTTTTTACAATTGCTTATAAAAAAAATAATAAAAGAAAACTGCCAGCTCAGCTTCTGTGTGGACATTTAATGTCTGGCTGTGAAAAGAAGAGGAATTTAAATAAAATAACTTCCCATCTTTTTTTAAGCAGGCAATATGTGTGATGGCCCAGGGAAAACCTTCACAAAGTCAAATTTTGAGATTTTCAATTTTTGCATGAATGCCCTATTTTGCATGTATCTCAAATAAAAGCAAACTTTTAGCATTGCTAAATCATTTGCCCCTAATGATGCGACTCCGCATCAACCACAGTAAGAGACTCTGGAACTGCAATGTTATGATTTTCACTGAAACATGGCTGAACAGCGATATTTCACCACACATTCGGGGCAGACAGAACGGTGGATGACTCCAGTAAGACAAGAGGCTGAGATTTGTGCATTTATGTTAATAATGCTTGGTGTACGAACTCGGTTATTATTGGGAGACACTGCTCAGCTAACCTAGAGTTTTTCATGGTTAACGGTAGATCGTTTTATCTGCCACGGGAGTTCACCTCCACCATTATAACTTCCTGCTTGCATTCCCCCCGACGCTGATGCCAAGCTTGCTATGAACGAACTTCATGCGGTCAGCAGCAAACAACAAACTGTTCACCCAGAGGCTGCTTTTATTGTTGCGGGGGACTTTAATCACTCCAACTTAAAGAAAGTACTCCCTAAATTTCACCAGAACATTTTCTGTCACACCAGAGGAAACAAAACTTTAGACCATGTATACACAAACGTAGCTGAAGCCTATTATGTGGTCCCCCACCACCTTTCTTTGTTCCTTACTCATAAATACTCACCCCTCATCAACCATGTGCAGTCATCAAAGTGTGGCCAGCGGGGGTAGACTTCACACTCCAGGACAGGTTTCTACACACGGATTGGAGTATGTTTGCTACTCAGGCCACCTGTGGCTCGAACATAGACAGCTACACTTCCTCTGTTCTGGATTACATCAACACTACCATAGACAGTGTCACAACCCAGAAGAAGATCACCACATACCCAAATTAGAATGTGGGCCTACAGCACATCCAGAAGAGGGGCATCAAAAAGGCCAAACACTGCTACAAACTAAAGCTAGAGGATCACTTTTTGAACTCTGCCCCCCAGCGCATGTGGCAGGGCATCCAGGCCATCAGCAACTACAAACCCAGTCACCCCACCCCCACAGCCACTAGTGTCTTCTTTCTGAATGAGCTTAATGACTTTTATGCTCGCTTTAAGAATGTCACACACACCCGTTCCGCGACCAGCACTAGGACCCGGAAGTAGTACGGTTGCGAAACAGGAAGCATAAAAGGAGACAAGATGGCGCTTCACACTCGCTCAGTCATTGAGTTTCGCCCATGTTGGTCCAGATTGTGTGTCCGCCAAATCGTGAGTACTCATTTTCTTGGGTTTGCTTTCTGATTCGAGTGTGTGTTTATAGGACGCGGGTTAAATTTGTTTTTTTTTTCTTGCTCCCCTTGTGTGAGAGTCCTTAGATAAAATCTTGCGCGTTTGGGTTTACCATCCATGCTACAAAGGGCTAACCGCTAGTGCTAAAGTCTTCCGATCATCCCGGTTAGTTCGTGACAGAATGACTGAGCCAAAAGCGGTAAAGCCAGCGGATTATGCGTGCCTCTGCGACGTGGTAGATCAGCACGGCGAACGAATCAATCAGCTAAACGGAGAGCTCGCTACTCTGCGCTGAAGCGTCCAAGACGTCGCGGCCTTGCGCCGCGAGGTGGCGGAGCTTCGGCAGGAGAACGCGGCCCTTCGCAAGGCGGTTGCTAGTGCGGCTAACCGGCCTTCCGTTGCGGCGGCCGCAGCTCATCCCCCCCCCCCCCCTTCTCCAACCTCTGATGTTTTCATTGCTTAACCGGACAAATGGGATGGCACAGACGGGAGATGCAGTGTGTTTCTAACTGCCCTCGATTTCGTGTTTGAGTTTAATGCCACCAAATACTCCACTGATTGATTGCGCATTGCTCTCCTTGTCTCACTGCTATCAGGGCAGGCAGCTGAGTGGGCTCGGTTGTTGAGTGGGCTCAACAACATCACCCTAAAGAATCGTTATCCATTGCTTCTTACCAACTCAGCCCTGGACGCCCTCTCTGGTGCCACCATTTTCACTAAGTTGGACCTTCGGAGCGCCTACAACTTGGTGCGCATCGGAGAGGGTGATGAATGGAAAACGGCCTTTATCACCCCCAACGGACACTACGAGAGCCTGGTGATCCTTTTCGGCCTCTGCAACGCCCCCGCCGCCTTCCAACATTTCATCAACGATGTCCTCCGGGACATGTTAGGGCGGTGGGTGTTCGTCTATCTGGATGACATATTAATCTTAATTATATTAATTAAGCTTTTCACGAGCGCTCCACCACGTTCCTGGGTTTCGTCATCTCGCCCCAGGGTGTGGCCATGGACCCGCAGAAACTTGAGGCTGTGCATTATTGGCCCCTACCCAACAGTTGGTCCACCAGTGTCGACGGCTGTGGCGCCAAGCCAACCACGCCATCCAACAGGCCAACGCTCGCTACACCATTCAACATCGCCGTCGACACCCTCCGGGACGATTGTACAATGTAGGTGACAAGGTATGGTTATCGACAAAAAATCTTCATCTCCATACAGAGGCACGGAAACTTTTACCCCGATTCATCGGCCCATATCGCATCTTCCTCCAGATGATTAATCCTGTCACCAACCGGCTCCAGCTGCCTGCGGCGCTCCGAATCCATCCGGTCTTTCACACCTCACAACCAAAACCCTTCACCACTTCACCCATGATTACACCCTCCCCCCCTGCTCCTCCTCCCTGAATCATTGACGGTGGCCCTGCTTACACCGTGCGCCGGATCCTCGATTCGCGACCTAGGGCCCAGGGCACCCAGTACCTGGTCGACTGGGAGGGCTAGGGTCCGGAGGAGCGATCTTGGGTTCCGGCCCGGTTTATCCTCGACCCCGAGCTCATCAGGGATTACCGTCGTCGGGTGTCCTCCACCCCAGGACCGTCGGGAGTCGGTCCTGGACAGGGGGGTACTGTCACACACACCCGTTCCGCGACCGGCACTAGGACCCGGAAGTAGTACGGTCGCGAGACAGGAAGCATAAAAGGAGACAAGATGGCGCTTTACACTCGCTCAGTCATTGAGTTTCACCCATGTTGGGGCAAAGAAAGACACTAAAGAAAATGTCACCAAGATTGCCTCCTCACCGGACCACTCACCCATCACACTTACCTCATTTGACGTCCACAACGCACTGAGCCAGATCAACGTGCATAAGGCTGCTGGACCAGACGGCATCCCTGGGCGCATATTGAGAGCATGTGCAGAGCAGCTCGCTGGGGTATTCACAGACATTTCCTATCCCCTGTACCCTCATCGTTGCAATGTTTATGTCTTGTGATTACATGTTTTTCTGTGCTTGTTGCTGAGATATTTTTTGTACCCCTGATCGCACACTGCCCTTTTCGAAGGACAGCCTGGGAGGGGATTTTTTACCCTCGTTATCCTAATGTATCTTATTCCTTATTTTTTATGATGGCGCCCTAGGTGGCTGACGTCGCGACTCTGTGGTCGCAAAAATAATTTCGCTGCATATTGTAGTCTGTATGATTGTGCATGTGACAAAATAAACTTGAAACTCTCACATTGAGGACATAAAAAGGTGTACCTATAACTTATACCTTTATCCTGCACTTTCTGCTAATTGCACTTCTGGTTAGATCTAAACTGCATTTTGTTGCCTTGTACTTGTACAAGGTACTTGTACTTGTACTGTTAACTTAAATAATTACAATTAGTTTAAATTACTAGACCTTTATGAGTATTTAGAACTTTTTGGTATTTATGAGTTTGTAGAAATGACACTTTTCAAGTTAGCTGAACAAATTTTATTTTATGTATCTTTTAAGTACTTAAGTAACAGTAACTGTCACCTTAAAGTTTCACCAACTTAAAATCTTTTAGACTAGCGATTTTGTGTCTGACGTCATCAGGGCAATGGGGCACTGGTGGCTCAGTGGTAGGTGTTTCCATGTGAAAGGCCCGGGTTCGATTCCCAACAACTGGATGAAGTGCCTGTCCCAAGACCAGATAAAATGGAAGGGTTACGTCAGGAAGGGCATCTGGTGTAAAACCTGTGCCAAGCTTGTGTGCGGGACGGATTGTCTGCTGTAGCGACAACCAGGAGCAGCCGAAAGACCAACAACAATTTATTTGATTTGCAACAACTAAAAAAAATGAGTACAATAAACTCAAAAAATCATAGTTCCATTTACTTAAAACTGGAAACATCATTACTTAACAAAATTGATGTAACTGATTACCTCAAATTTTTTGAGTTTTGCCAACTTATTCGGGTTTACAGTGTGTGTGTGTTTCTTCTTTCTTCTGTTACTGCCTTAAAGTTGGACTGAAAAAATCAGAGGGCTGGAAATAAAACCTCAGTGTCAGCAACTCCAACTGAGCTATTAGCCTTTGCCTGATGAATAATAGATGTGCTGTAATGCTGCTGCTTTGCCACTGCTTCCTGTGTGTGACAAGCAATGAAATGGTGAATGCAAAATGAAACAGTAGAACATAGTCAAAGTATACTCCGAACACACACACATGCACATAGTATGGCATGGTGAAGTATTTGCCAAGATTTGCAAGGTTGTAAGAAGCAGTTGTTGATAAGTGGCTTTATAACACAGTTATTGTTTAAGTTATTGTTTAATGCACTGCTTTTTGATATTTTAAAAAATTGCTAATGCCATTTTAGTACACATTTTAATGATGACGTAAAAAGATGATTACACGTTATTATTATTTTTTTTCCAGTAAGCACAGGCTCAACAGGACCAATCCAAAGGTGAAATTTGTCTAATTTTAGCCAACTCTAACCTGGCTAACCTGTGGTGTCTATCTTGTGGTAGACCAACTCTATCATCAACTCTGATCATCTACAAGTTGTATGTATTACCTGGCTATCAAGTCTTCTCTCATTGAAATACTGTATACTGTTCAGTTACAACTGCCTCCTATAGTGTGTTCTTGATCTGGGCATTTGTTGTGATCCGACCAATTCCAATATATTGTTGTGGACAGGTACAGTAAAATAAGAATAATTTTGCCAATATTCAAATAATCATTTTGCCTAAAAAATGAGACACACGTATGTCAAATATACTAAATCTATTTGGAAATCTGTTTAATTTAATTTAATGACGTAAACATGAATATCAACATAGTTTTTACAAGTATGTATTTATGTTCAACTTACAGATTTTACTTGAGGGGAATGTCTTCCCTCCAATTTAAATATATTAATAAATAAATTATTTTACAGCAGAAAGTTTTTAACTATTTTTGGTTACATCCACTATTGCCCTTTCTCTAATCAGAAATTCCCAACCATGTACTGTATGTCCAAAAAAAAAATTTTTTTGCTGTAAAATGATTCATGTATCAATATATTTGACATTTTATGGACAGACATTATACCAGTATTGTGATAAGAAATTGTTGTCAACTACCAAAATTAGGCTCATGATCTTCAACAAATAAAATAAATACCAAAAAAAAAAAAAAAAAAATACATCAAGCATGAGCTATTATTAGCTAATTAATTAATGTGTGTGTATGTATATATATATTTTTACTTTATCAGCATTTAATTGATACTCCATTGCATATTACATGGCTATAAACACATTTTTTCCATTGTGACAAAACTGTGGGAAGTGGGTTTACAGCATTTTGCAAAATCATACAAAATTCACAGTGATACGGTCAAAACTCTACATATGTATTGTATAGAATTACATAAAGTGCTGCAGCAATCGTCAGTAAGCAACACATGATAGGGTGACTGTGTGTTGAGGCACAGATATGTTTTAGTATGGGTTTTCATGGACCTGCTCTAATTATACATGGCAGGGTTTTAAGCAGATTTATTACCATAATTTTTCCATCCTAGTTCACATTTACAGGTGTGGCCAGTGTAGGACAAGATCAGTGTACAAAATTACAATTCCAATAAATAACAAATGCAACATAATACAATAACTACTTGAAACTACTGAACCACTGAAAGCGCCAGATGTGTATTCCTATTCAATTACCATTCCATTATGTTGTGCAATCTCAATACCAGTTTCATTTTTCTTGAAAGATCTCAGAGAGGATCTCACAATTGGAGTTTGATAAGGAGACCTGACTTAAACATTACATGTATTTATGTAATGTATATTTGACTAAAGTAAAATCAGGGTAATAAAAGCCTATCCATGATAACTGATGCTGATTTACCCATGCCTGCAATGAAAAAGAATGAGAATGCTCCTTTTTATTATGAGTACATTTCATGCTACCACATACTTTTTCATCAGCATTTTAATAATAAATATGAGCACACACCATACTATAAAAATCAAATTTTATGAAGCATGCAATAATTATGATACACCAGACCAAAACTCTCTTGTTTCAAATATGTTTATAGTTAGGTATATTTACACAGTACAATAACTATAGGAAGAATAAATCTTGTTATTTCTACTTTTATTAGCTTTGCACAAATCTACCTTGGGCACAATTAACAAATGCTGCAAAGGAAGAACTCTTTGCTTAAGGCTAGGACAAGCATAGCTCTTCCATTTATTAACTTTAACAACACTCAATTTTGGGCCTGATGCTGGCAACTTTACCAAAGACATTGTGCACCATTCTAGCAGGCTTATTGCATCACTTTGTGCATATTGATTCTTACATCATGCGGGAAATCTTTTTATGGCTTTATACTGCTGAAGTAGCAAATGCAACATTTTAATCAGTATAAGTAAAAGTTTCCTTCTTGTTTACATTTCTGCAGCTCTTTTATAAAACATATGTGAAAACCTAAATTAATTCTGATTAAGTCACATTTAACTTCACAGGATGTGGACTGGCTAATATAATTTAACCCTAGGTGAATGTTAATAGGAAATATGTCTTACACAACTTGTTTCTCTCAGCTAAGACTATCCATCAATCCATCCATTACATCAAGTATGTTCATGGAGGTCTGGAGCTTGTCCAGGGAACAAAGCGCACACACAAGGCAGGGTACACACTAGATGGGGTGCCAACTTATTGCAGGCCATAAACGCGCGCGCACACACACACACACACACACACACACACACACACACACACACATCAATTTATACACTATGGGCAATTTGTAAATGCCAATTAACCAGAGCCAAGATTACTCCATATTACTCATTTAATCAATAAATGGGCAAATGGGCTGAATGAACGAATCCTGGCTGTTGGTGATAACACGCCGACTGTCGGGTTATCTGGGAATTTTCAGATCAGCTTCTGCTTCAAACGCAAAAAAAGCCATAAGCCAACTACAGGGGACATGAGGATCAACTTTGGAATCACCTTTTAATTCTTGTGTCTGACAGCTTTGCAGGTTACACAACAATTGTTCAAAGTAGATTCAACAAGTGGTCGATAACCTTAACCGAAAAAAAAAAAACACAAAAAAGGTACATCACTATTTCTGGTAAATAATAGGTAAATCATTACTTGTAATAAATAAAAGTTTGTTGTTGTTTTTTTTTCCCATTTTCTCCCCTAATTTAGTCGTAGCCAATTCCTCCCCGTCGCTAGGGGGCTCCCGCATTAAGGCTACTACTTCCACTCAGCCGGGAGGGCTAAAGACTTTCACGTGTTTCCTCCGAACCGCGTGACGTCAGCCGACCGCATCTTTTCGAACTGCAACATTAGGGGCGGAGTATCACACTCGGAGGAAAGCGCTAGCCGCTCCTTCCGTGTGCGCGAGCTCACAGACGCCCCCCTGATTGGCTGTAGAGCCGTGATTAATGTGGGAGCGCAAGTACCTCTCATCCCTCCCCCCTGAGAGAGCTCGGCCAATCAGCTCTCTCTAGACCTCCGGCTGTGAGAGGAAAACAGCATCATCCGGGGTTCCAACCAGCGATCTCCAAGTGATAGGGCGAGCGTTTTACCACTTCGCCACTCTGAGGCCCAATAAATAATAGTTCAATCACTACTTCTAATAAATATTAGTTAAATAAAATGTAAACAAATACAACAAAATTATTTAACTAAGCTTAACACATACTATTCCATAGTTTTATGGACTGTTTAGCAAACATGTAATACACATCATATTACATTCTTTGTAAATATGTGTAAACACTTCAATAACAATCATATGTTAATCTTTCTCTCTTGTATTAAGCATAATAATAGCAATTAAATCCAATATCAAACAAAAAAAAATCAAATATCAATTAACTTAGATTCAAGTGATCAGTCCTTCGTATAAGTAAAGAGCGGTATTATCATACCATCAGTGTCCCTGAGATGACCAGTAGCCAAGGCGCTTCCCTGTCTTACATGTTACTGACTGCAGTCTCTTACACGCAGGATTTTATACACAGACCCTAAACTGTTACATCATAGTAGAGACTGTGCGATGGCGATTTTCTGTCACAGATGGTGCTTGTATGTAGTCTGTCCCTTTGCTCCATTAGTAACTGTGAGGTTCTGCATACTGTGATGTCATATTTTGATCGTGTCACAGTTGTTCATTGTTGAATGACTTCAGCTCCATTATTTTACTTATTTTAGCTTTATACCAACTTACCTCAGTTACCACCAGTTAATTAGCTTAGCTGGCTAAAATTAATTTATATGCTAACAGTAATTTGCATTTACAAGGCACAATCTTGTCCACCTTTTGGTAAATCCAAACACGCCGCCATCTTCCTCATGCCAAAATACAAACAAAGGCTGAAACAGGAAGTTCCGGTTCAGAGGGAGGTCGCGCGCTGGACGGACCAATCGGTGGCCGCGTTACAGGACGCACTTGATGACACAGACTGGGACATGTTCAGAAACAGCTCCGATGACGTCAGCGTGTTTACGGAAGCGGTTGTGGGATTCATTGGGAAACTAGCGGATGATACCGTGGAAAAAAGACTATTAGGACGTTTCCCAACCAGAAGCCGTGGGTGGATAAAACCATCCGCGACGCTCTGAGATCTCACACCGCTGCCTACAACACGGGACTCGCGTCGGGGGACATGGAACCGTACAAGGCTGCGTCATACAACGTCCAGAAGGCGGTGAAAGAGGCGAAGCAGCGCTACGGGAGAAAACTAGTGTCACAACTCCAACAGAGTGACTCTAGGAGCCTGTGGCAGGGATTAAGGACAATAACGGATTATAAAGCACCAACATCCGGTATGATGAACGCAGACGTGTCTCTGGCAGATGAGCTGAACACTTTCTATGCTCGCTTCGAGGCTGCAGCTAAAGACGCTAGCGATGCTAATGCTAGCGGTGCTAACGGCTGCAGACAGGAAGTCACTGCCAGCACCGGAAGCGCGTTCATCATCACAGAGCATGACGTGAGGAGAGCCTTCAAGAGAGTGAACACCAGGAAAGCAGCAGGAACAGATCTCAGTCGGTGATCCCCACATGCTTCAAAGAGTCCATCTTTGTTCCTGTCCTAAAGAAACCTCATCCTGCTTCCCTCAATGACTATCGCCCTGTAGCCCTCACTTCAGTAGTAGTATTGCCCTGTAGAAAATGCTCTTCATCGACTACAGTTCTGCATTTAATACCATAATTCCCTCCACACTTACCACCAAGCTGGAGCACCTGGGACTCAGCTCATCAATGTTTCAGTGAATCTCCAATTTTCTGACTGGCAGACCACAGGCAGTAAGGATGGGCGGACATGTCTCAGCCTCCCTCACTCTCAGCACTGGAGCCCCCCAGGGTTGTGTTCTGAGCCCCCTGCTGTACTCTTTGTACACCCACGAATGCGTGGCCACTACCAACTCCACCACCATCATTAAGTTTGCTGACGACACTGTTGTGGTGGGCCTGATCACGAACAACGATGAGACGGCCTACCTGGAGGAGGTTGGAAATCTGGAGAACTGGTGCCAGAGGAACAATCTCCTCCTAAACGTCAGTAAGACAAAGGAGCTGATAGTGGACTTCAGTACAAAGCAGGTGAGGAACTACCAGACCCCCGTCATCAACAGGAGCCCAGTGGAGAGAGTGGACAGCTTCAGATACCTCAGTGTTCACATCACGCAGGACCTGGCATGGTCCTGTCACATCAACACCGTGGTAAAAAAGGTCCGGCAGCATCTCTACCACCTCAGACGCTTGAGAGACTTTAGACTGCCCTCCAAGGTGCTCAGGAATTTCTACTCCTGCACCATAGAGAGCATCCTGACAGGAAATATCACGACCTGGTTCGGGAACAGCACCATGCGATCAGCTGAGCGCATCATCCGCATCGAGCTCCCTGACCTGCACTCGATCTACAGCAAGCGGGGCTTGACCAAGGCCAGGAAGATCGTGAAGGACCTCAGCCACCCCAACAACGGACTGTTTACTCTGTTGCGGTCTGGGAAGTGATTCCGCTCCCTGAAGGCCAACACAGAGAGACTGAGGAGGAGCTTCTTCCCGCAGGCGATAAGGTCTCTCAACCACAACCACACCACTATGTAGAACTAACACAATCTTTTCATAATTGATCAAATCAATCAATCTTTTTACATCCATGGAGACTATGGACAATTACACGCACACCTTCTTTCATATCTACACTACATGTTGTACGTTTACATCCTGGACCATTGCACAAAGACACTTTAATAACTTTGCACACCTACCTTCACAACTACACTACATGTTTACGTTTACATCCTGGACCAGTGCACAAAGACACTTCAATAACCTTTGCACAAAGACACTTTGTTCTATGCATATTTGCACACCCAGTACAGTATATTTCAATTTGTACAGTATATTTCTATTTTTATGTACATCATATTTCTATTTTTATTTTTAGTTCTATTTTTCCTAGCATATTTCTATTTTTATTTTTAGTTCTATTTTTCCTAGTTTAATTAAATTTTTCTATTTAATTTTCTATCGTATTTCTTTTATTCATATTTATTTCTTATTTGTAAACTTTAATTCTGTTTTAGGGTCAGTGGCAGTCGTATAAGCATTTCACTACATTTCGTACTGTGTATGACTGTGTATGTGACAAATAAAATTTGAATTTGAATTTGATTTAGCTACCAATTAGTTGCATCAGCAACAAGGAACTCATTTGATCAAAATCTCCACGTAATATACGCAATTGTGATCAGCAAACAAGCCTGGTAAATAACCTTTTGGGATCTAAGTGCCTGAAAAAAAAATAGAGGAATTTCACGATATATTTATATGATATGTCAACATGAAAAACAATTTTGAAGGATTTTTCCAAAGATTTTGTGGATCTTGTGGTTTTATGATCATGGGAAGACAAAATCCAGTATTAGTATAGTAGTTTTAATAAAGTTTTCAATAAGTGTACATTATAGGGTAATTTAAAATGTATTGTAATATAATGCCCTTTAATTATAGGTTGTTTGGTAGTTCAGTACATCCTTGTTTCCCCTCAGTGTAACATTCTACTTTAATATTATGAAGGGGGACTTTTACATTTTACCATGTATTACAAATCCTGCATGCTGGTTCTTTTTCCAAGACTTGGTCTCAGAATCAAGAATAAGGGAAAGATGGCATGATGAGAGCTGGAAAGTGCTGCCCTTTTTTCACTAATGCTTCATAATTTACACAGCAATGATATATTTGCTTCTACAAAAAGAGGGTTTTAAAATAAAATTGGAAGGGACTATTGGTGGGAAGGAGGAATAAATAACAAACTGAAATTAGAGAAATGAAAAGCTGACATGCATTGCCAACTTGCCTTGTGCCCTGACTGTCTCTGAGGACAGTCCACACACAGCTGCAGCTTCCTGATAAGCCATAAACCAGAAAGAAAGACAGACAGACAGACAGAGACGGATAGACTGTGAGCCTAAGGGTGTATTGTGAGTCCAGTCTCTCACAGGTGGACAAAAAGAAAAAAAAATAAACAGATAAAAAACAGGCATGCTTTTCGGCTTCTGATTTAATAGAATGAATCATCATGTCCAGCACAACTTTCTTGTAAGTGCAGTATAATAGGATGAGTTATAATGAGGAATGGCATAATTTTGAAGCAAACTAATTTTAGCTAATTATTTACTTACAGTACATAACAACTATTATTTGACAGTTCTTATAATTAATTCAGAAAAACAATAAATAAAAATAATATTAAAAAGAAGTCACTCTGAAGTACAATAAAGGTGTATAAATGGACACAGGTAATCAGGGAGACAAACCAAAGGGCTAGTTAATGCTTAGAACAAAAGACATGTCCTTAGTAAACATACACAGACGAAACCAGGCTTAATGGATAAACAACAAGATCAATACATCAGGGCGGAACCAGTAAAAAGCAATGGTCTGGAATTGTCACAATGAGACCCTGCAAAAACATAATTGGAGGTCTGATGATATATGGGAGACATTATTATTGCTAATATTTCCGCAGTTAAAGGTGCTTGAATGGTGATCATGTGATGATACTATGAGTTGGGGAATGATGGAACTTTTAGCATTTTATCATTTAAAAACAGTCATCAATCATTTATCATATAATCAGTTTATTTTTCGTAAAGAATTACATTTATTTTTTAAATTATATGCACATGCACCTGACATCTCTCAGAATTTACTAAAACAGTCTTAATCCTGAAGTAACTAAGTTTTTGAACATTAAAAATTAATCTGAATGTAAATAAACAAGGTTGGTGTTACATTTTGTTTGGTGTTACATTTTGTTTAATTAAAAAGTATGAATGCTAATCTTGCTCCTAATCTTGACTTTTTATACACTATAAATTGAGTCATTCAAATTATTATCTGTGGTCATATGCATGCTTTTGACTTTGTCTGCGTCCTTACAGAATCTCTCTGTTTTCAAACAATAAGTTATAGTTACTTATATATATATATATATATATATATATATATATGTTTACTTTTGCCTGTAGTTGGCTTGTAGTGTTTTGTAGATCAGGAGCAAATATGTAGTGCATCTCAGTACATTCTTATTGACCTGTTTTCCTTACCTCAAGGTCAGGGTTGAATTATCTAGATAACAACATAGTGATCTTTCTGTGGAAGAATGAGTAGCCAGGCTGAATCAATGGCATCGTTATTGAGAATAATAAATGCCCTTTTATTGCAGAGCTATGTTTTTAAAAGAGGTATTAGAATGAGCATTGAATTGTCTGAGTTGTTCAAACTTCCACAATCAATGCCATATCAATAAACTCTTTACTTATAAAAGGGACCTATTTTGCAAATTCATTTAGTAATTTTTACACATTCTAAGACATGGGTCTTGAGAATCCTTGCACAAAAAAAATAATGTGGGTAAAAAACTTTCCTTGTTTTTTGTCTTTTTTTCCAATTTTTGTATTGGCCAGGGCTTAAACAAGCCAAACAGATTTTCCTGCTAAAGTCAACTCATGACCCCCTACCACCCAGGTTCTTGCTCAGCTCTGGTGTTCTTTAGTAGGGCTCAGCAGAAGCTTGTGTACATTAACACTAAAAGAAGCGGGATTCTGTTATGAAAAAATGAAAAAAGCTATTTCAGCTGAAGCATTTACAAACATACTTTATGGGAACTATAAGACTGTATATAAACTTGATAATGAAATGTGGAACCTTTAGGTTAGCCATTGATGGTCTTCAAATTACAATGTGTGTTTAAGTCAAACTGGAACTTATGATTTTTTTTTTTATGAATAAAGGCATAAAACTGATTTATATTTGGGTCATTGACGGACAAGACTTTTTAATAGGCCAATTTTAAAATACCAAAAATATGGATATGTTTTGCCATTTTCTGAACATTTGGAATGTAGTGTACACATGCCTTTATAAAGAAAAGTAAAAAAATTTACATTTTAATGTTTTTACACTTATTTTATAAAACATAGCCTTAAAAAAGTCATCTGGGGCGACCGTAATATATCTCAAAATTCCCATTTTTATGTAAAATTAAGACTAGTTGAACTCATATCCGTAAATAGATAAACTGATGAAGAAAGATAAACTTTAGTGCCCTTTCATTTTATGAAAACCATTATTTCACAAGTTTATTCTATAATATCAGAGTCTCCCTCATTATCCAGTTACAATACTGATTTTTACTTCAAAAGCAAAAAAACTGAATTAGCATTTATACAGATATTACACATTCAACAATAGCATACCACTGATTAATATTTGAGGCTAAACTGATGAATATTTGGTTATGAATTTAGTGTAATTATTGCCATTTGTTGGTTACCCCACATGACATATGGTCGCCCCAAATGATAAGAAAACCACAGGTATAAAAATTTCAGTTAAAATGTACACAAAAGAGTTTAAGACGAAAGAAAATTTAACTCTTTTTATTCGAATAACATTTCAACATTTAAATATAACAAATCAGAAGGACATTAACATTTAAAATTATATAATTTTTATTGCAACACACATTAAATGCTTCAAGAACTTAAGAAGCTGAGTAAAGAATCTCTTTTTTGGAACCTTTTTGATTTATTGGACAGGGATGAACACTACTTGCATCTCAATTAACCTTTCAACATTCAAATATCACAAATAATACGTTTCTTTTTCTGGCCCTTTCCTTTTCTTTTCTCATTGTAAGGGCCATATTTCATTCTTGTAATTTGTTGTTGTGTTTATTTCATTTCAATTTGTTAGTTAAGCATTATACATTAAGTTAATTGAGTTTATTAGTTTAAGCACTTAGTTTTATACTCGTAAGTTGTATTGTGACATCATTTCATAAGTTGTTCTGTGACATCATCCCACAGTTGTGTAGCTGCACGCACATTAGTTGCAAGTTGTTGTTACGACACGGAAGGATACAGAAAGGTGTGGAGAACACAAGCTTTTGACCGTGATACTGTGAGGTAAAGGATACAGTAAAATAAGTTGTTGTAACTGTAATCTACCAAAGCTACAGAAAAGCTACCAAAGCACAGCAAACGACTTGTCGTGACTACAGTGGATTTATGCAAGAAACTGTAACAACCGTTGTACTTTGATGTTGAGATACTCTGCTCTTGCTGCAGGGTCGGAGTTGACTTTCTGTCTATGATGAGCAGTCCTCTCTTTGCTTGTTAATCGTGCCATCTAGGAAAAAGGTAAAATAGGTTAAAACTTGTTTTAAATGACTAATACATGTATAGTCAGATAAATAGAATGTCATTGTGTAGTTTTTTTTTTTTTTTTTTTTACATTACTTCTGTAGGATTGTACTACAACAAAAAATAAATGTTTATCCCTATAAAAGGAATGAAAAATGGCTGAATTAAAAAAAAGATAAAATATACAAATAATTATGCTTAAACAATTAACTCTATGTATATAATTGATGTATAGGATATAAAAACTACAAATATAGGACATATATCTATCATTTAAAACATTTAGCAGTGGTCGCCCCACATGACACTCGGTCGCCCCATATGATGTTTTCAAGTTTACTCAAGTATAACAGGCTAACGGTTAGCCTCAGAAACCAAACAAGCTTCTTCTAGTAAAAAAGCACTATCAAATTTATCATCAAAATATAGATTTGTGGAAAAAAAATTATAATTCACAGTTTTGGGGTGGTCGCCCCACATGATGACCAAAAGTGACTACGAAATTACAGCAGTTAAAAAACAGCTTTTTCTTACTATATGAGAGAGACTGATTTACCTTACAGTTGTTTCCAGGGGGTCTTCACTTGTGTCTGGCTAATGCAGTATCCCATCCTTGAGATGTTTTTTAAAATGAAGGTCCCAAAATTGACATTTGTTGATGGTCGCCCCGGATGATATGGATAGAATCAACATAATTCGGACAACATTCGTTTGTATATCATGATAGAAATATAGGTGCAAATGCTTTATAGTTTTGTCAATGAGTGTAAAACATGTTTGAAATTATGCCAACTAGGAAAAGGGATATATTTAAGTTGATTTAAAGTGTTTTTAAACCAGTTTTCCTAACAAAAGTCAAGGCTGGACGGTCGCCCCATATGATGTTTTGGCACTTCGGATAGCAAAAAAATGATAAAAAACTTAAAAATTTGGAGAGGGTAGAGTGGTTTAGTAGGTAAAAAAGGTATTTTTTAGTTTTTTCTGCAAAATAAAATTAACCCGGACAGAAAAAGGGGGTGTCACGTCATTGACCCATTTACAGAAAAGGGCCAAGCACAGTATGATGATGGAACTCTTTACACAGAAAAACATTTGAAAGAAGCAAGATTTTTTAAATTATTATTATGGCTTGGAGTTTACTGCAATTGTTCCTGTGAACATTCAAAGAGTAGGATGCAAGATCCTTGAAAATTAAAGAATACCTTGCGGAAAAGACACAATTGTCTATGGAAACTGTACACAAAAGAATTTATAAACACCACTTTTACATTATGGGACTTAACTGAGAGTTGAACATCCCTTGTTCAGTCCTGACATTACTTTAAGCTATTTTTTGGGCCATTAAAGGAGTTCCTGGCAGGAATGTGAAACAGGCAGTCTAATCATGGCTCCAGTATACTGAGAAAACTTCCTACCTATCCAAGCACTAGTGAAACACCAGGATAAGGACATTAGTGGAGCAGCAGATTATATACAGTAGAGAAAGATATATAGATAGTTTTACTCTGTAACCATGTTCTGCTACTGTATTCTGCACAATCTAAATTCTGAAAGCAAATAATTGATGTCCTATAAGAAGATCTTTTTATCTCAGAACTCATGTCATTAGCTCATTTAGCTCAACAGGCCTTATTGATACTATAAGTGCTTTGCTATGCTATCATGTCAAGCATACAATCACAGCAGCTACCGTGCATAGTTTTACTGTCAATCTACTGGAGTTGTTGACTAGTCTGTTTACAGGTTTACAGTTTAATGCACTGGCCTTTATCATGTGATAAAGTCACATGTCACTTTATCAAGTGAAATTTTGAAAAATCACCCTGGTATTGCAATCACATGCATACCTTAAAACAGACCCCTCAAAAGTTAGAACATAACTGGCATCAAACTAAATTAGTAGTTTAAAACTACATTAAAAGTATGGTTTCTTTGCTATCGAAAGGCTCTTAGTGAGTTTAATTAGCATTTGTCTCCATCTTAACAAAAGTAACAAATAATACTAGACTTTTTTTATACACTAGTAAAAGTAACTAAAGAAGCACAAAAACCAGCACATGATGCACTAAGAAAAAAGTTGTAGTGGCATAATTTTTTTTTTATGAAAAAAGCTTGTAGGAAAAAGAAAAATAGTTTTAATTAAAAAACAAATAACTAAAAGTTAGAGAATTATTACTAAATGCTTATGACAATATAACAATGTCACATTAACTCACTCCAGCTTATTGCACTTTCCTATTCAAATTATTAACTTGTGCACCAGAACCCCTATCTGCACATCTCCTTATTTAGAAGCAATTTTACCACTATTAAAAATAATATTTTTTTGCATTTAGTACTGGCTGTGTACCTAATTTATATAATCTTTAAATGAGGTTTTAGGCTTAATCACATTACTAAGATCATGCAAAGTCTTTCAGGGCCTACTACTGCTCACTGATCAGGTATTTCTGTTTTTCTTTGTGTTCAGACTCTCAATGCATACTAAGGTAAAGTTTGCCTTTCACTTAGACTATGAGCAACAGTAAAAAACCTTGGTGTGGTCACAAACTACAGTTTCTTGATTTGAAGCTAATATAGATTATATTACTAAGTTAGCCTTCTTTTTAGAAATATGATTAAAAAATTCCAGCACATGATGCACTAAAAACTAACTCCGGATCCGAGCTGGCCGAGTGAGATCCTGAGGGACAACAAAGGACGCGACGCGAAGCGGCGGCCCCGAGGAAAACGAGCCGGCGTCAGGAACAGGCTGAGAGCCCGTGCACACCGCACACCTCTGCCTAGCATCCTGCTCGCCAACGTCCAGTCACTGGAGAACAAGCTCGATGACCTCAGGGCCAGGATAAAGTTCCAGAGAGACATTCGGGACTGCAATCTCCTCTGCTTCACCGAAACATGGCTGAACCCAGTGGTGCCGGACCACGCCATCCAGCCGGCCGAGTTCTTCTCGGTTCACCGCATGGACAGGACGCGGGATTTGGGGAAGTCAAGGGGAGGCGGCGTGTGTTTAATGGTGAACAGCAGCTGGTGCAACAGCGCGAGCGTTGTTCCTCTCACACGCTCCTGCACACCAAACCTGGAACTACTGTCCATCATGTGTCGTCCTTTTTACCTTCCTCGGGAGTTTACATCGGTCATAATCAGCGCCGTTTATATTCCACCACAAGCGGACACGGACACTGCCTTATGCGAGCTGCATGAGGCACTCACACAGCACCAGACACAACACCGGGACGCTGCGCTTATTGTGGCGGGGGACTTTAATAGTGCCAACCTCAAACGTGCAGCGCCAAACTTTTATCAGCACATCACCTGCCCCACCAGGGGCGAAAGGACACTGGATCATTGCTACACCACAGTCAAGGACGGTTACAAGGCACAATCTTGTCCACCGTTTGGTAAATCCGACCACGCCGCCATCTTCCTCATGCCAAAATACAAACAAAGGCTGAAACAGGAAGTTCCGGTTCAGAGGGAGGTCGCGCGCTGGACGGACCAATCGGTGGCCGCGTTACAGGGCGCACTCGATGACGCAGACTGGGACATGTTCAGGAACAGCTCCGATGGTGACGTCAGCGTGTTTACGGAAGCGGTTGTGGGATTCATCGGGAAATTAGCGGACGATACCGTAGAGAAAAAGACTATTAAAACGTTTCCCAACCAGAAGCCGTGGGTGGATAAAACCATCCGCGACGCTCTGAAATCTCGCACCGCTGCCTACAACACGGGACTCGCGTCGGGGGACATGGAACCATACAAGGCTGCGTCATACAGCGTCCGGAAGGCGGTAAAAGAGGCGAAGCAGCGCTACGGGAGGAAACTAGAGTCACAACTCCAACAGAGTGACTCTAGGAGCCTGTGGCAGGGACTAAGGACAATAACGGATTATAAAGCACCAACATCCGGTATGATAAACGCAGACGTGTCTCTGGCAGACGAGCTGAACACTTTCTATGCTCGCTTCGAGGCTGCAGCTAAGGACGCTAGCGATGCTAATGCTAGCGGCGCTAACGGCTGCAGACAGGAAGTCACTGCCAGCACCGGAAGCGCGTTCATCATCACCGAGCATGACGTGAGGAGAGCCTTCAAGAGAGTGAACACCAGGAAAGCAGCAGGACCAGATGGCATCTCAGGCCGCATTCTCAGAGCCTGCGCAGACCAGCTAGCACCTGTGTTCACTGAGATATTCAACATCTCTTTATCTCAGTCGGTGATCCCCACATGCTTCAAAGAATCCATCATTGTTCCTGTCCCAAAGAAACCTCATCCTGCTTCCCTCAATGATTATCGCCCTGTAGCCCTCACTTCAGTAGTGATGAAGTGCTTTGAACGCCTGGTCAGAGACTTCATCATCTCTTCACTACCAGACACACTCGACCCACTACAGTTTGCTTATCGTCCAAACCGTTCCACGGACGATGCAATCTCTCATCTCCTCCATACATCTCTCACTCACCTGGACACTCGGAGGGGGAATTATGTGAAAATGCTCTTCATCGACTACAGTTCTGCATTTAATACCATAATTCCCTCCACACTTACCACCAAGCTGGAGCACCTGGGACTCAGCTCATCTATGTGTCAGTGGATCTCCAACTTCCTAACTGGCAGACCACAGGCAGTAAGGATGGGCGGACATGTCTCAGCCTCCCTCACTCTCAGCACTGGAGCCCCCCAGGGTTGTGTTCTGAGCCCCCTGCTGTACTCTCTGTACACCCACGACTGCGTGGCCACTACCAGCTCCACCACCATCATCAAGTTTGCTGATGACACTGTTGTGGTGGGCCTGATCACGAACAACGATGAGACGGCCTACCTGGAGGAGGTTGGAAATCTGGAGAACTGGTGCCAGAGAAACAATCTCCTCCTGAACGTCAGTAAGACAAAGGAGCTGATAGTGGACTTTAGTACAAAGCAGGTGAGGAACTACCAGACCCCCGTCATCAACAGGAGCCCAGTGGAGAGAGTGGACAGCTTCAGATACCTCGGTGTTCACATCACGCAGGACCTGGCATGGTCCTGTCACATCAACACCGTGGTAAAAAAGGCCCGGCAGCGTCTCTACCACCTCAGACGCTTGAGAGACTTTAGACTGCCCTCCAAGGTGCTCAGGAATTTCTACTCCTGCACCATCGAGAGCATCCTGACGGGAAATATCACGACCTGGTTCGGGAACAGCACCATGCAGGACAGACGAGCTCTACAGAGGGTGGTGCGATCAGCTGAGCGCATCATCCGCATCGAGCTCCCTGACCTGCAATCGATTTACAGCAAGCGGTGCTTGACCAAGGCCAGGAAGATCGTGAAGGACCTCAGCCACCCCAATAACGGACTGTTTACTCTGTTGCGGTCTGGGAAGCGATTCCGCTCCTTGAAGGCCAACACAGAGAGACTGAGGAGGAGCTTCTTCCCGCAGGCGATAAGGTCTCTCAACCACAACCACACCACTATGCAGAACTACACAATATTTTCATAATTGGTCAAATCTATCAATCTTCTTACATTCATGAACACTATGGACAATTACACGCTCACCTTCCTTCATATATACACTACATGTCGTACGTTACATCCTGGACCATTGCACAAAGACACTTTAATAACTTTGCACACCTACCTTCACAACTACATTACATTTTACAGTTTTACGTTTACATCCTGGACCAGTGCACAAAGACACTTTAATAACCTCTGCACTAAGACACTTTGTTCTATGCATATTTGCACACACCGTACAGTATATTTCAATTTGCACAGTATATTTCTATTTTGTACATCATATTTCTATTTTTATTTTTAGTTCTATTTTTTCCTAGCACATTTCTATTTTTATTTTTAGTTCTATTTTTCCTAGTTTAATTTAATTTTTTAATTTAATTTCTATCGTATTTCTTTTATTCATATTTATTTCTTATTTGTAAAATTTAACTCTCTTTAGGGTCAATGGCAGTCGTATAATGCATTTCACTACATTTCGTACTGTGTATGTTTGTGTATGTGACAAATAAAATTTGAATTTGAATTGAATTTGAAAAAGGTTTATTTTTTTGCATTTTCTTCCCATGCTTGCTCCCACAGTCTAAAAATATGCAGATTAGGCTAACTGGCATTCCCAAATTGCCCGTAGTGTGAATGAGCATATGAGTGTGTATGTACAGTAGGCCTATGTGTGTGTGCCTATCAATAGATTGGCACTTTCCAGCAATGTCCTCGTGCCCTAAGTTTCCTGGTATAGGCTCCAGGCCCCCGCAACCATGAATACAGGATAAAGTGGTATAGACAATGTGTGAGTGAGTGAGTGAGTGAGTGAGTAGACTATTATACAGTATGTTTAAATGTCCTAGTAGGTGCATAAACAAGGACCAGTTAGTACTGAATGCAAAATCCAGAGTCATTACTAAAACCAGAAGATCTGACCTTCTACACACAGTATTGACTTTCAATAAAATGGTACTGATTATAAAATATAATATCACACAAAAGGAGATTGTACTGAATATTAGCATGACTGCAATGTGCTTTACAAACACATACAGTATTCTTCTGCAACTAGCAGAACTAGTGTTAAGCTGGCGACCGACAGTTAGCAAATGACAGTTAGTGTAATTAACGAAACTCTCAATGGTACTAAATCTTGTAAGTTCCTCTTTATTTCTCCTGTCATTCGACTTTAGAATGTCAGCTACAGTAACTGTTCTGGTGTTGAATCCCATTTACTCATCGTCTATACCGCTTTATCCTGTATTCAGGGTCGCGGGAGCCGGGAGCCTATCCTAGGAGACTTAGGGCACGAGGCAGGATACACCATGGACTAGGTGCCGATTCATCACAGGGCACGTACACATGCATACACACTCATTCACACACTATGGGCAATTTGGGAACACCTAATCTTTGGACTGTGGGAGGAAACCGAAGTACATGCAAACTCCATGCACACAGAGAGGGGATTCAAGCCTGGCTGGGAATTAAACTCAGACCCTGAAGGTGCAAGTCGACAGTGCTAACCACTACACCGCCGTGCCTTGATTGAATCCCAAATAGCATTAACTGAAAAAACGTGTTTGTACCATCACTTGTTCCACACCCCAGGTAGTGCCCTTGATCAAAGGTTAATGATTGTTAGAACACGTGTGAAGTGGAGTGATACATATAGTTAAATGTTCCAGTGCTATTATACTCCATATTAGCACACATGGAATACCCCTTGTATAATCAAAATACTTGGTCAGAACTAACTGTTGTATAATGACACATTAAGCAATGAATGATCTCACACAATGTCTGTTTCAAACAAATGTGAATGAATTGTGTTGGGACCTACAGTAGATCAATAAATTTGCACCAGGCGATAAAGCTTTTTTATATAAAGTCTGTTAAGTTCAAAATAAATTAAAGAAAAAAGTACTGCCTGATCTGTCAGCCACACCTCAATATGCTTACCAGTCGCCCATGAAACCAGGAGCGACTGACAAACACAAGCACACATGATGTGTCTGAAGATATTTAAGTCTTTTGGCCTGGAACCCTTGTGTCACATATGTCACGTACATCAAAATAACAAAAGTAATTAACATTTAAGTCCCACGGAGGCCCGGAGACCGACAGACAATAGGAAGCAAATTAGCATTTTCTGGTCCGACGGAAGGGTTCCAGCAAGCCAGTTGTATGAATAATTATCCACACATGGACTGAAGGAAGTATTACTATTGAAGGAATAAGAAATTGGAATTTGTTTTATGAACACAGGGGCACGGGAAAGCTCACACAATATCAAAGAAAACGTACAAAAACCCTACAGTTATGAAGAGTGTTGTGCCTGAATGAGCGCTGAAAGAGCATCATTCATTGAACATGCTCAATTTTTGGTACATGGTGAACTGAAAGGTTCAGTTTTTAACTAAATAGCATGAATGTACAGTAACGTTGTTAACATGCAGGGTGAAAAACATAGTCTGCCAAAATTGTTAATACAGACACCCTGTATTATAGCATGTGTAACATACAGGTATATACCTTATAAAAGATTGCCACGAATCATATACAATATAAAAAAGTGTGTGTGTGTGTGTGTGTGTGTGTGTGTGTGTGTGTGTGTGTGTGTGTGTGTGAGAGAGAGAGAGAGAGAGAGAGAAAGAGAGAGAGATATAAACCACATTCTGATTCCTCTTGTGCCAAGTGTACCTACGGCATCAGTGTTCTTAGCTGGCAGGGCTTTACACTTAATTTTTCTGTGTCTTTTCATCAGTACAATTAAGTTTTATATAGTACCGTGGATGAGTTGTTAAAAATACAAAATGCGTTTATACGTTAATACTTCCTCTAGCCCATGTCTGGATGCATATTTATACAAATGGCTTGCTGGAACCCTTTTGTCTAAATTTAAAATACACACATACACAGTCATACACAGTACGGTATGCAGTGAAATGCTTAGACAACTGCTCGTGACCTAAAATAGAAGACTATGAATAGTAATAGGAAATAAATATGAAAATTAAAATATAGGGTAAATAAAACTAGGAAAAAATAAAATAAAATATAAAAACTAAAGTTAAAAAATAAAAAATAAATAACTGTACAACAAAAATACACAATATAGAAAATATTTAAAGAATGTAGGAAGAAATATAGAACAATAAGAGCAGCTGAACGGGTAGATATATATTTATGTAATTTTTGTGTGGAATGGAGTTGGAATAAATGGTAATGAAAGAATGGTAATTTCCAACGTTTGTACAATCCACATATTTAAAGTGTCTAGTGCAGTGAAAAATATGCTTAAAAGTGATTTATTTAAAGTGACTTGTGACTTGTGACCACCAGGTGTAGTTGTGCAGTGGCCACTAGTGTAAATGAATGTCCAGAATGTCCAGAATGTTCAGTGTGTGTGTAAAAAATCTGCTTCCTATCACCTGTCTGTCTCCGGGTCTCTATATGCAAAACTGTATATTGTGTAGTGTTAATGAATTTAAATTAAGTTCGTTCTTTTTACAGTGTAGAAAATAAATCCAGACCAGTGTCCAAACTATTGACTGGTGTGTCCAAACTTTAGGTTTACTTTAAGTTTTAATTTTAGTTTTTTCCTGAAAAGCAGTCAAAAGGATTTTCCCCCAGTAGAAGGTCCTTCTAGCCATCTATCCCTGGCACTGAACGTAACTAAAACAATTTTCATTAAATAAAAAGGTTGCTGGAAGCAGCATTGTTTATAGTGTATCATGCACCAGTCTTTTCTTTCCTCTCATGTGACTTGCCTCTCCCACCCTGCAAAAACTCATCAGTACCAGTACAACTCCCTCACCAGACACACACATACAAGAAATGTGGAAACATACTGATTTGTTTCCTGAAACAAACCAGTTTCCTGAGTGTAGATTTTAAAACAATAGTGGATTTTTTCAAAACTGTGAAATTATTTAAAAAAGAAAAAGGAACTACCTGTATGGAATGAAAGGCTATGCCAGGACAGAAATTTAAAAACTTACCTCTGCTGCAGAAAAAAAAAAAATATTTAGAGTTACCAGCCACAAAAATCATCAATTTACAGCACCTCAGGTTAGAGCTATTCTGAAGGATTTCCAGCGCATAAGCAGCAGACACATCTCAATATCAAACGTTCAAAGAAGATTATAGCATATTTTTAATGTCTTCAGAAGTGTATTACAATGTTGAAAGAAATAAAAATCAAGTAAGACCATGCCATTGTATTACACAACTGTGTAATACATTGACAAGCAATTGGCTATCTATGTACAGTAAATCCATTCACACCATATACAGTGGTGTATAAAACTATTTGCCCCCTTCCTGATTTCTTATTCTTTTGCATGTTTGTCACACAAAATGTTTCTGATCATCAAACACATTTAACTATTAGTCAAAGGTAACATAATTGAACACAAAATGCAGTTTTTAAATGATGGTTTTTATTATTTAGGGAGAATCCAAACCTGTGTAAAAAAGTAATTGCCCCCTGAACCTAATAACTGGTTGGGCCACCCTTAGCAGCAATAACTGCAAGATCGCTTCAGCTTGAGTTGACGAACAGATGGCCCGACATTCTCCTTCAGGATTTTTTGGTAGACAGTAGAATTTATGGTTCCATCTATCACAGCAAGCCTTCCTTACTGAAGCAGCAAAACAACCCCAGACCATCACACTACCACCACCATATTTTACTGTTGGTATGATGTTCTTTTTCTGAAATGTTGTGTTCCCTTTACGCCAGATGTAATGGCACCTTTTTGCACCTTCCAAAAAGTTTAACTTTTGTCTCGTCGGTCCACAAGGTATTTTCCCAAATGGCAATCATTGAGATGTTTTTTAGCAAAATTGAGACGAAGTTTAATGTTCTTCTTGCTTAAAAGGGGTTTGCGCGTTGGAAATCTGCCATGCAGGCCATTTTTGCCCAGTCTCTTTCTTATGGTGGAGTTGTGAAGACTGACCTTAATTGAGGCAAGTAAGGCCTGCAGTTCTTTACACTCAAAAAAATGAACATGGCTACCTGTTACATGTACTAAAATGTAATATGTGTTTTGTACATAATAATTTCATGTTTCCAAGATAAACATGAATAAATCATGTTGTATTTACATGAAATTTAACAACTTAACATGTATTAGATTTAATCATGTTGAGATAAACGAAAGAGATCTTGTCACTATGAAAACCGGAAATAGCAAAACCGGAAATATCGCGAGAAGACATCGCGAGAAGAGAACACAGCGTGTTGAGAAGACAAGCGTTTGGCGGGCGTGTGGAAAAGGTAATTTTGGTCGGCCGGCCACTCCTGGGAAGGTTCACCACTGTTCCATGTTTTTGCCATTTGTGGATAATGGCTCTCATTGTGGTTCGCTGGAGTCCCAAAGCTCCCAATGGCTTTATAACCTTTACCAGACTGATAGATCTCAAATACTTTTGTTCTCTTTGGATCTTGGCATGATGTCTAGCTTTTGAGGTGTTTTTGGTCTACTTCTCTGACCAGAAGTAGACCAAACTCCTATTTAAGTGATTTCTTGATTGAAACAGGTGTGGCAGTAATCAGGCCTGGGGGTGAAACTCAGGTGTGATAAACCACAGTTAAGTTATTTTTTAACAAGGGGGGCAATCACTTTTTCACACAGGGCCATGTAGGTTTGGATGTTTTTTTCCTCCCTTAATAACGTAAACCTTCATTTAAAAACTGCATTTTGTGTTCAATTATGTTATCTTTGACTAATAGTTAACGGTTTTTGATGAGCAAAAACATTTAAGTGTGACAAACATGCAAAAGAATAAGAAATCAGGAAGGGGGCAAATAGTTTTACACACCAATGTATTAGTATGGTGCAGGCAATTCCAAAAGGACAAGTGGAGTCAAGAACTCTGGCATCTAACCAGGCTGGAGGAGTAAAGAGAGGAGTGAGAGAGAGAGAGAGAGAGAGAGAGAGTTTTTTTAATGCTTTTTGTATTAACAAAAGCAAAGTAAAAAAATTTAAATAGCTTATTCTCATTATATCCACATGCATAAATTGATGATGCACATTATCCCCAAATCATCCGCCATGTGTACATCCAGTCTACCGTTGATACTGTAACACGCGCAAAACACAATAAATACTAAATCTCACAAAGCAAAAAGCACAATATAGTTACCAATAACCAAAAAAGTTTATTTAAGTTTTATTTATTATTAGACAGTTATCTGAGTTATTCAGAGGCAGAAGTTGGACTTTTGAATATTCTCTGTTGTCTACAAGAATACAAAAATGCACATTATTTAAAAGGACTACCAGCTTAATTACTTCAACTAAAAACAGCTGAAATAGAGAGAGAAAAAACAAGATTTAGACTATGGCTGGCACAGTGCTCAGCATGATGGAGGACATTGAAGCAACTTTAAAAGATATAATTTCAAAGCAAAAATGCCAAATCACTGCAAAAAGTGCAAAGGTATGCTGAGCAAATTAAATAGCTGCTGTTTTTGACAGCAATAACTTCTTTACACACGCCTACTGAGGGAGGATGTACCTTAACTTATTTATCAATTTACACACATTAGCACAAGTACAATACATTTTTTTAATGTAAAAGATTTTCTTGATTCTTAAATTTACAAATTGCGGTACATTATTCTACAATTTATGAATGCATCTATTTATATCTAGCTTGATAAACAATTGACTAAAACCAACTTCACAAATAACTGTACCCAGAGGAAAAGAGAAAAGAACATTGTGTCTAATATAGAACTTAGTGAAACACAAACATTCCTTACATACTTTAGTAGGTGTAGGGTACTAGTTATTTACGTACATTATTTACGTACATTATTTACATACATTATGATCAAGATTTGTCAAATACAGTTCAAAGGTTAGTACCTCCTCTTTTAAATCTACGGGGTTGTGTGTGTGTGTGTGTGTGTGTGTGTGTATGTGTGTGTAAAAATATGTTAATATTAATGCGTTAGCGCATGTGATTAATTTAAAAAATGTAATGCATTATTATTTTTTCGCAAATTTATCATATGACATTTGACATGGCTCCCCATAATCGCAGAGCATCTACCTGGCTGTGTGTGATAATTGCACTTTTAACATGGATAATAAGGTGACTGAGGAAACAACACCAGGTGTGCTGAATGGCAAGTTTCATTATAAAAGGCTCTAGGTTGTTGATTGTTGGATCTGAGGATCAGGGTTTGAGCCCTGCCATGGATAGGTTGCCACGCCCCATACTACACAAGCACTGCATGCCGGTCCCATTCGAGAGATTGTAATTCAACATTTGTTGAATAATAATGTTGGAGATACAGTATTATAAAACTGCATAAATTTCCCATGCATTTCTTTATTCCAACATTGTCTTTTTATAATAAAGGACAGTAAATCGGAGTATTTTAAAATTATGATTAATTATGATTAATCACAGACTGGGTCATAATATGGGTCATAATATTATGATATTACAAACTGAACAGTCAAACAACACAAGCAATACATCTTGACTGAATTTCACTAAGATTTCAGGTTCACCTGGTTCAAGTAAGTAAATATAAATACTAAGCTATAACTTTAGTTCAGAATCTTTTAGTTCTATCTTGATAAATACAATGATTGATGTTGGCCAGCAGAAAAGGGTCAAAGTAATTTTTTGTGTACACAGACAGTGATAAAGGGTTAGTTTATTAGTTTTTGCCTCCTCCCCTGCCAGTTAAACCTAGTGAGGTCTGATCGTAGTGAACCTAAAAATCTTATAGAACCTGATCAACTTAGCCTGTTGGTCTTATCCCTGGCCTGGCTTGCAATTTCTGACTAACTGAAACCATTCTAAACTAAGATACAAGAAATGAGAGCAGTACCTTTCTCAATACGATTAATACTTTACTATTTAAAAATGCTAGATCTTCCCTCAAAAGTACTCTGTCAACAGACATTGCACACAACCAAACCTGCTGGAGCCCCTCAATCTCTGGCTAATTTCACCTGCTATAGAATAGATCATCCTATAACCAGTGCTCTTTCAACAGGTTTCTGAGCAAGTCATTCAATGAGACAAGCAAACCCATATGACACATAAATAGAAGCAGAGTGATGCTCCCACGAGCCAGGTTCAGTATTAACTTTGGTTTTATGACAATGCTGTTATCACCTGTTTTCCCTGCTGTGATGGCTCTAGTGCTCGAGCTGGGTCTTTGCTGTCTCTGCCTAAAGCAGACAGACTTTAACCTTCTAAAACTGCTGCCTTCAATGTTGTTCTGTTCTAGCATGTAGATGTGCACACGCATTCACCCACGAAGAACAGGGAAAGCATACAGTACAAACTCTACGCATACAAACTTTACGCACAAAGACCCCTAGACAGGAATTAAACCTGGACCCTGGAGGTGCACAGCGACAGTGCTGATCACTAAGCCTCCAACCACTATTGTACTTAACATCTTAGTCATTAAAATCAACAACCATTACTTTACCCTGAAAGCTGTAATAGACTTTATGTGTGCTTTTATTATTCCAAGTTATACAAGATTATATGAAGTTCTACAAGACCTTGGAGCAGCCTAATTCTAAACATATATATATATATATATATATATATATATATATATATATATATATATATATATACACTCAACAAAAATATAAACGCAACACCTTTGTTTCTGCTCCGATTTTTCATGAGATGGACTTAAAGATCTAAAATTCATTCCAGATACACAATATTACCATGTCTCTCAAACATTGTTCACAAATCAGTCTAAATGTGTGATAGTGAGCACTTCTGCTTTGCTGAGATAATCCATCCCACCTCACAGGAGTGCCACATCAAGATGCTGATCTGACATCATGAGTAGTGCACAGGTGTAAATTATACTGCCCACAATAAAAGGCCACCCTGGAATGTGCAGTTTTTTGCTTTATTGGGGGTCTGGGGACTCAGAACCGGTTAGTATCTAGTGTGACCACCATTTGCCTCATGCAGTGCAACACATCTTCTTCGCATAGAGTTTATCAGATTGTCAATTGTGGCCTGTGGAATGTTGGTCCAATCCTCTTCAATGGCTGTGCGAAGTTGTTGGATATTAGTGGGAACTAGTACACGCTGTCGTATGCGCCGGTCAAGCACATCCCAAACATGCTCAACGGGTGACATGTCCGGTGAGTATGCTGGCCATGCAAGAACTGGGACATTTTCAGCTTCCAAGAACTTGTACAGATCCTTGCAACATGGGGCCGTGCATTATCTTGCTGAAACATGAGGTGATGTTCATGGATGTATGGCACAACAATGGGCCTCAGGATCTCATCACGGTATCTCTGTGCATTCAAAATGCCATCAATAAAATGTACCTGTGTTCTTCGTCCATAACAGATGCCTGTCCATACCATAAGCCCACCACCACCATGGGACACTCGATCCACAACATTGACATCAGCAAAGCGCTCACCCACACGACGGCACACACGCTGTCTGCCCTGAACAATGTAAACCGAGATTCATCCGTGAAGAGAACACCTCCAACGTGCCAGATGCCATCGAATGTGAGCATTTGCCCACTCAAGTCTGTTACGGCGACGAGCTGAAGTCAGGTCAAGACCCCGATGAGGACGACGAGCATGCAGTTGAGCTTCCCTGAGACGGTTTCTGACAGTTTGTGCAGAAATTGTTTGTTTATGCAAACCAATTGTTTCAGCAGCTGTCTGAGTGGCTGGTCTCAGACGATCTTGGAGGTGAACCTGCTGGATGTGGAGGTCCTGGGCTGGTGTGGTTACACAAGGTCTGCGGTTGTGAGGCCGGTTGGATGTACTGCCATATTCTCTGAAACGCCTTTGGAGACGGCTTATGGTGGAGAAATGAACATTCAATGCACGAGCAACAGATCTGGTTGACATTCCTGCTGTCAGCATGCCAATTGCACGCTCCCAACTGCATGCTTGTGGCATCTGTGGCATTTTGCTGTGAGACAAAACTGCACATTCCAGGGTGGCCTTTTATTGTGGGCAGTATAATGTACACCTGTGCACTACTCATGATGTCAGATCAGCGTCTTGATGTGGCACTCCTGTGAGGTGGGATGGATTATCTCAGCAAAGCAGAAATGCTCACTATCACACATTTAGACTGATTTGTGAACAATGTTTAAGAGAAATGGTAATATTGTGTATCTGGAATGAATTTTAGAGCTTTAAGTCCATCTCATGAAAAATCGGAGCAGAAACAAAGGTGTTGCGTTTATATTTTTGTTGAGTATATATATATATATATATATATATATATATATATGTATATATATATATATATATATATATATATATATATATATATATATGCAAGACAGTGCTAACCACCACACCACTGTGCCACCAGTTCATGCTTAATACATTCTAAATCAACACACAGTTTCCATTCTCCAGAGGCCCAATCATAGCCCACTCATCCCCTAAAACAGCAGTTGGTTCAGGAAATTCAGTGACAAACACCAGTACTAAAAGCTCTCTCTATATATTTATATATAAAAGCTCTCTCTCTATATAGAATGTATTAAGCATGAACTGGCGGCATGGTCGTGTAGTGGTTAGCACTGTCGCCTTGCACCTCCAGGGTCTGGTTTCAATTCCCGGCCAGGCTCGAATCCCGTTTCTGTGTTCATGGAGTTTGCATGTTCTCCCCGTGCTTGGTGGGTTTCCTCCGGGTACTCCGGTTTCCTCCCACAGTCCAAAGACATGTAGGTTAGGTTTATTGGCATTCCCAAATTGCCTGGTGTCTGTGTGTGTGTTTGTGTGTGTGTCCTGTGATGGATTGGCACCCTGTTCAGGGTGTGCCCTGGCTGATGCCCTGGATCTCCTGGGATGGGCTCCAGGCCCTCCGCAACCCTGAATGTAGGATAAAGCGGTATAGATGAGTGAGTGTGCAGAGAAGGATGAGTTTCAAACCATACCAAAGGTCTTTTCTAAGAACACCTATTAAGTTTTTTACATTACCTGAACAAGAAAAATGTTTAAGATGCATGCTAATTTGCACAATGTCTTCCACACTTGTTAGACAAAAAGACTGCTGTCATCATTGACACTGATAAGAATAAGTTGAGCCATTTTTTTTTGTTTCTTTGATGTGTCCAGCCATAGTTCTGTCACTGAGGATGACATTGATCTTTGCAAAAAACAGTCTCCCTTATCATATTCATATCATGTCAGACCTCTATAAAGATAAATATTAATAAGAGATGTGGACGATGTGCTCGTTAATAATCTTGTTGCGTGGAGCTTTTTATTTCTTTTAACTAAATAGGCCTGATGGTTTGTATTGCTTCTGCATTGATTACCAGTAGCTTGAATCTATTTAAACATGACTGTTATTATTTAATTAAAGGCATTTGCATTCAACACCCCATTATACTAAGCTACATCTCTACTACCTATTTAAAAAGGAATGTGTGGCTGCAGTAAGAACTTTCACAATTTAGGGAAAAATGTAGTAGAAACTGGGAAGGATGTAATGTAGTATTGAATATTTTGTTGTGGAGTGGCCACATTTTAGTGGATAAATTCAAACACTGGTGAGTAAGTGGTCAAAGCAAGATGCAGAAATAAATGTATTAACTTATGGCATATGGCATAAGCATAAGTTAATAGCATAGCTAACCCCTGTTAGGGACTTCATTGACGTACTACAAGCCTGGCACAGTCGAGATAATTGGATATCGTTCTGACTTTGATGTTTTTGCATTGTTGCTACATCGATGGAATTCTCACAATAACCTCTTCAGTTCTATCATCAATGTAAGGCTATGCCATTTTGTAGAGAAAATACCTATTAAGTTTATATTACATTCTACCAAAATTTATGGCAGCAGGTCAGCATGTCTATGTCTGTCAGCACTGCTTGTGTTGTTGTATTTATATCAACCCTCTGGACCCAATAACCACAAATTAAGCATATGATTAAAGGTCTTACACATTTTTTTTTTCATTAAATTTTAATATGATCTTTAGGGTCCTAATGAAAAGTTTGTATTATACGTTAATTAAAAATTCAAAAGGATTGTGTAAAAAAACACTACTTTTACCTGGTAAAAACTAGCTCTGTTCTCAGCAACCTGTTTCAGTACATGCTAATTTAAATGCTCATGACCTCTGCTGAGCCCATAGTTTTCCGACTACGTACACAGTTTGCAACTAGACAATCACCTTAATGCATTGTTTATTATAAACGGGCGATTAGAAATTATATAGAGACGGATGTACACAGAGAAGAAGCCATAACCATGTTCTATGAGAGTATAAGTTAACTTACACTCCGCATTCATCGTGATTATTAGAAAAGGCGATCTGCAAAGATTCATAGTAAAATAAATCACACTCACCGAGCCTGGTGAAGATGAAGCAGAAATACGAAGCGTTAGTACAGATCCGATTTTTAGGAGCAGCTTCCTAGTAAAACCTGCTTTATATTGGCCCGCGTTTATAAAGCAGTCTGGTAAAAAAAATGATTATCGCAAACATGAACGCATTTAGGTAAATCAGCGGGGACGTTAGCTTTAAAAACTAAATTCAGCCACTGCGTCCTCAGTGGCTCAGATACCTAACCCTAGGTAGGTACCCTAGGTCACTAACCCTAGGTAGTGAATGACGACTGCTGTGTTCGCTATTACACCCAACAACTGTACACCACACTCGCTTAGGCGCCATTTTGCTCCAGCGGCAAAAAAACAATGGCCGACAGCGTCTTCTCACTCGGGGCGGGTCTTTGCTAAAACACCAGTGTCAATCAACTTGTGTAGGAGCGGCCTCTGTCGGTTTGGCGTCACATCGACAGGCTTTTGCGATTGGCCTGATTTCAGAAGGGGGATGTTATTGTAATAAACGAAAAGAAAACCACTGGGCGGCTCTTTATCATCGTAGAGTGGTTGTGTACGCACTCTCCTAACACACAGTTCAGTCCAAACAGCTTAAAATAGTGCATGTAGTGCTGTATGACCCCTTTAAAACTCAATACAATGTCATCAGACATAGTAATCACTCAGTTTGATTTCATTAGACATGGTGAGCATGTGATCATGTGCCTGCTAGGAAATTAATACAAACATGATAGAACCTGACAAGGATAGGAAGTAGTATGAACTTGATACATGCACTTCTTCTATTTTAACCCTGTTCCTGCTGCGCTCTTTGAAATTTTTAGGATGCCTTGGTAAATTCATGGTCTTTGTTGGAGTGTGACAGTTCCCTTAAACACATTAAGGATGGCTTATATCTCTGATTACAATAGTTTTAATAATAACACATTTAACAATAAGCAGTTAGATCAAATATTTTTGGAAGTATATAATTTTTATACTAATTAGGTTACCAAAGCAAACTTTTTAATTTTTGTTTCTATTTTTTTTTTTATTTAACTAAGAGATACACACCCTTGAGACTATTGTAAAACCTGAGGGATAATACAAGGCAGCTAGCAGATGGTTCGTTAAGTCTGTTGGTCTGTTGCCTGGCCCTGGCTTTAAATAGTCACTAATTAACTAGAACTCTGTTAACACCATGATCTATGTTACAATAAATGAGAGCAGCACTGTTCTAAGTATGATTGAAATCATACCAACCCAAAAGAGCTGACTTGCACCCCAAAATACTGTATGTAATCAATAAAGCCCATGATGGCCACGACTTAAGCTTGTGGAGCCATTAGTGCCTAGATAATATCACCTTTGAATGTGGCCTTGGTTTTGTAATTATGCTGATAAGTCATCACTTATTTGCTTTTTGATATGCCCATTAATAAAATCTGGAAGGATAGTGCATCATGCAACAAATGTGGTCGGGAAAAGGTCATGCATGACTGTGATCGGAGATCACTCCAACACTTGGTGCAAGTTGCATCGCAAAAAAAGTCAATAGAAATTACATTTAGGTTTAACTGTTAAAATGAGAGCATTATCAGTTTTTGGTGACATACTGTATGTTCAACTTCATCAATAGTTTTCTTGGCTGGCTGCCCAACATTTTAAGTTTTCTTATCCCCATTATGTTCTTCAGAGACCAGAATCCATTCATCTTTACAGAGTGGGGGATTAAAATCAGTACTTTATAAATTGGCATTTAAGTATACAAACCTTTCATCTTGATTTTTTAATAGATCTGGGGTAAATTTAATGTTTCTGCTGCTGCTCTTTCTGAACTAGTGTGTCTTCTTTTGTATATGCCTCTTTCAGTCCTGTTTTCCACCACATTGAAATGAGAGAGATCACATACTGTAAGACACAGGTTTGTTTTTAGGACCCCTTTGAACTTTTCTCTCTCTCTCTCTCTCTCTCTCTCTTAACAACCCAGCACCCCTGTCCATGTGATTTTAGTCCAGTTTAGAAAAGTGTCATCAGTATTGTGCTATCTTGCATTGGTTGTGTTATACTCTATTCCCCCATCCAATACTTATCTCTACCCATTTTCGATAAATTTTAAGGCATTATTTTCAGTACCTGGTCAGTATCTGTAACTTTGTGCATCCACTTTTTATTTTTCCATCTAAAATGAAAAAAGCATTACATTATAGCATGTGATATACTGTACTTGCAGCTATAGTGTATATAGTTTCATATATTTGGCTTGTGGTATGCACCCCTGTTAAACAGACAATGTAATCACATTTTAATTAAATGCTAGACCTGATTTTTTACCCACATCTCAAAATATTTTGAAATATTTTGTAACAGAACATATTTTCAAAAACTGTTAATAATGTGCATAACATTATCCAATTCACATACTGTATCAAGCAGTTACTCAAAGCAAATATGTCCAATTTAAGTGTTTCTCTTGCTTCTTTTCTGATTAGCATGCACTCTGAAATTTACAGCTAATAATTTAGATGCTTTTGCACAGTAGGTCACAGAGTCAAATATTACTATTAGGATAACAGTATCTAAATCATTATTTATATAAATATCTAAACTTGTTGAAATAAAAATAATTTATTACTGACAACTGCATAAGCAGCAGGATATGAAAAATTCTGTTCTACAGCTCTTACAGCATGGTGGATAGTGTTTTTAATTTATGTTTTATATATATTTTTCGCAACAAACATGTAACATAAAATAGCAGACTGTACATGCATTTTGTGATACACATCATTCACTAACTGTGTGTTGTTAGGAACTATGAAACGGCATCAACTTGAATGGATCGAAGAAATAAAAGAGGATTTAATATTAAGGCTATGCAAATTGATTTTGTGATTTAAGAGATGAAATGAAATCAATTGGCTATAAGGTTCTGACAGGATCTGTAGTAGAAACTGAGGTGCTAAAGATGATTGCTGCTACTTTAATGATGTGCCAAACGTTCTGTCAGTGACAAGCCTTCCCATTCTTGTGCAGTTCAGACTAATTTATTAGTCAAATGTGAACGTGATGCAGCACTGCTGTCCTTAATTAGATTTAGGCTGTAAATTCCCACAGTTAATTGCACAGCATAACAGTTTATGGCTCTGTGGTATTACTGGAGTGATGTGATACTGACCGTGAAATGAAATCATCAAGGTAGATTAGACAAGAAATGTGTTGATAAAAATCACCTAGGCTTAAAAAGGTTTCATTGTGGTTTAAAAAATTACTTAGGAGCAAAGTATTGGCTTTTAGGATACATTTAGTATCCCATATATGACTTTAAATAGACTTTTATTAATAATTACTGTATGTTAAGACGAAACCATACTACTTCAGTCTAAGCCTTAAAAATGGAATTAAATGTTTAAGAAATTACCTATACATGCATTTTTAGGAAATTTTATAATTTGATAGCGATTTTGATTTTGATTCGATAGCTTTGATGTTGTTCCTCACCTCTTCTACACATGACTTATATGTCCTGCTTTTGTTGGGAGCAAGTAGAAAAGTAGAAAACAGAAAGAAGTAAGGGTAGCTGTAAAGTCATTGTAATATAATAAAAGAGAGCAAGAAAATCTTTAATTAAATATACAAATATTGTGAGGCTTCAATAAAATTAATTGGACCAAGTTCTCACATTTATAAAAATCAAGAAAAGACTAAAGACAGAACTGAAGAAAAAAACACTACTGTTCCATAATAAACTAAGAAATTTAGTGACTCTTATCTGCTTTTGAATTGTCTCTACCCTATCTTTATGTGATCGGTCTGCTTTATTAGCTTGCTGAAGCTACTACACCCTTCAGGGGGAAACCAATTCTACAGGGCAACACTCTATTCTCAGTGATAGTGAATTTAATTATGAATTGACCTTGTATCTCTATGCACTAGACAAATGCACGTTTGTAATGGCATTGGTAACACATACAGTAGATCATATGGAGGCCTATTTTACTCTGCAGTATATGTGATAATAAAATTAGCATTTATTGGGCTAATAACATATGCCTTAGGCTTTAAGAAAATGAATTGTTCTCTGCATGCACAACTTAGCAAACATTTTAGGCACTGTTAAATCACACTCCAAAAGTTATACTATTTGTAGTTGTGTCATGAAGTGGACAAACTTGCAAAGTAACATAGTGAAGAGGTTGTGGCAACGTGCCAAGATGTAGTGTCATGACAACCTGAACAATTGATTAAGCATGAATAATTACTCACCCACTCATCCTCTGTACAGCTTATCCTGTACAGTACAGTGTCTCAGGAGGGCACGAGGTATATGCACAGTGCACAAGGTATATCGTAGGGAATACAAGCACACACAAGAACACACACTCTCACTCACAAACTATGAGCAATTTGGAAACCAGTGGGAACCAGAATACCCAGACATGCAAACTCCACACACACAGACCTGAGATGGAACTTGAAAACTTGACCCTGGAAGTGAGAGGCTACAATGCTAGCTACTACACCACTGTGCTGCCATGAAGAATTGACCAGAAATGCTAGGGCACAGAGAAAGTAACAATTATCATAATAGGTATTATGATATAAGAAGAAGAAAAAAGTCTTTCAACAGTTTTTTTCAGTCACTTTTTTTTATTTAGTAGATGTTCCCATCTTACAGCTCCATAATACAATCCTGAACTTGGCTTACTTTCTTTGTGGAGTTTTATATGGTCTCCAAAAAAAATTTCAGTAGGTGGATGGTTATGTAACGTTGACATTAGAAGTGAATGAAATCCAGGTCCAATGTTCCCACAGATCTATCACGGCAGTGACCTGAAGATAAAAGAATAAATGAAAGTACTGCCAAAAATGCACGTTATTTTTTAATCCATTGTGAAAATAAATAGCAAAGTCTAAGATACTGTATTAATGTGCAGACATACATTACTGTATCTATCTTTTGAATGTACAGTCTTCAGTGGAATTGCTTGAAATAAGCCCCAAAATCCTGAGTCTTACATAAGATGAAATGGATATGGTCAAAAATGTGCAAAACCATTGTTATGCAAAAGATGTTATAAAGTAGAGTTTTGTAAAGCACTTTCAGATGAAGTCACTGATGAAAATAATAAACAGAGTTAGTATTAAACAAGAGTGCTTGAAACATTAAATTGCACCGAAACACAGAAAGTAATAAAGTGAAAAGTGATGTTCTAAAATGAAGTAAAAACAAATTGCTGAAACTGTCACTCACAGTTTTAAGTAATGTTAATGGCAAAAGAATATCTGAATTTTAGATATAATCTTAGCCTATTTTATCTAATGACCACATGTACGGTAGAAACATTCCTACTGTATAGTGGTGGTGTGTAAGTGAGTGAGTAAATAGGTTTGTGTGTGTGTGTGTGTGTGTGTGTGCTGGCTTGCGCGTGTGTGTGAGAAAGAAAGTTAAAAAAAATGTGTTTTGATGTAATGTTTTTTTATAGTACATTTAGCCAAACTTTGTGCTAAAGCCATGTGTAAATGTTAGTGCCTCCTCTGTTATTTGTGTAAAAATGTGTACATTTTGTTTTAAAGAGCTACATCTCAGACCTTACAGGCCTCACTGCCTTGTTTGGCAAACAACATTTCAGCAGAAACATCTACCCACTGTCAAACACAGCAGTGGAGAGCTGATGATTTTGGCTTGTTTCAGTTACAGGATTTAGGAACCTTGCAGTCATTGTACCGACCGCGAATTCTAGTATGCTAGAGGCAAATGTGAGGCCATCTGTCTGACAGCTAAAGCTTGGTCAAAATTGCAACAAGACAATGATCCACAGCACACCTGTATATCCACATCCCAAATAAATGAATTAATGTTTTAAAATGGCTTAGTCAAAGTACAAACCTCAACCCAATTAAAATGTTGTGGATGGACCGTAAGAGACCTGTGCATAAGCAAAACCGCCAAAAATCTCAAGGAACTGTGTTGTAACAAAATATTTATAAAACCTTCACCACACTGAGACTGATAAAGCCATACAGGAAATGCTAACTTTACGTTACTGCTTCTAAAAGTGGAGCTACTGTACAAGCTATTATAACATAGGGAATACTTAGTAGTGCCCATATGTTTTTTTTTTTTCTTTATTTTTTGTTAAAAATAAATAATGGCATGTTGAAAAAAATAATAGGAAATAAATAGAGACTCACTTTAATTAGATGCTTTTTAAAATTATTATTATTATTATTATTATGTTTTTACACAAAAACACAGAATTTACATGACAGTATATACATGTATACAGTTCCTTGCAGGTTCCTTACAGTTTGATAAAATTATTTTTTAAATGCTCTTTCTGTCTGTCTGTCTTTATCCAGGTGTGTTTGTTGTAAGTGATTAAAGATTGGAATAAGGAAGATGTGATATCAGATAGGACATCTCAGTGAGCACTTGCAAGAATAAGAATGCATGCACCGCTGGATAGAGCTTGATTTCCTAAGAGCAGGTGGATTTCTGATGAGCGCTTTTCTAATCCACAGAGTCAATAGACCGTAAGACTCAATCTATGAAGGTCACTTAGTTGCATACTCAGGTAGTTTATGTAAAGTAAGACATTTCTTGCTTCTAAGCCATTGTTGAATAAGAATGTTGTTGTTTTCTGAAATTGGTATTTACATGCATTTGTGTCAAGCTAGAAATAGACAAATGAGTTCATTTCATGTCTTTAAGACAGACCAATTAAATCTAGGGAAGGATGGCCAACTTTTAGCGTGACCCTTGAGTCTTGTTTGTGTCAAAATGGCCCATCTTTATTTATTAATTATACTATGTGCTTGCTAATCTACTTATTGAAATGATATAATAAATACTATTTGCCATATTCCATTTATATTACACTGGTTATATACAGGCTATTTTGACCCAAGGATAAAACAGATCACAAACAGTCCTAATTGACACACAGTAAATCTTTTAGTCTAAATGGACCTCTATAAACACTGTTTGGTACTAAGTTAACACTCTGGCATTTAATCAAACAATGGGATTTTTTTGTAAAACTACTTTTTACAAAAACAAATAAATAAACAAGGTGAATTCAACTCATGAATTTATAAACAATTGTTTACTGATTTCCAAGATATGTATTCAGTGTTGTTCATTTTAAATGTTAGTTCTACCTTATCTCAGCTACTCAACACAACCCATACACAGTAGCATACAGTAGTGAACATAACACAAGGATAAGGCAATGGCAACAGAATTTCATCTTTTAAAACACAAGACAAAAATAAACATTTGCTAATATTTGCTAATAGGAAAAAGCAAAGTGAACCTTAACATAGGCTTCATTAATGAATAAAGTTTGACATTTTCATGAAAGACATTTTTTATATATAGAATAATGAATTTTTCTGAGATCATTCCTTTCTTCTAAATTAGTTGCTTACTAACGCAGTCTTCTTGAAGAATTTTATTAGTTTTTTTGTTTTGCAATCCCCCCCATGTTTTGCAATGATTAACCACTACTGTAAATACTCACAAAAATGCTCTGTTAAGGGTCGTAAAGTAGTGACGCGCGAGTCGGTTATTTTTCCAACCTGCGGGACCCGCTTTTATGAAATTATTTAGCCCACAACACACCACTGTATCTATTTTTACAACCGGCCCCACCCCACACCCGCACCCATTAAATAGACATACAGTACTAGGCATTGTAATTCAAATGAAAACAGCCTTCATTGCATACATATATATGCATACACATATATAAAAACACTCAAACATACATATTGGTTTATACAATAATAATATTAATAGCAACTAGTTTTTACATCTTTATACTATTTGGCTTCCTCTTTTTTCCCGTTTTTTTTTTTGCGCTTTTTGGAGAACGCGCAAGTTTTTTCTTCTAAGAACAACAAATGGAATTCAGCTCAAAACAACTAAAACTCTGACTCAGGTACGATATAATGGATAATATCCAGCTCGTTCAGTGTGTGGAGTGCAGGATGTTTAGACATTCTTCCTTCGTTGTTAGTAGTAATTTTATTTGTGATAGGTGTGTGTTAGTGAGCACTCTGACGGAGAAGATATCAGTATTAGAGGAGCGCATCCAGACTTTAAAGAGGGTTAGAGAGCGTGAGAGCAGCCTTTTTCCCGTAGCGGACAGTTTGGGTGCCACAGGCGGAGATAACCAGCCACCGACTCTGGCATTAGAGCCCCCACAGCGGGGCGAGTGGGTGACGACTTGGCGGCATACTCGTTCAGCCAAAGCTAACGCTAAGGCTAGCCCACCGGAGCACACCTCTTCTGCGCTTCACGTGTCCAACAGGTTTGCTCTCCTCAGTGATGCACCCACTAAGAAACCTGAAAGAGCTCTTGTTATAGGAGACTCTATACTGAGACATGTGAAATTAGCCAGGCCTTTAGGGGCGCTAGTGGCAGTGGTTAGGTGTATCCCGGGAGCCAGAGCACCAGACATAGCGGGTAATCTTAGGGCCCTAGGACAGCACAGGTTCTCTAAGATAGTGGTACATACTGGAGCGAACGATATACGCCTTCGTCAGGCAAAGGTTAGCAAGAATAACTTTTCAGATATGTTTAAATTAGCGAAGGCGATGTCCGATGTAGTACTATGCTCTGGTCCCATCCCAATAAGTCGTGGTGACATAGCTTACAGCAGGTTATGGTCGCTGAACCAGTGGATGTCCTGGTGGTGCTCCGTAAACAACATGGGCTTCATAGATAATTGGAAGACCTTTGAGGGCAAAGCTGGCCTGTTAGGGCGGGACGGTGTCCATCCCATTTGGGAAGGTGCTGCTGTCATTTCCTGTAGTATAGCTCATAGTCTCAGAAGAGGCCTAGTTAATCGGTGACAATCCAGAGCCCAGGCCAGGGAGCAGACAGACAGGCTTAACCAACCGTCTGCTAGCTGCATAGAGTCGTTACTCAGGGTTCACTGTAATGAGACTGTGTCTGTTCCCCGAGTTAGCAAAAATTTAGAAAGACCCAGAAAGTCTGTTTTAGTAATTTAATTAACATAGATACCACAAACTTAGATCACACTGAATGCACAGCCGGCACCTCTGATCTGAAGCTAGGACTGTTAAATATTAGATCTCTCACATCTAAAGCAGTTATAGTTAATGAAATTATCATGAATCAGGAATTTGAGATACTCTGTTTAACAGAAACTTGGATTAAACAGGATGAGTATGTAGCTCTAAATGAAGCTAGTCCTCCTGGATACAGCTACATACACCAGCCTCGGTTAACTGGTAGAGGAGGAGGCGTCGCAGTTATTTACAATGATAATTTGACTATTGTACAAAAACATGGACACAAATTTAATTCATTTGAAGTTCTCTAAAGTAACATAACAAGTGTAGCTACAAATATGAAGTCAGCTCAGTCGATTCCACTAATTGTCATTTACAGACCCTCAGGGCCGTACTCTGAATTTCTTAGTGAATTTGCAGATTTCCTTCCAAATCTAGTCGTTTCTGTAGGCAAGGCATTAATTGCTGGAGATTTTAATATTCATTTTGAGAATCCAGAAGACCCTGTGCATAATACTGTCCATACTGGACTCAGTAGGAGTAAATCAGTGTGTAGTAGGACCCACTCATAAAGCAGGTCACACTCTAGATTTAATAATATTCTTCGGATTAAGTATAAGAAATTTATTTACAAGTCCATTGTCTAAAGCTATATCAGATCACTATCTTGTCTTAATTTAAGTGTGTCATAGTAATAAAGTACACACAGTGCCGCGCTACCGTACTAAACGTGCATTCACATCAACTACCACACAGAGTTTTATCAGTAATCTCCCAGAGTTATCAACTTTGATTAGATCACCGTCTGACCCCACAGAACTCGATCAGGCGACTGAATATTTAGAGTCGACGTTCCGTTATACCTTGGATAATGTAGCTCCAGTTAAAAGAAAAATTATTAAAGATAAGAAACTTGCTCCCTGGTATAACGATCATACACGCTCTTTAAAACAGACCGCTCGGAAATTAGAACGTAAATGGCGTCAAACTAAATTGTTAGTATTTCAAATAGCATGGAAGGAGAGCATCCTGAACTATAGAAAAGCTCTTAGTGTATCTAGATCAACATATCTCTCCACTCTTATAGAAAATAACAAAAATAATCCTAGATTTTTATTTAATACCGTAGCCAAATTAACCAGAAATAAGACCACTGCAGAAATCCACAACAACTTCGTGTAATAGTGAGGACTTCATGAATTTTTTTAATAATAAAATTGTAAATATTAGGCATAAAATTGAGGCTTTGAAATCAAACTATGTAATTGATGCAGATGTTAAACTAGCCATGTCAGATCGGAACTTAGAATACTTTACTCCCCTTGAAGAGAATGAACTAATTTCACTTCTCTCTTCTGCAAATTCATCAACCTGTACATTAGATCCTGTACCGACACATTTTCTTAAACAGATAGTACTAGCAATAACAGAACCCCTGTTGAGAATAATTAATTCTTCACTTTGCATTGGGTATGTTTCAAAATCTTTTAAGTTAGCAGTTATTAAACCAATAATTAAGAAACCTGACCTCGACCCCTGTCAGCTGTCCAATTACAGGCCAATATCAAACCTCCCCTTTATCTCTAAGATTCTGGAAAAGATATTAGCGGAGCAGCTACAGTATGCTCATATCTACATAGAAATGGCATACATGAACTGTATCAGTCAGGATTTAGGCCTCATCACAGCACAGAGACAGCACTCGTTAAAGTAGTAAATGACCTCCTATTAGCCTCTGATCAAGGTTGTGTAACCATGCTTGTATTACTCGACCTCAGTGCAGCTTTTCACACTATTGATCATAGTATTCTTCCTCACAGATTAAAAAATGTAGTAGGAATTAAGGGTACAGCCTTCTCCTGGCTCAGGTCCTATTTGACCAATCAGTATCAGTATGTAGACTTAAATGGTGATTATTCTGAATGTTCTCTTGTGGAGTTTGGTGTTCCACAGGGTTCAGTTTTAGGGCCATTGCCTCTGGGCAACATAATCCGTAAGCATGGTATTAGTATTTACTGTTATGTTGACGACACACATGTCTCAGCAAAACCTGATGAGATAAACCAGGTTACTAAAGTTGAGAAATGTGTGCAGGACATAAGATATAGGACATATATCACTCTGTAACTTTAGATGGCCTTTCTGTTCCATCAAGTGCAACAGTAAAAGACCTCGGTGTGATTATAGATTCCAGCCTTTCATTTGAAGCTCATGTAGATAATATTACCAGGATAGAATTATTTCACTTCAGAAATATTGCCAAGATAAGAAATATATTGTCGCTAAACGATGCAGAAAAACTAGTTTATGCTTTTATCACCTCTAGGTTGGACTATTGTAATGCCTTACTGTCTGGTTGTTTAACTAGGTGCATAAACAAGCTTCAGCTAGTCCAGAATGCAGCAGCGAGAGTCCTCACTAGAACCAGAAGATACAAGCACATCACCCCTATCTTATCTTCACTCCATTGGCTCCCTGTGAAATTTCCCATTGATTTTAAAATACTACTTCTGACATATAAAGCATTAAATGGTCTCGCACCATAGTATCTGAGTGAACTGCTAGTGACTTACGATCCGCCATGCCTACTTCGATCAAAGGATGCAGGCTGCTTATCAGTAGTCTTCCAATCAGACACAGTCTCAGTGTTTAAGTTCAGGCTAAAAACCCATTTATTTAATCAAGCATTTTTATGAATAGATTTGCCTTAGGTAAAGGAGCAGATCTGGGGGACTCATGGACGTAGAGTATTATGGTGAACTGGTATGTTTAGATGCTGTCCTCCCCACTCTCATTGATCGGTGAGGTGATTGGTTGCTTTACATCTCAGGGAGCCCTCATGTCTGTGTTTCCTTCTGGCTCTCCCTTTTAGTTATGCTGTCATAGTTAGTCCTGCCGGAGTATCTGCTTGCACTCTACAGTAAATATACATTTACATTATACATCATATGACTGTGACCAGACCTAACTTTTTTCTTCTGCTCTTTCTCTTCTCTCTCTCCCCTTCTCTCCTTCCCTCTCTCTCTGTCGAGCTACACATGTTGTTCCTGAGCTGCCAGTGACCCAGACTCCCTCTGCCCACCGGACCTATCTGACCCATCCTGGTGCCCCGCTTCTGGGTGGAGATCTCGTCACATGGATGCCCCGTGTGTCTCTTTGGGATGCGTCTCGTGTCTGGGGATGGTTCTTTCTACCTAGAAGACGGTTCTGGCCTCGACTTGTGTTGGCAGCTGTTTCTCTGAGGACTTGACTGTTTACTAGTTCAGGACTGGAACTTTATACAAGTCTACCTGAGTTTTCAATAACTAACTGGACTCCATATTAACATCAATTAACATCAACTGTTATGCTGAACTGCCTGTCAACTAACGCACAGTATGAATGCAGATCAATCCCTGCTTTCTGTTTCACCCAAATGAGGGTGGGTTCCCTGTTGAGTCTGGCTCCTTTCAGGGTTTCTTCCTACTGCCATCTCAGGGAGTTTTTCCTTGCCACTGTCGCCCCCGGGCTTGCTCACCAGGGACTATCTGACCATTTTGATTCATACACATTTAAATTCCATACAAACTTAAATAATTCTTTGATTGTGTAAACCTGCTTTGGGACAATGCTAATTGTTAAAAGCGCTATACAAATAAAATTGAATTCAATTGAATTAAACATATATACTACTAACTGCTCAAACAATTACATATGAAATGCGCGCGCACACACACACACACACATACATACTCTTCGCACACACACACATACATACTTTCCGCAAACACACACATACATACTTTCCGCACACACACACACACACACATACACACACACACATACATACTCTTGGTAGGAACAAGTGATCTTCAGTTTAGCGGAAAAGGGAATCGATAATTTCCTTTAAGTCATTACATATCGCTTGAGTGTGAAAAAATTTTACTAAAAAAATAATTTATATTTTTATTATAGTTATTATCGAGGACGACATTATATAAATAGCACACAATAATTTACATTTTAATTTAATTAAGAAACCATTCGTATTATATAGGCTAGTAATCTGTAAAAATAAATAAATAGATAAATACATCTCTGTACATCATGTAACTTAATCAAATAATTTATTCGTAAGTTATAAAGGTTTCAATACATTATATATTTTCAATGGTATCAGTTTTTGTTTCAATAAATATTCTATATTTAATGTCCGTAGCGTGTAATTTCCACAGCAGCAGCGACAGGTATCGGAGATGCTTGTGTTACCATGGTAACGCAAGGAGGAAGTGACATTGCATGGTGTTCTGAATCATGGAATTTTGTAGAGTGAAGTTCCCTTATCAGACATTTCCTGCGCAGGGAGTAGGGAGTAGGGAGTAGTGATTTCAATGTTTATAAACTTCTTTCTCCCTGATTAGTAGCGTTTCTTAAATAGACCGTTTGGCCTTGTTCACACAGGCGTTAAGTTTTTGGATAAACGAACGTGCTCCGAACGTCCTAGACATTTATGTTGCATTTTGTGGTGGCGCTTGATTGACTTCTACAGTACACTGGCGTTTTTTTGGCCTTGTTCACACGGGCGTTAAAATCGAGCGGTTTTTTTCCGTTCGTTGCGTCCGGTGAGCGCAGATCAAGCGGCGAGTGTTTTCTACACATAGGAGTCAATGAGAGTGTTCACACGGGCTTTGGTGACGTGCGTTTGTCCGGCTGCGCGTTTATACGGCATTAAAAAACGTTGCATGCAGCTTTTTCTTGGCGTTCAAAACCCAACAAACGCAAGGAAACCGCTTCTAGTTCATTTTCTGCGCGTTCATTTTACGCTTCAGAGGACCAGATATATCCCATGATCCTACATGCTATACATAGGGAAATGCGGAAAAGGGCAAAATAAAATAAAGTAATTGTTAAAAAACTTACGCGGAAATTTTCGCATGTTTTTTAAACCACAAAAAAACCTTCCTTTAATCCGACGTTGTGCAGTCAGAGAGTGAACCCGGTAGCGGCGGGCTTTCATATCCAGTTCCCGACACTGCCCCCACAGGTTAACACACAAACCACAGTTGGGGCTGCAGGCTGACGTTAGACAGAGACAAACGAACGCCGGTGTAGAAGTCAATTAAGCGCCACTACAAAACGCAACGTATACGTCTAGGACGTTCAGAGCACGTTCGTTTATCCAAAAACTTAACGCCCGTGTGAACAAGGCCTTTGTCTCTGTCTAACGTCAGCCAGCAGCCCAAATCGTAGTTTGTGTGTTAACCTGTGGAGGCAGTGTGTCGGAAACTGGATATGAAAGCCCGCCACTACCGGGTTTACTCTCTGACTGCACAACGTCGGATTAAAGGAAGTTTTTTTTGTGGTATATAAAGAAATGTGAAAATTTTTGCATAAGTTTTTCAACAATGATTTTTTTTTATTTTGCCTTTTTTCGCATTTCCCTATGTATAGCATGTAGGATCATGGGATATATACGGTCCTCCGAAGCATAAAATGAACGCACAGAAAACGAACTAGAAGCGGTTTCCTTAAGTTCGTTGGGTTTTGAACGCCAAGAAAAAGCTGCATGCAACGTTTTATTTAATGCCATATAAACGCGCAGCCGGACAAACGCACGTCACCAAAGCCCGTGTGAACACTCTCATTGACGCCTATGTGTAGAAAACACTTGCCGCTTGATCCGCGCTCATCGCATGCTACGAACACAAAAAAAAAAAAAAAAGCTTGATTTTAACGCCCGTGTGAACAAGGCCTTAATGGACAGTTTAGAAAACAAGTGATGTATTTATCACCCAAAAAGTGGGTGATATGGAGGGTCGGAACAATGTTTTTTTTTTATATTAGCAAAAGCGAGGAAATATATTTCACAAAACATTAATTGTTTCTGTTGTAGGATCCGACATATTAGCCAGAGATTCCGTGCTTTAATTTTGTTTTTGCAAATCATCACCTGCGTTTTCTGCCACTGCAATAATTAGACGTTATGTGGACAGTTCTGAAAACGCCATGTGATTGAGCAGTGATGATCATTATACTGTCCTACTCCGTCATCTAAACTGTCCAACAGCAGGCTGTTTACAAACCAGTAATACCATTCAGGGAGAATGAAGCGGAAAAATCCGTCTACACTGAAATGCCTTTTGGTTACACTGAGAATCTCATAGGTGAATGTGCGTGAAGAGTTTGTATGTGTGTGCGAGCGTGGAGAGTATGTAGGTGTGTGTGCGCGCGCATTTCGTATGTAGTTGTTTGAGCAGTTAGTAGTGTATATATGTATGTGTGAGTGTTTCATATATGTGTATGCAAGTGTTTCATATGTGTGTGCATGAGTGAAGTTTGATTTAAGCCCTATACGGCGCCTCATAGTTTACAGCCTATGCAAAATAACCACTTTTTTTATCACACAGAAATGTTCATTTAGCGTTTTTACATTCGCTGTGCAAAAAATAATGCTAAAACATTAGATTTAGCAGCCTAACCTTTTCTTCTTTTAATGATGTAAATTCTCGACCTCAATTTCTCCCGCAACTCGTCTTCCATCTTAACTTTTATTTCTTTGTTTTTGTTGTGACTGGCAGCGGTAGCTGCTTGACGCTTTCGTGACTTGTCACATGGCGTAACCTTATCAAAGAACTTAATAAAATACGAAAATAGATATTCCCAAATATTTATTATAGGCTATAGGTAATTGCACGCAACATACATTGATTTTTTTTATTTAATTTTGTTATTAATAACCCGCCCCCGCAAATAAAGTGACAATTTTCTTTACCCGCCCCAACCCGACCCGCGAGGTTGCCAGACGACCCGCGCATCACTATTGCGCAGAGAAGTGGACTAAAACTCTATAACTCTATATATCATGGAACATTTCTTTTTTTTACGAATATATTCTTACCTTTAGTACAAAATCCTTTTACAATCCTTTAAAAACTATTGTTCAGTGGGATTTTTTAATAATTCTGCACATTATATAAATTACATCAATACATCTAGAATGTAACCAATAATTTTAGTAGGTTATTTTTCTTAATGCCGCCATTTTGTCAAAGCTTAAGGAATTCTTGTACCTGCTACATGCTTGTAAGCAATAAGCTAAATGTTGCTAAGAAAACTGAGACTAGTTGCTCAGTGGCTACCTGTTCATGACTACCCAAACCAGGGAAATTAAAAAAAAATCTATACTGAGACCTAAGCTAAATTTTTTAAATTCAAATTTGTAGCCTATGTACTCAAAAGCTCCACATCAACTCCTTTTTTAGGTCCAGAGTATTCAGAGTGCCTTCAGTATTCTACACTCTTCACATTTGCCCGCGTTGCCTGAAGATACAAATCTACACACTGCACCAATAATCAACACGCATGCCATCACAGATTTCTGTTTGCTATGACCTATGGTGTTTGGGTGTTAGCCATGTATACTCAAGGAGGCATAATAAGAAACCGTTAGAGTCATGGGTGAGTGGGCTGTGGGCATGTAGGGTGCACTGGGCAGCTTAATACATCTGACAGGCCGACATCTCTCTTGGAGAGGTCAAAGAGCAACCTTCCATAGCCTCTAGCAACAGCAGTTTCCTTTAATGTGGTCATAGTATAATGGATACATTAATTTCCATATTTTTCCATTTTAACCTGCCTTATGGTCAGAAGGATATAATCCCTCATGCATCAGTGTGCTTGTCTGAAAAATGGTACAGTAGAAGCATGCATTTTTCACAATATTTTACTCACTTAAATTTTAAATTGCCATATTGCAGTTTTCCATGCATCATAAAACTTTACTATTGCTTAAAAATGAACACATTTTAATCCAAATTTCTATTGATCTAATGAAGTGAGTTAAATTGATAAGACAAAAGTCAGAGGTGTGAATGCGCATCTCCACTTTGCTTTTCAGTGTATGTGTGTGTGTGTTACTAGGGGTGCATTCTTAAATTCAGTCTGTCTGAATCTTAATAAACGGCAAGTTGGGAAAATCATGTTTGAGAAAACGACAACAACAATTGAACACTTGATTATTTGCGTCTGTGCTATTTTGTGCTTAAGTGACCCAAATTTTTTTTCTTAGTTTTCTTAGATTTTCATTAAAAGACAAACTTAGGAGGAGTGAAATGTGAGAATGTACTGACTCCGCCCACTACTGACTGTTAGATGGTGCTAAGATGGGTTCTTTCGACCTGCCGGCGCACAAATGTTTTTGTGTTAAAGCCAGCTCAAACAAACCTGAGGAATGCAGGAGCACACACACACACACACCGGTGGCACTTTAGCCGTTAGTGCTTCAACATTGTCTTGTAAATAGCTGATTAAACCTATGAACACAGCTGTTTAAAAGAAATATTAAAGAGACACATATGGTCTATTTTGTCCTCAAGTGAAATACATCAATACGTTATTAATTTACACCACAATAACATTAGTGCAGAAGGATAAAGAGAAGAGACTTGTCTCTATTACACCATGACTTTCAGACGTTCACAGTATATTCGAACCATAGACAGTGTTTATTTTGCTGAACATTACAAAACAGCCATGTCCAATAAAACAGTGCATCTTTAATAAGCCACATTGGTTTCGAATCAGTAGTAAAATTAACAAAAGACTGAGAAGCCCAGTAAACTTGACCCTGAACAGCCACAGGCTGACTTTAACAATAATAGTTGATTGTTTTCATATTCATGTTTCTCGTATATATTTTTTAATGTTCAAATGAACGTTTCAGAGTATATAATGTGTTGTGTCATCTGTTTACAGCTTTGGCTAATTTTGTGATTGAGACCCATGGGTTACATAGTAGGTAACCTTAGATAAATCACAATATAGGCCCTCTCTCTCTCAATCTCTTTCGCACACACACATACACACACACAAATAACACATGAAATCGTGTAAAACCAAATGAAACTATGGCAAAAATATATAAGCAGTGAAAAATACAGTAGTATCCTGTAGGTGATCCCTGTCCTGATAACAGGCGCCAACAATCTGCAACTGTTTAGTTCTGTTTGTATTGTTTTCAAGTGTGAATGTTTATGGGGATTTAATCTGTCTCTGCTGCCGCATCTATTCACCGTTGTGATAAATGATTAACGTCCCATCAGATCTTTGATGGGGGAATGTTATGCTGGTTAAATGACTAAAGAAATACTGATCCCTGGACAGATATTTGTTCCAGATATTATGCGCCATTAATCAATTTGATATGCCAATTTTTGACTATATCTGCGAAAACATCAAAAATATAACGAAAACAAACCCTAGCAAAAGTTACATTTTAGGCTTTACTTTGCAGCAAAATATTATTTATCTACCAGTGTTTTAAATGGAAATAGATAATATACACTGTAATCTAAAATACAATACTATACAAACTGTATCCCACACGACCAGTATAGATAAATTATAGATGTTACCATGTCTTTAAGGATTGTTAAGGATGTCGTGAAAAATATAGCAATAAGTAGTTTAATTAAATAATTAATTAATTAATTAATTAATTAATTAAAAATAGCATAAGCATCATGAGTTGCGTATTAAATGATTTAAATCTGTTTTATTAATAGTTTTTTCCCTCTTTTTTTACCACATCATCTATTTATGAAACTATGTTGACGTAAGTTATGTTATACTTATTGAATATAGTAACCGGCTGCTTGGACACTGCAGTTAACTGAAGCAGTCAATACTCCATCTGGCGGGATTATACAGCATTGCACCCATCTTTTTAGAAAGCGCATGGGGGCGTTTATGGGGGGAGGCATCGTTAGCTGCGTCATCGCGGGGGATCACATTCCATGCACGGATCGTGCATGGTCCTGTCATGGACCTGTCATGCTCCAGGCGGCTGTTTGACGTGGCTCCCACTGTATGTCTTCCTTTGAGAGTTATAAAGATTGCAGCAACACTTGGGCTCCAAAGAACCCAGTAACCTTATCAGCGCAAATCATATCAATGCAAAGAATGAAATAAGTATTTAAAATTAAAAAAATAATTATATGTTATAGCTAATAAATAAATAAATTGTTTTAATTTCTGTTTTGCATTTGTTTACCAGTTCCTTCATTAAAACATCAAAATGCATTTGCATCATTTCTGCCATTGCCTTATGATAGCCAGTAGGTCATATGTGGTTTGTAAGCCCATAAATCTTGGAGCAAAATCATGGCGCAGGGAAATCAATGAGAAATTAAGCAATAATTTCCATGTTGTTAAGACAGCAACAAATTCTGTAAACCTCAAATGGCAAATTAAAGTACGAATAAACTAATGGAGTATTAGTTTAAAAATAGTTCCTAGTTAATAATGTAGTTGCAATTCAAACCTCATGTGAAATTGCAACGCGGGCAGAGACACAAGAATAACTCATTAATATTGTAGTTTCCAATTGGATCACACTAGCTTCTAAATGAAACTAGTGCAAGGGTACATACGTTGTCATCTAGCCCTTTATTTGTCAAGCTAGCACATTTCTTTAAATGCTAAATCAACAAACTATTGTCATATTGAAATCTTTGTTAGAAGTAGGTTGCCAAGTTTGTTTTATAGCTTGGGTTTAGTTAGGAAACCTCCTAGTAGAATATTTAGGAGTAAATTATTTCGCAGCGATTTGCTAATTAGTATAATGTTTAATTTATTAATAAGCATTATGCTGCACCTTAAATGGTTTATAATTAGATTTAATGTTGTGGAACATCTGCTAGACAAGCTATAGCAATGATAAAGCGCTGTTCCCTCACCAATGTCCTATTTTTTCTTTCAAAGAGGTCAGATTCTCACCAGAAAACTGGAAAACATAACCCTCTGTCCTGAACATATTTCCATTTGAAAAGACACCTGAGACTTTCATAACTATTAAATACTGTAAATGTCTATAAAAAATACTTCACCACAATTACATGGTTTTCTGTGGCAAACAACAATTTTTTTAAAAATCTATTTATTAATCTTAGATTATGCGAAGTGCCTGCCATACAAGTCTCTGTGTATGAGCTGTTACTATAGATACAACAATGTATTAGAACAAGAGCATTTATATAAAAGTATCACTTAACCACTGTCTAAGTCTTCTGTTATACAAAATAAGATACCTTTTAACCAAACAGATTCAAAACTTCAAAAATTTTATTATTTGTAATAAAAAATAATGCATTATTTAGGTTAAAAAGTTAATATACACTACTATATTTTCTAGAATACTAAAGAGCCCAATGTTTAAGGTGTACAGTACACTGCATATAAATGCTGTGTGGCTGATGGAAAAAGTTCAGTTATGCACCTTACATGGAATGTTCTTTGAAAATCGTATGCCGTGGCCTGAGAGTGCTAAAAGACTGCTGGCTTCTACTAAAGAAAGTATTAAACTCACCCTTTCTCTCTCTACTTTTTCTGTTCTCTCTATCACTAGGCCAGAGATCACACTGAATGAGGCATTACAACCTAAACTGTTTTGTCATTTCATCCTCACTCATCAGGAGCAGGGTTGTGCTCCTGAGCCAGGTCAGTGAGTCTTGATTTTTGTTGAGTCAGGATACACACAATGTGCTGATAATGCACCAAAAACCCGCTGTTTGCTCTGAACTGGTGACATATAAAGGCCAACAAATATACGGTTCAGGTGCACTGATTAATACTTGATATTTAAACACCTACTGTATCAGGTGCAACATTTTGTCATCCACTATGAACTCTGGAGCAATTAAAAAAAACAATGCATGATACTTAATGATACAGTACAGTTTTATGAATTGTTTTAGCACATGTTTTTAAAATATAAATAATGTACCAGTTGTATTTTAGATAATAAACTTAATAGTCTATACTAACAAGACAGCACTTAATGGTTATGACTTGGCAAAATATAATATGCATAACAGACTATTAAAAAAATAAAATTTTATCTGCACACTTGAGAATATTTAACACTTATTTAAAAAAGAAAATAACAGAGTCAATATTGTTAATTTAAATTGCTGAGTGTAAACATTTAAGCTTATGTTTTAGAACTAATTCAGTTAGAAATGACTCTCAATGTGAAAGTATTTTGCTGCTTTTGACTATATATAATGTTGCATGCATAATCAGGATTTAAACGGTTAAGTTGCAGTTATCAAGTTGACAATTTATTCCTCTCTATACTAAAGAATTCTAGAGGCAAATTGTGAGGCCATCTCAGCAGTGCAATGATCGAGAGTGCACCAATAACCCTACATCAGAATGGCTGAAAAATAAAAGAATCAAAGTTTTGGAATGGCCTACTTAAGTCCAGACCTCAACCCAATTGAAATGTGGTGGTGGGACCTTGAGATAGCTGTGCATCTGCAAATGCCCAAAAACCTCAATGTGCTAAAGCAATGTTGTAAATAAAATGGACCAAAATTTCTTCACACTGATGAAGGCATACAGGAAAAAAATACTTAAAGTTATTGCTGCTAAAGGTGGATCTACAATCTAATCAATTATGGGGGATACTTAGTATTGCACAAGTTTTTTTTTTTTTTTCATTTTTGTTAAATAAAAAATGGCATGGTTTTTGTACAGGTGCATCTCAAATAGAATATTCTCGAAAAGTTGATTTATTTTAGTAATTCAATTCAAAAAGTCAAACTTGATGAACACTGACACCCTACACATGGAGGGCAAGATGCAAAAAGTCATTGCTAAAGAAGCTGGCTGTTCACAAAGTGCTGGATCCTACCGCATTAATAAAAAAAATAAAGGGAAGGGGAAAATGTGGTAAAAATTGGTGCACAAGCAACAGGGATAATTGCAACCTTGAGAGGATTGTGAAAAAAGCTCATTCAATAACTTGGCAGCGATTCACAAGGATTGGACTGCAGCTGTAGTCAGTGCTTCAAGAGCCACCACATACAGTACAGACATATCCAGGACATGGGCTACAATTGTCGCATTCCTTGTGTCAAGCCACTCTTAATTCACAGACAACTTCAGATATAAATTTGCATTTGATTTGGAAATCAAGGTCCCTGAGGGTAAGGGTTAGGTCCATGTTGGTCCACAGTGTTTTATCAGTTCCAAGGTGTAGGTGCATGTTATTCACAAGTTCTGACGCGTGTCTTTAGTTACACAGTGTCACTGACGACATCAGACGTTTCGTTGATTTCTTTGTCTCTTGTTTATTTTCAACATCAAAAACAACGGTTGTTACAGTTTCTTGCATAAATCCACTGTAGTCACGACAAGTCGCTTGCTGTGTTCTGTAGCTTCGATAGATTACAGTTACAACAACTTATTTTACTGTATTCCTTTTAGCTTACTGTCTCACGGTCAAAAGCTTGTGTGCTCCACACCTTTCTATATCCTTCCGTGTCTTAACAACAACTACAACTAACGTGCGTGATAAACATGGAACTGCATAACTGTGGGATGATGTCACAGAACAACCCATGAAATGATGTCACAATACAAATTATATGTATGATACTTAATGCTTAATGCTTAACTAATAAACTGAAATAAGATAAACATAACAACAAATCACAAGAATGAAATATGGCCCTTACATTTCCAGCCCCTAATTGACAGGCAGGAAGACTGACAATTACACACATTTTTAGTTTTGTTGTTTTTTCCTTTTTTTTTTTACAATTGGGCCACAACATTTACTATTGGATTAAAATTTGAATTAACTTTCTTAACACCTTAGACATTTGTTAATGATTTAACTTAAGGTATTCATATCGCTGCGTACCAAATGAAAGGAACATGACTACTTTATAAGGTAATTAACAGTCCATTTCACATATCAGGCACAGCTTATCGATGGGTCTTTCCAGGGTACTGGTTTTAGTTTTGACCAGTACACGTCTCACAAGTCGTTTTTTATCTGGGAACACTTTCGTGATCCGTCCGACGACCCATGAATTTCTTGAAGACTCATCAATTATTAGAACTACGTCTCCAATCGAGAGGTTTTTTCTCACCTGAGACCATTTTTGGCGCTCCTGAAGCAAGGGCAAGTATTCACGCACCCATCGCTTCCAGAATAGGTCGGCAAGGTACTGAATTTGCTTCCACTTGCGACGTGCGTAAATGTACTCTTTTTTGAAAAGACCAGGAGGCAAGTTTGACTGTTTTTTCATCAGCAGCAGGTGGTTAGGTGTCAGGGGCTCCAGGTCTGTGGGATCGTCTGTAGCGGTGGTAAGGGGACGGTCATTCATTATAGCTTCCACCTCACACAGGAATGTACTGTATGCAAGCTCTCATCGTTTAGTGTTTGTTCTTTTAGTACAGACCTCAAGATTTTTTTAACTGACCTTATCTGCCTTTCCCATATTCCACCGAAGTGAGACCCAGCAGGAGGATTAAATATCCACTGTATCCCCTTTTGCATGAGGACGCCTTCAATTTTTGACTGATTCCACTGTTGGATGGCTTTACGCAATTCAGTCTCAGCGCCTATGAAGTTTGTTCCATTATCACTTCTCATAACTGACACCTGGCCTCTTCTGCACATGAAGCGTCGAATAGCATTTAAGCAGGAGTCTGTATCTAATGACTGCGCGACTTCAATGTGCACGGCTCTTGTTGTCAGACAAGTAAACAATACGCCATATCTTTTAACATTACTTCTACCCCGTTTGACCTCGAAGGGTCCAAAATAGTCTACCCCTACGTTAGTGAACGGTGGGTGATCTGGTGTTATTCTATCGCGTGGCAGTTCTGACATTTTTTGTTCACTATTCTTCGCTCTGATCTTTCTGCATGTCACACAACTGGACAGAAACTTTCTCACAAGGGAATTTGCTGTCGGAATCCAGTATTTCTGCCGCAATTTTGAAAGCATATAATTCCTTCCACAATGTCCGACCTGTTCGTGAGTGTTTCTTAAGATTAGAGTTGTAATGTGTGAGTCTTTGGGTATAATGACAGGGTGTTTTGCATGCTCAGGCATTGCAGACCTACCAAGACGTCCTCCAACTCTTAGCACTCCATCCTGCAGTACTGGATCTAGTTTGGAGAGACAACTGTTTCTTTTTACGGAAGCATTACCCTTTTGTAACATGGAAATTTCATCTTTGAATTTTTGGTTTTGAACGAACTTAATGACTTCGTTTTCTGCCCTTGTTAAGTCCTTAATTGTTAGAGACTTATGGTTTTCTATTATTGAGTTGTTTGCCTGTCCCTTAATCCTTTTTGTTTTCTGTTTAAGCATGTCTTTAACGCAAAAGAATCCAGGCAACGTATCTTTTTAACTTATACCAGTCGGAGTGATAGTTAATCAGTTTACTCACGGCATCTGTGCTCTCTGTAGTTTTTACAAGATTTGCTGAGGCTGAGTGTTTAATCTCAATGTCATCCTCTTTCGTCGACAGATCATGAATGTTTTCAGGCCATTTACTCTCTGGTGTTTTAAGAAAGGGGGGACCATGGATCCAATTGTTGTTTTTCATGAATTTTTCCACAGGAAACTCCTCTGGAAGCAGCGTCAGCTGGGTTTTTTGAAGTGTTGACGTACCTCAACTGCTGTGGCTTGGTTGACTCTCGTATGATGGAGATTCTGTTAGCGACAAAGGTTTTAAAGCGAAGTTTTTCATTAACAATGTATCACATCCATGAACACTATGGACAATTACACGCTCACCTTCCTTCATATATACACTACATGTCGTACGTTACATCCTGGACCATAGCACAAAGACACTTTAATAACTTTGCACACCTACCTTCACAACTACACTACATTTTACAGTTTTACGTTTACATCCTGGACCAGTGCACAAAGACACTTTAATAACCTCTGCACTAAGACACTTTGTTCTATGCATATTTGCACACACCGTACAGTATATTTCAATTTGCACAGTATATTTCTATTTTGTACATCATATTTCTATTTTTATTTTTAGTTCTATTTTTCCTAGCACATTTCTATTTTTATTTTTAGTTCTATTTTTCCTAGTTTAATTTAATTTTTTAATTTAATTTCTATCGTATTTCTTTTATTCATATTTATTTCTTATTTGTAAAATTTAACTCTCTTTTAGGGTCAATGGCAGTCGTATAATGCATTTCACTACATTTCGTACTGTGTATGTTTGTGTATGTGACAAATAAAATTTGAATTTGAATTTGAATTTGAATTCAAGACAGTTGTGCTGTCGGTCCAAAACACAGAGTCCAGCAGTTCTATTTCCAGTTGACCTTTCAACATTTTGTCGCTGTTTACGGCAACCACTGCCGCTGTCAGTTCCATTCGGGGGATAGTAGTTTGTTTCAAGGGCGCTACGCGAGAATTCCCCATCATGAATGCACAGTGTGTAAGTCCATCAGCATTTACTAACCTAATATATGAGACAACTCCATATCCCATTTCACTTGCATCTGAGAAGTGGTGAAGTTGTGCTGTAGTTGTAACTCCAAAGTCAACTGGTTTTACGCATCTTGCTACACTAAACTCAGACAATTGATGCAACTCGTATAGCCAGGCCCTCCATCTTTTTATAAATTGTTCGGGAATGTCATCGTCCCAAGCGAGTCTCTCTTTACATAACTGCTGCATTAAGATCTTAGCTGGCAGTATGACTGGTGCAAGGAAGCCTAAGGGGTCATAAATTGAACTAGTGCCTGACAAGATTCCTCTTCTAGTCACAGGCCGCTCTTTTAAACTAATCTTGAACTTGAGCGTGTCTGAATTAATACACCACAGCACCCCTAGGGCTCTCTCAACGGGGAGTACGTCTTTACTCAAATCTAAGTCCCTCATGTCTTTAATTCTCTCACCCTCAGGGATGGAAGCTAGCAATGTACGACTATTACTTGCCCACTTGGTGAGGTGAAACCCTCCACTTGCGCACAGTTTGGTGAGATTACTATATAGCGCAACTGCTTGACTATGACTAGAGACAGACTTCAAGCAGTCGTCTACATAAAAGTTTTTAAGTACTGTGTTGACTGCCTCGGCAGATGCATTGCTGCGGTTTTCTTCTGCTGTTTTCCTAAGGGCGAAGTTAGCTACACTTGGAGATGATTTTGCACCAAACAAATGAACAACCATTTTATACTCAACCAAGTCCTGACTCACGTCTCCATTCGGCCACCACAGAAAACGCAACAAGTCTGTGTCCTTTTCCGGAACTCTGACCTGATAGTACATGGCTTCCACATCTGCCATCATGGCAACTTCTTCTTGTCTAAAGCGTGCGAGCACCCCAATGAGTGAGTTTGTCAGGTCGGGTCCCTGCAGAAGCTCGCTATTTAATGATATTCCCTGATAGCTGGCAGCACAGTCAAAGACTACCCTTAGCTTTTTCTTTTGAGGATGGTACACACCATGGTGAGGTATGTACCACACCTGCCCGTCTTGTCGACTTAGGTGGGGTGTGGGGACCTTGACTGCATGACCCTTCTCAAACATGTCATTCATGAAGTTTAAATACTCTTTGTGAAAGGAGCGGTTATGCTTAAACTTCCGTTTGAGGTTCAGTGCGTGCTGCATGGCTGCGCTTCGGTTATTGGGCATTTGAATAGCTGCTTTCTTAAATGGGAGACCGATGTAGAAGTGATTATCGGTAAATTGCAGGGAGTTAGTTACAGAGTCTAAAAACTGATAGTCCTCTTGTGACAACTCAGCTTTGTCATCACAGTTCCGTTCAGGAAAATCATGGTTGTACTGTTGTATCAGCATTTGTTCCACACTTTCGATGGAGACTCTGTTGACTGCAACGCTCACTTGCTCATTGTCACATGTGCCTTCCTCGACCGACTCTCGAAGAGGTTTATTTATGGTCCATCCAAGAGCAGTCTTTACTGCATATGGCCCATTGTGCCTGCTGTTAATTACTCGCCATGGTTCTAGGAGCCTGTGCTCTTTGTTACCTATGAGAATTTCAACTCCAGCATTAATGTAAGGCAGTTTTACTTCGCTGAGGTATGGCCACTTATCAATGTCGTGCTGTTGTGGAATATTTTCCACTGAGACTGGGATACTCTTTTGTGTGAACACTTTGGGGAGTTCAACAAAGGTGTTTTCTTCCAGACTGCTAACCTCTAGATCAGTAAGCATGTAACTTTCTACTTGTTTCCTCGCGTTCATGGTGCTTAACATGATGTAAATTTTTTTACCTTATACGTTTAATCGCCTTGCTAGTGACTCTGTACAAAAGGTAGCAGAGCTACCTGGGTCCATAAAGGCGTATACTTTTACTGTCTTGTTGCCTTTCTTGGACTTTATTTTAACAGGTACTATGGAGAGAATACAGTCATCTCCAGCCCCGATACACGCACTCGTTTCGTGACTCGCTGTAACAGGCAATGTTTGAACTGGTTCGGTTTCGTCAGCCTTTACGATCGCTTGAGCTGTGTCCTTTGCTGCAATGTGGAGCACAACTGACATGTAATTTTCTTCGTGCAGTCTTTGCTTAAATGTCCTTTTACTAAACAGCCAAAGCAGAATCCATTCTTTTTTAGAAAGTCCAATTTGACCTTATATGTCTCATTGTTAAACTTGTGGCATTCGTCTAGGGTATGATCTTGCTCACAGGATGCACAAGGTTTAGTGAAGGCACTAATAACTAATGCACCACTACTCTTTACTGTGATTGAGTCTCTATGATTTTTACCAACCTGTTTTACGCCGGTCGCAAAGCTGCTACCTCTCTTTTCTTCCATTTTTTGCTTGAATCCTGAAGGGGATTTGTTGCTGTGCTTTTTACCACTAGTCGTTGTACCACTAGTCGAAACGTTCAGGTCTCCAAAAAGTGGGTTAGACATTACCTTTGCTTCCCGTTCTACGAATTTCATCAGCTGCACGAACTTAGCTGTTTCTTCATTGCGCTCTTCGTACTCGTATACGTGGCTTCTCCATTTTTCACGCAATTTGTAGGGCAGTTTTGAGGCAACACTCCTCAAGTTGGTAGCATTGTCTAGCTCATCCATGTAGTTAATGCTTGACATGGTATTGTAACATTTTACTAGGAACAGGGAAAAAGTTTTGAGCGACTTTCCGTCCTCTGACTTTATTTCCGGCCATTATTTTCAGTGCCTTTTGCATCAGCGTTGTAGCGATTATTTGTCTATTTCCGAAATTATCATGTAACAGTTTCATAGCCTCTGCGTAACCACGATGTTCTGGCATGAGCTGGCAGCTTCTCACTAGGTCCTTAGGCTGTCCTTCAGTATACTGCTTGAGGAAGAACAGCCTTTCATGATTGCTATCAGTGTTGGTTTCGATGGCATGTTTAAAAGCTCTTATGAAGGACGTGAACTCAAGAGGGTCCCCATAGAATGGAGGAACGTTGCGCGGAGGTAAGGAATGTTGCCTCTGACTCTTCGCAAACATTTCTGTAAGATCTGCCTGAAGTGGCATCCTACCCTGAGGCTCCACTATGTCAGTGTTGTAAAGTGAGTGTTCGTTACCTTGGGTGGGCCGTTCCATTAGGGTGCTTGACATTATGGGTTTGGCACTCACTGGCATGCTTAAGTGGGTTGCTCGGAGGCGTGATGGCAGCTCGAGGTATTCCGTTGCCGAACTGTGGTTGCAGTGGTCGTTTTGCTCTGGTTCCGGGGGGCATGCACCACTCGTTTCGACGACCACGCTCCGTCTGGCAGGATGTTGTTTTTTGCGGTTCTGGTAAGAATTTAGTTCAGCATCGGCCATTGCAAGCGCCGTTTCCATTTCCAGCCTTTCCTTTTGTGCCTTTAATTGTGCTTGTTTAGCCTTTAGTTGTGCTTTCAATTGCTCTTCCTCAACCTTTAGTCGTGCTTTCAATTGCTCTTCCTCAGCCTTTAATCGTGCTTCCTCCAGCTCCAGCGCCTGCCGATGGCTCAAAGTTGCTGCTTTAGCCAGCAAAGCTGCTCTGTTGGCTTCTGCCTTTTTTAGTCGAGCCTCGGATGCTGCTGACGTTAAGGACCTCTTGGATGCCGCTGATGTTACGCTTCCGTGCCTTTGGGGGGCGGGCGTCTTGCGCTCCACCATTGACACACTGTCGTTTGGCGAAACTCCATCGTCACCTGTTCGTGGCAACTTAAAGCGGTTACTAGTGTCCGCGATCCACGACTCCACTCTTACCATGAATTCTGAGCAGCGCGTTAATCTAGGGTGAAACCAGTGGTGCTGATCAGTTTCACGCTCTTCATCCTTTGCGCACGATCGCACTGTTACATTACTTTCAATAAAGTCATTTAGCAGCGCTTTGTATTGGCGGCGCTTGGCTTTAACGTCATGCAAATTACAAGCATTGTCCATAAGCGCCTCTAGTTCATTGTATAATACAGTCAACTGACTCCACTTGCCTTCTCTGGCGCTCTTCAGTTCGTCGAGCACCATCACCTGCTCAGATTCGGCGATAGCGGCGTTGTCCTCGCCGTGTGACATGGTGAAGTTTAAGGCAGGCAAGTCCTCTTCTCGCTCTCGGTTTCGGTTGATGCGCGTTTTTGAAGTCGCACGCGCGCTCTTCACAATCTTAAATCACTTATCTTCATTTCTGCGGCGGAGCCAAGCTTTTGACTTTAATGTAGGTGCATGTTATTCACAAGTTCTGACGCGTGTCTTTAGTTACACAGTGTCACTGACGACATCAGACGTTTCGTTGATTTCTTTGTCTCTTGTTTATTTTCAACATCAAAAACAACGGTTGTTACAGTTTCTTGCATAAATCCACTGTAGTCACGACAAGTCGCTTGCTGTGTTCTGTAGCTTCGATAGATTACAGTTACAACAACTTATTTTACTGTATTCCTTTTAGCTTACTGTCTCACGGTCAAAAGCTTGTGTGCTCCACACCTTTCTATATCCTTCCGTGTCTTAACAACAACTACATCTAACGTGCGTGATAAACATGGAACTGCATAACTGTGGGATGATGTCACAGAACAACCCATGAAATGATGTCACAATACAAATTATATGTATGATACTTAATGCTTAATGCTTAACTAATAAACTGAAATAAGATAAACATAACAACAAATCACAAGAATGAAATATGGCCCTTACACAAGGTAAGCACAGCTGTCTACCACAGCTGTTTTGGAGCACTTTATGCTTCCCTCTGCTGACCAGTTTTATGGAGATGGCGATTTATTTTCTAGTAGGACTTGACACCTGCCCTGGTTTAAGGACGATGGTATCTCTGTAATTAATTGGCCAGCAAACTATTTCAACTTAAACCCCATAGAGAACATATAAATTATTTTGAAGAGGACGATGCGAAACAATGCAGAAAAGCTGAAAGCTGCCATTAGAGCAACCTGGGCTTCCACAGCACCTCAGCAGTACCACAGCCTGATCGCCTCCATGCCATGCTGCATAGCTGCAGTAATCCATTCTGTACATGTTCATACTTTGTTAAAAATGTATTTATTTTTTATTGGTCTTAAGTAATATTTAAATTTTCTAAGATAAGCCATAATCACTCACTGTCACTTACTCACTCATCGTCCATACCGCACTATCCCGTATTCAAGGTCACGGTAGGCCATTACCAAAATTAAAAGAAATAACCACTTAAAATATATCAGTCTGTGTAATAAATCCATATAATATATATTAGTTTAAATTTTTTATTTAAATACTGAAATAAATCAAACTTTTTTTATATAACGAAGATATTCTAATTGATTGAGATGCACCTGTTTGTTGTTGTTTACCTAAAGTTGTATTTGCCTAATATTGAGACCCACTATGTTCAGATGTTTTCATTATGTTTTTACACAAAAATATAATTAGAAGAGGAGTTTTTTTTATTTTTAGCATGATGTCTTATCCATAGACAGGTCTTGCAACACAATTATGTTCCCTTTCAAAGGCTGCACTCAATGCTGCGTGAAAACGCTATGGAAACATCTTTTTGTGTTGCCAGTTGTGAAGCATTTGTGTGTCAAACACGCCAAATTTTGGCATATATAACCTTGGTCAGGTGACGTCATCTGATGAACCGCACCTGCAGGTTATAAATAGGAGTGAACCGGAAACATTCCTCAGATCAATTTTGTCTCCAAAATATCGAATATTGTGTTTGCGTGTGATGTGTGCAAGCGAATTTAAAAGTATTAACTCACCGATATGGTAAAGTTTGTTAGTAGATCCATGCCTCCGCTCTTTCGAAGCGTGATTTCCACACCGTTGTTTCGGCGCATTCCTGGGTTAAACAGTGAAATCTGGCGGACATGCACGAGACGGGAATCCCCCTTTCTCTCACATCCTCGCCAGATCAGGAAGTTTTCTGTCCACTTCTCAAGCGCGCTCCGGCGCTTCTTGTGAATGGATAGGAAAGACTTACTCTTGCTTCCGCAGGTAAGTAACGCAGGCGATCGTGTTTCGTATTTGGCTGCGGAAGCAGGATTTTCCCAAGCGCTCGAAAAAAACCCCCCAAAAAAACAACAGATTGCTGTCGGATGGCCGGGGGGAGGAGCCTCGGATAAACAGCGCTCTCTCTCTCTCCCTTCTTTCTTGGCAACCTTCATGACGAGTTAACTCTTTTATGGAATAGCCTTATTCATCCCGTGTTTTCGTGCCATCATCTTCGATTTATTCGAGTGTTGTTGATGCGAAGGCGTGGTTATATGATGATGTCCCAGTTAGAAGAGACGCTTGGGCTATCTCTCTCCTGGGACATCATCCTCCCTGAAAAGAAGCATACACTCCCCACCAAGCCGTGTAGACTGACATCTTCCCTGGTGGGGAAGAGCTTCAGGCAGGTGATCAGGCTGGTGCTCTACTGCACACCATGGCGGTTTTGCAGGCTTACCAGGCTGACCTGCTAAAAAACGTCGTTTCTGAAATTACGCTCAGCCACAGACCTGTATCTTCGTGCAACAAAGCAGACGGTCCGTGCTATCGGCTGTTTATGGCTGCAATGGTGTTCCGCAGAGTTACCTGTGGGTGAATCTCACGGGAGAATCAAGGATAAGGATCGTGCATTCCTCCTTGATGCCCCATCTCGCCCTCTGGCCTGTTTGGCGACGCTGTTAACGTCGCCACTAGGTTCGGGAGACGAAATCATATGAACAAGCCTTCGGGAAAGTCCTTCCCTGCCATGCTTAAGGGTCGGGACTGTCGGCCACTCACCTCTGACCGGGTCTGACTCTCGCGAGGCGCTAAGCGCAGGAATAGAGCGTTATGGGCCGGGCACCCCCTCGTAAGACTGGGGTGCAGCGCGCCACATTTTGCAATCAGCCTCAAAGAAGTCAGACCTACGTACTGTCTCCTTCACAAAGAAGTAGTCCTGAGGTCGTCCAGGACCGTTGGGGTGGCTCCCCCCGGGGAGGGGCACGTAGAATTCCTCTCAGGGGTGAAGTGTTCTCCCTGGCACCTCCAGGAGGTTGGTGTTCTTGCTCCGTCACCACTGGTGTTTTACACAACACCGGTCTCCAAGAAATGTTAGTTTTTCGTTTTTTCCTTGCCATGTTCAGGATGCCGAACAGGTAACACCCCCCTGTCTAACCGCAAAGACTCTGCTCCTTTCGGAGAAACTGACAGTGTGAAAGCTACTGCCAAGTATATCTCCTTGGGTACTAAGCACTGTAGTGAGAGCTACAGGATCCAGTTCTCAAATTGCCTTCCGCGTTTCAACGGCCTGGTCTCCACTTCCGTCAAACCGGAAAGGGCGCATCTGCTGACTCGGGAGTATATGACTTGGGAATAGGGGCTATAGAACATGTTCCCCTACCAGGCAGAGAGTCAGGCTACTACAGTCGTTTTTTTTCTTGGTTCCCAAGAGGAACGGGGGGGCTGCGTCTGATTTTGGATCTTCGCGGGCTGAACTGCCAAAATAAGACAGATTCAAAATGTTGGCTGTCAGAGTGATTGCTTTCAATCCAACCAAGGTATTGGTTGTGACAATCGATCTGAAGGACGCATATATTTCACACGAAAATATTGCCACAACACAGGAAGTTCCTGAGGCTCGCTTTCGGGGGCAAAGCTTACCGGTATTGGGTCCTTCCATTGGTCTAGCTAACCCGCACATTAGACGACTAGCTATGCTGGCTCAGTCTCAGGAGCTAGCGCTTCGACATCGGGATGTCGTCCTAGCTCATCTCTGTTCCTGGATTGAGACTTAATGCCATAAAAGCGTTCTCTTTTCCTGCTCAGAACACAATGCGATGCGATCGCAATGCAGGCACAGGGGTCTCCTGCGTGTGTCAAATCCATTCCAACACCCTGAAGGAAACCAAGCAAGGCCAGAAAGTGACTGTTCATCATTTTTAAATATTTTTAGGTCTCATGGCAGCTGTGTCCTTGGTGATACCCTTGGGCCTCTGCACATGAGATTGTTTCATTTGTGGCTAAAAGCAAGGGGATTGTACTCAGGGCCAATCCCCAGAGGCAAATAAGGGTTACGTGCCAAGGGCTTCGTACCCTTTCTATGTGGTTCAGACCAGTTTTTGACTTTGGGTTCCACTCTACGTGCGTCTTTTTGTCGTTGCAGATGCTAACGACATACGTTTCCCTCACGAGCTGGGTTGCAGTCTTGAATGACCGTCCAGCCCAAGGGAGCTGGAGAGGCCATCTTCTCGCGTGGCACATCAATTGCCTCGAATGATGGCTTTATTTTGCCCTGAAACACCTCCTCCAGCAGTTGAGGCTACCATGTCCTAGTGCGGGTGGACAACACTACGGTAGTCTCGTATCCTATCGCCAGGACAGACTGTGCTCGCGCCGCTTGAATAGCTAGTGCACCAGGTTCCCCTTGGGGGCACAGGACAGGTTCCTGTCCCGCAGGGCGATGTACATTATAGCTAAAAGCCAGGGGATTACTTAAGGGCCAAATCCCCAGAGGCAAATATGGGTTATATAATATACCCTTTCTATGTGGTTCAGACCCCGGTTTCTGACTTTGGGTCCCACTCTACGTGCGTCCTTTTGTCATCGCAGATGATAATGACAGACGCTTCCCTCATGGGCTGGGGTGTGGCCTTAGATGGCCGTCCAGCCCAAGGGAGCTGGAGAGGCCATCTTCTCACGTGGCACATCAATTGCCCCGAACTGATGGCTTTATTTCGGCCCTGAAACACCTCCTCCAGCAGTTGAGAGGCTACCATGCCCTAGTGCAAGTGGACGACACTAGGGTAGTCTTGTACATAATCGCCGGGGCAAACTGTGCTCGCGCCGCTTGAATGAGCTAGCGCACCAGTTTCTGCTTTGGGCACAGGGCGAGTCCCTGTCCCTTAGGCCGATGTACATTTTGGCTCATAATCGCCAGAGCGCACTGTGCCGCGCCTCTTTAATAAGCTAGCACACCAGTTTCTGCTTTAAGCACAGGACGAGTTTCTGGCCCCCAAGGCGATTTACACTCCAGGGCATATGGAGTTGGGAACCCTGGTACCTTCAATGCACTAAAAGAACGTATGAAAGTGGTGCATGGCGGAACATGTAGATCCCTTCCACTGCCGAATTGTTTCAGTGCTGGAGTTCTGCAAGAAGTTACTCGGGCTTATACCCTAGTACCCTCGGAATTTACGTAGCCGCTATTTCGGCTTGTCATGTTCTGACGGATGGGGTCTGGCTGACACCCCTCCCAAACCACTAGAGTCAGCGCCTGTCTGGCTTTTGACCCTCAAGATGGTTTTTCTTATAATCACTTTTGGAGATCTGCAGGCTTTTCTTCCTGCCTAGACTTTCCCCCTGGGCTAGTCAGAGCTATTTAGCATCCTGACCTGAACTATTTTTATTGTTAACCATGCACCCAGTTTCCTCGAAGCCCTGTGTCCTCCGCCTTTTACAGCTCCGGAGCAGGATAGGTTTCACCTACTATCCTTAGTACGCACTCTTCAGATTTACGTCCATCGCACTAGCGAGTGGCATAAGTCAGAGCAGCCTTTTTCATCACATCAGGGAAAGATGCTATTGCCCTAGCCTACGAGGCACATGGTCTCACTTCGCCTCAAGGAATCAGGGCTCATCCGACCAGGGGGATTGCCTCATCTATTGCGCTGGCAAGAGGGTTTTTCCCTGCAGCAAGTGTGTCATGCGACAGGTTGGTCCTTTCCGCACACATTTGTGAGATTCTATAGTCTGGACGTTCATGCTAGTCCGGGCTCACAGGTCCTCGAGTCAGCCTCCCAGAGATTGTTCTGAGACCTCCTCGACCTTTGTGCGCACACGCTTCACAACCTTGGGGTCCAGACACTTGCAGTGCGGCGGTGTTGGTATTCTCGTTCCCATAGCGTTTTCACCGAGCATCGAGTATAGCCTTTGAAAGGAAACGTCTCGGGTTACTTTGCTGTAACCCTGTTCCCTAGAAAGGCGGGAACGAGATGCTGCGCTCCAATGGCGCACTGCCTGCATGACTGGACGTCCTTTTCAGACAAAATTGATCTGAGGAATGTTTCCGGTTCACTCCTATTTATAACCTGCAGGTGCGCTTCATCAGATGACATCACCTGACCGAGGTTATACAGTGGTGTGAAAAACTATTTGCCCCCTTCCTGATTTCTTATTCTTTTGCATGCTTGTCACACAAAATGTTTCTGATCATCAAACACATTTAACTATTAGTCAAAGATAACACAAGTAAACACAAAATGCAGTTTTTAAATGATGGTTTTTATTTTTTAGGGAGAAAAAAAATCCAAACCTACATGGCCCTGTGTGAAAAAGTAATTGCCCCCTGAACCTAATAACTGGTTGGGCCACCCTTAGCAGCAATAACTGCAATCAAGCATTTGCGATAACTTGCAACGAGTCTTTTACAGCGCTCTGGAGGAATTTTGGCCCACTCATCTTTGCAGAATTGTTGTAATTCAGCTTTATTTGAGGGTTTTCTAGCATGAACCGCCTTTTTAAGGTCATGCCACAACATCTCAATAGGATTCAGGTCAGGACTTTGACTAGGCCACTCCAAAGTCTTCATTTTGTTTGTCTTCAGCCATTCAGAGGTGGATTTGCTGGTGTGTTTTAGGTCGTTGTCCTGCTGCAGCACCCAAGATCGCTTCAGCTTGAGTTGACGAACAGATGGCCGACATTCTCCTTCTGGATTTTTTGGTAGACAGTAGAATTCATGGTTCCATCTATCACAGCAAGCCTTCCAGGTCCTGAAGCAGCAAAACAACCCCAGACCATCACACTACCACCACCATATTTTACTGTTGGTATGATGTTCTTTTTCTGAAATGCTGTGTTACTTTTACGCCAGATGTAACGGGACCTTCCAAAAAGTTCAACTTTTGTCTCGTCGGTCCACAAGGTATTTTCCCAAAAGTCTTGGCAATCATTGATTGAGATGTTTTTTAGCAAAATTGAGACGAGCCTTAATGTTCTTTTTGCTTAAAAGTGGTTTGCGCCTTGGAAATCTGCCATGCAGGCCGTTTTTGCCCAGTCCCTTTCTTATGGTGGAGTCGTGAACACTGACCTTAATTGAGGCAAGTGAGGCCTGCAGTTCTTTAGATGTTGTCCTGGGGTCTTTTGTGGCCTCTCGGATGAGTTGTCTCTGCGCTCTTGGGGTAATTTTGGTCGGCCGGCCACTCCTGGGAAGGTTCACCACTGTTCCATGTTTTTGCAATTTGTGGATAATGGCTCTCACTGTGGTTTGCTGGAGTCCCAAAGCTTTAGAAATGGCTTTATAACCTTAATCAGACTGATAGATCTAAATTACTTTTGTTCTCATTTGTTCCTGAATTTCTTTGGATCTTGTCATGATGTCTAGCTTTTGAGGTGCTTTTGGTCTACTTCTCTGTGTCAGGTAGCTCCTATTTAAGTGATTTCTTGATTGAAACAGGTGTGGCAGTAATCAGGCCTGGGGGTGACTACAGAAATTGAACTCAGGTGTAATAAACCACAGTTAAGTTATTTTTTAACAAGGGGGGCAATCACTTTTTCACACAGGGCCATGTAGATTTGGAGTTTTTTTTTCTCCCTTAATAACGTAAACCTTCATTTAAAAACTGCATTTTGTGTTCAATGATGTTATCTTTGACTAATAGTTAACAGTTTTTGATGAGCAGAAACATTTAAGTGTGACAAACATGCAAAAGAATAAGAAATCAGGAAGGGGGCAAATAGTTTTTCACACCACTGTATATGCCAAAATTTGGCGTGTTTGACACACACATGCTTCACAACCAGCAACACAAAAAGATGTTCCCATAGCGTTTTCACGCAGCATCTCGTTCCCGCCTTTTCAGGGAACAGGGTTACAGCAAAGTAACCCGAGACGTTTCTGCAAACAAGTCATGTGTGAAGACATTTAGATTTGTTTGTATTGATAGAGAAGGCTTTACAAATCCTAATCATGGGAGTGCCAACAATTCTTCACTACTTAAGAATAAAATGTATTTCTTTTTAGCTGACTGTTTGCTGCTCAGCTCTAGTATGCTGTCCTCTAGGTAGAAGTAGTCTATAATTTCCACTGTGCAGGCTGCTGACAGAATAATAACAGTTCTCCCAAATAACGGAAAAGAGAAGCCTTCGTTTCAGTGTCAAGAAATGATAAATAACACTAATTAAATCCTGAAATGTTTTCCTATAAATTATTTTCATAAAAAAAAAACATATAAAGGAAAACCTATTCCTAGCAAGAAGCTGCCTAAAATAGGTGGTTGTGCATTTATTCGATCATTACAAGATTATTCAATTAGCTTTTAAGACTATTTAGCATATCTGTTAAACCCATGCTTGCTCATGCTTGAACAGGTCACCTTCACTTTCTCAGAACATTAATAGCTATGACGAATGCATTTAAAATGGTACACAAAGCACATTATTATTAGGATTATAAACTAATGTTAGAAGACCATATCAGAATTAAATGATGTTTTTTTTTATTGTTTTCTTGTTATAATGTTTTTTGCCAAGTAACATGCAGCACATTTCTGGAAAATAAAATACAAGATAAAGGATTAGAGAAAAGTCACAGTATTTTTCAAAACATTTCTTGGCTACAAATTAAAATGTAAATGTACACGTTTAAGTCCAGACTCTATGCTCAAGTCAGTTCCACTATTCTTACCAGTATGATGACTATGTTATATCATGTCCACTGATAGCCTTATTGGCACAGCTGTTAACGGTCTCTGAGGCCTGCTTCAATAGCAGATTCCAAATTGACTGATTTGCTGACAGCCATTTAGAATTGTTGCTAGCACTGTGCATGGTCGGGTCTCTGTTTATACCAAAAAAGGACCACACTGTGACCCACCATCAGTGATGCATTAGGAAGCAATCATAGGTTGTTTTTGCTAGTGCATTTCCAAAAATCACCATCTATCACTATCTTGTGATTGGTATAGATATCCCTACAGTATATTTCTGTAGTCATAAGATTTTCTAGAAATATCAGCTTCTAATTTGAAGTTGTATCTAGTGTTTACATTTTTTTCTAGGATTGGCATTATCCACTATATTATTATTATTATTAGTAGTAGTAGTAGTAGTAGTATTAATACATGAATATTAAATGAATCTTCTTTAGCTTGCATGTGTGCAATAAAATCTTGTTTAGGTAATATTAAAGTACACTCACCTAAAGAATTATTAGGAACACCTGTTCAATTTCTCATTAATGCAATTATCTAATCAACCAATGACATGGCAGTTGCTTCAATGCATTTAGAGGTGTGGTCCTGGTCAAGACAATCTCCCGAACTCCAAACTGATTGTCAGAATGGGAAAGAAAGGTGATTTAAGCAATTTTGAGCGTGGCATGGTTGTTGGTACCAGACGGGCCGATCTGAGTATTTCACAATCTGCTCAGTTACTGGGATTTTCACGCACAACCATTTCTAGGGTTTACAAAGAATGGTGTGAAAAGGGAAAAACATCCAGTATGCGGCAGTCTTGTGGGCGAAAATGCCTTGTTGATGCTAGAGGTCAGAGGAGAATAGGCTGACTGATTCAAGCTGATAGAAGAGCAACTTTGATTGAAATAACCACTCGTTACAACTGAAAGAATTTGTGAAGCCACAACACGCACAACCTTGAGGCAGATGGGCTACAACAGCAGAAGACCCCATCGGGTAAAACTCATCTCCACTACAAATACTGTAGGCAAAAGATGCTACAATTTGCATGAGTTTACCAAAATTGGACAGTTGAAGACTGGAAAAATGTTGCCTGGTCTGATAAGTCTCTATTTCTTTTGGGACATTTAAATGGTAGAGTCAGAATTTGGCGTAAACAGAATGAGAACATGGATCCATCATGCCTCGTTACCACTGTGCAGGCTGGTGGTGGTGGTGTAATGGTGTGGGGGATGTTTTCTTGGCACACTTTAGGCCCCTTAGTGCCAATTGGGCATCGTTTAAATGCCACGGGCTACCTGAGCATTGTTTCTGACCATGTCCATCCCTTTATGACCACCATGTACCCATCCTCTGATGGTTACTTCCAGCAGTATAATGCACCATGTCACAAAGCTCGAATCATTTCAAATTGGTTTCTTGAACATGACAATGAATTCACTGTACTAAAATGGCCCCCCAGTCACCAGATCTCAACCCAATAGAGCATCTTTGGGATGTGGTGGAACGGGAGCTTCGTGCCCTGGATTTGCATCCCACAAATCTCCATCAACTGCAAGATGCTATCCTATTAATATGGGCCAACATTTCTAAAGAATGCTTTCAGCACCTTGTTGAATCAGTGCCACGTAGAATTAAGGCAGTTCTGAAGGCGAAAGGGGTCAAACACCGTATTAGTATAGTGTTTCTAATAATCCTTTAGGTGAGTGTAATTCGTGCAGCAACGCTCAAATGTAACCCTGTACCCAAGAGAGTATTTAGCTCTCCCACAAATGTAGCTTAGATGCCTACAGTATATCTGATTAACTTAGTTGGTAATAAAATGGATGTAAAGTCTTAGTTAGAAAACACAATCAACAGAAATTTAGCCACAAAATGGATTGTTTATCATCTCATAGAGTAATTAAATTGTTGCAATTTAACTAGCAGAAATATCACAAACATTTAACTGACATGAGCTCCTTTCAAACTCTCTCTCCTTAGCCTTTCTTCTCTGCTTCTCTCTTTTTATGTCTGTACCCTGCAAGGCGAGTCATTTTTATCACCTATTGCATCCACCATAGACCTCTGAGAGCCCTTTAAGGAGGTTTTAAGGCAGAAATTCTTGATTCATTTTATGCAATAGCACGGAATTGCTGAAATTTTACTTAATTTCTAAAAGCCATGCAGTCTTTATTAGCCAAAGCATATGCCAGCTAGCATACATGTCAGACATACAGTATATGACATAATCACAGCTCATATTATATAATTTTACAAAAGTCTGTCTTAATTGTCCAAACTTAATTATGCATTTGACAAAACACAATAATACTACATGTCATCTAGACAGATGCAGTAATAAGTAGAGGTTAACTTAAAGATGTTGGTAAGACCACAATGAAACGTATCATTTTGGTATCTAAGCTACCTGGTAGGTCAGCAAAATTTCTCACATACTTTAGGGTATTTTCATTTATCACAACATATTGCCATTATTAATGTTCACTTACTGAGCAAGTTATTGAGATCGCTACACTCATTCTGGATAGGGTGTCCTATCTCAAAACAATGCCATGGAAAATGTTAAATTTTCTTTGAGATTCTGGTCTACAGTACATTGACAGGATTGCATCATGCAGTTCTCAGTGAGTTTACTAAATTTCACATTGTACCACATCCCAAGGGTGCTTTATTGGATTCAGTTCCAGTTCCAGTAATGGGCCCCTGAAAAACACAAACTCTTTGTCATTTTCATGAAATCGGTTTTGAGGTAACTTTTGAGATGACATTTTGCATCATCATGCTGCAATGAGCCATCAGAAGATGAGTAAATTGTGACCATGGAGGTACATACCCAAATTGGCATTGACATTGAAACAATGGTTGATTGGTATGTGCCAAGAAAACACCACCTCTACCAGTCTGGATTGTTGGCACAAGGGAAGTTGGTTTTATGGATTCATACTGTTGGCCCCAAATTCTGACAATACCATCTGTGTGCCTCAAGAAAATAAATAAATAAAAAACATGATTAAAAAATTAGGACCAGCCTACATTTTTCCAGTTTTTAATTGCCCAGTTTTGGTGAGCTTGTGCCCACTGCCATCTCAGTGTTAGGTTCTAGGCTTACAGAAGTGGAAGCTAAAACCATCCACCCCAAGGTTCAACATGCTGTGCATTCTTACTGTAGATGCTTTTCTGCTTTCCACAATTGTTCAGAGTGGAAGTCAAATTTACAGTAGCCTTTCTGTCAGCTTGAACCAGTTTGGCCATTTAGTGTTGTTCTCTCTCATCCACAACGAGCTTCAGTGCACAAAACTGTGTTTCTTTTTTTTATAGACAGTTAAGCAGAAAAATTCCAGCGACGGGACAAACATACAACTAGTCTGTCTGGCACCAACAATCATGCCATGGTCAAAGTCACTAAGATAACTTTTATTTTCTGTCCTCATAGTCACTATTAAAATCACCTGAAGCTGCTGGCCCATACCTACTGTACCTGTACATGATTGCCACATGACATGCCACATGATTCACAGATAGATAATTGCAAAAGTGAATTTCAAAGTACTTTAAAAAGTACTCTTAAAATTTCAAAAATATCAGAACTACAGTAAAGGTACTGTGATTATATTGGCTCTAATGTTATATTTTTATTTTTGCAAATAGACTCTTGGTACTCTACTCAAATGTATTACCCCCGGTACTGTTCTCTTTATATAATGTCGTTAAAGTAGTTTGACAATGATTATCATGTGCAGTCATCATGCAGGCAAATGAATTTTATTAGCGAGATCTGAGTGGCTGTCAAATAGCATGGTTTGAGAATAGGGGAAACTTTTCTTTTAAAATTGATTTTAAACTTAACATCTTTGTGCAAGGATACAATTCTCTAGAAAAATAAGAACTCCCATACATTTTAACAAAATGAATTGCCAAATATTAGTCTCCCTATCTTTGATGAAAATAAATCAATGGTTCATGTGTTTGGTGTGTAATAGATGCAGTGAGATACTACAGTGTTTGACAGTTCAGTAGAGGTAATGATCACAACCAGTGGAACTGAATTTTTAAAACTAGAAATCTCAGTTGGTTAACACAGAACTCCATTACCTGCTAACTGTTTTAGCATCATCAGCTGCATGCAAAACTAGTCCAATTATTTTCAGTTACACAATTTCTTTACAAGTGCTTCCAGTATTGTATGCTGTTGCACTGACCTTATAATAGTAACCTTCTCTGTTCACAATGTAGGTACAGCCAATAGGTGCATCTAATATGTCAACAGATGTAACAACAGATTTTAAGTCATGTTATAAAGTAACAGAGGTGAGACTAGACAGACTATTGTATTTCAGTCCTGCCTCTGGTATTTTCATGAAGTAGAAAGTACAATATTTTACTTTGAAATTAAATTAAAGTAAAAGAGTTGCCCCAAATCGAAAGGCTTAAGTAAAGTACAGTAATAAGTACAGTAATTGTTAAGGATTTTTTGACACTTCTCCTAGACTGTGAAATCTCTCGGTTAGTATATTTTTAAATCTCCCCTATACTGTGTCAAATCCTCAATGCGCTTTTTAATTCCTCACATGATAATATGTATCCCTGGGACTTAACTAAAACATGTTAATGACTTTTTGTTCTTTGATATAACAAAATGTTAATGGGTAAGCAGTGTTTGGCTGATAACCTAAAAGTTCTGAACAATCAGACACTTCCATACATGCTGTGTGACTGTGTGCATGCATCTCTCTTCAGAAGTCTGCCATAAACAGCCGGTAAGAATATCGAGGTGCAGCAGACGCATCATCTAGTCCCTCATTTTAAATCAAAAGAGTTTAGACTGGTCTCATCATGTTAAACCTAAAGGAAATGCATTATATTTACTTTGTTGGTACCACTTGGTACTAGTAAAGCCCTTAGAACTTTTATTGTTCTGTTACAATTTCCACAGATAAATTTTATAAAAATCCAAAATGCTTGAATGCTAATATTATTATAAAGTATAGCAGATGGCATACCAGTTCTTAGATTCTTATATTCTACCTTATGCCACAACCTATCAAATGTGCCAAATTCTTTTTCTCACCTTACACACTAATATGGCTCCTCAAAATTTTAACTGAAACATTGTCCAGAATTTACTTATATTGATTGTCCAGAGTGCCAGTCATTTTGATATGTCCTGCAGGTGACTGTGTCACACAAGTGTATTGTGACTGGCACTTAGACATGTACCCTAGGACCTACAGGAACTCTCTCTTAGAAAAATATTTTTCAAATCATGTGTTCCCAAAGGTTTAGGTTTCCCATGCCTTACTGCAGTTTCCAGAAACAGTGCATTAATCACTATCCCAAACATTCCACTTCTAAAAAGTTAACATTGGTGAAAGAATACAGTATATTTAATATTTGTTGTATAGTTTTGTGCCTGTTATACAACTACTGTACATCTAAAATCTTATTTATCTCATCTTATTATCTTTATATATCTCATTTCCTATTTTTCACTTCTGACCCTGGCTATAGGTTATAATAATAATCCATGTGATTAAAAATACCAAATTATACTTTGGCTCTGTAAGGTACAATCTGTACAGTATAAAAGCCACCTGTCCACAGAATCTCTATCTTCCACTCAAACCTCACCACTAAGGGCAAGACCAAAGAACTGTCAAAAAATAGGACCAGCACAAGGTTGAAATGGAGTACAAGATCATAAGCAGGAAGCTTGGTGAATAAGATACCACTGTTGGAGTGATTATTCACAAATATAAGAAATACAAAATAACCATCAATCACCCTTGGTCTGGAGCTCCATCATGAGGTAAGGATAATCATTAGAATAGTGATGGATCATCCCAGAACTACATGGTAGTAGCTTGTGAATGATCCCAAGGCAGTTGGGAACACAGTCACTAACAAACCATTGGTAACACAACACATTGCCATGTATTGAAATTCTTCAGCACTGCAAGGCCCCTCTCCTCAAGAAGGCATATGTACTGGCCTGTCTGCTAATAAACAGAAAAAGATTAGAAGAAAGATCTGTGGTGTGATGAGACCAAAATTGAGTTCTTTGTAAACAACTTGCCATATTTGGAGCAAAAAAATTGAGGAATATGACCTTAAGAGCACCATCCCAACAGTCAAGTACGGAAGTGGAAATTTCATGCTTTGGGAAATTTCATGGACGGGTCATGTATTGTAAAATTTTGTATAAGAACCTCCTGAAAATAGGTCTTGGATGGGTCTTTCAGCATGACAATAATCTAAAACATAATGCCAAGGCAACAGTGGCTCAAGAAGAAGCACATTAAGGTCATGGAGTGTCATAGCCAGTTTCCAGACCTTAATCCCATAAAAAAATTGTGAAGGGAGCTAAAATTCTGAGCTGCCAAGTGGCAGGCAAGAAAACTAAGAATTCAGAGAAGATTTGCAAAAATAAATGCACCGAAATCACTCCCGAGATGTGTGCAAACCTGGTAACCAAGTACAAGAAATGTCTTACCTCTGTGCTTACCAAAAAGGGTTTCTTCACCAAGTACTAAGTCACATTTTGCTTAAGGATCTAAAAATTATTTTATTCATTGAAATGCAAATCAATTTATAACTTTTGTTTTATTAACTTTTTACTGGATTTTTTCATATTTTGTATCTATCCTTTACAATAAAGCTATCATTTAAAAAATATATATAGACGCTTCATTTCTTTGTAAGTAAGCAAACTTACAAAATCCACAGGGGATCCAATAATGATTTTCTCACTGTATGTTTGGTATGGATGCAGAGCTGGGGTTCTTTTTGGTAAACCAAGATGTATTATGCTGTCACAATTATATACACCCCAAGCCATTACTCTGGGGTGTTGCTGCTAGAGTGGCAGAACACTGTCATACCTTGTTACATGGCTGTGCTATCTGACTTTCCATGTCTGACTTTTTCTTTTAGCTATTCTCATAGCTAAACTTTGCACTACCGTAAAGTTGTACAATGGTCTAATTATCTATTCTCTGTGTTTGTCAAGCTGTGTGTGTTCTCCTGCTGCCCGATCTGATACTGGTGCCAGAGCTTGGCACCTTTCTCCTGCTGTGACTCTCCTCAACTTTTGGACCTGTCTGATTAATTATGATGCCATACTCCTGCTCTACTCCTCCAGCTTCTTCAGCATGCTCAGAGCTATCTTATAACTAACATCCTGCTGCTGAGAATAATTTCACATGAATACCCTAAAGAGTTGCACTTCCCAAAAACAGTCTAAACAATTTGAAGGTTTTTTTTTTTTTTTTTTTTTTTACAAATTCCTTCTGCAGTTAATAATACAATTTAGATTTCATACACTCATACTTCACAAGAATTTTGTTAGAATAATTTTTTAAATATGACCATTCTGTATCTCTTTACCAGATTGTTGGTATTTTTCGTATAAAACTGTAAACAAATAAATAGTGATTTAAATAATTATTCAAATGCCATTATCTAGTGTTATCCAGCAGAGGATAAGTTCCATATTTAGTCTTTTGAGTCTTCTCCTTATCAAGGTTAGCATTTTAATTATACTGTAGATCTAAAGCTACATCAAACAGTTTCCAACTGCACTCCTTCTGTTAGGAATACTTTGCATGCCCAGTGAGCCAATATTTTGCTCAACATCTGCAGATTGAATGGACTGTTCCAGTGCTAACATACAGTAGCTAAGTTACTGCCAGTGCATGCCACATACAATATGTCTGCACTCAGCACTTGGGCAGCATATTGCTGGGCATAGTGCTCCATCTGTTGTGACTGCATCAATAGGGTAATAGCCAAAATCAGCCTACTCATGATTTATGATATTAGCGAGACATAAGACAAAGAGCTTGCGTACAGATTAGCTTTGTTGACAACTACTGTATAAGCAGTATATCCTGTCTAGTTGCTGATTGGCTTAAAACATTTATTTTTTTACCTGAATGTGAACTCTGCTGCCACTATACCCTAGGAAACTATGGGAAAAAGAACAGGGATACTTTTCATTTGCAAAAATATAACAGTATGTAACAATTCATAGAACATTTGCTACTCCTTAGCAATTTGGGACGACAGTCATAGTGATAACCTGTCCTACAAAGCATTGAACAGATCATCTAATTGCTTTCTATCTCCCCTATGATGGCTTGCACATGCCACTCATTCCTTTCCTGTCCAAGTCATTTCTCTCTTTGGTGTATTTGCTTTCAAAAAATTTGCACCTTCTGCCAAATAACTAATGAGCTTGTTGCACTGCTTGTAATAGTTAATGGTACACTCCTAACACCCTACACACTATCCTATGCAGAACCTAACTAGTAGGATTAAATTTGATAAATGTATGTTCTTGCTCTTACTATGTTGTTTCCTGAAATTATTTAATGTTTACAACCTGGCACGTAACATACAAAACATCGTAAACAGTCCATCATGATGCACAGTTTATAAGGAATATATGCACTTATGCCCATACACAGCACAGTGAAAAGCTCTTTTGTACAGTATATACAGTGCACTGATTATAATACCTAAAATATCTGACTGCTTCAAATTGTCTGTTTCAACTATTTGCCTTTTTTTTTTTTAATTGCACTTGGTAGTATTTTAGATGCAGCAAGAAAAAAATACAAATGCTGCTATTCACCATTTTTCTGCAGATTTAAGACAGATAGGATGAGAATTTCAAGCATGAACAGCTTAAAAGAGAATTGTAATTTTGGGCAGGCAAAGCAAACAAATGTAAAGCACAAAGCATGTGCAAATGTGCATCACCATTCCAAAACTCCTCCTACAGCTTTAAAACCCACAAAGAAAGAGAGAGAGAGACACACAGAGAAAGAGAGAGAGAGGTGTAGCTGTGCATTAAAAAAGACCATTTACTGGTAACTCATTTTGCGTCTGAATCAGACCATCATAAAGCAGGAAAGCAGAAGGTCGAGCTGATTGGAGGGTGGAACTGACAGAAATGGATTCACTGTGGCCTCACAGTTGAATTGCTTTTTTCCTGGCATGTGAGTGGATCAGCAAGAGCCTAAAAGCAGCTCAATATCTCACAGCCAGAATCCCAAACGGAGGCATAACCTCCTGTGCTCTGATGTTTCCTTAAGAGTTGATGGAGAGGTGGGCAGAAAATGGAAAATGGAATTGCCTAAATAAATAAAAATCCACAACTAAGAACTAATCTAAAGCATCTTTCCAATATAGCTGTTACTTTTTCACATCTTACCATGAACCTTGCTCTAATCTACTACTACTCCATTCTCAGGCAATGATTATGTAAGACCGTAAACAAAAAGTTTATGTGTACATCAAAAAATTTTAATGTTGTGTTTGATTTATGTTCATGATAGCCACACTGGATTTAAACAAAGAGCTGAACTGGAGTATAATGTAAAGATAAACCCGAAAGCTACATTGAAAAACAGACGAACACACACACACACACACACACACATACTGTATATACACATACTATATCCACTATATATGTCCACTGTTTATATATGTACTGTATATAGAGAATATATACAGTGGAACCTTGGATTACGAGCATAATTCGTTCTGAAAGTGGGCCCGTATTCCAAAACACTCGTAAATCAAATCCTATAAGAAATAATAGAAACTCAAATTATTCGTTCCAAAGTCCAAAAAAATAAATACACTATAAAAAATAATTGATATGAATATAGAGTAAAAAAAATATATATATATTGAATTGAAAATATTAAGTAAAAATAAAACAAATTAACCTGCAAAACCTTTCAAAAAAGTAAAAAATAAATCCCAGCAGATAAGTGTTTCTCTTTTTGGATGCAGGCGCTGTGTGTGTGTGTGTGTGTGTGTGTGTGTGTGTGTGTGTGAAAGAGAGAGAGAGAGGCTAGAGTAAGTGGAGACTCTTGCTTTCAGCCCCTCCTGTCTCCCCTCCTCATCTTACAAATTAAAACTTTCTTCTTTCATTTAAACACACACACACATTAACAGAAAGACTGCTGTTCTCCTCTAAATTATTAAAGCTTCTCTGCTTTTTTATGTTGTTCGCGTAACAGCCTGTTAATTCATGCTCGTGTAATGATGAGATTGACAAACTGGTCTAGGCCCGTTTTTTTATTTTCTGCATTGTCAGGTTATAGTACAAACCTTTGGGTGGATCCCGCACTTAAATTTAACTAAAAAAACTACTGAAGAATAAAACTCAGGCTCTATATCCTAGCTTACATATCGCATTCGCTTTCACACACACCAGACTGCATTAACCACAATGCATCTTCCGCACTGGACTACACTTCCGTAAACAGCTGTCATAAATCAACATTTTTCTCCCGCTACACTGTTTTATCTGAAAATTAGCAATAAACATTGCTGAGGACACTTGTGTGAGCGCAAACTAACAGAATCACTGCTGTAAAGTAAAACAAACAAACAAATAAACCAGCACCCTACCTCTGAAAAGATTTGCGACAGAGTTTCTTCGGCGGGAAGAGTGTGTGTCTCTGTGTGCTTGTGTTTGTGAATAGGGGTTTTACGCACACACACACTGTGATGAGGAAGAAAAAAAATTTTTAGCCCCTGTATTGAGAATTTCTTTTGCTTTACTCGCGCGCACACACTTGTGTTTTAAAAAACAGTACACGCGCTGTACACACGCGCTTCCGACCACAAAATAAAATATGTTTTACACACACACACGGTGTCACAGTGTTATAGTAAACAGTACACGCGTGCACGGATGTTGAGTATACCAGTAAGAGACGAGCACTAAGACCCAGCAGGGGAGACGATTCCACAGCGCAAGAGAGAGAAAAACCATTGGCTCAGTTGTGATCACGTGTCAAAGTCAAAATTGATAAAAAATCTTTGCTCGTCTTGCGGAACACTCGTAATTCGCGTTACTCGTAATTCAAGGTTCCACTGTATGTATGTATGTATGTAGATTTGTAGATATGTATGTATACTATTTGTATATATATATAAACCTACTTCTGAGAATTAGAATTATTCACCATCGGAACTGCTTTACAGGGCAGCCATTTTCTATTATCATCAACCCAGACTGACTCGTTGAAACCGGTGAGATCGACTCATTTCTCCCGCACCTACACATGCACACACAATATATTGGACTATGAACATTTTATACATTCACTTACATACTGAAAATATTGTATATACAGTGGAACCTCGGATTACGTGCATAATTTGTTCCAGAAGCGGGCTCGTATTCCAAAACACTGGTAAATCAAAGTATATTTTCCCATAACAAATAATGGAAATTTATAATTATTTGTTCCACAGCCCAAAAAAATAAATACATAAAAATAATTAAGAGAAAATATAAAGTAAAAATAAAACAAATTAACCTGCATGTTACCTTAAAAAAAGTACAAATAAATCATTACCAATAAGTGTTTCCATTTATGTGCACAGGCGCTGTGTGTGTGTGTGTGTGTGTGTGTGTTTTTCTTTCTCCTCCGCTGCTGAGTGTGTGTTATGTGTGTGCGCGAGCTTAATTTGACACCGTGCCGGTTGTGTGTGACACACACACATTAAAGGCGAGAGAGAGAGAGAGAGAGAGAGTGTGTGAACCGGCAATGGTGTCAAATTACGCGCGCGCACACATAACACACATATGGAGTTAATTATGCGTTTTGCAAACAAACACAATCTACTTTGCAAAGAAAATCAAAACTGTGGTTTGATATAACTGTATTCCCCTACAGGGCTCTATCCTAAAGATAGTGGATTGTTAATATGTGTCACGGTTCGCCACCAGAGGGCGCCATGCTCCCGGACTCCATTTTGGGTTTTTTTGTGTTTCCTGTGTTTCCTTTGGTTTTCATTTGAACTTCAATTCCCAGAGTGCACCTTGGTCAGGTGATGGGAGCACACCTGAACCGAGGTTAGCTAATTACGTTTGTTATAAATAGTCTTTCAGTTTAGTTTCCTTTGTCTGGCATCTGTTGTGTTAACTTCAGTTGAGTTAAATGGGTGTTATGTTTTAATGTTCTTGGTGTCATGCCACTTCCCTGGCTCCTGGTTTGTGTAGCTCTTGTTTTAGTTTTGTTTAGTCATCCTGGTTTGTCATGTTATCTTATAGCATCCATGTTTGGCCTGTTGTTAGTTCATGTTTAGCCTGTTACGTTTAGTTCATGTTTAGCCTGTCTTAGTGTTACTCTCTGTCTTAGTGTTACTCCCTGTCTTAGTGTTACTCCCTGTCTTAGTGTTACTCTTGTTTAGGTTAGTTAGTGTGTGTAGTAGATGTCTGTTTATGTTTGGTTTGCCTTATTAAAAGACTTTTCCCCATGATCACCTCTGCCTATACACCTTCCCTAAAACCCACGCAGCACACCCGTTACAATATGTCTGGCTGTCTGGATATATAATGGACACCTCAAAACTGTTCCCCACTTATATATCTCTGGGACATAAGGGTAAACCATATAAACACGTTGTTTGAGGTCTCGGGAGAATAGAGTAAATTGACCGATAGCGCCATCTGCTGTTTTGGAAGAGGAAGTTGCTCCATTGCATTTGTGAAAAAATTGGTTGGGTGCATTTGTGAGAATACGGTGGGTGCATTTGTGAAAAAATAGGTTGGGTGCATTTGTAAAAAAAAAAATACGGTGGGTGCATTTGTGAGAAAATACGGTGTGTGCATTTGTGAGAAAGTCGATTTTTTTTTTCTTTGCAAAGCAGATTGTGTTTGTTTGCAAAATGCTGCATTTGTGAGAAAGTCGATTTTTTTTTTCTTTGCAAAGCAGATTGTGTTTGTTTGCAAAATGCTGCATTTGTGAGAAAGTCTTTTTTTTTCTTTGCAAAGCAGATTGTGTTTGTTTGTTAAATTTTGGCACATAATTAACTCCATACACACACACTCAAAAACTGACACACACTAACGAGGAGAGAGTGTCCTGCGCGGTGTCAAATTACGCGCGCACACACATAACACACACTCTGCAAGTCAAGAGAAAGAAAAACACACACACATAACACACACACACTCAAACACTGACACTAAAGGCAGGAGAGAAAGAGAGCGTTTGTGTTTGAACAGGCACGGTGTCAAATTATGCGCACACACATACACACACACACACACACTCTGCAGTGCAAGAGAAAAAAAACACACACACTCACATAACACACACACTCAAACACTGACACACAGTAAAGGCGAGAGAGAAAGAGAAAGAAACACACACACACACGGATTGATTATACCAGTAAGAGACGAGCACTAAGACCCAGCAGGGGAGATGAATAACCGCAGCGCCAGAGAGAGAAAAAACGTTGGCTCAGTTGTAATGACGCGACGCTCGGTGTCAAAACAAGAAGCGCATGCCTTATACATGATACTCGTAAACCACGACAACACTAGTTTTTTAAGTCAAAATTTATTAAAAATCTTTGCTCGTCTTCCGGAACACTCGTAAACCATGTTACTCGTAATCCGAGGTTCCACTGAAATTGTAATTACTCAATTTTTGTGCACTGCAGTGTCTATTATTTGTACAATACATGAAACCTACTTCTGCGATTTGTTCACATCTACAAATGTTTGCAGGTGCAACGTCCGTTCGTATCTGCGAAATTTATAACTCAAATGTCAGGGACTTACTGTACTGTATTCAGGTCATCAGTTGACCTCATGTTTTGGCACATAATGTTGCTGTACACATAATTTGCTTATCACTCTGGAACAGGGTGGATCTGGACTTACCAGGCCATGTGACCTTTTTTCAATGCCCCATAATCCATTCTTTACGCAACCAGGTAAATTTAAGCTTTCTTTTTAAACTTGTCCCATTGATAATTTTTAATGCTACATAGCTGTTTCTTTCCAATCTTTTAAGTTTTCTTCATGTTAAGAGTGCGGAAGTGCACACAGCCAACATTGAGAACGGTAAATAAACGAAGGGAGGAGAAGCACAGCAGCTTAGAGCTAAACCTAACACCACATGAGCTCTCTTTACCCAGGATTTTTGTCGCTAATGTTTGGTCATTGTTCAACAAAATAGACAAGCAATGACTACCCCTGCAGCAAAAAGAGGATTATGGACTTAAACAGAAACATGGTTAAATAGTGGTGTTCCAGACAGTTCTAAGCTGGCTGAATGCTACATTTTTTGTGTAGACAGGACAGCAGATTACTCCAGTAAGACCAGTAGCAGAAGGCTGTGCATTTATATAAACAAAACTTGGTCTACAGACTCTGTTATCACTAGGACACACTGTTCACCTAACCTGAAACTTCTTATGGTTAAATGTAGACCCTTTTTTCTAGAGACTTCACATCAACCACTGTTACTGCTATATACATCCCACCAGATGCTAATGCCAAGCTTGCAATGAAACAAGTACATGCAGATGCTGCTTTTATTTTTGTGAGTGACTTTTTTTATTATTATTTTTTCCCTGATTTTCTCCCTAATTTAGTTGTGTCCAATTCCTCCCCATCACTAGGGGTCTCCCACATTAAGGCTACTACTACCACTCAGTCAGGAGGGCCGAAGACTGTCACGTGTTTCCTCCAAACCACGTGACACCAGCCGAACTAATCTTTTCAAACTGCTAATTCACACACTGTTGGGGGGGCGTAACACACTTGGAGGACAGCGCTATCTGCTCCTTTCACTTGCGTGAGCTCACAGGCACCCCTAATTGCCTGTAGAGCCGCGATTAATGTGGGAGCACAAAATACCTCTTATCCCTCCCCTTTGAGAAGACTCAGCCAATCAGCTCTCTCTCTCTGCCTCCCTCCGGCTGCGAGAGGTTACAGCATCACCCAGGAATCGAACCAGCGATCTCCGGATTATAGGGCACTTTACCACTACGCCACTTAGAGACCGTGGGTGACTTTAACAGTGTTGCTTGACAGTGACATTACTTTTTAAAGTAACTAATTACATTAAAAAATTACTGTCTTTAAAAAGTAATAACACTTACATTACACTCCTATTTTCTAATAAAAGTAACTATTTAGATTACTTTTCCATTGCAGAAAATAAAAACTCCTTTGTGATTCCTCATGTATGTTGTTTTCGTCAAGACCTTTATAATTATTCTACCTTCATCACTCAGCGAAGTTTCGCCCATAATTTCTTAACTACTAATACCCCTATCTCACCTACACGGTTACACAAATCTACATGCGGTAGATTTTTAGTTTGAGTGTAGCCAAATGTAGCAAAGTAAGAGACCCAATACCTTCCACAATGTTCCAGGTTATCTTACAAAACCTCCGTCTCTTCACCACAACCATCATCAACCATACCATATTATCTGGTCATGTTCCTGCTGTTTTTAAGAAGGCAAAGATTATTCCCATCCTCAAGAAACCCTGCCTGGATGTAGCAGACATCAGTAACTATCGCCCGGTATCGCATTTCTTTTTTATTACTTAAAATTCTTAAAAGGACTGTTTGCACCCAAATGTCTCTTTATCTCTTACAGAGCAACCTTAACTTATGGCACATGTTACAGAGACTGCCCTCCTGTCAGTCACTGAGAAGCTCCATGCTGCTAGATCAGCTAAACTACCATTTGTCCCTCTGGACATGTCAGCTGCATTTGACACTATGAACCACAAGATTTTATTATTGGACTCCATGGAACATTGTGGCAATGCTTTACCACTTACCTAAAAGATAGGTTGTATGAGATAACATGGAAGGGATCCACATCTGCCCCACACATACTCTCTACTGGTGTTCAACAGGGTTCAGTACTTGGTCCTTTTCTGTTCTCCCTCTATACCCAGTCTCTTGGTAAGGTCATACCATCAGCTTTTCATACCATTGTTATGCAGATGACACACAATTATTTTTTTCCATTCCTCCTTCAGACACTCAGGTTTCCACCCAGATCTTGGCAGGTCTGGCAGACATCTTATCCTGGATGGCAGCTCATCAGCTAAAGCTTAATCACAGTAAAACTAAACTGCTGTTCATCCCTGGTGATTCACCCCCTAGTCAAGACCTTCGTGATCTCCCTGGAGAACAATCAGATAATTCCTTCAACCACTGCCCACAATTTTGAACAATCATCTGTAATATTCCCCACACATTGCTTATCTTATTCACTCTTGTCGATTTTTTCTTCACAACATCAGAAAAATCTGCTTATTTCTTTTTTTCACAGGTTATTCAGGTGCGTGTTCAGTGCCTTGTTATTTAAAGACTGGACTACTGCAACTCACTACTGGCAGCTCTGTCTCTGTCCACTATTTGTCCTCTGCAGCTGATCCAGAATGCAGATGCATGTATCATTTTCAACCATCCCAAGTTCTCCCACACCACCCCACTTCTCCACTCCCTGCACAACGTATCTGTTCCTTCAGTACTTAAACTTTACGTCATTTGAGCTTCTGTTTGGGAGAAGACCACGAGGGCTGCTTGATGTGGCAAAAGAGGTGTGGTAAGCACATCAGCCTCCGATTGACACTGTAGTGGAGTATGTGCAAGACATGCAGGCTAAGGTCAGCTGCATACTCTGTATAGAGCGCAAACACATGTAAAATGTCCAAGCTGAGCAGCCTAAGCAAAGCCTATGACTAACCAGGACAGCTGAAAGAATTCCAACCAGGCATTTCAGTGCTTCTGCTATTTCCCACCACCAACTGTAAATGCCTGGCTGATGGCAAAGTCACTGCACCATCGATGAATGAATTGGCTCCATAAACTACAGAATGCAACAGTCAGGTAAGAGAAAACTATGTCATGTGGTGTGTGTAAACACTGCCAGCCATTTCAGTTTTCTGAGGGGGTGCAGTTACAGCGTCATTGAGTAAGGGCCAACAGCAGGCTTTGACCACATCTTTGAGTTTCTCATCTTTAGCCTCCAACAGCAGCAATCGTCTCCCAGTTTGGGATGACCACTGCCATCTTCACACAGCAAGGAACTGCACCTTCCTCCCTGACTCTTGCCTCTCCTCCCCTTTTTCTATCCTTTCATTTTGTAAATATAAGAGCATTTTTCTCCTTAACCTCCTTGTCTGTGTTCGGTTTGCCCTGCTCAAGGATTTATATATAATAAAATAATTATAAATTGATTTCGGTGAAAAGAAAATGCATTGACATAAAAATGGATAGGGAAAACAATCTACTGTAAACTGTACCCTGGTGATAATGGACACCAAACACATTATAGAGAGAAATTCCTATGATAATCTTGTTCTCAGCAACTGTCGTCTTTGTTGCAAAGCATTTAAATAGGATTCCATTGCAAACAGAACTGATTAATTTTTTTCTTCATCCAAGAATGAAAGTGAGCTCTAAACATTGCTTCCAAATCATGTTATGCACTACTTTGTCAAGCAGCAAATCCATTTGCTTATGGCTTAAGGCTGTGCAAAGACGAGCCCACCCCCCTTTAATTCAGTGGCATTTCTTTTGTTTTAATTAAATGACTGGTCTCATTTGTCTCAATTTATGCATTTGGATTGGCTGTCTGTCCTTAATTTATTTTTATTTAAGATTTATTTAATTACCATTATTAATATAAAACAGTTAATTACATTTCACAATTTTTTTGTTTGTGCATGTAATTATAATATTAGGTTTTGGCTCAAAGGTATTTTTAACCACAAACGTGTTTTCTTACCACAAAAAAAGTGTGATTTTGATAGAGTACAAAGCATTGCTGTATGCCACTGAATGTATGCAGTAGTACATCCAAGATATATGGTTTGAAGCTAATCAATCTGAGTTTATATCCTTTGTGTAAATTTACACCTACACATCCTGGAGTACACTTGGGCTATCAAGTTTTGTTGTCTTTTTGTTTTGTCCGAAAATTATGGGATTTTTATAAATACCAAATAGCTTGTGCATCTTGAGCAACTGCAATTTGTTAACAAATCCATTGCATTTCAGCTTTTATTTTCTCTCCTCTTTTTTAAACCTAGTTTTCCCCATTACTTTATTACCTCATAACTTTTCTGTCCCCATTTTATTTACTTTACTGCCGCCTCACCAGCAGCACTATTGGGCTTCACCTTGAAACCCATTAGTTTGATGCACTTGTGGCATTATTTACATAGTGGATTTATAAGAATGTGGTGACAGGGTTGTTAATTAGGTTAATTATCAAGGTTACCTGTAAAGAGAGTGAGTGAAGGCATGATATAGCATAAGAAATTAGATGTGGATGGCCACTTGTAGTATATTCAAGACTATGTTCGTTTTTTAAATGAACACTTGTCAAATTTAGCCAGTGTAATAAAGATTGGATTTACCAACTTGTATGTATAGGTTAAATGTCTCCAGCTTGAGAAGTGTTGCTACTTATCAAAAAAAAAAAAAAAAACAGCAATTGTGCCTTCTTAATTATTTTACACCATATGAGCAATACATTTATATTTGAGCCCTCCCTGAACTGCTGACACAAAGTTTAAAGTATAAATTGTATATAATATCTTCGATGGATTGTTGTTCACATACTTTAGGCTAGATGTTGTACTGTATCTTTTTTTAGTGTCTTCATTGAGTAATGCAACCTTTGTGCTGTTAACAAAAAAAAAAGAAAGAAATACTCATCATATTCATTTCCTTCTCATTTATCCTTATTAACGTCTAACCCAGGGCAGTTGAAGCCACAAGCAGGCTATGTCATGCAGAGATGGACCAGACTCAGCAAAGATGATAACTGCTGTGCAGTTTAGCAGGGAAACTCAATTATTTTATACATGGCACCCTCCTCATGAGACCACCCAAGCTCTAAACATAAACTTTAATGCTTCAGTTCGATTTGTCTCTTGATGCTTGTATCAGTAATGCTTCATGCCAGTGGTGACAATAGCAATTGCATGAGCACTAGGCACTAAAAAGAAAAGACCCTACAGACTACATTAACCAATTCCTTTGCCATTCAGTAGGCAGACAATGTCTCATTTTCTAAAACAAATAAGGCAACTGGTAGCCTAGATTTAATCATCAAGCATTTCAATGCAACTTTGAAAAAATTATAAGCAATAAAAATGGAAGCATTCCAGAGACACAGATGGCTGCTAAACAGATTTTATGATTCCATAGTCTGTTTAATCGAGTCCAACATAGGATGTATTTGTGTATTTATTCTACAGTAACTTGCTCCTTCATATTTCTATTGATTTGAAACAACTGACATGTCAGCTTTTACTACAGTTTGCCATTTTGGTATTATACCATCTAAGTTCCTTACTATATTTATTGACCACTGTGTATCCTCTCACATGTCCAAGTAAGTAGTCTTATCATTTAAATCAAACCTTTATGTTATCAGTGTAAATAAAAGATACAGTAAGTAAAAAAAAATGGACACTATACTGTACAGTATGTATATTCACCTCAAAGTTACACACACTTTTGGCTTTGTAATCATTTGTGGTAGGTATATCTGATATACAACCCAATATAACCTTATTATTAAATGGACACTACTGTATATGTTATGTAAAGAAAAGAGTATATAAACAAAGTATATTAAAACTATATCATAAAGATATACTTGTAAATATTACACAAAAATACATGAAATTTAAATGCTGCAAAACATGATTGCCATTGATTAGGAAATTTGCACATCTCCATGTCAGTAAATGAATACTTGTACAAAGATAAATTTTCCCATTAAAAAAAATATTTTTGATTAACTTTTTTTTTACATTTTCTGTGCCTTAATCGGGAACAAAATGTACATCTTTAGTATATATGCAGGACTGAGCCTCCCTTTATTTTCCTATTATTCAATTAAATGACATAGATTAATATAAAGAAATTGAAACATGTTTAACTGTGACAGGCAATTTGTCTAAAGATACAATCTTAAAATTGGTTGTTAATGCAACAACCTTAGCAGCAACCTCATTTCCCCTCTCATCTGTTTCAAACACTCAACATTCAGCATCACCATTACACTAATTACCAGCGTAATTACCTGTTATCATCTGCACCTGTTTTTCACTGGTTCATGCCTATGTTTTTTTTTTTTTGGTTGAATAATTAATAGATCAGTGTGTGGTTTAAGCATTTCTCTGAAACTGGTCAGGTACAGGGACTGTACTGAAAATGAGAGCCAAAAGTCCTTCAATAGCCTGAAGAATTATTTCTCAAGACTACTATATTAAAAATAACAAAAAAAAAAAAAATAATAATAATCATCTGCCTCTTTGGAAACAAATTATGAAGAAATAAAGCATGGCTCAAGACTTTTGCACAATACTGGATTTTGTAGATGAATGTTATAGTAAGGCATATTCAAGTGCAGAATTTGTACATTACTGTTTTATCCCCCACCAAGGCACAGGCTGGGCATGAACTGGAAGCACTTCTTAAGTTAGTAGAAAGTTTTAATAAACTAATTGAGTTTTAAACTGAATGGCTCCTATACAAAATCTACTCCTTTTGCTCACCTTTAGTTCGTAGTTGACACCACAGGAAAGTCTTTTTGTGGATAAAAGTTTTGACCAGTAGTAGTTTTTCCAGTTAATAATTGTGATTTAAACATCATGCTTTTAAATTCAAATTTCAAATTCAAATTTTAATTTTCACGTACACAGTCATACACAGTATGATATGACTACCAGTGACCTTAAAATAAAAGCTTAAACATAAGAAATAAATATGAATAAAGGAAATATGGTAGAAAATAAAGGTAACTGGTAAAATATACTGTACAAGTAAAAATAAAGACATATTGCAGTAAATAAAGATATATTGCAGTACAAAGAAATATTGTAGAAAAATGAAATTAACTAGTAAAATATACTGCGCTAAGTAAAATAAAATAAAAATATACTGTACAAATAAGAACAAAATAGATACAATATAGAAATATAAAAGAAAATAGAAAATAGTAGAAACTGTTTTAAACTGTTTTTTTTTTTTTTTTTTATCCCCGGAACTGGTGCATTGCACAAAGTGTATTAAATAATAAAGAAAAAGTAGTACGTCAGAATTCTTCAACATAAACTCATATCATTGTTATGAGAATAAAAGCAAAAATTAGGATTTGGGAGCCTCAATCTTATCAAAAATCTATTTAAAAGACAGGTCCATGCCAAAAATAAATATTATTTTATTAAATACTAATTCTACCAAGAGGAGTGTACAAATATTAAGCCAAAACTTAGCCAAAAGCTTGCTGAATGCTACCAAAAACTGCTAAAAGACATTTAACCAAATATTAAGTGTGCTGTATGTATATTTTTTCAAACATGTATGTATAATTTTGACCCTGTGTTAATTTTTAAGAAATACAGAATAAGTAAAAGCCTGTGCATCAAATTCTTCAGCCTTTATTTTGCCTAAGTAAAAGGCATATACTGATATCCTGGGGTATTCCGAGAATTCCCATTATGCAGTAGTTGATGCCTACTAAAAGAGGACCAAGGAATGTCAACCGGTGAACCAGGGTCATAGGTGCCCAAGGCTTTTTAATGAGGGTGGGGAGTGAAGGCTAGCCTGTCTGTTCTGATCTGACAGAGGATCTACTGTAACACAAATTGCTGAAAAGTCTAATAATGCTGGCTAAAATAGAAAAATGTCAGAACACACAATGATTTGCAGCTTGTAGAGTTGTAACAACCGGAGCTGAACAGGTGGACTTGACATGGCATGTGGCAGGTGGACTTGACATGGCATGTGGACTTGTAGTGATGTGGACTTGTATTGCAATTGTAAATGGTATTGAATGGCAGCTCATAATGCTTTGGAATGCAAATGCACCATTACTTTAATGGAAGAGCATTCAATTTCATGATCCTATAGAGTGGTTATAAAGAAAATATACCTCCAAAGGTATAAGTTTACATGGAAGCCTTTATAAAAACATTTCTTAATACTTTCTGAATGTGATGTTAAAAATCTTCTCTCTCTTCCATTCAAATGTAAGATATTATACATCATAAAAGATTACTTTATCCAAAATGCTCCAGTATTGCTGTATAAAATATTTATGAATTGTTTATGGATATGTGTAAAAAAAAAAAGGCTCAATATATAAAAGCATAAGGGTATCTTTTTTAAATATTGCATTGCCGACATTTTATTGATCAGTAACATTATAAACCTTAATTCTGAAAAGTTACCACTGTACCTGGTATTTTCATATATAAAATAGTTGAAACTTTTGTTGTTGGTGTTTTTTTTTTAACATTTCTACACATAGTTTGTACATGTATAAGCAGGATAAAACTCCCTGAAAATGTTTCAACACCAGAAAATAAGAAGTCCCGGCTTTGTTTTTTTGAAAAGGGCTTGTATGTTATCTTCTTTCTCACTCACTCACTCACTCACTCACTCACTCACTCATCGTTTAAACACTTTATCCTATATTTAGGGTTGTGGGGACCTGGAGCCTTTCCCAGGAGACTTATGGCATGTACACAGAGACAGGAATCGAGCCTGGCTGGAAATCAAACTCAGACCCTGGAGGTGCAAGGCAACAGTACTATCCCCTACACAACCGTGCCACCGTATCTCTTTTCTATTTACTTTAATTATTTGGAGAGCTTATATTTTGGGCAGCAGTGATTACATATAACATGTTAGTCATGCATGTATCACAGCATGTATTAGTCCTATATTAGACAAAATATAAGTCATCAACATCCATTAAAATAAATAGTGTTTATATAAAACATGGGCTAGATGGTCAAGAAAGGTACAACACTGCACTGGCCCTCCCAAAATTCATGTTGCTTTAGGCTTTGTTTGATAAACATGATTATTTTTTTTTTACTTCTAAATTAGCAGACCTCAGTCCATTAATTATGTTTTTTATCCAGGGATTTTCCATTACATTTTATTTTTATAGCCTTTTAGCAATGTTCATTGTTAAAAAGCAGCTTTACAGAATCAAAAGAAAATTAGGGAAATAATTATGAAATGTGTGTTAACACATGAAATATGTATCAATTAAAATTGTCAGATTGTCCCTGACTTTTTTGAATTTTTCATTCTGGAAAATCTTGTATAATGCTTCCTTAGACATAATAATAATAATAATAATAATAATAATAATAATAATAATAAAACATTTAAAGATTCACTTGCCAAAACCTGAAATGAACCCATCACTCAGATTTTTAAAGCAGACTATTTAAAAAGGTGGTTTGCCTTTCTTCACCAGTAGGAGTCCACATACTGTATAAGGACAAGACATGCCCTTACAGCATTTTGTGTGACTCTGGTACTCACTGTGTTGGATGCTGGTACTCATTGTGTGAATTGCTGATGTCACCCACAACAGATTTGCTGCATGCATCAGATGAAAACTTAAGTTTATGAATAATTCCTCATGCATATTATTTGTCTCTGGAGGTATGTACCATAAGAAAGTTGCTGGCTCATGCAGACAACCATTTAGCAGAATCTGAGGAATCAAATATTAAAGAGTTCACATCAGAGAGAGCACAGATTCTAAGTCAATACTCACTATGGGCACACACACAGACTCAGATTTTACTCACAATACTTAGTCCTCTGACAATTAAGGTGATGCTTTGTAAAAGCAGATTTAGTAAAAAAGTGTTTGGGTTGCTAATTAAAAAGTATTATTCTTGCTAATGGCAGAACAGTGCTTTATGTTGCATCAGATTACAGGTGGTGGTAAATGTAAATGAAGTAATACATCACAGTGCATGGTCAATTATTATCACCCAGGACAATGTAGTGAATGGGGTACAGAAAAATAGGTCAGATGAAACAGTCACTGTCAGTTAGTTATCACATTGTCACTATTATCATGTGATATATTATTATCACACTGTCACTATTATCACATTTAAGGTAAATGAAAACTGAAAGCAGAAAAGAAGCTTCAGAATTGCACCAGTCTCCATTATCAGCATCAGAGTGGTGGCGGCTAAATAAAATTTTCCTTTATACAGTATCTACTTTTGTCTAGAAATGATCAATCTGCACATTTACCTTGAAAAACATTAACTAAGATTCTGATGTACAGTAGGTGATGACCATGACTTGAATTTTTTTAGCTCTATATACGATGTAGTAAAATCAGCAAAAACACACTGCCCAGTCTAACAGTGTTGTGATTGGATTAGATTGTTCATTCAGTATTTAAAATGTTCCACATTTTACATAAGCATTGGACTATGTAGAAATGTAAATCTCTACATAGAAAAGGTATAATACTCAAATGACCCTATTCCAGAGGGGTGTTTGCTTCAAGGTAAAAAGGGAAGTACATGAAGCAACATAAACATCATGCATAGTGCTCACTGTACAAGACTCTAGAGGCAGTATTATGATCTGAGGTTGCTTCAGTTGATCAGAGCTAGCCTCAGTAAAGTTATGTGGCAATAAAATAAAGTCGGCTGATGACCTGATAATCAGGTTATCCCATTATTCATGGGAATATTTATGGGATTTAAATTGTGAAAGAGCAGTTCTGGGAGCAAGGAACCATTTTCAAACATTAATTGGTCCTGATCTTAACTCCTGAAAGTCTACTTCTCCCATCATCAGTACAAAATCTTGGCCAAAAATTTATGCAACAATATAAAATGATGTTGCATACGATTATTGAAACAATGCTATGGCAAATGTACATAAAATGCAATAAAAGCTAGGAACAATTTAAAAAAAAAACATAAGATGGTGAAAAGATGTATTTCACTTGAGCACCTGTTGCATTCAAGATATACCCATATACCCAGGATGCTGCTGACTAGGAACTACATACAAATGCAGCCTTGCAACAGCAATATTCTCGCATAGGTTTCTTCAGCTTCATCCAACCAGTTAATCCAGCGAGCAGACAGCTTGAACAACTACTGTAAAACACTTCACCCATGGTCATCCCTGACCCACAGAGGCCGATAGGGTCATGAGTCCACAAACATTTGCCCGTGATTACACTGTATAAACATACACAATGTAATTACAGTACAAGGTGGTTGTAAATTATTCTGAGCAACTGAGTCATTAATACTTCTTTTGTATACACACAATTAAATAACAGTGCTCCTTTTAATTGTGATTACTACACAGGTGTACATAATTTGTCTCTTAAATTCCGGTAGCAGGGGACTAGTATTTTTTAGACTATTAATTAAGGAAGTTATTAAATCTATAAAATGAAAAGTATGGTCTTACTCTGGATGCTTTTTGAAAACACATGGTAGCATTTAAATTTATCCAAGCTTTATTTAACTACCATCTGCCTCTTTTAAACCCACCGAAGGGAGAAGAGATAATACCATCAATACTCCATTTGATAATCTTGACCTGCTTACTGATTTTTTAATGGCAGAATGAAGTGTAATCAGTGGCTGAACTAATAGGAAAAGGTCATGACTGATAGATGTTCCACTGCTAATTCTTCAAACTTCTGTAATTAGCATTTAACTAACTTTTGATTGGCACAGCAGTGCACGGAGAACCCCACAAGATCTGTGAGCACAAACATTAGCACAAACAACAATCATGACCTTTCATCATGATTTCAGCAAACTACCCTGACCAGGCTCATTTAACTTTTTATTCATCATCCTCGGGAAAGTGGGGCACCACCAGCAAAGTGCTTATCTGGGGTCTTGATTAATTAATGATTTTAGATTACATGCAACTAGATGAGAGGGGGAAAGTAAAAATTTCAACAGTTTTACATTTATGCATTCAGTCAGGGAAATTAGTCAGCCCCTGAATTATATGACAAGTGGGTTTTATCTTCTCCAAAATGAATCTAGGTCAGAGGGAGTGGATGTAGGCTAATAACGAAGGCTTCCATAACTCACACTGTAGGTCTGGTCAGCTGATTGAGAAACAGAATAAAGCAGGAGCTGTTTAAAAAGCTGCATGAAATACTAATGAATACCTACAGTACTTAAATGATTTTTTCTTTTACAAGTTTATCTCAACTGCATACTGGAGACAGGAATTGTTTCTATTATCTGTTGGCAAATACTGTTCTCTGGGCAAAATGTACAGCTACTGTACAAATGCATGGTATGGCCATATCATTTCATTACAGGCAAGATACCTTTCTAATATACAAGTGAAATTGCTCTCTAAAGATGTACTTTAACATAAGGGATAAGCCTAAAAAAAAAATCTATTTTTCATACAAAAATGTTAACATGGTACACAATTTGTTAACGTACTAAATGTTTGAATAAACTGAATATTGAATATTTAATTTAATTTTTTATAATAAAAATACTCTTTATTCTATGTATTATGCTTATTACTGTATGTTTTAAAGGAAATCAAATCAAACAATAGTCTTACCATTTGGACTCAACTCAACATATGATGTAGACAAGCAAAAATCATGAGATAATAATAAGAAGAAGCGGAGGAGGAAGAAGAAGAAGATGCCTTTGATGCCTTGCAAAAAATGTGACCTGGATTTAACTAAGCAAAGAGGTAAGAGCCTGTCATTAGATAATTACTGCAGTGATTTAAATTATTTAGATAGCAACCAGTTATTTAATTCTAACTTATGCAGTCAGTACCTCGTCATTTCTTAAACCAAAAGTTACCAGAAGAACGCAGACTCTCCAGCACGCTCATTAAAACCTAACAGCTGTTTTACTTACAGTACTTTTCTACATAAAAAAAACTTCTATAAAAAGGCAATAAATAGTTATTAAATAAACAGTCAATATTTGATGTAAAAAAAAATTGCATAAAAATTATAAGTAATGTTAGGATAAACAATTGTGCAGTTTTTGTAAGTTAAACACCTGGGAGGTTTTACTGAACATGCTGGAGTTCTTCTTGATAACTTTGTCACACTTGCTCCTCTCTATTTTCAAGCAAAACCCTACATTAGTTTTTATTTTTAAATTATTTGTTTTTTCGCAACTTATAATCGAAGTATTTTTACTAATCAGACCATGTTCTTCTTTTTTTTTTTTTTTGATGTATCGTAACCTTACCAAGCGGATCTGTCTTTAGCTTGTTCTTAATTAAGGATCTACACAGCACTCCCACGTTCAGATTGTTTTTTATGTGTTTGGTAGGGTTTATTGTATCTTTACTTTAAAGACCTTTCAGGCTGTGCTGTGATGTGATGTTTTCTGTTACCAGTTTGCTGTCTCATGCTGGTCACATGACAGTTAATGCTAAAGTATTAATGGGGCAGGTATGGCTCATCACTTTACCTGACATGCTACATTTGCTAGAAAGGCCTTCTAACTGCACACTTTCCAGGGAACTTTTTTTTCCCAGGCAGTTTTATATGCATGTAGTAAAAGCCTGGAAAGCATCAGATAGGTCGAGCATATCTTTACCAGATAAAGCAAGCAGAAACAGATGGTTCAGGTCTAACTCTCACTATTTCTCCGTAACAGGTTGAAAGAAAAAAAACGATAAACAAAAAAGGCAAAATATGGAAAGGAATTTATTCACATGTCCACTACATGGCACTTTTAGCACCTCAGCTTTATGCAGGCTGGAACAGCATGTTTCCAGAGCCCACGCGCGCACATACACGATTCAGATAAGAGGTGCATTTGGGCAGCTGTAGAACTGACAACCTGCACAGGAACATCCGGCCATCTGGCATCTCTTTTTTACTGCGCATTGAACCGCAGTGCCAAAATAACTTTCCACCTGCTCCATGCACCAGTGACTACACTGAATACCACAGGGTTTGCTCAGTGCATGTCCACGTTTTTGTTGGAACAGTACAGTATGTGCAGATATTCAGCATGATGCCTACACATACCTATTTGCCTTGCATGAAAACATTTTCAAAATCGTTCAAAATAGTGACAGAACTTTGCTAGTGAGCAAATGGCTTAAGAATAGCTGCATGAAAGCAGTCGGGATGAAAGATGGGAGCCAATGGCTATGACCTCTTAAGGTGAGAGATTAGGATCTGCAAATGCTGATTAGCAGGGAGTCTAAAAGAAAAAAAAAAGACAGCTTGAGTAGAAAGCGACTGCCTGCTGATCTCATGTGTCATTTGTCATCTGAAATGGATTGCTATCAGACTTCTGATTCCACATACAGGAGCCTTATATTCTCTAAAGCTCATTCCTGGCTTTATTTATGCAATCATCCATTTTTCACATGCATGAAACTGCATCTCTAAACTTATCAGAAAATGAAACAATGTGCATGGCTAAATACTAATGGATTTTGCCTGCACATCTTTTGGCAGTCACACATATTTTTTGCATAAAAGTGTCACAATTACCCCAATTAATTCTGATGTAAATAAACAAATTACAATACCACATTACTGGCATTGGTTCCTCAAGGCTCTGAAAAGAGATTCAAAACCAGAGAACTGGATGGTCAAATTAGATCCTTAAGTCATTTATAAAATGTGAAAACAGAAAAATTGCAAGACTTGCTCTCTGGTAGTGTTAGAGCATGCTGACAGAGAGAGTCTTGTTCTCTAATTAATTGGGCAAGTTGTTCTCCTTAAACATTGGCTCACTTTGCAGGCCTACTTAATTATTCAGACGCACAATAGCTACAGATTACCGTGTGCACAAAAAGAGAGAAAACTGCAGTGTGCCATGGGTGTGGACATAAGAAAGCTAAAGTCAGGCAAATGATCAAAATGTAAAAGCATTGGTGCAGAAAAAAAATATATATTGCACAAGGTCTTGTTTTGTGTCATGGGAATATTCATAATAGAAACACAGACTTCACTTACTGTTTATTTCGATGCAGAACATTCATGACATTCATGTATGTCCTTCAAAGGTGGTTCTGACGTACATATGAGGCAATACTTGGTACAGTGTCCTATTTCTTAATGAACTGAACAGTCATCAAAAACGATAATAATTATTTGTCTCAAGTTAATTCCTCATAAAAATGACAATACAAACACAAAATACAGCTTTTAAAAATAAGTAAAACCCATGAATTGCATGAGTAACATACTTTGTAGAACCTTTTATTCATCTTTTTTCAAAGACAAAAAACCCCTCCAACCCTCAGAGCTCTGTCACATCTGCTTCCATGTTCCCTTGCAAACCCACAAATATATGGTCAAAAACACAATATTCTTTTCAGTCCATTCAGCACCATACACAAACACTTACAAAAAAGGGAAAAAATAATTATAACAACATGGAAGAAGCAGCCCACAGGCCGTCTCCACATCAGACTAGATGGCAAAAGTCCACTGTTTTTCCATGTTGTCTAAATAAGCACACTGGACCATTGAACAACATGCTGTACAAAATAAGAAAATAAATGGTAAATATGTATCTAATACTATATGAGAGACAGAATAAAAGACTGCAAGGTTATGCGGTCTGGTATGACTACAGGTGGGCTTCATGGAGGGACTTTAGGTTGCACTTGTTTGATCTCCACAGCAGGCGATAGATGCATTATATCATTTGGTCGCACATTAATGAATAAAAAAGTAATATACAGTACAATACATTCAACTTTTTTTAGCATTTACTTTTAAATGTAGCCAAGCATGTATTGGTTTATTCACATACTATTCACATAAACAAATATACATCCATATGTACACATACTCTTCAGTTCCATTATGAGGGTCCAGGCACTTTCTCACAAAGTTCAGGGTCATTTAAAAAAAAAAACAAAAAAAAAACAGGTTATTAAAATTCTCCGTATGAACCCTCAATAACTCTTTCCTATTATAAACTGTTCCATCTGTCAGACCATTCAGTGGATTCCCTTGACTCTCTAAACCAGCTTGTTGGCTTGGAGTTTTGGACTGTGCTGGATGCCATTGGCTAGAGAGACTGTCACTCAGTGTCAGACCAAAAGCCCAACATCTGGAATGACATATGCACAGCTATAAAAAGACAAAGCAGCTGCACTAAAATCTTGTGTGTGGGTTTTTAATGACAATTAACCTGATGAATCTCCAATACGACATTTTTGGCAGCTCTGCAGTTAGAATATTATTTGTAAGACGTGTGTGCAAGTATATTTCCAATTAAATTATGCTGTATACAACTTGTGCAAATGTTTGTGGAGTATTTTAATTATTATACAGTATGGATATATGATAAAATATTAGACTTTATAATTGGGTGAATTAAGAAAAAACAAAATTACATTTTTTCCTAAAAGGTAATAAATTAAAGTGTCAGTCATTAAAAAAATTAAAATAAATAAAAAAAACATAATAGTTGTCCATTTATCATTTACTATCTATATTTTTTAAACATTTGACTCTTCCTATTTTATTGATTTCACCATCTTTATGCATTTATCTTTTCCCTATTTAACTTACACAACGTTTGCTACTCTCCTTGCCACGTTTAGAATAATGAGAAGGACGTGTCCAAACCTATCTATTTGTTAGATTGTGTTTAAAGCTGATATTGATGGTTAATGCAGAATAGAGCACCCATCTCTCAAAGTGTCAACCATCTTACTGATTTGGATAAACTCTGACAGTGTCTAGATTACCACCTGCTTTCATTAATGCCGATGTAAGTCAGGACATCATTGTTTAAGGAATGTTTACAAACCGACCCAAAATTACCTCACAAAATACTGAGGAATTACTAATAAGCTCTTTATCCATATGTTGATAAAGAAAACTGGCGTGACAATCAAAGCCTGTACCTATATAAATTATTAAAGGATTAAAAGACAGCACTTGATTTCATATAATTACCAGCAGTTGCCAATCTATTTCAGGTCAGATAAATTTGGCTCTAGCTGTGGCTCTGCAGTTTGCACATAATCAGATGCAAGCACATTAATTATGCACTTTATTAATGATGTGGGATAAAGCAGTGAATGCACTGCAAAACTTTAATTATGCCCATTTAGATACTGTACCTGATCCTTTTTTTTTACCCACATTACATTATTTTGCAAAAACAACTATGAAGTACAGCTTGTTGTTATTCCATTGCATTAATAATGTATTACACTTTGTGTAGAGAATCATCTTAGGAGTTTTATTTTTCCCACATTCCTGCTAAAAAATCCAGATTGGACTAACTGGCTGCCAATTGCCACAAAACAGAAGCATGCTGGTCAAACTTGCCAGGTAATAAATAGCGTTAAGGAGAAAAGAGTTTCTGAGTCATCACTACTAATGCTACATTGTTATTTTGGGGAACTTTAGCTAATCAGTACGGCAATTAGAAAATCTCAGACATTTGCTGATTAATTAAACCACATATACAAATAAACAAGCTATAATAACTTTCAGTAAACTTCAATAGCTTGGAGTATGTCTGGCAACCGGTAACTAGTCAGTCTAAAAATAATATTTCAGCAGGCATTTCTAAAATACACTATGTGAGTGTCATTGATCTTTAATATGGCTTTAACATGGTGCTGCTTTACCTAGACTACATACAAGCAGTAAATCATAAACTGAAAAAGAATATTTATTTACTTTGTTGACTGTTTGAGATACTTTATGAGATATTTATTTGAAAGTAATTATTAGGAAACTAATATTTGTATTCAGAAAGATTAAATGAGTCTAATAGTGACTGGTCATTTTGAGTATTTCATACATTTATTTCATACACACCTGAACAGATGTATGAACATGTGGTGAAATGAGTCACCAAGTTCAACTGCTGAAATTAAAAGGGATATTATAAAATATCTTACATCCAGGCTGCTGCATCAGTTGAACATTTAGACAGCAACATTCAGCCACATAACTGATTAACACTAACCAATTGACATATACTAGCCAGCGTGAAGATAAATGGTTAGAAGTCGACACTGGTTGACTTCTTGCGATCATTCCACCCTATCTTTTTAGTTTGGCTTTGCCCTTGTTGCACCCTCTAAATGCAACTGTAAATCTTATTTAGAACTTCTCTTGCTCAGCTACAGTATATAAGGGCAAAAGTGAGTGTCAACCTGTTAACCATTTTTGTCTGATGACACTGACCAGTAATTCAATCTGTCTACAAACAGAACATCTGCAGATCTTACATCTATGTACAAAATGAGAAAAGCAATAATAATAATAATAATAATAATAATAATAATAAAAGTTAGGGCAGGGTATTAAAGCCATCAAATTTATGGCAGCTCTTTTTTTTTCAGTAAGTGACATTGAATTGTTGTGTTGTAGGAAATGACAGACAGTGACCAATATGACGCATTCCTATTGGTTAAAACTGTAGATGGTCCAACCAGGTACAATACTAGGATTGTATAATGCAGTCCAGACATCCTTTTGTTAAATGGATATCCAAGGTTCTTCAGTGAAAACCCCTCCATAGAGATGCCCTGTCAAGTGAATTAATTCAATGTTCAAGTAACAGAGAAAGAGAGTATCCTTAAGTGTGTCTATGTTCTGCTCTTCTTAATCTTATAGACCATGCCTCAGATGTCTCACTCTGGTGTACTGCATGTAGGGAGAACACATCCAGGCAACACCTCTTTTGTTTCCTCAGTCCAGCCAACAAGGGACACTTTCTGTCTTTCAGCATTTCCAGCATGGAACAACATAACATAGGTCGCACTCTCAAGAAATGAAGTCAAGACGCGCTTGCACTCGGTACCAGAGCCGGCTTTGAGTTATTCTGAGTAGATTGCTCGCAGCTCAGGGGAGAACAGGAGGGGAAAAGATGCTGACAAAACAACACTAAACCACAAACAACTAGGACATGGATGGTCCACCACATCTAAACATTCCAGGGGAAAGGCGAACGCTTCTGCTCACATGTTTATTTTCTGCTCTTCTCCTCCAAGGTAAGAATTTTGATGTGAGGGAGCTGACAAAGGGAAAAGGGAGAGAGATGGAAATACATCTCAAAGTGATAGAGAGAGAGAGAGAGAGAGAGAGAGAGAGAGAGAGAGAGAGAATACAGAAGACGAATTTTCCAGCAGTCCTCCTCTGTATTTACAGGACAGTTGAGATATGTTGCTATCTGAGGTCCATGCACTCCAAATATTCCATCACCAGGTCATAACAAAAGCGGTACTGCTCCTAGGGGAGTCACATGCACACAAATATTTATGATTCAGTATAGTGCTGCGAACAGTACGCCTGGGGAAAAGAAAAATCTAATCTTTTATTTTGTGTTATTTTACTTTTTCATTTTCTATAATCTATAGTTAAGTCAATCAAACATATTTGCTCCCATTCAACCATATAAAAGTTGATGGAGTTTAAGAATCCTGCTAAGCTTGCTCAGTCTCACAGTTTCTGCCACCTACCAGTGACTCCACCATATTGGGTTTCGCATTCCTCAAGGTCTTGGCAGAATAGAAGACATCCACCATACTCTGATACTGGATCATCTCCATCAGAATAGTGCATGCACAAAACGTGCCACTGCGCCCACCTCCATTACTGTGGACATAAACAAAAACATAAAGCATGTGGAAATTATAAGGATATACTGTGCATGCAGTTTATTATTACAGAAGATTACAGTAAGCTTAATAAATATGTATGAACCGAAATGCAGTTTAAATCAGCGACTGCATGATTTCTTTTTCATTTTTTCTATTTGGCATGTTACATTTTATCCAAATGTCCTGAACAAACAGCATTCATTGGCTAGTGGAAGGGAGTGGAGGTGCGGTTGTAGACAGATGAGGCGATGGTAGTGTAATCAATCGCAGTCAGAGTCTTGGCAGCTCTGGATACACTGCTGAGGGAGGCTACTGTATTTTGTATTAGAACGTAATTGATTTCATCTCCATAATCTCTTTCCCCCTGCTAGCAGGGAATAACACTGTGTGACAACTCTGAATGATGTGCTTTCCTGGGCAGACGCTGAAAAGCAGCACATGCCTACAGGCGCAAACAACTCTTTCTCCCCAGGGACCTTTGTTTTCCTGCATATGTGAGTACATTGACTGCATGTGCGTATGTACTGTAGAAGGAATTTCTGTTTGATATTTTAATGACCATAACTGTGTGTGTTAGTCATTGATATTTGAGAACTTTCACCTTTTCCCACTACAACTGAAATGGATTCAATTGTATTCACAGTACAACCTGTGTGTGCATCCTGTGTGTTACTCACAGGCAGTGGACCACAGTCCGACCATCGCCACATTCTCTTTGCCACTTCTGCACATGGGCTAGCAGGTTAAGGAAGGCCTTCTTGGAGTCGGGAACATCACGATACGCTGACCAACGCAGGAACTGGAACTGGCACACCACCAGATGACCCTCCTGTAGCTAAGCAGAAACAAGAGAAATGGGCTGCGATGTATCATCTCTTATAAATTTGTTGGTTCTGTTTATGTGTACGTATACAGGCGCCTCAGAGCCATTCCCCATGTTCAACTCTTGGGAATGCAGAGTCAGCAGGGCCTGAGTTGTGATGAATGAGTCTATAGGGAAGAACAGCACCAGAGAAAGACACACAAGCTCTGATTTACTCAGTCCTCTGCCCCAAAACGCAAGCATTATTAATATCTAGACCTATGGCACCCCAAGAGTCTACTACAGGAAACCTAGCCCATTGACACAGGCACAGTGACTAATGCTGATAGAAAAACTGTTTCAGCACTTTTATAACAGAGAGCAGGTCGGGCAAAACAGCAAAGCCAAAAATCCAGCACTTCATGTAGATGCTGCAAAGTGGAAGTTCCTATGAGCTTCACACATTCAGTATATGCATTAAGTATGTGTAAAAACTGCCTGCGTGTCCATCATTTTAGGTGCATTTTTTAACATTAAAGACTACCTTTGTCACTTTAAGGGTACATTGACAACAAAGTACCTATTTATCCAGTAGTTTTTGTCTAAGGTTTTACCAAGTAAAAAGCAAAAGCAAGAGAAAATGGCAAGTACGCACAGTGGAAAGTGTGAATCAGATTGAGATGTATGTACATGAAGAGGTACTGATCCAGACCATGACTCAGTGTGGTCCTAAAATGCATTGGTAATATGTCTGACATTAGCATTCAATTTTCTGTAGCTGTAGCTCATGACATAAATTGCACCTAGGACCATTTACTGAGTGCTCTCTTTGAGTGGTGCAAATTGCAGTTTAAAAGCCTCTGTACAGTGGTGAAAATGGTCAACCACAAAGCAAAAGAACTTAGGACCTTAAAGGAAATGCAGGTTCAATAGAGAATAAGAAAAAAATCATTGAAGAAATGAAGTTCTTATTAAATAAAGACGCTTGTGTCAGAACCAGTAAACTGCGTTAGGCGAATTTATGCAGCTTTTTTGCTATTTGGCTGTGAATACACAATAATCTACTTTTTACATTATGTGCAATTAAGTCAGTATTCCGTTTTTATGTGGTGGCATCGGGATTCTGTATCTTTTTTGAAGTTAGTCATGTTAAAAAAATCATGTTTGGTGTGAAGCTTTCTTGTCGATTGTAAAGAATGTGATGTCTAATTTAACATATTTATGTGCTATGACTGTGGTTGCCAGATCTACACAAGACTTCTAATGGAGAATCAGTATTGTAACACATACAGTACTGTAGTTTGACTAACATACTGTAGGGTTGTTATTAAAATATTTTGTCATACATTCTGTTTCATAAATTAAAAACTGTGTTGACAGTTCTAAATGATCAGTGGCACCACTGCCCTGAGGAACGTTGGTAAAAAGATAAATAAGCAAAATTATGCAACAGTTAGTTCCAACAAACAATCTGATTGGATGAGATGCATTCCACGAATAGACGGTAACACCACTAGGGCATTTAACTACAGCATATAACACATCCCTGCTGCTCGTCCCATGGGATTCTATTAACCATTAATTAACTACCCTAACTGCCGCAGCATGAGTGATAGTACAGTAGGTCAGTAAGGTTAACCCAAATATCTAAGAAACAGATAAGTCTTTAGCTGTTGCTTAAAGATTGCCAATAATTCAGCTGTACAGACAACTAGAGGAAGGTTACTCCACCACCTACAGGAGGTGCCAGAACATAAAACAGTCTAGATGTCCATCTTCCTCAATCCCTGAAAGATGGAGGGGCCAGTCAAGCGGTGCTGGAGGATCGTAGGAAACGTGGTGCGTAGTGTTTTTAGCTGAATTTCATGTGGGCAGCTACAGGGAGCCAGTGCAGGGAGCGGTGAAGACATTTCCTCCTTAATAATGCTTATAAGTCATTAAACAACATTTCTGAACCATCCATGTTCTTTTAGTTACGGCTACAAAGCTAAGTAGCTCATAAGACATTGCTAAATCGAGTAGAATAAATGAAAATTTAAAAGGAAAGTCACGAGATTTACAGGACTGTCCACAACCATTTTTTATAATTCCCACCTTTTGGCTTCCTAATACTGTTAAGAATGTAAAGCTACTCTCATCCCTGGTAATAACACTACATGTCTGTCACAAGCTCTGCCGGTCACGATTAGTACGTTTTGCCAGTCATGGAAGGATATGTGTTGATGGAGCAAAATAACTGGTTATATAAAGGAACACATCAACAAACAAATGGTGTTTGTAGAACTGCTGTATAAAAGCAATATCATCGAGGTCATCCTACACACATCTGAGCCATGCTATAGTCCGCAGTATAGCACTCTGTCACATGTGATATTGCCTATTTACCTATCTACCGCTAATTTCCTAAGGATTACAAAATATATTTATCAAACATCACTTGACTGCTACACTAATCTGTTTGTGCTAACATCATGTGCAAATAATATGCATAAGAGGAAAAAAAGCCATTATACAGTGTTTCTTAGCGAATTACACATGAGATGTGGATTTAGGCTTTGGACACAAGTTTTTATATAAAACAAGCAAGACTGTTTGCAAAACGTGGCCTAATTATGGCTAAAAAAACAAACACACAGTCTTGTATTGTATATCCGGCACTCAGAGGATAAGTAGTGGACCTCCTTTAAGCCGGTGTGACAGTGTGAGCTGCGTGGAGGTGTAGAGGATGACAGGCACATGCACTGTATCATGACAAGGTGTGTCGCTAATCTGCCATCTGTCACTCAGACAGTCGGCGAAGCTCTGGCAGACATGGACAACTGACTGACCTATTCTTTTTTCTTACACACATACAAAGGTTTTTACCTCCCACGACAACAAATATCCTCCTGACAGATACGTACTGTAAGTGTATGCTTGCTCATTATGAAACACTGTTTGTTTTCTCTGTGATGAGAGCTTTGTCATTTTCTTTTTTCTCATTCCCAGCACTTCCTGTTTTCTCATTTGCCATATTATAGCGTCTATGAGAAAATAAAAACGGTGTAGGTTACAAACACTTCAGGCAAAAAATGTAGAAAGAGTATCTATAATATACTCCCGCTGAAGTGCGCTGTGCTGTGGCCCTGGGAAAAACAGAAGAAGATAGCCTTCTTCCTAGTAGTCACGAGCTGGGGTAAATTGAAAAATTTGACCTTCTTTGGATTTCAAATATTCTTATAAAACCTCAGCTTGCTTCTGTGTGTCTGAGTAGGCAAGAAGAATGTTTTCTTAGAACTTATTATTGCTATTGTATACACACTTCCCATGGTAAATATGAAATAACCTTGGGTAACTACCGTCTGTTTATGCACTAACAAACTGTTCATTTTCATGCAATTCTAATAATAATCAATATGTGCTCAAGTGGAAATTTGAGAGATAATTCAAAACTCAAGCTCCATCATTTTAAAGGATGCACAGGATGAAGCAAACATGCTGACGTTCATCTACACTTTCATCTTTAAAAAAAAAAAAATCAATGTGAAGAGAGCTGAACACATTTTACTATCTTGGCTGTGCAACATCTTATATCAAGCACTCTGAAATTGTAAAGTCATGTTTGCATAGTTCTTTCTATTGCAGAGACATAATAGAACTACAGTACTAATGAAAGATAATGTCTTTTTTTATATGAGAATTGTTAAATGCAAGAAGTTTCCTAAAGAACCTTAACGAACCTGTTTTAACACCATATTGACATTTGCATGAGCATGAGTATGTGCGTAGCGCGTTTATAGGTTGAGACTCACCCGTGAAACATTTGTAACCCGGAACAGCCGTGTGATTATATCTTCATCAGCAGACATGGAGAGAAACTCCACCTGCATGGGGCCATACTGCTGGAGACCAGGTTCAGGCCAATACTGCACACAAGGCTAGAAAAGAAGAAGACAAGGAAATAAAAAAAAAAAAAAAAACATAAATGAGGATACAAAACAAATTTGAAATAAGTATCTGGAATTTATTTGTAGAGAGGAATTAGGAGTCATATCTCCAGGTTATGGAGCAAACAGAAAAAGAAAAACAGCAACACACACAAGAAGAAATTTCAAAAGCATCAGGACAGTAAATAGTACAATAAGTAGTTGAAACAGTGTTCAAATGCCTTCAGGGATTGCAGCCTAATGAGACACAGTGAATGAGACAGACAGAGAGAGAAAGAAAGGAGGGGGAGACAGGTCGTAATGAGATGACAGTGTAGAAAGAGATAATAAATGGATTACTGTCTTCAGAGACTGAGCAGTATTAAAGTTGTGACACTGGCAACCAAAGAGGCATCTATTAATACAGAGGGACTTGAGAGAGAGAGAGAGAGAGAGAGAGAGAGAGAGGGAGGATTGAAGGGAGAATGATACAGAGGGCAAGGAATGGAGCGAGGGTGAAAATTAGCCCAAAAAATGAAGAAAACGTGTGACTTGAAGGCAAAAAAACAATGAGAGAGAGAGAGAGAGAGAGGAATAAAGAAAGTAAGAACAGCTACAGTATAAGCTGTAATCCACTGAAGTGTAAAATGAAGTAAAGGGGAGACTGAATGACAAAAAGCAAATGGCTCAGTGAGAACACACACCAAGACTAGAGGACAATGGAGCAAGTGAGCATTCTAAGACTTTAGCAATTAGAGCAAACATAGCAAAGCTCCATCTGGAGCAGGAGGAAAAAATCCCTAAAAACATTTCACTTAGATGAGAGCATAAGGTCTCGAACACTCCGGCAACTGGCTGCAAAAGCACAATAAGACCTTCTGATGACACACTGACACAGCAGAGTTTACCTGACGTGCTAAACATGGACTAACACAAAACAGGTGAACATAATTGGGGGCAAGGCAGTGAGAGAACACGGGTGGAAATAGGACTATAACAGAAAGCAAAACAAACATTAGCGCATGTTGGAGATCACCATATGAACTGTGAAAAAAGGGGAAACTACTGTATTGACTAACAACAAAAGCAGCAACAAAAACAATCACTACTATAATATTTATCCATGTCATATAACATCTGTCATACAAGAAAAAGTTAAAAGTGCTTTAAAAAACAATTATACAAAACAGTTAAACAATCCATTGTCTATACCACCTACCTTTGGGGACTCAGGGCACAAAGTGGGGTTACACCTTAGATGTAGATGATACCTTAGATAGGGTGTCTTAGAGCACCAGCCCACATTAACCCTCCTAGTCATTCACTATAGGTAAACTGGAATTACCAATCAGCCTACATCACATGTCTTTGGGCTATTTGAGGAATCCCATCAAGCGTGGGGAGATCATGCAAACTCCCTGCACTCAGTCTCAGCATACTTTAAGCCTCTTTGCATGATGCCTAACACTTCTGCATTGCTTGGTATTGCCATGTTGGAAAAACTTACCCAGGCTGAGTTTGACTGGTTGAGTTGGTTGAGCATGATGATGGAGGTGCATCCATAGTCAAACACCAACCTCCAAAAGTCAGTGGTTGTGCCAGGTAGAGGATGAGGTGTCACTATGAAGGCTGCCGGCCGATGGAAGCTGTCAGTGAGAGCAGCGTTGATGTAGTTGTTACTCTCGCCCTCTGTAGTAACCAGGAAAGCGAGAGCGCGGTCTGGAGGCAAAACATCCATGCTGCGATTCTTCTCACGGTTCCGTGGTAACAGTGCGATGCTGCACTCCTCCACATCCAGGTGAGGTGTCACAGAGTTCAGCGTCTGAATGGGGACACACATGCAGTAAGCACTCACATCAACTGCACAGGCTCAGTATATTGTACCCTCTGACAAGCTCTGCTGGGTACAAAATCACTTCATTATTTTCTAAATGACTGTGTTCATCTTTGACTGACAGGTTTGTAAATTTGTGTTATTTAAACCAAGTATTTTTTTTAGATGACTCAGTATCAGAAATAAATGATTAGCATGTCTGAAAGAGGAACAAATTGTAGTGATAATAAAATATGAAGAGGGATAATAAAGATGCGGAAGGCACAGGTTCGATTCCCTGCTAATGCCCAAACCCCAGCCACTGGACGCCATGCCAGTACCCAAGCCAGATAAAATGGGAGGGGTTGCATCAGGAAGGGCATCCGGTGTAAAACCTGTGCCAAGCTTGTGTGCAGACCGGATGGTCTGCTGTGGCGACCCCTCGCTGGGAGCAGCCTAAAGACAGCAACAGCAATAAAGATGGATGCACAATCACATTGGTAATCAAACAGACTAGACAAAAAGACAATGAGGGTGGAGAAGGAAAAGAAAATGAAAAAAAATTAAAAAGAAAAGCAGCAATACAGAGGGGATGAGAGCAGCTCATTGCCATTGGGGCGATTAGGTTGATTTACACTTCACACAAGCCGCATCGTGCATCTGGCCTCTGCAGATGGGGCTTCACGCTAACTACAGCTTTCTGATTTGACTTTAAAAAGCATTTCACTTCATTCGTAAACAGAGCAGCTGAAATTATTGAACAAAAACTGGAAATCAGGCCAGCTTCATAAATAATTAATAGGAACGTTATGATTTCATCAGAAAAAGCATCACTAAAACGGGAACATTGCTTACCTAGGGTCTGTGTGCAAATTCCTGCCTGCTGTTTACGTGGAGAAAGCAATACTAAACTCTTCAATGAATATCGTAAATACAGAAGAAAAAAAACAATACCCATAGAAAATCTATACAATTAAATAAATTTGCCACCTGCATTTCAAATCATGAGTGCAGAATTAGAGTAATACAAAAGATGCCAGTTTGAGTGCCAGAGAGACAGCTTTACTGCATCAAAGCAGAAACAACACCCTGCCATCAAACAGCAGTCAGCCTTTTCTATTCCAACATGTTCCTGTGCCTGGTCCCTCCATTACAGCCAGGAAGCACACAGTGATAATTGCGTTATAATTCATATGGTGTATAATAAAGTAAAATGCACTTCAAGAGTTAAATGGAGAAAAGAGAGAAGAGTTCATTTTGAGATTTCTGCCTTGAAAGAAGTGATAAAATGTAAGCACTTGCTTTATCAGCTGAAGTTAAAATTGGTCATGCATTATAATCTGAGAAATATCTCACAATCTTTAGTGTAATTAAGCAACCATCAAAAATCATAAGCCTGAAATCGTTCACTCTTCCGAGGCATGTGAGCACACATTCACATAAACATAAACATTACTAAAAAACATTCCTTACTGTTTTTAGAAAAAGGACCATGAGTAATCGGTTAATTCAAACTGACAAACTAGTAATTGGAGGCTCAGCTTATTTCACTATCACACATCATCATCTCAATCCCAAGAAAGCTCATAAAATATCTACAGTCGATTTTAAATGTGCAATTTGCAATCTAGTCTGTTGCTCATCATTAAGACTAATACGTGCCATTGCCAGTATATCTGGCAACAATAAGACTTAAAGCTGCAATAAATCTGAGACAGAAAACCAACTGTTTTCAAAATCAACTGTTTGACTGTGCAGTCAGGAATGTTTTACCAATCGTTTTTCCACAGCATTCCTCTCAGTGCCGTACGTCCTCATCTTTACAGACATTTGAGGACTGCATACAACACTGACCACCAACTTTTTCCTTGCATTAAAATGACATTAATAATGGTTTTATAATGATTTCTTTATCCAAATCACAATCTACATTCTGCAGTTTATTAGCTGACTTTCTCCATTTTACCATTACAGTTTGAGTCTTTTTTCCAGAGAACAAGGAAAATGTCTGAAATAGTCTTAATGATGTTCATATTACAAATTATAAGTACAAAAAAAACTGATTTATGTGTTTGGACTGTAGTCACATTATTTTATACAGTATTTGTTGTCATAGTAACAGTGCAGGCGCATATGAATAGTGTAGGGGAAATGCATACATTATAAGTTGATGAAATTTATCATTAGAAGTACAGCATTAAATTGTTTTATGCCACTGCAACCTAAATATGTATCAAAATATGATTTAAATCAAATTTGAAACCAGACATAAATGTGCTTCAGATCTGATTTGGGACCCAGAATTCATGTCTGTCTGTCTGTCTGTCTATGCGTGTGTGTGTGTCAGTGTTTGTCTATGCTTATGTTACTGAAAGCTAAAAGCATGAGACATTATTAGGCAGTACAGAAGCAAGATCCTGAAACGTGTTTGGCTGAATTTCTCACTTTATTTATATTCACAAAAATATTATATAAATACTCATCTGCAGACTGCAGGCTTGAGCTTGAGCTCTGGCTCAGATGTGATTGCAAAGTGCATGGACCATTTTTACAAATATTGGTGAATCATTATGAATGAGTTCTTGGCTCAAACCTCTGAATAATAATGTCCTAGCAAATCAGACACCATGTACACTTTACAAAAGCCTGGACCTTGAGAGATTACTATTTCACACTCCAATGCAAATAAAAACACAGCCCACTAGTCTAAAATAAATATGCAATAGCATGCATTATTAATGAAGCAAATAGCTGTCCTATTATCTCTTTACATATGCACTTGTTGCAGGGTACATTGACACTAAAGTACAAACAGCATTACTGTTTATATACTGTGAAAGAAAACATTGGAAGAGGGGAGATTTAAAGGATAAAATGTCATAAAATAGTGAAAATAATTTGTCATTGTGTATAGTTTTAGTTCCACTAAATATCTAAATTATTAGCCAAATATTCTAATAATTACCTAACTGTGGGTTCCTTATTTACATTTAAGCCCAGTTTCCACTTGGTTCCTACTTGGTAATGATTTTTGCTGTAAATCGCAATGGAATATTTTAAAAATAGGACTGTGCCGTGGCTTTGATTATTTAATTAGTTATGGTGCGGCAATAAATTGCAGAGGCAGCGCTAGGGTGGAGCAATCTCAAAGGAGAGGAAAGGCCACAGATACTGTATCAAAGATTGCTTACAGATAGCTGTACAGTGTGCAACAACCGTTTTCAGATCCCTGCAGAGAGACCTGTGATAACCAACAAACCGCCATATATACAGTATATATATATATATATATATATATATACACACACTGTATTTGTTAGAGACAGAAAACCAACTACAAACTGCAACAACAAACTGACATACAGTTTGTAGTTGGTTTTCTGTCTTAGATTTATTGCAGCTTTAAGTCTTATTGTTGCCAGATATACTGGCAATGACACGTATTAGTCTTAATGATGAGCAACAGACTAGATTGCAAATTGCAGATCTAAAATCGACTTTAGATATTTTATGATCTTTCTTGGGATTTAGATGATGATGTGTGATAGTGGCACTAACTGAAATAAACCGAGCCTTAAAACAACTAGTTTGTCAGTTGCCTGTTTGTTGGTTATCACAGGTCTCTATGTAAGGATCTGAAAACATACATACACACACACACATATACACACACTTCAGGAAAAGAAAAATAATATGATGTATATTAATAATAAGTATTGCCATAATGTTATCATATATACCAATAAATAATGTCTAGCATTAAATAGTATAAACAGGAACATAGGCAAATCAGAAACATGGCCATGGAATTAGAAGGTGTGTCCAAACTTTTGAGCCAGCAAAACATGGTAAATGCCATTTTCAGACTACTACTCATTGTGGCAAATTATTTTCCTCTGTCAAACAAGGTTGTCTATAACAAAACATTTTCTTTGAAAAATGCTGTGTGCTTTTTTTTTTTAGAGGTGTTGATTAATATTTTAATGGCCAATCCATGACGCATAGCACCAGCATTTAAGAGCAAGAATTGACAAGTCATGAAAACCTAATCATATTGCTTCTTTCTGTCACAAGATCAGTAAAGTAAACCTTCCGACTGTAAAAAATGGCAGCTGCCACAAATAAACTTAATGCATCTAATGTATTTTTAAAGAATGTTGAAGCCAAGAAAAAGGCCATGACTCCAGCAGTAATAAATGACAGGTGTACATCACTCATTGCTCAATGTCCACAATAGATACTGTAAAATAAGACATTATGTGATTTGGGTGCCGTTTGTTGTGTACATTATGGAAATGTTAAATACTTATAAAGCTACTGTAGTGACACTCCCTGTTAAACTATGATGGTACTATAGGACTACCAAGAATTCATTATGTATTTTGCAGACACACACGTGTTAGGAGTCTCTTCAAAAACATAGCCTGTTCCCATGTTATCTCTGTGGGACAGGAAATAAGAATTCCACTTACTTAAAACAAAACTGGACAAGATTAGTACACCATTTACATTTGGGCATTTGGCAGACGCTCTTATCCAGAGCGACTTACAATTTTATCTCATTATACATCTGAGCAATTGAGGGTTAAGGGCCTTGCTCAAGGGCCCAACAGTGGCAACTTGGTGGTTGTGGGGTTTGAACCTGGGATCTTACGAACCGTAGTCCAATGCCTTAACCACTGAGCTACTTTAAGAGTTATACTTTAAGAGTTTATACTTTAAGAGTTAATGGAAGGTCTGTAGTCTTTGTTTGAAGACTTAACATGTGGCATGTAAAAGTGAAAGTGTAAACATAAATTTAAATTCTTTGGACACCTCTTGGGGCCGTCCTCAAGGAATAACTGGCTGGGTAATTCATCATCTTTTGGATGTCCTTGCTGCATTTGGCTTAGCCGACATTTATGAAAAGATGCAGTAGTTAAGGCTCCAAGCAGTGATTTGCACTTATTTGATTAATCTTACGTTGATTGTAATTGATCGATGAATATAAGCATACAGGCTACTGTCTGAATATATTGCACATTAACAATGTCAAATCCATTTAAAAGTTGCATTTATAAAATAGTATATGATATTAATGATCATTCCCATACATTTAGCATAAATGCTGTACTATGTTATTTTATGGCACAAACAGATACTTAGATGAATAGATTTTAATGAATAAATAAATCTGTTGTTTATTTATTCATTTATTTTGATCAGTAAAGTTCTGTATAAAATAATCCAGCATTAACATTATGTATTAATATAATGATTTTCTATAACTATAGCTTAAAATTCAATAGAAAACCAGAATATTACCTGAAACCTGTGTGCTATAAAGTCAACCTCAGTTTGAGCAACTCAAACTGTGTTTAAGAATACAAAAAGTAAAATGCTGACCTGGAACTCTTCACGGAGCTGTGAGGAGTTGCTCTGGGAGTCAACCCTTAGTAACTCCTTATATGTGAGTGCAAACTCGTTCACCGGAATAGCTGTTTCTCCACACAGGCATGCTTCCAGGATGGCATCATGAATAAATATATACTGTTCCTGTAAACAGTCAAATGAGAGAGAGGGAAAAGAAAGAGATAAGGAATAGTGGGTATAAGGACACTGTACAGAGCAGAACTAAAACAAGAGAAATATCCTCATAAAAGTAAAAAATGCTGTTTGACAGAATGTATCCTAAATGAATTTGATATACTGTAAATAAAACATTTTCTAGGAACCTTTTTTTGTATCTTAACTCTGTGTGTGTGTGTGTGTTTGTGTGTGTGTGTGTGTGTGTGTGTGTGTGTGTGTGTCACCTCTGTTTGGATCATGTTGATGCGGCGAGAACAGAGAGTTTTCACACAGTTGTAGATGTCCACCACTCCCTCACACTCTGCCATGTCTAACATGACATCCAGCACAATGTAGCAGCCTGTCCTACCGGCCCCCATACTGCAACACACATACATATACTTTTGAAAATTAGCTATATTTTTTATTGTATGTTGCTGTCAATTAACCAGATTCCAAAATGGCACTTGAGTTACAGAAGGTTCTCTCCATCTACTGAAATGGATTTGAAACAGATCGAGCATATGTTTGCGTACCTGCAGTGGACCACCACAGGGCCAGCATCAGGTGGTGTCGAGGTTTTGACACGGCGGATGAAGGCCAGCAAGCCCGTGGCATGGTATGGAACTCCGTGTTCTGGCCATGACATGAAGTGAAACTGCTGCACCTCATGCTTGGCAGAGTAACCCCTCTGAAAAACACAAGGCACAAAGTCAATATTTATACTGGAAATTTCTCGAATTAGATTTTCTGAGCTCTATTAGTTCAGATCCCTTCAGATTAAAAAAAAATGACCTAGTCATCTTATATATCTCAGCATATATCTCTGGTTTAAATGTAATTCATGTATTTGTGGGTGTGGCAAGTACAGCATTGCTCTTAAAATCCCAACCAATTGAAATAAACAGAAGGGCTTTAAAGCAGTAATACCATCTTTATGCACACACATTCAGTTACTTTGACTGACAGAAAGACTCAGTGTGCGCTCCTAAAGTCCACATCAAAGTCATTTGTAAGCTCTGTACCTACACAGAGCAGCATACGGAAGGTGGCGAGTCAGAGAAGATGGAGATTTGCTAAACCTAGTTAATTCCCCTATATTCACTTCTATCCTGCACTCAATCCTGCCCTAGGTGCAGGTACATAAAGCCTGCATTGGTGTCTGAACACTTTAATACATGTTTAATGTGAAACAGGGTGTGTTTTCTGTGTTGCCAAAAAGTAGAAAGATACAAAGACAAACTAATTCAACATCACCACAGGGAAATTCATCAAGACTTATTTCTATACAGCCAAAAAGACACTGTTGTTGACCTGCACAAGTCAGCTCATGGATACAAAAACACATAGAGTACTGCTTCTCGGTTCCTTTTCTGTTTCCTTACCTGAAACTTCCCCACCATCATAAGTGACTTATGATGAACCGCCTCCTCTAGGGCGACTTACAATTCTGGCAAAGTCTTGCTTTTCTATTAATCAATAAAATGGTGCCTAAACAAATTGTCAAATTGGGGACATTATTTTATAACCAAACCCTGACTGATTTTCTAGCTCCTCTTCATAATGCTGTTCGTTCTGTAATAAAATAATATGCCTTCCACAAACAGGTTGATTTATACATCGTGATTATGGCAAACTATTTGTACTCAGATAGCAACTGATGACACCAGGACTAATTCACAGGCTTTATGGCAATAAGGTGAACACTTATGCTATCAATTTGAAGTAACTTTTTTTTTTTTTTTGTAAATATTTTGGCAAAGAATAATACTTTACTTTCTTTAAAATTATGGATAAGCATGGTGATGGGTGTTTGAATATTTATGCAAATCACTGTAGATTTTTATAAATAAATGTTTGTATTCACACTCACACTTTTGCTAAAATCTGCCATGAAATATATTGGCTGGTCATTGATGCATGCATGTTGTTTTGCTCCAGGGGTTTTTATGAAGTTTGATGGCAGCATGAATTGTGCTAAGTACCACAGGATTTCTGCCCAAAATCTGTTACCTCTGACAAATTTGTACTTGGACATTGATGGATATTTCAGCGCAGAAATAAATTGCTTTAGAAACACAAAATCAATTTACTGCAATGGTCGTCCCAGTCTGCATTTACAGCCCACTGAAAACCAGTGAGCAGAATCAAACAGCAGCTTCGTGTCTGCATAGAGGAATGGTCCCTTACCCCATGTGTCCTAGAAATGGTTAAATTTAATGTATTATTTGTTAAACATATATTTTACTTCATGCATTGATTTTGATCATTTTTAAACGTGTGCCAAAATAAAAGCTGACTGCAAATCAATAATACGAATCCTATACAATGTAACATAAAATTCAATATTTAGACAAACCCAGATATTCATGCAGACATTGTTTATAAATTAATGAACACAATAATTTATAAACAAATAAATTATAAATATAAAATGCATGGACAAAAATGGTGTGTTTTCTCTTTATATAATGTTGGCTTTTATGGTTGTACTCCTTGGTGTGACTTTTTTAGACACTTAGTAGATGTGGAAAATACGATTCTGCTTAAAAAAAACCCGACATTATGGCAAATGAATTTGCCTCATTTCTTTTCTCTTAAAATGATGCATTTAATTAGCCTCTCCTGAATTACTAGTTTGGTCTAGGGAAAATTTTACCTATTAATGCAGAACTAAGGTCATGCCAGTCTCTTCATTTGGGCGAACAAATTCTTTAGGAAAGACTAAAAAGGAAACGCTAGAAAACATGCAATAAGCATAGAAGCATTAGGACTTAAATGCAAAAGGATAAAATACAAGGCACTGCCTGCTGAGATGTTAAGCTGTGGGCTCTTTTGCAAGCCAGTGTAATTGATTTGCAGTAATACAGGAGTAAGTCTGGCCTGGCAAGGAGAAAGACCTCTTTGGATTTCACTGTATACAGTAATATTTTAAATGTTGGAAGCTTGCCCTATATAAAGAAAAAAAGGTAAAAGTTTTGATATATTGTAAGTAAAAGCATAAATAAGACAACTATTTCTACGATGATATAAATATTATGACCTCATTAATTTCTGTTCTATTAGTTCTGTATAGTTCTATGAATTCATAAGTTTATTACTTAACTTTAATCAGCTTGATTCTATGTCAGTATTCTTTAAATACCTTCAGCACAGTTTAAAGCCAATGTTCCCTGGTAAAGTCCTGAAGAATTATCATTAGAACATTATTTAATCCAGCCACATAAATAAATCCGAGGACACGTGCTATGGCTTTATTCCAGGAGCTTACACTAGGATCAACATGTCCTTTAACTGGCTCCATCTTTATTCCATAAAGCATTCTGCATGTAAGCGCATATGAGTGAAATCCTGCACTAGTTTCAGCATCACTGTGCCTCAGGGCTGTTTTCTTTGTACAAACTGGAACTTTGTTATCTCGCTAACAAAGTACACATAATATCCTAATACATCACATTCTGCACTGACAATATAATATCCTGCGAAAAACAAATTTGCGGTTTTCCTAACAATATACCCTGGGGTGTGTTTAATTTTATAGAACCTGTAGAGGAAAAAGGACATTAATATGATACCAAACTGACTATCAAAGGAGCTAAATATATAAATAAAAAATAAAATAAAAAAACTGCACTTTTAAAAGCATCAGATGGATGGTAGGTGTCAGTGTGCTGAATATAAAATCATGGGCACACAGATAATGAATAAAAAACTTTTTGCCAAACTGTTCATTTTTATGCATATTTTAAAAGACACAATATTATATATTTTTTGCCCCAAGCATATGTACAAGATGTATTCAGAGCCTCAGCACTCCACCAATCAATAAATCTGCTGAATTGACCAGTAGTGCTGCACTTCCCACATGAGTAGTTTGCTGTAATGGCTGTTTTAGTATTTACTATACCAGGGAGTGTTAGCTCATGGACAACCTGAACCATAATTCACCACTGATATACACACACGACTGATCACACTGGGAATGATAAGTCTGAAAAGGATCATTATGTAGAGGGTTATATCAGGAACAGCTCTCCAGTCCTTCACACTGAACAAAAGTATCCGGACATCTGACAAACCCAATAGGGATATGCAATACTGTTGCCACAAAATTGGAAGTAGACAATTCTCTGGAATGCAGTGACATTAAGATTTTACCTTTACTGGAACTAAAGAGGCCAAACAAAACATGTTAACTACCTTTGTGTACAAAGTAAAGAGGTGAGGAAGACCTGGAGTGGCATAAAGGCTCACCAAAAACGTTTTGCACACCAGGCCTTCTCACCGCACATCTGTACCCAAACAGTGCTCATGTGGCTAAATAAACACATTTTAGTTTTAGTTCAGATTTAAACATCTAAAAAAAAAAAAAAAGAATCCTCTTTGTGAATTTCAAATCAGAATTAAGCTTTTTATATGATGCAACTTATTAAATCGTATTAGATGGGGAATTTCATCTGGAGCACCCACTGGTTTCTGGATTATTAATGATTTAACACGAATTGGCACGAAAAGTCTCTTATTAAACACTTTTTTTTTGCAACAAAAGACAATATTTGATTCCTATTTCTCTTTATACTCTATACACAGTGCTATTAAACCTGACCACCCTATTTAGCAGCTTGTTTATATTTTTTTTATTATTACTGCTTATATATATATATATATATATATATATATATATATATATATATATACAGTATATATATATATATATATATATATATATATATATATATATATATATATATTACAGTATCATCTCTCCCAGTCTCATTCATGTGTGTACTGTAATCTGTAGTCCAACTGCAAGTAGCTTAAAGTCGAAATTGTCATACTCACCCTCTCTAAGGAGAAGGTGCGTACTGCATATTCAGCCAGAGTTTCTGTCTTCAGCAGGCTAATTTTGATGTCTCCATACATCTCTGTGTCATCAGGCCAGTACTTATAGCACTTAACCTGCTCACACACACAAACACATCAAACACATTTTAGATGGACTCGAAGCCACCTTGAAAAAACAGATTTATTTTAAGAATGACAATGTATTCGGAACCAAAATAGACACAATCACTGAACATTTGTCACTTCTGAAATATTGCCATAACATAATCATTTTCTTCGAAATGAGAAAATAAAAGGCTTATAGTTTTAAAACAGCACAATCTAATCATTATGGCCTTCTGGTCATAAAACCTGGAAACATCTAAAAACCTGAATCACTCACTTCAAGGCTTATTCTACCCCAACATGGTCATGACAGTATAATAAGCATCACCGCCAAGACAGAGCTTCAGGCATCATTCCTTGCCTGGGTGTAACAGGTTTTATCTTATACTACAAAAGCCATTTGGCATAACAGGATACCAATTTCAGAATAACACAAGGCTAGTCATTTAAGAAACTTCTGCCAGCAGTGATTTGCAACCTAAAAGAAGTGATCTGTGTGAGCTGCAGCAAATGGAAGAGCATTATGCCTGAAATCCTCAGATGGCCCAACCTTGATTCAGAGCGAAGGGAACAAAACAATAACATCAAATGCACTAGATGAGAGCAAACATGAGCACAGAGATGATAAGGTTGGCATTATAGCTGAACATTAGGGCTATTGTCTTTCTGCAAAACCCTGAACAATGCTGTAATTTTAAACAATCACACACGCACACACGAGCACACACACACACACTGTATCCATGCACACTTTAGGCTACCTACTGAAGAATTATTACTATTACAGGGGCTGGGAATATTTTTAGCTTGCAGAGCCAAAAAAAAATTTTATTAATTAAAAAAAAACAAATATGGGAAGAAGATAAGATTTTACTTTGAAATGCATTGGGTTTCCTATACTTTTTAAACAAAAATTTATTTTTCATGTGAGACATATGTAAAGCTATGGATAAGATAATAAGATAATTTCCTAACCAAACATACAGTACCAAAACCATTGTTTCAGGCTGTTTACACTGAACATTTTTCCCCGTTGGTAATCCTGTCTCCTACTCTAATATTGGACGATGTAAAGAGACAGGTCTACGCCACACATTCCTTTCCCCTGGTGCTATTATGTTTGCAAAGAAAGAAAAAAAAAGAAAACCTTGACTAGTGCAAGAGCCAGCACAGGCATTTCCCATCAAGTTCTCCAGAGACATCTTTACCTGAATTTTGAACCATTTCCAGTTAGAAAATGTAAATGACTCACACATACATTATGAAGCCTTGCAGTTTGCGCTGGCGTATTTATAAAGTCTGAGTCATGGTTAGATTGGATTGTCATTCTGTGGATGACCCAACCTTATTTCCCTTGTTTCTGTGCTTTTTCTGGCCCCTTTTGCTTTGATGTTATTTAATTTTCATTTTTAAATTGCCTGCTATTTTAAGCTTTTCTGGTGCCAAACTTAATTGTTTTTAAGGTTGAAAATTGACCATTACTCAGATTCAGTGAGCTCGTACACATGGGCATATTATAGTATATAATTTTTATTTCTGCTTATTTATTTATCTGTTAATTTATTTGTATTAGTATGAAAATTCAAGAAGGTGCCATAACATACCCTGCCCACCTCCACGAGTTTGGTAATCATAACGATGCTGAAGCAGTTCTCCTGCCACACCATCCTCCAGAAATCGTACACTGTCTCCTGCTTGGGTCCTGCACACACACACACACACACACACACACACATACAAAATCTGTGGCAATCAGTGCTCTAGACAGCGAGCTTCATTTTTAAAGTGTCATTGTGTGTTATGAGGCAATTCTGTAATCCAGCACTTCACATGGAGTAATTCAATAGCAGCCCATTTTGCTGACAGAAGAACAGTTTAGAACATCAGCAAAGGATGCGGCTGGCTACGAGAGAAAGCACATTTCCCTTACCGAGTGAGTTGGGTGAGTGAGCCTGGAAATTCAATAGGGGAAGACACATATGCCACATGCAGACAATGATTTATTTAGTGCAGTTGGAAATGTAAGGAGGGGTAGAGCAGAGGAGGACCTTGAGTGACTTTGATCAAGGGGTTATGAGAGACCTCATCCACTGGAGTGGCTGGAGCACACCAGAGTGACACTCTTCTCTCGCGCTCTCTCTCTCTACCACTCTGAATATTCTCTCTCTCTCACACACACACACACACATATTTACAGCCATGCAAGCACACCCACAGAGTCTAGGCCCTTGTCCAGGGGCTCACAGGTGTTGTGCGAGATGTGGTGTGAGATGGTGAAGGACTCGGGGATGGAAGCAGCAGGTAGTGATACCTTGCTCTGCAGGCCCGTCTCCCTTCCCATTGCCCTACATAACATTTACAGCTATAATTACCACAGCTCAGCAGCCATTAGCTTCAGTCAGAATGTGTATCATCCCACACACTCACTCACTCAGTCAGAGCTTGAGAAAGACTTACTTTTACGCATGGGGTTTGGATGGGTGTTACACAGCATACTAATTCACAAGAACACACATACAGTACAGACACGGACACACTGAAAGCTCATTCCAGGGCCAGATACTCACCCTGTGTGGCGATAAAGTGGTTGGATCGATGGTAGCCCTGAAACAGAAACAAGGAGACATGCTGAGATGGCCATCTGTATCTTAGCCAAAGCCAAATGAGCACCTTAGTCTTACACTGTAACATCTACTTTTCTCTCTCTTTTCCTGTCTCTTTTCTTCATTGTTCAAACGTTAATCAATCAATGTCGTAAGCAGACTTAAAGAACTGTCCACTCTAATGTACAACATAATGTTTCAGTGGCTTGTGTGTGACGTGTCCAGTCAAATCCGATTCTACTGTATTGCTTCTTAAATGAGTCTCGAAATGCGTAGATACATCTACAATGCTCTCAAAACACTCAGAAAGAGAATTTTCATTCTCACTCACTCACTCATCTTCTATACCGCTTTATTCTGTATTCAGGGCCGCGGGGAACTGGAGCCTATCTTAGAAGACTTAGGGCACGAGGCAGGGTACAGCCTGGACAGGGTGCCAATCCATCACAGGGCACACACACATATATACACTCACACACACATTTACACACTATGGGCAATTAGGGAACGCCAATTAGCCTAATCTGCAGATCTTTGGACTGTGAGAGGAAACCGGAGTACCCGGAGGAAACCCACAAAGCACAGGGAGAACATGCAACCTCCATGCACACAGAGACGGGAATCGAGTCTGGCCGGGAATCGAACCCAAACCCTGGAGGTGCAAGCTGACAGTGCTAACCACTACACCACCGTGCCACCCCCAACACTTTTAAATATCTTCAAAACCACAGATTAAATCTATTTACACTCATATAACAGCTCAGATAACTGCTCCTGTATGTTTAGTAGAGATAAAGACTTGGGTATTTTTCTCATTTTTTTTTTCACATTCGCCACAACCATTTCATATGAGCCACCATTCCAGTTGCCTAAATCTTTTTCCTCATGAAATTGGTTGCCTGGTGCTCTGAACCATGGTGCAGACCACATCTGGTGTTAAAGCTATCTGTTCTTGGTGCTGCTTAATAAGTACCAGCACTACTGTAGTACCGGCACTGGTTTTGTCATGGCAGGATGTTGCTGTTTTATGGTCAGTGGAGGAAAATGAAAGCATCACTGATGTGTAAAACCAAGCTTTTAAGGAATGGAGTGCAGTGATTACTTTACTTTTGTCATGTGAGTGTTTGCACTGACAGTATTGTGAAAAATGGTCTTACATGAAAACAGATTAGGCACTATTTCTTCATGAAGGCATGAGAGCTGTTCTTCATTTGTTTGCTGGGCCAAAGGAAAAAATATGAACCTATTGCCTACCATTTTGCACACATGCATGCACAAACATGAAATATGGGAATATACAATCGATCCCTGGTTTGAAAGAAACCCGTTTGTGTAAAAGCAGACCTGAGACTTAAAGCTCCTCCCCAAAACAAGCCCAGCATGTTTTATGGGTGTGGACTAAACTGGCCGTGTGTGAGAACAATGTACAGTACTGTGCACTGAAAAATCAAGCAGTTTGTCACAAGCAGTCTTTGGTTACAAAGCTAATTGGAAATGTTGTGAATTTGATTTGTGAATGTTTTCATTAAACTGACAATTATACAATAACAGAGACCCAACTGTCATTGTTGATGTTCGGTTTTCAGAAATGAACCATTAGCAAACAAATTCAGAACAGGAGATGGAACAGAACAGGAAAGTCCTTTTAATAACCCCACATGCTCAGTTCCTTGGCATAGATCAGGTTTGTTGACCTTGAAGAGAGCGGTAAGGGCATACGATACAATCCTATAATGAATGTCTATCACGTGGGTTTTTTACCCAGCAGTACAGTAAGTAATGAGGGCGTACAATACTCTAAATTTACAACTAGTGTAGGTAAAGAAAGAGAGATGCCACTTTAGCAAAAACAGGTTTCGTGGTCTCTATGTAATACTGTATAGAAACTTTAACAGTAAAAAGATTTTGCCACACTGCCGTGGCATTGATACTGACTGCTGTATTTTAGTTTAGTGTCCTGAATCTGGCAATGTCAGTGAAACTAAAAGACTACCACTTGTTCTTTTTTATAGATGTTCTTTACATGTATGGACAGAATAGACAAATTGAGTATAAATCATGTCTAGCCCCAGTATAATAAAATAATAATAAATATTGTAATCTTAAACACCGGTCTTAAATGATTTGCCATAAGTAATAATTACTGTGGACTCTTAAAAAAGTTCCGAAATAAAATCTTTTATTAAGGACACCATAAATGTATGTTTTGCAGTTAAGGCTAGTACTGTGTATAGATTTAACGCTTCAAAAACGACTCTTAATAGGATCTGAGAGCAAACTAAAGTAATGGTTCATAAAGAATTAGGGGTTCCTACTTTAATATAAATTGTGCACCACTTTGATGGTCTGTGATAATAATAGTGATTAAACATGAAACTTATTCGGAATTTAGGAATTCTGATTTATGTACCCAGTTAAAATGCTGTAAAGAGAGCGTGTAAGAAAGAAAAGTTTCAGTAGGACAGTGAGATCAGATAGTGAAAAGCTTAGGTGAAGAACAGGTCCAGGTCTTTTAGAGGTGGTTATAAGAGTGGAAAGACAGAGAGCATGGATGTTCACAGGGATGTTTTATGTGATTAATTGGCGTCAACTGTTAATGGAGGCATTCCACCTTGAAACACAAAACAGGGTAAAGTGAGAGTGTGTGGGGGGAGAATGGAAAGGGAGGAAAGGGAGCAAAGGGAGGAAGAGAGAAGAAAGAGCAGCAAGGTACTTACTTCCCTGTTTATCCGAATCTACAGGGTCCAAACTCGTAGAGGTGGGGAGAAGGGGTAGAAAAAGAGAAGACAGAGACTAGTTAATGAGAAGCTGAAAGAGCTGTGTGAAGAGGACGACTGACAGATTACACAAAGGAAGTGGAAAACTGAGAGAGGCACAAATGGGAAGAGACAACAAGAAAATAAGAGAGAGAGAGACAAGGAGAATGTGTCAACATTCAACATTAGAAATGGATGCATAACCTTGTATGAGTGTGTGAATGACAATACGGTTGGTATGTGTTTAATGTGTGCGTTAATAAAAAACTTAAAATACCATATAAAATGCTGCCTCACACTAAAAGCAAATATTTTTAAGCTTTAAAGCAGAATAAAAAGAAAAACTCCAAGTTATGGTTCTAAAATTGTCCATTTTTTAGCTACAAAATGATAATCTTATAACTTGGGGAATTACTCGCTCTAAAAACACTAGTAACAAAAAAAAGCCCTGAAATACGCTGCGTGTAGACTTAACAAAACCTACTGTAGACCTGTGTGCCCTGTGCTTTAATAGCTACCATCATCATGATGGGGTTTAAACAAAAGGGCCTTAACTCACCTTAACACACTCCTCTAAAGCCTTTTCAATTGAATGAAAACAAACTAATAAAAAACACAGCAAAAAAACTCAAACATCAGTACATTCTGTCAGCTCCAGCATTTTCTCTGCACCCATAATGATTCTCAGCTTTGGATAATGATCAGGCATATGGGTTCACTAATTTAGGCTCCAATTTTTTTTTTTTTTTTGCTTTTTGTGTTTGTTAATTTATTAATATTATTATTCCTATTCTTCTTCTTCTTATTATTATTAATAATAATAATAATAATAATAATAATAATAATAATAATAATAATAATAATAATAATAATTTCAATTATTAAATAGTCATTATTCTATCCATCTTGTTTTTGATGGATTTTGATGGGCTGTGTCTATTTCTAATTTAACATATTGTTGCATAATTACCTTGAGCAGTACGTGATTAAGTGAGCACTGTGATGTTGTGTAAGTCTGCAACTAAAATTCCCCAGGGGTTAAGAGATACAAAAACGATTAGAGATAAAAATTATACTGAATGGTTTATGTAAGCACTTGTTTTAGGCCAAAAAAACATCACTGATTACTTTTCTATAACAGCATGTTCTAAAGTGTTTTTTTTTTTTTACTTTAACCACAGCAGGAAATGATGTGTCCTTCCAAAAATGTCATTCATCTTCCTCACAGCTTTACCATATGTTTTATTCGTTTAATAAAAAGATGGTTTTCGATCCATCATCTATACTGGTTATTCTGTATAGTGTATTATCCTGTGTATTCCTCTGGAGCCTATAACTGAAAACTCGGGGTATGCACCACGGGGTGATCTCTGGGTGGAGTGTTTGCCTATCACAGGACACAAGCACACACACACACACACACACACACACACAAACACAAGCACACACACACACACACACACACACACACACACACACCAAATCATGCATTGTGGGCAATCAGCCAGGAATCAGTCTACAACTCATGTCTTTGGAATATGGGAGGAAATCAAAGTTCCCGGAGAAAACCCACCCAGCACAGGGCTAACCACTAAGCCTGGGTTTTTACTCATTTAACATTGCGCATTCACCAGCTGTTACTCTGAAACTTATTACAAAGAGTCATGCTGTTATAGAAAAATAATCCTCTGACCTGTCAAAATAATATTCTTTTAACACTAGCAGAAATAGTAATAAAGCGAGCAAAAGACATTTAAGATGTACAGTATAACACCCAATATAATTTTTTGATTCACAGGCTTCTTACTTTTAAAATAATAATGCGTTGAAGAAAATGTCTCTTTAAAAAGCATGTAAACACATAGGTGTCAACAAATAGCCCAAACAACATATCTGACCATGATCTTCCCCAAAGGAGATTTGCTAGAACCACAATCAATGTTACAGTGGATGTATGAAGCTAGGCAGCAAACCACCTAAGGCTTAAGCTTATATCTTTCTCTCGAGAGAGACACAGCAGTTCAGATCTCGGTCAGGAAATGTCTAAAATAACTTACATCGGAGCAGGGAGAGAGAATAGGACAGCTGATAGAGATATTGAATGTACTCAAGGGGAGGTAGATAAGAACAAAAACACTGAAATTGTTTCTGAAAAGAGGCATAACTGAGGACTCACATCAATGTAATTGGCATTGATGTAGTCAGAGTTCGGATCCCCAAGGAGTGGGTGCAGCTTCACACGGTGACGGTCATCTAAAATGTGCACATGAACAACACACACACACACACACACACACACAAATTAAATATACAAACATTTCACAATAATACATCTCTTGCAAGCAACATGAGATTTTAATTGAAAGCATCTGAAACATAAATCATTAATAATTAGTTGCTACAAATGTTTCTGAATAAAACCGAAATTACAACATTCATTTTTCCTAACAATTATTGTATGCTGGTTAGAAAATGCTAAAAGAAAAAAAAAAAAAACGTGTCTTACAATCCATTAGAGTATCATGTCTTCCCTTTGTTTTATCCTTCTTCTTAGTGACGTCCCAGCCTTCAAAAAAACTCTGTGGTGGTAGAAAAAAGTAGAATAGAATCTTAAATTTACAATGTAAAGAACCCCTAATACGCTTTAACAAACATTTCCTAGTACACTGTGGTACAAGTAAACAATTAAAATGACAAAGTGGAGGTAAAGTGATGAGTGGAGGCAAGGTAGTGTCAAAACAGTGTCACAGTTTCCTCATCCCAATCCTGATCCTTATCACATTTTGAAAACAATTTGGATTATTATATATAATATAATATTAGCATATTCAGCACTACTGTGAAAGACACAACAGCAACAGTACAGCACAAATAATAGAACCTTGACCATGTTACATTTAAAACTTAAACACTGATACTATTAGGGTAAGATGGGGCTTTGTTGATGCCACCATGACACATATAAATGTATATGTAAAAATTATGATCTGTTTAATTAAGGTTTGACTTTTTGTTTTTAGTCAGTCACAGTCTAACTAAAATGCACTTTGACAAAACAGTTGCATTTAAATAAGCAAATATGTAAGAGCCTTGGATTGATTAGATAATTACTGCTGGCATTTATATGTTTTACCCTAACTGATGTAATGAACATCTTCTCATTTCTTAATAAAAACCATGTAGAAAAAAGGTGTCCCATAGTCATGAAGAATGGTCTTGTTTTAACTTAAAGGCCTGCATCAAGCAAAGAAAACTACTTTTTGGTGAGACTAATCAGGGAAAAAAGTTTTCATTTTCTAGGGAGAATAAAGTTTGCATTTTGGAGCAATGGCAAAGGGTCATGTGGTCTGATGAGTCCAGATTGACCCTATTCCACATCCATGTGCACATTAGGAGAAGAAGGGAAGCGCATGAATGACTTTAACCCCATTAAAAGTCTATACTGGAGAAGACTTTATGAAATGGTTTGTCTCTCCTGTCTCCTGTCATTAATACAAAATCCATGCAACTCGAGACAGAAAAAAATATTTTGACGTTGCATAAGGCTGTTGAAATGCCACAACAAAAGCAGGCTATAATCAAAGCTAAAGGTGATTCAACAAAATATTAGGCGGAGTGCCCTTTTTGGCCTGCTTTTGAAAAAAAGGTTTAAAAATTAGTGTCGTCTACTAAAAATTTTTTTTTTAAAAAGAAAAAAAGCCTGAAAGAATTTCATTTCTTGGTTTGCCAAGGGAGACCAAGAGAGGAAAAAAAGAATACAATCTATAATGTCATAAATCACATTTTCCTCTTCATCCCCGTCAGCACCTCCTGTGTTGCCATGGCAATGCTCTAAAATAAATGCTCATTAGCCATAGTCCCCCTGCGAACAACCCAGCATGCTCCATCCTTCATAGTGGTCTTCAAAAATACCAAAGGCAAAGTGGAGAATTTGTAGCCTGAGAAATCACTAGCTGTCATTCAGTGAGAGGCAGAATCGACTTTAAAAAGTTTTTTTTTCCCTACCACCCCACTCTCTCTCTCTCTCTCATGCACTTGTTCACTCACTTTCTCCCCATAAATCACCAGCAATTTTTAAAACACCCTGACATGTAACAAAGACTAGGATTACACACTGCTACCTTGTCTTTACAGCTAGTGCTGCACTCATAACTTGGTTCCTTGGTGCTACTAAGCACACAAACCTGCCACATGCCAAGACATTACAGATTACTTGCACTGAATAAATAAAACACAAGAAGAAAAGATCATGGAGAGCAAACAACAGGCTTTATGGTACATTATAGCACCTGACAGACCTGTGCGGGAGCTGTTTTGACCCTAGATGTCCAAAAGTAAAAGTGAAATATTTTAGAATTTATTATTTGTATCCTCCAGCTGCAATGGGCTACAGACACAGATCCCAAGAGAACCAGGCATCGGTGGTCTGTCGCGCTTTGGAATTTGGAAATCTGCTGACCAACCTGAGCAAATAATAAGCATTTTGGGTCTAGAATTCAGTTCCTTCTGTCAGCAACTGGATTTTACATACAAAAATGGCTCTCATGAATTCTATTAATTTTTTCCTTAGATCTCTAGAAGTTTGTATGGCATTTTAAAAATTTTCTTACTTAAAAGAAGCAATAAGCTATTCACATTAAAGATTTAATTCAATATGGGCAATAGTTTCCTCATAACAGCATATAAAATCAATCATCAGGAAGTGCAATTCGGTGAAGAAAGTGTTCAATAGACCTTATTGGATGTTTCTGAGATTCGATCATGTGTCTATGGCTTCATATTTCATGACTTACAGTAAACCTTTATGTAAGATGTAAGGTGATCCTATTCGGGTCAGCCTGAAAGCAGTTTCAATTTCCTTTAGACATTTTATTTAGATTGCAAAAACACTTAAAAACTGAGATTCATTGGTTGTACAAGTTGAAGTATTGATTGATTGATTGATTGATTGATTGGTTGATTGATTGATTGATTGATTGATTAAAACGTTTTCACCCGAGGCTTGAATGATGAAGAAGTCATCAACTTGTCAAGTCAATAGGGTCACCCCAATGACTTCACTCATTAACAAGGTTTAATAGAGAGTAGTTGAAGACTTGGCCTTGCAGCCAGTCAGGAAGCAGAGAGAAGAAAAATGCATACTGTACATTAAGTGAATGATGTTTTAAACAAAAGTTTTTAATAAAGTGAATGAATGGATTAAGGATTAGATGAAAACTAAGAGCTTGTTCAGTAGATTTTAAAATAGGCGTAAACTGCTCAACATGAGTCAGCACTTTTATTATATTCAATGCTTATCATGGTATAAATTGATATAAATGTATTTATATTGTTTTTGTATTAATTCATTCCTTCAACACTGTGTGTGCTACAGTTTTCAAATCTGAAAACACTGTACATCAGCCCCCACCAGAACTAATACCTGTCACACTGACCTGACTGTCTTGAAACAAATTTTAATACTTTCTTGTTTTGGCAATCATTTCGGATACACATTGTTGTTTTCCCTTTATTTTTCACTGGATGTGCTAGATGTGAGCCTACGCATATTTCTTATGAGTGCCAATGCATAATTTACATTTAAATTATTGCTCATAATCTTTTCTAGTATGCAACAATCAAAAAACTGTTCACACATATTAACCTTGACTTAGATGAAAAATCACTGAGTTTGTTTATACATTCATGTTTAAATGTTATTGCCTCCTCTTTTACTTTCATGTTTTTTTGTGCAAAGATACAATAAAAATCATCTTTTACAGTGCTATTATTTATTTAACCAAAATTAAGCTAAAACGAGAAGAAAATCACATGGGTTATACTAAGTATCCCATGATTTAATATCCTCTAGATCAACTTTTATCAGCAATAACTTGTAATAATTGCTTCCTGTATAACTTTATCAGTCCCTGACATCATTTTGGTCCATTTTTATAGACAACATTGCTTTAATTCATTGAGGTTTTTGGGCATTCCCATATGCACAGCTCTGTTAAGGTCCCAAAACAGCGTTTCAGTTGGGGTGAGGTTTGGACTTTGACTAGGACATTGCAAAACCTTCATTCTTTAATATATATTTTTTTTTTCTTTCCACTTGTGAATATTCTTTCTTACAGTAGAATTCTGTACTCCAAACTGTTAAGAAAATGTTTCTGATCAACTCCAGATTGATGTGCAACAACAACCGCTTCGCTAAGGCCATTACTTTTACTGCCATTAAATGCTCCAGACCAGCAAACTGCCAAAATGTCTGCTTTTATAGAGGTCTGCACACCTGCTAATGATCAATTAATCAGGGCTAATGATTAGTAGCACTTGGCTGCAACGTGCATCTTAAATCCTGTGCAAGCAGTAAGGGAGTGCTTAGTGTTGCCCATGTTTTTTTTTCTACTTTTTTGTAAGTAAATAATGGTTCAGTGCAAAAAAAGGGAATATGTTGTTCGGCTGACGTTGTATTTGCCTAATACTTAGATCCGCTACGATCAAATAATTTTTATTATGTTTTCACACAAACACATAATTAAAAGAGCTGGCACTAACTTTTACAAATGACGGTACGCAGGTTCAATTTACTCTTTCTCCCCATCACAATTTAATCTCTCCAAACCATCTTTCTTCCTTCCCCTCTTTCTTCCTTTTTCCATCCATCTGTCCATCCTTCTCTCCTGCCCTCTTTCATTCCCTCTGTCATCTTCCTAGCCCCCTATTACTGCCATTGCTCCCCTAATCCTTTTATCATGAACTAGATCAATGCTCATGGTTTCTTCTTCCACTGGGAAATATGGTTTATAAGCTGGTGTTGGGGTCAAACACAAACTTTCGCCCCCTGTTCCCATTCTAAGGTCAACAAAATAATGAACAAAAGCACACAGCGAGAGAGAGAGAGACCGAGAGCATGGAATATGGAACACTGATCTTGGGCCTAGTCCTACTGTATGCATCCAAGGAGGAACGTTTAATGAGTCTACAAGTATAGCTTCATTGGAAATAGATGGTAAGTGTACAGTCAAGGCACAGGGAAATGTTTAGTGGAGAGTGTAACATCAGTCATGATTTACCAACGGATAGTTAGAGCTCAGTACTAACTCATAGGACCACTGAAATTAGTCTGTTCTATTTAGTATAACAAACATGTTAAGTTACATTAGGCACCGATATTAGATACTATTTGTACAATGCAGAAAATATAATATCATTTTAGAATGCTTTTTAAATTACTTGGTCATTACTGCAACAATCAACAAAAACAAGTATTAATTAACAGCTCCTAAGTCATACTGGCCAGCTCATGTTGCCTTTATTACAGTACCTTATGTCAAGAGTGAGTTTATGTGGGACTCACAGCGGAATGCATCACCTACACCCCTATTCACAGCAATTCGATCCGTTACTACCTCAATTACTGCCAAGACACAGTTTCATCAGAGGAGCCATTATTCTTGTGGGCGCTAATGACCTTTTGAAAAGTACGCACTCAAAGCATTCAGAGCCACATAAAAAAGCTCATTAAACCAAGGAGGAGATACTTTAAATACGAGTAATATATACTTCTCTAAAAGAGTTTACCTTAAATTAGTAAAAATTAGTCAAACGTTGAACAACAGATAGTGGTGCCGCCTCTGAGCTTTCTCTTACATGGTTTCTTACATGTTCTCCCACATACGTGTCAGGAAATATGCTGACTAATCCACAATTCCAATACTTGAGAATGAATATGTAAATATATGTTTGTGCATGATACTATGCAATGAACTTTTAACATGCCCTTGGTATTCTCCTGGATCCAGGACAACTTTAACCAGGGAAAAATGCTTTAAATTAAAATACTCATTAAATGAGTGAATGAACAAACTAGGCTAGAAATGGATCATACGTATTATAGATAAACAGTACTGGATTATATACTGCAAAGTGATACTTATGTAAATATTTTGGGCAACTGTGCATCTTCCAGGAGTATTTTTTATAATACCGTGTCAACTGGTAGTCTATCACCAACTTCACAAGTACTATGGCAGGGGATTCCTTTTTAAAAATAGTAACATTGAGGAGTGTAGGTCAAGCAGCAAAGGCTGGAGGCATGTCATCCGAACAGAGATCAGCCACAGAGATACACTATTATTTAAGTGAAAATAATGCTTAAAGTTGAAATACCTGGAAACTATATATTTGTTCTTCTTGCTTTAAATAAAAACTCTTGACCATGATCTTTTCATCAGTGTACTTCTATATAATTGATAATCAGTTTTATACAATTCACCTGCCAGTGGTAGTAATGCTGTGGCTGGTCAGTGTAGTTACATATTGAAATGCATCTCATCGGGTTTGCTATATCTACTGAAAGAAACATCACATCTACTCACTACATACCTGGAAGGACATTCTTAGACAATCAGCATGAATATAATATTAAATAACCAATGCATTACTTAAAACCCTATAATGTGTCTTAAATGTTGCAAAAGTTAAATCATTCAGATGCCATTATTGTATACAAGTAATGCATTACATGTGTGGGACCAGTTAAGGGTGTGAAGTAGAGTGCGTTCAGGCTAAGGAGAGGGGTGCTTGTATTACATCGTGGTGCAGTCTAACAAAACACCTTTGCTCTGAAAAGATGACTGACACCAAGCTCCCACGAGGCTACAGCTCTGGCAACTAGACATCTGCTGCCATGAACACTGCCATCCACTCCAACACTGACAGTTTATTAATATCCCTCAGTGGAGTTGCTGACACCATACTAAGCACAAGTGCAGTTCAAGTTCCGTTAATTAATAGAAGAAATCTGTAGGGATGGCTAAGAAATATTTATACTTTCGAAGGCTAGCCTTTTCTCTCAGCCCTGCCATTAATGGTTCTTTATATAGGGTTTAGCTTAATCCTAAAGTGTCACTGAAGCATCTCAGCTAGGCTTGTGCAACACAGATTTTCCCCTGCTTCCAATTAATCATTAAAAATGGTGTTTACCTGGGACAGATTGCTAAAAAGAAAAAAAAAAGAGAAATTTTATTTATTTTAGGTGCAAGAATGACATCGGACAATGGAAATAGCACGGACAATCACAAAAAAGTGCTCAAAGTCTGAACATGTCTGTGCTGATGATCATCATCCTCATCATTAACACAAGTGTCTGTTTTGAACCTTTGCTGCAAGTCCAACCTCTTAGCCCCTTTTTTAAGTAAAAGTTTTTATCTTTTTCTCTTCTGGGTGTGACTTTTTTCAGCCATTTATAGTTAACTCTTGTGAAAATAGGGGTGTTGTCGGCTGCATTATTAAAAAATATGTTTTTAAGTGATAACTCATATTAGAATATGCCAATTATATCACGATCGAAAGAGTACTGTATATCGCAAAAGCCTAACATCAGTTTCACTCACTTCATACTCCTGCTTGAATCCGTAGCCCTCTGCCGTCTTCATCTGGTTGATGTGTTGCAGCAGATCAGCGACACGTACAGCAGGGTGGAGCTGCCCGGTGTGATACGGAGAACCTTTACTTCCACAATGCCTCCGAGGAGATCCACCCAGCAGGCTGCTTGACTCATTCATGGAGCTGCGTGGATCACCTAAAGATAAACCTACATTAATATACACATGTGCAGGTCTGACTACTCTTTTAACTAAGTAGTAAATAATTATTTAACATTGTTGTCTACACACACATACACACACATTAAACCCCCTGCCCTGTGTTTAGTTCTTTAGGTTATGTTATAAATGAATTAACCTGAGTATAACTTTATAAAGTTTATTAAAGTTTTCTAGCTGGTTATAGATATAAATTAGCAAATACATATTGAGAAACCAAGATATGTAATAGCACTTGGGAGAATAATCTTTAAGAAACCCATTAAAGCTTCATTTTGATCAAGAGATGTTCTTTGAATATCATCTATTAATCATTCCTTGAATCAGACTCTTGGCTCCAGCGAATTATTTCCATTTCTGCCCTACAGTATTTTAGACCTTGTTCTTTCTAGTTTTCCCAGCATCGAAATGATAGTAAAAGACATCCTCAAATCACACAGCACATATTCTAATTTAGCTTAAAATATACCGTATTTCAGGAGCCTTTGAGCTCCTCTCCTCTGTGTGTGTGTGTGTGTGTGTGTGTGTGTGTGTGTGTGTGTGTAAAAGCTGCTTAGTGGTCCAAGAAGAGAATAGTTTAAGGCCTGGATTCCAGTGGGGTAATGTTGGAGAAATGAGTCATTAATACAAATCTGCTGCTATTCTGGTTGAGCAGCACAGCAACAGTAAACCACAGATTGGGTTATATTCACTCAGGTTTGGGTCAGTGAACTCTGCAGCTCAGCACTAAACAGCCTGTATGTGCTACCTGAGTGAAATTGGGCATGATCTCTCTCCGCTTTGTGACTCTGGGGTTGTAAAACGCATGACAAATGTACGCGAGTATGTAGTAGCTCACGGTGTGATTGTAAAAGTCATAGTGCCTGTCATGCAACTGTGTGAATAATGCTCTGTATAAAGGAAGTGCAGTTTGTAAGCCAGAGGGCTATGCATACTTTCTGTGCTCATGTGCTGTGTGTGTGTGTGTGTGTGTGTGTGTGTGTGTGTGTGTGTATATCTCACTCCGGGTACTGCAGGTGTGGGCATCCATAAAGGACAGAGCCATTCTCTCATCCTCCTGCAGGGTGCTCTGGTCTGCAAAGCTGCGCTCCATTGAGCCCATCATATGACTCTTCTCCTGCCTGTATGTAATGGGAGTCTTATTCATGTTCACCGGTTTCCTACTGATAACAGAAACAGCGAGAAAGGAAAAGAACAGCAGAAAAAAAGAGGGGAGAGGGATTGTTATACCACTAAAGTGCTCTCTGAACAGTGCTTGCTAACACAATGGGAAATGATGGTGTGCAATGGAGGAAAAGCCACTTACGGATAGTAAGAGTAAGAGTAGTAGTCCCTTCTGGAGAGGAGAAGAAAGAGGAGAGACAGAAAGGGAGAAAGAAAGACAGAGAGAAAGAAAGAAAGGAAGAAAGAATATAAGGCAGAGGCGACATGAGATGCAAGCATTGCCAGTGCTCTGATTAGTGTGAAGAATGACATGCTGCCCGAGGCTTGTTTTGGTCACACCAGCAATGTAACACATGCTAAACCTCAGCAGTGACAGAGAGAAGAAAAAAAATGATAGCCAAAGCAGATATGACCTAATGACATACACTACATTATTAGATTTAATGAACCACTCGAATGCCAAGGAGAGTTTTATCATTAACCACCACATGGGCAACTTCACAGCAGTCTCCAGCTCTATAATCCTCCAAAGTGTATTGCTGCCGCAGCTATACACCGGCTCCAGGTCATCGGTCTACATGATCAGCCATATTAGTCCTGTTAGAATGAGACATATTCCTGGAAAAGTGCATTTGGCCACTGATCTTGTTCAGTTTCCTCCTTAACAGTAATTTAAGCCACTCATTAGCAGCCGTAATCCTGTGGATTCTTAGAGCTGGGTAAAACCTTCTGCTGTTTATTTCCCATTGTGTAAAAGTGATGGAAGACTGAGGCTAAAATTAGTATGGATAGTGAGAGCTAGTCTGAATGCAGTGGATCATGTGCTTTTTCCTGTCATGAGCACCTTAATGTGGAGACCTTTAGAGAACAATACTAATTATCTCCAAAAGCACACCTTTTCCCGCCCAATTATCAACTCATTTCTGGGTCAGGCTAATGTCAGACCAAGCCTAATTAAGTGAGTAATTGAATTGCACCTCTTCGTAATTAAACATTTCACACCCAGGTAATCTCAGAAGATGAAAGCCCCATGCACAGCTCTGCTGCCTATTGGGAGACAGGAAACTAATTCTGCCTTTAGTTACAGTAATAGTAATTTAATACGAGTCATGTATTGCAAAAGTGACCATCTTAGTTTGACTCGAATAGTTAGAGGAGAAAAACAAATTTCTTCATCTTAAAGCACGATTGACAAGTCCAGTTAGATGTTGATAAGTTGCACACACTGCAGCCACTCGTGGTTTATGGTCATTTATGGTAATCATGCAGTGTGGCTGATTTCTTTCCTATTGAATGTTTTAAAAGTTACATGTAATCCTCACCCTTTCTTAATGATGATGATGATGGCTCCCAGTAACAGAATGAGGACCACCAACCCCCCTGCACAGATTCCTAGAATAAGCCCCATCTCCTCCGAGTGCTGCGTCACCTCCAGAGGCCGTCGAAGGTCCTTACAGGCCGCTGCAGAACGCACACATACACAGATTTACAGTAAAATCACGTGTTTGCACAAGAAATGCTGTAATATAACCCTCAAAACTGCAATACAATAACGAACCAGAAATAAAAATGTGTAACTTGAAACAGAAGGAGCACACCTCCTCCAGCACAAACACATTGGTTACGTCCAAATGACTATTTTCACCCATCTGCACTGACTGTCTGACACTGACACTGCAATGCAGCAGAGGTCACTTCACATTGTGAATATGTCCATGGAAAGCTATTTGCCTAGCTTTCAGTCACACAGAACAAAAACGCTGTGTGATAGAAGAGTAAGCAAAGAGTGTGTGTCTGTATACAGTGAAGCTTACAACAAATTAACCCATTTGCACTTGAGACACTTTCTGATGGATGAGCAGCACAGGCAAGGTGCGGTTTTTAGTTTCTCAATTTCCTTTTTCCCCCACATTCATGGTGAAAGTTAAAGAAGGTCAGTTCTGTATTATATGCCTATTTAAGTTCGTCAGTAAAAACAAAAGTATCCTTTAGGAAGGATAGATCAATGACTGGGATTAAAACAGGACTTTATTTCATGAGTGTCAGTAATGACGACACTGTAACATTTTATTAAAACAATAAACATTTTATGAAATAGATTAATGATTAATATTAATAATAATACTAATAATAATACTACTACTACTAATAATAATAATACACAGATACATACAGTACTGTGCAAAAGTCTTGAGTTATATTATATTAAATTAAATTATGTAGATTTAGGAAATGGGAACAAATGTTTTTTTTTCTGCGACAGGCTGCTAAGTGCCTAAATACACAATTAAAAGATTGCTTGTTTATGTAAGAATGCCAGCAGCAACCTCATTTCCCCTCTAGTCTGTTCCAACCACTCATCACCGGCCTGATCATCTGTCATCATCTGTACGTGTTTCTCACTGGTTTATGCCTTAAATTAGATTTCTTTACATGTTTTCATGCCTAGGTCAGTGTGTGGCTTAACAAACAAAATCATTTCCCTAAAATTAGTCAGGTTTAGGGACGTGACTGAAAATGAGAGTCATTCTGAAACTTGTTCCTTAAGACTACATTAAAAATACAAGAAAGTGTAGCTCTTTAGAAGCATATTATGAATAAATGAGGGGTTGCTCAAGACTTTGTACAAACGGTTTATACTGTACATAGTGCACAGGGTGGGGTACACACTGAGTATCCATCTTACACCATATGATCTTCTATAAATACAATTTAAATGAATGCTTAATTGTACAGCCAGTTAACTTCTATATAAAGGTATACTTTACAAAGTGTAAATGCTAGTATATTATCACCACTAATACAGGGGCTTTATGCACAAGACAAGAGGAGTTCAGTGGCCCTGCACGTCCCTAATTAAAGGGATAAACATCTTGTCCTTAGAAATGACCTCAAAACTTATAATTGTTATAAAGAAGTTATCATTCAATATTGCGGACTGTACATTTTCTAATGACAATACATTAAAAGACAATATTTTCCTGCAATCTGAGATTATACTGTATATACTGCAAAGTATTTATTTATGAACAGTTGTTTGAAAGCTTACAGTATGAAGTCAGTTTGGACCTAAGAAAGGAAATCCGTTTCAAAATACTGCACAAGGCACACGCTAAAAATACAAGTGTGTGGACAGAGAGATCTGGGACAGTGAAGAGAGAAATAAGTCATGGTTACCCTTCATCTACAGCCCCAAGGCCATTTAAAGACCACTCGCCTGTCTCCTGTGACAGATAGACATTACCATTTTTTTTCACCACTCCTCATTACAAGCTACACAAGCCAAGATATTAACAACCAATAAAAAAGTGTGTAAAAAAATAAAACAAAACGGAAAAAAACCTTGGGAAAACACCCATTAAAGTTTGCAGTGTATCTAATCAGATTTTAGTTTCTCTTGACACATTTTCTTCTTGAATATCAATTAAGTCCAACACGAGCATGAAATTTATTTCAAGATTAATGTGAGCACATGCTGAATGCCCCAAAATGGAAATTGGTACTTAGGGAAGAAATGAGAGTCTATTGTTGTGTGAAGACTGCCAAGGGACTGTTAATTAAACTGTCACCTGCATGTTGAAATGGGTGCCCTGCCTGCTTGGTTGTGCAAGCCTGTGCAATTTTACAACGCTTTGAGCACATTATGGGGGTGGCACACACACACACACACACACACACACACAATTCTTCCATAGATTTATGCGACACAGGAAACGTAATGACCTATTGAGTATAATTTTATCTTAAATTTATTTGCAGTAGAGTAAATAAGGACATTTGAAATTGTAGTCATTTGCAGCAGGGCATCTAAAACATCCAAAAAATCTATTTGATGCAACTTGAATAAATACAACGCAATAGTATTCAGTTCAATGCTATATTGTTACATTTTATTCCAGAGATTTTTTTTTGTTCCGCATGCATATGGGCATGCACCATTTAACTTGAGTCATAAAACTCATGACTGGAAATGACTGAACACAGCAGTAAAGTCACACAGCTGCAGGCTGGGCTATTTTAGGTTATTTATCAGAAACATATGTCAAAATGATTTTGAAAGATGCAGGCAGTATCCATTCTTCACAAGATGATGGCAGTGTTATTCATGAAGAACATTAAACTAACACGTCACTTAGGCATGCGGAATAGCACCTACACAATTTAGTTTTCTTTTCTGTCGCATAGTTAACATTGCAACAAAAAGATCAGCATTTTATTGAACTACTCATGGCATTATGTGAGCTGAAAATGATTTTAATTCTGCCACAGCAACGATAAAAGACGGAGTTTGACTGTTAAGATTTTCAGGAGAGCAACAAATGAAATGTCAGGCAAACAACTGTGATATGCATGATGCATTAGGCTCTTGTTGTGTGTACGATTTGGCTTCTTTGCCTTTATGTATTATAGGAGTGCATTTAACATTGGTAATACATAAGGGGCAAAAAAGAAAATCCATGGGCGGCAGTCTGTGTTTCTGGAAAAAAAAAGTGAAATCGCTCTGTGTCATAATGTGTAAAAGGCAGAAACTGTGCAGATAATGTGTGCAATTGCTGCTGGAGTCCTGCGCACATTTAGAAACAGCACAACAAACAATCAATACTCTTATCGCAGATGCTTCTATGATGAATCACTAACCCCCCATTACTTGGCCAAGTTTGTGTTTTCCAATAGTTCAGCTATATTTTAGCCAAGATGCAAACATCCAGTGCAAAATATGAAAATATCTGTAGTGGTATTCAATTTGTCTCTTCTAACCACTCTGTTACTTTGTCATGTAGCATAATAGGCTTCAAAGTGCAGTGTGGATAACACAGGGGTCCATGTGATTGCTTTTTTTTTTTTTTTTTTTTTTAGAGCATTGGAAATCAAAATCCACTATTACCAAAGCTGTATTTATTAGCAAACTCCTTTTAACTGGCCATTGTAAGTAATACACTCGAACTAAACTCATGTTAATGATAAGTGGACGTACTGTTTACTCTTTTTGAGGACAGGTTCATTATTAAACCGGCTCTGAAGCGGCACTAGCGCTAGACATGAAGTCACGTCTGGTTCACTTTGGTGGAAAAGTCTGACTAGAAGGAGGCCAGAAGCTTGGATAAAAATGCTAAAGGTTGCTTGAGGATTGTCAAAGAACATGAAACCTGTGCCAAATCAAATATGTGGCTCAGATGATAAGCTCTTGCGACGCCTAATGGGAATAGCCAAACGAAGAAAAAGAAACCAAAGGGTTTTTCACAAATTTTAAAACACCCTGGTGTTGTTTCAACTTAAACTAATAGACGTAATCTGGATGGCACAAGTCCTAATTGTTAATGACATGCATTTTGTCCATAGACATGTTGAGGTGGGATTAATCATACTGTAGGCCATCTGTACTCTGTGTGCATGTGTATAGTATATGCAGAAAGACAATTCCAAAATGGCTGCTCTCAGCTTTTAGCTTCATGCTCTAAAAGCTCCTTTCCACCTTCATTATTCAGTCAAAGATAAAAGTATCCCCCTCCCTTTTTATCCTATGTCTTCAAAGTCAATTTAGCCAGAAGGCTCAGTGCAGGCTGAGCGAGAGCTGAGAGCTATAAATACCAGTGCCGCCAGTGCTGATCTGCGACAGCGCTCAATAGGGGCTAGCAATAGCCTGTTTTGTCATCTGGATGGGCATTCATGCCCCCTAATGTTTTTTTCATGTTTGGTAAGGTTTTTTGACAGGCCATTTTGATGACCACAGGTGTGTATAATGTGAAGGGCTCACTGGTGCTGATCTCACTGGAATTTGCTTGGATTGTCTGTCCATGTAAGCCTGGACACTACTGAGAGTAGTAGGCTTTGATATGGGCTGCTGCCCTCCCGGTAGCGCAAATAACAAACATGATGAAAGACTGACCTGTGCTCTTCAGTTGCTTTCTGCCATTTTGGCTCGATTGTCTATAGGGTGTACACATGTGGAAAGTAAACAGACATGCAAAGTTTTATGATCAAATGTACTATATGTACCAAAATGTACCAAACAAGTAAGGTTTATCTTAATACTTTTTTAGTGCTTAAATGACTATAGCAACAACTATGGGCACAGTCTAGCCATGCAATGAAAGGTCTGCCCGCAACAGATCTTTGAAAGGCATGAAGACATCTCTTGGAATGTCCTGACTGACATCTTACAATTTTGCCTTAAAACTCAACTAATATTTTGTTAATGGTAGAAAAGGGCTCAAGATTCCCAGCCCAAAGGTGCACTGCAACTGTAACAATGCAGGTTTTGCAAGGGCAGAGCCACAACTAAGCATGCGGCGGTTACGTAGACACGTGGTTGCTAGGCGACACCGCTGTAATAGGAATCAGCGCAGACAGGCTGCACCTGCGGCGTGTCTGTTTCAGGGTTCTGATACCTGGGCACTTTATGCGATCATTAGGTGGCACCGGTAAAGTTATCAGGGTCAAAAACAATGTACACCAGACCCAAGACAGAGGAAAAAGACCGAGCTTCAGACTTCTTAAAACACCGGCAAGAAAGAGAGAGCACGCGAGCAGCATGTCACCCCTTAAGCATGCACTCTCAGTTACTGTTGAAAGCACAGACGTAACACACATAAATCCTCAGTAAACACCCCAAGGCGTTATAAAGTTTATTTTTAGTTTCTAGGGCCCCATTTATTTTTGTGTTTTCAGTTTTCTTTTGTTTCTTTTTTAGCTTACTAATTAATAATCCCATGCTATCTGCCAACGGTAAGGTCTTTCCATGCAACTCATAAGCACTCTTCCAAACTCCTATTTTGTTGACCCCCTCAGAATTATAATTAATATAATTATTAATATTATTCAATCTCTAATCCGCACCACGTAACAGAAATCCGAAAGGAACCAAATAGTAGTGGGAATAATGGCAATATTTTTCTGTGTATACATTTTATTAAAACTATGGATGTTTGTTTACTTCTTGCATTTCTTTGTATTTTTGTAGTTTTGCTTTTTTTTGTAGAAGCAAAAATATCACAAACATGAAAATGGTGAAGGGATAAGAAAGCTTAACAAAAATTATAAAATTGTATACAGGTATGAGTATCAATAAAATCATGCACACATGCATGTGATACACCTATAACAAAAAAAGGATGAGAAGAGGTTTTCCATATCCACAGTCAGTGTGACAGAATTCTCACAAATGGCCAAATATTATAAAGAAATTATAAAATCGTATTTCCACCAAAATTGCATTTTAACCAAATTTGGGGTTTTCAACATAAGTTTAAAAATATATAAATATATTTCAGCAAAATAAAGCGGAATATTTCTTGCTGCAAATATCATGGTAAATAAATGACAGTGTACGACTAAGTTCAATGGTGAAAAAAAGGAAAATGAAAATAGCCTGGAATATAATATAACTGCAATATAATATCAATGTGGTAAGTGTAAACATTGCATGCTGCTTGGCAGGCATATTACAGGTCAATACAGTACAACATTTTCTTTTTATCACACAGTTTAACAAAGTGAAAATGTATAAATTTCAAATACAAATGTAATGTTGCTTAGCTGAGAGTGTGTTGGTGTGGGAAAAAAATGTTCTGTTGTCGAGTACTTTGCTACTTTTTGCCAGATGGCAGGAGGGGGAAATGTTTGTGTGTGTGAAGGGTGTGTGGGGTCATCCACAATGCTGGTGGCTTTGCGTTTGCAGTGTTTCTGGTAAATGCCTGTGATGGAAGGGAGACTATGTTGATCTTCTCAGCTGTTCTAGGTACAGATACAGCTTCTTATGATTCCCTGCTGACATTCCCTTTGTAAAATGTAGTGTGGCTACTAGGTGGAAGGTGCACTTTCTTAGCGTTCTTAGGAAATAGAGATGGTGCTTGGCTTTCTTGGCAATGAAGCTGGTGTTAAGGAACCAGCTAAGCATCTCTTCTTCAGCTGAATCTGAAACAGAGCACCTGTCAATGTTCAACGGAGAGTGGTTCTTTGGTGCTTTACTGAAGTCACCAGCCATCTCTTTAGTTTTGTACAAGTTTAGAGGCAGGTTGCTAACTCTGCACCAGTTTGTTCACCACTGAACCTTCTCTCTGTATGCTGACTCATCATTCAGGCTGATGAGACCAACCACACTTGTGTCATCATCAGACTTGACTAAGTCAATAGAGTGAACAGCAGTGGACTGAGAACACAGCCAAGGGGGAACCCAGTGCTCAGTGTGGTTGTGCTGGAGATGCTGCTTCTAATCCAGCCTGACTAAGGTCTCCCAATCAAGACATTTATGATCCAGTTGATAGATGTGTTCAGAACCAGCAGGCTCAGCTTTTTAAACAGGCATTGGGGAATGGCTGCACTGAATGCTTACAAAGGTTTATGAACAGCTTTTGAACATATATGTACTGATCGCGTGCATGCCTGATGGAGGTTATTGGCATCATCTGTTGAACGGTTGGAAAGAACCATTGTAAACTGCGGGGGGGGGCCCGTAAGGGGGCAGATAGGTTTTGGTGAGCCTCATGTTGAGCCTCTTAAAGCACTTCCTGTTGTTGGGTGTGAATGCAAAAGCACATAATCATTATTTACTGTACTCTGATCAGCCATAACATTATAAAACACTGACAAGTGAAGCAAATAACTGACTATCTCTTTATATTGATATACTTCGAGAACTGAAATACATTATTACAGCAGATGAAAAATCACAAAGTTCACAAACTTGATGTGCCACAAGAACAAACATAAGGATTTGAGAGACTTTAACACGAGCAACATTCTGACTGGTGGATTTGAGCATCTCCAAAATGTAAGGTCTTCTAATTGTTCCTATTATAAAGTGGTTAGCACGGTCCAAAAGCACTCCAAGGTAGGACACCTACAGTAAGTCAACATAGTCATGGGTGTCCAAGGCTCACTAATCCGCATGGGAAGCAGAGGCTACCCAAACAGGCCCAACCCCCTGAAGAACTACTGTAGCACAAGCTGCTAAAAAACTTATTTCTAGCTATGACTGGTGTTAGAACCCATAGTGCATTGCAGTTTGTGGCGTATGGGGTTGTGTAGCCAAAGTCTGGTTAGAGTGCCCATGCTGACCACTGTCTACTACTGAAAGCTCTGACATGTGCATGTGAACATCAGAGCTAGACAATAGAGCACAGGAAAAAAGCAGTCTGGTCTAATGAACCTCATTTTCTTTTACATCATATGAAGTACTGGGTGTGTGTTTCTTAGTTACCTGCGCAACATATGGCCCTAGGATGCTGGATGGGAAGAAGGCATGTCAAAAAAGATAGAGTATTCTCGGGTAGCAGTGGCTTCTTTCTGCAGAATAATGCACCCTGCTGAGTTAAATCATTTACTGTAGGAATGGTCTGAGGAACAGGGAAAGACTTTAAATAGTTCAAGGTGCCTTTAAATTTTCCCGATCTCAATCTGACTAACAGGGATGATCCATAAATACTCCACACTGCAACTTATCGGACTTAAAGTGTCGGTTGAGGACACCTTGGTGCCAGATATCACATCATGCTTATAAGAGGTCTCGTTGAGTTTATGCCTTGATAGTTCAGAGTTGTTTTGGTGACATAAGTGGGACCAACACAATATAAGGCAGGATACTTTATTGGTATTGCTGATTGGTGTAAGTGTAAATATTGCTATTACTCCAGCTCCGACAGCTCTGTCACAATGGATAAATCAGACTTCGGTTGTGGGTATGGCCCGGCAACTCTGCAATTTGGTACCAATAATATGTTAGTTGATTTTTAATAAACCCATGCTTTGACAATGTAGTGTGCCAGAAGAAAATACTTTGCCAGAATCAGGTAAAATCAGAACATGGCATTTATTATGATGTGCTAGCAAACTTGTCCATATATTTCAAAAATAAAAATAGTTTCTTTAGCTAAAAAAATTAAAGCCTTTTAAAAACTGTATCCAATGCATGGAGGATTAAATATGAAGGTTTTAGCCCAGAGATACAGATTTTCTTCTTTAGCTACATTTTTTTTTTATTTTTTTTAAAGATTAAGTTTCTCTAGCCAAGGTTTAAGAGGGGATAAGCTACTCGCACACTGGCCTGCAGCATTCTTATGTCCAAGCTTGGCTTAACACAGTTTAGGACGGCGCAAAATATATGGTTTAACACTCACCTTTACGGGCGATTCGGATGCAGTTTATCCTTGTTTCCTGAAGTAAAAGAGAGACAGAGATGATTTAGCCACAGCGGTTTGCTCCAATTTCAGTCAAATGGACAACATGCAGGAGCAAGAAACGTGATTAAATGCATTATAAATCAGCAGTTCTCTCATTAGATAAAAACGCATGTATGATTACTTGAGTGTGCATGTTGTATGATGAAAAGATATTTGGTTGTTTGGCAAAGAAGGGAGGCAAAAGAGCAGAAAATGTAGGGAAATAGCTTTATAACAGCAAACAAATTCCAAGAAGAAATTAATTTCCAAGAAATCTAGGCTGATGACATTGGGGTGTTATGAAAAGAACCTTCGTCAAATAACACTAATTAGATCCAAGCTCACAATCTAATTCTGGCCCGCCACCTCGACAAGGAGATGTATTATCAAATTAAGATTTACAGATGCTAATTCAGGCATTACAGGACAATTATGCAAATTTCCCCAGGCATAAAAGAATGAGAACCTCTGCCTCAAACTGGTTCAATTGCTTTTTTATTCTTTTTAATTGAAAATCCATTCAAACTGCCTCAACCCTAAAAGCTGCCTTTAATACTATTCTCAGGCTTTATTCTCGCTCCTTCTCTCTCTCTCACACACACACACACACACACACAGTCTTTCGTGTAAGACACAATGAAATAATTACAGTATTAATTTAGCTAATTATTGCTATACCTACAGTACACCTGTATCTAAGCCACAGTGATACAGTACATGGGGAAATGCTGCCATGTGTTAACTGCAGAGTCTGAGGGTCAGTCCTTAGCTCTTCTTCGTGCAGGAGTGCATGTTCTTATACTGTAGTTTTCAGTTTCCCCCACTCGTAACTTAAATAACCACTGTTAATATCAAAAGTGAGCAGGAAAGAAGCGTTGCAGGTTGCAGAATGGAAAAAAAACATCACCTGGTCACCTAGGGCAGAGTAACCGTAGCCTACCATTTCCTTCCTGTCAGCTTAAAATAATCTGGCCATTCTCCTCTGACCTCTCTCACCAATGAGGTGTTACTGCCCTAGACATCCTGATCACTGAGCCTGGAGCCTAACCCAGGAGACTTAGGGCACGAGGGGGGTACACCCTGGACGAGGTAGCAATCCTTCTCACAGCATGCACACATACATACACTAGCAATTTGGGAAGCCAGTTAGACTAATCTGCATGTCTTTGTTTTGTGGGCGGAACCGGAGTAGCCGGAGGAAACCAACCAAGCACAGGGAGAACATACAAACTCCATGCACACAGGAATCAAGCCTGGACTATATATATAAAAACTTACTCCTATCCGCCAATAAACGACACACACACCCACACACATACAAATAGTGGCATTTGGACAGCTCAACTCTGAGATTCACACTCTCTGATGACAGCGAATAAAAATCATGCAAAGATCATTGTGGTTTTTTCGGAACAGAACCACAGGACCTGCTCTGTCTCAGCATACAATGTCCTCATAGTCAATGCTCGGGAATAGAACTTTGACTCCACTGGAAGCTGTGCGACAGAGTGGAGAGAGATGCTTAGCTTTGATCATACGGGTGCAGTCACAAAGCTTTAGCCTACTTTTCCCACCTAATGAAATTCACTGAAACAGTCATGCCCACCACTGCGAAAGAGGATCTGTCAGCAAACTCAGCCTAAGTAAATGAATTATGAGAACTATATTTAACCAGGCTGAAGGTTGGGACTTATTAGAAGGCAGACACTCAGTTTAGTAAAGATAGAATGAGCATGCGAGAGAGAGAGAGAGAGAGAGAGAGAGAGAGAGAGAGAGAGAGATGATAGATTTCTGCTCAGGCCATCCATCTTGACATGGCAGAGATTGGAAAGTGAAAAAGAGAGGAAGTAATTAGTAAGTGAAAGATTGAGGGACAGAAGGTGCTCTGTGGGAGACCTCTCTCTCTCTCTCTCTCTCTCTCTTACACACACACTCACACAACACTCAGTGGTCACCTTTTTGAATACAGCAATCCCAAAACAGTCAATCTGTATTTATGCGAACAATTGCCAAAGACAGCACAAGCCCTAGATTTATGGTTGACTTGCTGACAGACTGAAGAATAAAAGCTCATAAAGAAGATGAGCAGTCCGTATGTTTTGAGGAGTCTGTAATCAAACACCTTTCTAGATCTATCAAGTCAGCAAAGTGGTCTAACAACAGCAACATCATCAGATAATTGGCGGAAATAATGGATAAGTACGAAGCAGATGCTTCTTATGCCACTGCCAAGATCGTGGAGAAAGTGACGAAAGGAGAATAAAGGGATCGCTCATATAAAAACAGAGAGAGATTCACACTGGTAAGCGGTAATGCTAAACATTGGCTCTACAGTACCTTCTATACCCCAACCTTTTTCCACTATAAGTGCTAGCCTTTAAAGCAATTACTAGAGCATAAAATTTTGGCAAAGAGAAATGAGTGTTTAGGTAAAGGTCAGGAGTGTAAATCACAGGAGCCGAGCGAAAGTACTGCACAGCAGTTCACCGAGTGTCTATGCTGCAAAGTTAAACTGAGGGTGGGTTCTATTATAGTTGAGCTGTCACATACATTTTCAATCAGAAAAGAGTAAAACAGCCCAAGGGACTAAAATCTTACTAAATAACGATGCTGTCCAAACTCGCAAATAGAGTAGAGGCAGGTTTCCAGGTGCTGAGCTACGGAGATAACCTTCTACTAAATGTCAGCGCGTCTTTGAGGATGACACACGTTGACTGGCACCAAATCAAAATGAAGTATTGAAAAAAGCCTCCACATTGCTGTTTTGTCACGTTCCTCTAACGTGTAATGGCATATTTGTATGTGCTCGATGTGAGTAATGAGGATGGCTCGATAACGGTGGCAAGAAGCCTCAGCCTCTGACAGCTACAGAGACACAGCATCTTGTACTGCATGGCTTAATGGTCATAAATTCAAATGACTGCACAAGCCAACCGGTATAAAGAAATGTTCTGAGTGGTAAACGTCAGCATAAGGAGACAGGATTAACAGGCACAGCTTGTCTTCATTTGTACAATATTTGAGGAAGTACTGGGTTACCTTGGCAGTGCCGGGTGTCACTGGAACTCTTTCTGTAGTGTTTGTCATAATCTCTGAGGGTAATTAGAGAATTAGACTAATGTGAGAGAGACAGCTTGTGTGTGTGAAGGAGAGCCACAAGAGCCTTTTGTTGCAGAGGGGGCAGACAGACCGAGGAGGCTCTGGAGGATGCTCAGTGAGTTGGCTTGGTGGTGGGCAGGTGTCAAAGTGATGGTCCCCTCTCTCTAGGCATGTTTCCATTCATAGCAAATGCTAATCCTGCCCGCTGGTAAGGCTTTAATCCAATTCATATCAGAAATCCAACTGTGTAGGTTGCAGAGTAAGCCTCACCAATGTGTGCAACTTCTCTGCAAGTTGGTATGCAATGCTTCTTAGGCCGGCACCAAGGTCCATCTGTCCAAGCCTAATTTTAGCAACAAATTGGTTACATACTAAACCACATTTTCCTCACCAATGCGGGCCTGACTAATAACATAAACTGCCAATTATCTCTTTCTGATCAGCTGCACCTGTGCCCATTTATGCTGACGCAGTGGTCCATGCCTGAGAGCTGGAACGCTCTAAAGATGGTCACTGTCCACTGGGAGTATGGGAACTATTGCATTTTGGTTAAATGCAGCCTTAACAATAGAGGGCTGGCATGTGCAGCTTATATTGTCCTCACGCTCCTAGCCAGCTCAAACCATGAGCCTTTAATGTCACATAAAGTTGAGCGAATGCTGAGAGGGAAGAGAAGATAGGAAAGCTCTTTAGTAATGCCTTTGTAATTCACAGCTTATCACAGACTTACTGACTGTGAGAATTTTACAGCATCCTCTTTTCCATATTTGGGTATAAAGTCTGCCCTTACGCACCAGGGGTTGTATAAAATCAAGTGCTCGAAGTGATGAGACATGAAAAACAATTAGTATTCATTTCTCATGTCTCAGTAAATATGACAAAATGCACAGGGAGGGATCTGATCCTGCATCAACTACTTAACAGCTTAGAGACTTTAAATATAGAAGTACTGATTCAGGGATTTAAGCATCTACATAAATTGTGGCTTTATTAAAATAATGTAGACATATCAATAGGTATGCATGTGCCTAAAGCATATGCAGCATGTATAGTTTGAAAAAAAAAATTATACACACGCCAGGAAAAGAAATAAATAATACATTTACTGCTTTAAATATATATAATCTGAATCTGTTGTTTAATGCACATTTGCATGAGTCCACAAATTCATGGACTACACAGTGGCCCCCTATTAGTTAAATGGAAAAAAGAAAGATGGATGGGGAAAAAATCCTGAATGGCCATCATCAGAGATGAACACTTGGCAAAGTTGCATTAAAAAAAAAAAACAATATTGGAAATCACAGCCATGTTTAGTAGTCAAAATGAAAGCATTTCCACATTCACACTGTGATGAAAACAGGATTAGGACTGAACAGCAGGGTGGAGATAATAATAAAAAATAAAAATAAAAACTTGTGACTAATCAGTAAAAAAAGCTTCAATTTGCTAGCGAGCATAAAAAGTAAACTTTGGAGGAACTGCAAAAGGTCATGTGATAGTGACTGACCATATTCCATAGCGATGCGTGCATCAGGGTAAGAAAGTAAGCACATGAAGCGATACATCTGGAGGCAGATTTATGATCTGGAGTTGCTTCAGTTGGTCAGTTCTGGCCTCAGCAAAGTTATGTGGCAATAAAATAAAGCCAGTTGACTACCGGAATGTATTGAATGACCAGGTTATGGTCCTGTTGGCACAGGTTTATTGTAGGATGACAACCCAAGGATCGAGAAAGAGTACTTGTAAAAGGAGCATGATGAATTCCTTTCCTTGCAAGAATTAACTACCACAGCCCAACAATTATTCTTATTTGTATGCTTTTCATCTATTTTTATTTAACTAAAAGATTAACATTCTTTTGAATTTTTTTGCAATTTCCAACAGAAGCATATACACGTGAAGCTAATGCTCAAAGTCAGCAGAAGCTTAAGGATCACACATAACGGTGTGGGAATCAAAAGTTGAAAATAATGAAAGTAATCTTAAGGTTAACTATCACTTTTTCTTTTTTCTTTTAATGCATCCAAGCAAATGACAAAAAAACTGAAAATGTAATATGGAGACTGATTACTCACCCCTCGAAAATTGCTCATGGCCTGAAAGTAGATGAGGTAGTTTTTCCTGGGGTCTAGGGGGCTGTTCCAGTAGCCATTGTAGGTATGGTTGTCCCCCACAGTAAAGGGTGTGGCCTCGGCCAGGCTGCTGGGGGGCAGTTCGGCTGTGTAGTAGTGTGGAGCGCCACGTGCCTGTGCTTCACCATGAGAGGTGGGAACAGGAAAACATTCCTGCATTCCCAGCTCTCTCTTCAACTTCCTCCCACTCTCCTCCTCCACAACTACCTGATACGTACTGAGGAGCAGAGCAGAGTGAGTCATCAGTATTAATAGATTTAACATTCACACTAATTTTATATTAAAAACTAGCAATTCACTATAGCCATCAGCACAGTTCAGACAGGCACTAATGGGGTCTACACGAGGGAATAACAATGCAGGTCTCAAGTTGAGTAATGGCATCATTTTTGGTGTACAGTATTAATGAATAGTTGAAAAGCGACTGAATCTAAGCAGATTAGCAAGATAATAGATAATCAAGTAATCCTTATGATTATGCCCCTCATTAAAGTTGTACTGTAATTCAAAAATAGATTTCTCACCAATTGTGATGCCACACCACCGTGGGTAGTATTACAGAAATATGTGCAATGAATAAAAGTGTAACTACAACTAGATGAAAACATGCAGCAGTGATGTCAATCGCACCTGACTGGGGCACCACGGCCTTGGGCAGGACGCAGCAACACGGTGATGGTGTTTTCTGTCTCACTCAGTGGAGATGGTATGTCTGCATAATCAAAGGTGGGTGCTTCATGTTGAAAAATAAACAAGAAAAAAGAAAAAAGGAAAATATTTAAAAAAAATTAATCATAGCTTATTTATCATCTAGTTCTTGATTTTCTTTTTTTTTCAGCTGAATGTGTCATACTGGTTAATCAGAAACAACGCAATGGCTGTGAAAACTGAGTCATGATAACAACAGCAATTTGTGTTCATAATTAAAAAATGAGCTTGTTTTATTTAAAAATGATCAGCAGCCTCCTTCATTTTCTAATAACAAGCAAATCGACACCCCCGATAGCCTACACATACTTACCTTAATTCATGTTAGCTAGTCATAATCAACAGCTTATTCCTTCTTTATTACCCTGACTTTCCTCTTTAAACATGGCCCTGCCGGTTGTCTAGGCTACAGAGTGCAATTAAAAGGTGCAGAGAGCTGGGAAATGTTAAGCTCTGGCCTGAACAGAGTCAGGAAGAACGGAGAAAAGTCGAACAGTTACCAAGAAATCAATGATTATGGCATTAAAAGGGACGCTGCTATAATCACAGTGTAGCATAAAGAGTTTAATTACGGCGAGTTTCCCAATAGCCTTGACTCATTCAACACATTAACGACCATTCAGTTGTGCAATAAGAGCAACTGACTGACGTAGTTACTAGAAATAGTTACTAGAAATACTATATACAAAAAACACAGAGAACAATTAGATCTGATATAAACTCAAGCACAATACTGTACGTACTGAATGTGTAACCCTTCTCATGATCACATGTAAACATGTTTATTATGTATAGTTAAAATAAAAAAATTCTCTGAACTAAAATTGCTGTCTTGTTTGCACATAAGTAGACGTACTGTAAGGCTGACTAAAACACAAAGAGAAAATATTAAAATAAATAAATATAATAAAATATTATTTACTTTTCTCTTATTACATAAAGGTAATATTAATTCCAGTTCCACAGAAATGTACCTCACCTTTTATTACATTTATAACCCAATCTATTTAGAGAAAAACTAAATAGAATTGTTTTATTAAAATGAGAAATAAGTTATTGCTTTTGCTCTCAGCTTGATTACCATCAATATCTTTCTCATCACCTCTAGTCTCTCATATCATTTAAACGCATTGTTGTCTTTTCATGCCACTGATCACTGTTTGAGCAACGGTGGGGAAATAATCGCTTATTAATACAGTTTTGAACAGAATGTAGTTCTATTAATCTGTTCTTGCGACTGTATTTATTGTTATTATACTCTATTAGATCATTCAGGCAGTTCTCTTTCCTGTTTTCAAGAGCTTCGTGAATGGATTAGACTTATGTCTATTTAAACACCTATCATGCAAAATAAAGGCATGGAGTGAGATTTTAGACTTAATTTTAGACAGACTATCAGCCATTGTGTTTGTTAAGTTTTCTTCTTTTGACACATGATCTTTCCAAAATGTTCAGATTTTTAAGTCATTTAGACTGGTTTCCAGGAAACAGGTTTTTCAAGACCACAGATATACAATATACAGTATACTGTATTACTAATAGTGCTGATTAGTTTATAAGCCTAGTTCACACTTCGCCACATTTTCTTGTTTCCTACACATAAACTATACCAGTTAGCAATATTTAGCTAGCAGTGGGTCAAGTAACTGATTAATTTTGAAACACATTGACGGATTGTACTGTAAAACCCTATGCTATACACTATACGGTCAAAGTATTTGAAGTACCACCCATCCCACTAATATGTGCGTCTTGCCTGAACTGTGGCCAAAATATTTAAGTCACACAATGGTCTAAAATGTATGTAACCGATTCCCTTAAATGGAACTAACAATGCTGTGACAAAACCTGTTCCTGCATGAAGGCATAGTTTACTGATGCTGGAGTAGAAGAGCACAAATGGCCATAACCTCAGCCTCTCTGAACTCCTCTGGAATGATTTAGAATGTTGTCTGCGCTCCAGGACTGACCCCACTAGTACTCTTGTGGCTGAATGAGCAAATCCCCATAGCCAGGCACCAAAATCTAGTGAAAATCATTCTTAGAAGAGTCAAGAAACGATTGTTTTAGAATGGGATTTTCAATGTAGTTTGTGACGGCAAGGTGTCCAAATACTGTATGATTGATCAAATAGTGGACCACCAATTTACACTTCATAAAAATAGAATTATCTAAACTCTATAGCTTTCTGAAGGCGGAATTACAGTATACCTACCGTTTGTCTCATTGTCTTACCTAAAGCCATATTTTTAGTCTTTGCGAAAACATAATTAAACAACCTCACACTAACATACTTCAAAACCCTCGGTAAACATTCCCATATGGTATTTTATCACGTTTTCTACAAACAGAAGTGAGGCACACTGTTATGAGTAAGGTATAAGAAACAGTGATGGGACTGTAGTCAGGCACAGCTGTTTGGAGCATACGGTGCTGTTCGTTGTGTTAGTGTGTGAGGCTCCTGGGCGTTGAAGAGATGACAGGGGTGTCAGTGCTTTTGAGTACAGAGAAAATGTTGCCGAAGGGGCTGTTCAGTTTAGTGCAACTGAAGAGATTTTGCATAGGTGACATGCATATACGTCAATACCACACACACACACACACACACATACACACACACACACACACACACACACACACACAGACACACAATTTAAAAAATGCACTAAATATTTTGAATAAATCTACAGTACATAGTTTCACCCAAACTGTTTTTCTTTTTTTTCATCTCACATATCTCTTTCTTTAGCTGCAGTACTTAATTGCCTTTAAGCATGAGTAAATGAATTTCTATCAACTACAGCTCACGAATTTAATTACACATAAAGCACTTACAGAGCTGACTAATTACGCCAAGACACACAAGTATGCGTACACACACACACACACACACACACACACATATTTATTTCATACCTGAAATGTTGGTGGTGATCTCTGTGAGAGCTGTCTGGCCAAAACCTTTGGCAGTTCGTGCCCGTACCGAGATGAGGTAAGTGGTACCTGGATGTAGGTTGGAGAACATGTGGTATGTTTCATTCCTCAGCTTGGACACAGTGCGCCGTGGGCCTGGTACATTAATGCCAGGGTCAGATGACTCAATGCTCTGGTAGCTAATCTAAAATAACAAGCATTGAAAGAACGTAAACGATGTACAATATGCACTTCACTTTCTACAATGACTGATCAGTATTCAAATAGGCATTGAGGGCTAGTTGTAAAACTTTGCAGTGTCAGCACTTTCCCTGCATCGCTTTACTGTATAATAAATTGCAACGCACATATTTTCTATACACTTAATGCTGTTTTACTTTATAGTTTAGTTATTCATTTATTCATTCATTTGTTATACCGGTTATCCTATACAGAGTCGTGACACACAGTAAGAGAACATGTAAACTCCACCACGGGAATTGACTTGCTGACCCTGGAAATGTTGGACCACAGTGCTAACCACCACGGCATGATGTCACCAGTTTACAGTTATGGAAACAGAATGATTTACAAGACAACTGGCTCAGGGATTTTTATTTATTTGTTACCACACACACACCACACGCACACACACTCTCGTTAGAGCTTTAAATCTAAATTCATTATATATAATGAAGACTACTTTGAGACAATATTAAATGTTTTAAGTGCTAAGCAAATAAAATTGAATTCATGCAAAGGCAGAACACAATACTTCAACAGCTCACAGACTATAAAATGCACCACTGCTTACTGTGCAACATTCCACTGTATAATTTAACAAATGTTTATTTCAATATCACCTACTGTACATTACCTTTAACTGAAATTTCTATGCTATGCTTAGGTTCTGGTTTCGGACATAAATAGTGCTTAATTTGTTAGCTGACCATCTATAGATTAAGTTTAGAATGCACTGTATACTTTACAGATCATGTTTTTAAGAGATCACTTCTGATTATTTACCAAATGTCATAGCTATACAGATGACACCCTGTTAGAAAGTAGATCTCTACATTCCTTACTGCAACAACTCTAGTGCAATAATGCTCTTGGTATATATTGCAATATATTATTGTAGGCTTGATTACAAATAAGTTACAGAAATAAACTTGAACCCAAATCCCTGGGTTTTATAAAAGCAAGGAAAACTCCAAGCACACAGGTATTTTGTTGCTTTTGATCTCTATCTATGTAGACAGCTGATCATTTTCTTAATAATGTCACAAAGACTCCCTTTTATCAACTTGACACTTTGTGGTACTGAGACACTGACCTCTACATTTATCACTGGCAGACATGATTACTGTAATGCTTTTTCTGCTAGTGAAAGCTACAGTATCTGATATATTGTAACTGGTGCAGAATCTTGTAGCTAACATCTGTACAAGAACACTTTCACCCATTTTTGTAATTGTTTGTCATTTGTTGTGACCAACTGGACAATCAGTTTATGACCAAACTTTGTTCACTATATTAAATATTATGTATGGTAAAATCTACACATTCACAGTTTAACAAGTTAACGACCCATTATGTTTAAACTGTTGCAGAATATCTTTGCATACCGTAGCATTATAACTTACCTTCACTTGAACTAAGAGGCCCAAACCTGCTTTATGTCAGAATGGGCAAATTCCCACAGACATGCTCCAAAATATATTGGAAAGCCTTTCCAGAAGACTTCTTATAACAAGAACATGGGACCTTGGACTCGTTAATTCGTAAAACATAATCCCACTCATGTGAGCTAACCCTTAATCCCTATTGTTTTAAAATAACATAACAGACATTTATGATTTACATTGATTTTCTTCATTCATCACCTCTATAATTGAGACCAAATGCTTGTGAAAATTAGGACAGAGAGCCACACACCCCCTGTGTGTGCCTGATACATGTGGGTAGAGCATTTCAAGATGCTCGATGCCTCCACATGCAGTCTCTTTTGTCATTCCTATATAGAAGGTATAGATGATAGCAGTGGGAGGAACTGCCATCTCTTCCGCTCAATGGGGCTCTGAGGAAAGTGGTCAATGCTGTAATCTGAGAGCAATAACAGAAAATTTCTCCTATTGCAATATAAAGCTCTGCCCACTCTCTTGCTTTGCTTTTCTTTCTCTTGTGCTTTCTCTCCTTGCTAGAAGAAATCACAAAAAATGACCTCAGCCTCCACTTTATATGTCAAGCCACAAATCCCACTTAATACCCTCCTTAAGATGTCATTGAGAGATGCTCAACCTAGCGGACAGGAGAACAAAGAGGGTGCAGTTAGCAAGGCCTTGTAAGGTTATGTGACGTGATTAGTGCGAACTACATGGGGGAAGAAACGTATGACAGAAGAGGTGACATTCAACAGAGGTAGGCGACTAGTAAACTTCTGTCAACTTCATCTGGGCCATAAACACTCTAACTTCACTTTGATTAGCAGCTGGCAGAGTTAGAGCTGAGGCAGCACTGCTGCAGTTGTGGGGACAGATTGAGAGAGAACTACAGTACATAGCAGTGAGGAGCCACAAGTGGTGATACGGATGCAGCTGCCGTGATCATATTGAGGATGAAAAAATCCTGGAACAGAAGAGCAGGGGGGCAGATGCTGGCTGTAGGAGACCACAACTGGCTGATCGACTAGAGACAGCACTAAAAATTGCAAAAAGTTAAAGTAGAATCATCTGGGGTATGTTCTCCCGCCCATTCTGTACTTTATAACATCTGCTACAGAACGGGCAGACTATGTTGCAGAATTTCCAAAAACAGCCTTGCACTTAGGGAATCGAAACATATTTTTGTATTAGTTTTACTTTAGTAATAATATATCACTGTTACATGTTCAATTCTAATTGTATAGACAGGGTAAATTAATTGTCTGTAACAGTAGCTCTGACAGTAGCAGTTATTCCAAAGCTTATATTAATGTGCTAGCTTTAGTCAGGGGCATAGGAAACACAGGGTGGAGAGTGGAGTGTGGAGTGATACAGTATGGCACCACCACCAAAATTAGTTTTGCACACGGAAACAGAGAAACAGTCTTTCGTACTGTTTCAGCTTCTTAGCGATGCTTAAAAATAGACACACATTTGTCAAGAATTGAAATGTGCAAGGCATGGTATAAGTGAAGATGTCAGTTAATTATCATAAACATAACAGAAACAAAAGTAAACAGAGAACAATGGCAATACAGGGAGCAAAGATAAACAGGAAAACAGATGGTAACTAAAACAGATGCAAGACAAACTAAATGTGAATCTTAAGTAGTATAATTAATTAGAACTGAAGGAAAACACCTTTCAAACAACTTGAAGCTGAAAATGCAAGAAAGAATATCAAAATAAAAGTCCAAACTAAACACAAAGTCCATATAAAGTGGTTGTGTGCCACTAGCGGGCATTAAACTAACACCCCCCTTAAAAAAGGCTCTACTCCAGAGTGCTCAACAGAGGTCCTGGTCTGTTATACAGGGCCTTGGCTGGTACTTGCCTTGGAGATTTTGGTGAACTTTGACATTAGCACAGACCATGGGCTTGGCATGGGCACAAGGTCAGGGCTTGGCAACGGACTGGAGATTAAGCTTTGTATGGGAATAGGACCCAAACTTAAGACACCAAGGGCCTTCAGAGAAAGCTTTGTACCAGCACAGTTTTTTCAAAGCCAGGTGGCAATCACAGCATGGTGTCCCTGAAGTCGAGCAGTGGGACCAGCATAATTTCAGAGACGCTGCGGTGTGCTGCAAGCATGATTTCCTCAAAACCTGGCAGGGGTACCAACATGACACTCTCTTACAAGCTGGGATGTGCTGCAGAGATTGTGTTCTTGAAGTCTGGCAGTGGAGGTCCTATGGCATCCTTATAGCAAGATGGTAGAAGAAGCGCACTACAACCTGGCTGGTGGAGACAGCAGAACATCCTCAGCACTAGAGGGCACTGCTTGGCTAAATTGATATTGTGCTGGGCCTGGCTGGGATAATACAGGAGAAGGCTCAGGTAAAATAAGGGAATTCTCAGGAAGGTATACAGGTGTGTCTCAATAAATTAGAATAGAAAAGTTGATTTATTTCAGTAATTCAATTGAATAAGTGAAACTTATACAGTATGTTGTATGGATTCATTACACAGACTGCTTTTTTCCACTGTTTATTTCTAACCTTGATGATTTTGGCTTACATCCATATTCAGTCCCGACCTGACAAAATGAAGCAACTCCAAATCTTATAACCACCTCCAGAGACTTGCACAGTGGACTCTATACATGATGGCATGATCCATGTATCGATTCATGTGCTTTAATTTTTATCCTGACACATCCATCACTCTGGAATAGGATCAGTTTGGACTTATCAGACCAAATTTCATTTTTTATTTCTCCAAAAGAGAGAGAAGGATTATTGAATGTGCCAAGAAAATGAAGGCAACCACTATGGACTCTGATGTCCAGGGTTGGGGGTTTAATTCCTGCCTCAGGTCTGTGTGCATGTTCTCGTCCGGGCTTGGTGGGTTTCGTCCGGGCACCGAGGTTTCCTCCCATAGTCCAAAAACATGCAGGTTAGACTACTTGGGGTTCTATGACTGTCTGTGTTTGTATATGCCTGTGCTCTTTATTGATTGTACCCCCTAAGTCTTCAGATATAGACTCCAGGCCGCTGGAGACCCTGTGGTACAGTATACTGTAGACGATGAATAAAAGAATGAAATAAAGGCAGTGCATCATTTCCATCATATCAATATCCTAGTGATTCTTTCCCAGATAATCTTAGTAACCCTTCACCATAACGTATGATGGATATATAAGTTTCTGCAGTTTAAAAAGAATCAAACACAGACATGCGGTTACAGGAAAAGAATAAACGCTGTGATTAATCTGCTTTGTTGTACAGTACTGCATCTGATTTCCCTTTAAAAGCACATACCATTGCACTGTATTCCTTATATAACCTCTTGATAATCTCAGAAAATAAAGAAACACCTGCAGAAGAAATAAAATTCCGATCCTTCACTCAGCCTAGTTGATACAATGGGGACCAATTAGAGAAGAACTCCTCCTGAGACTCTAAATCCACAGACAGATTGCACAGCCAGGCCACAATCACTGATTTGAAACAGACCACATCAGCAAACAGACCATAACATCTCCAAGAGATAGCCCATTTAATAACCAAGGACTATACCAATTCACACGGGAGCCTGTGGCCAAAGTCATTTATTAAAATAGCTTTCTAATCTGTCAAACCACACTCAGGACAGCCGTGGAAGAAAATGCAAGACTACGCTATGAAAGTCTATGAGATCTCTTGCAACACAATTCTCACACAGCCAAAGGTTTTCTCCTTCAATAGTTACGGTAAGCTACTGTCACATTTAAAGCTTTTGTCACTGATGAATTGAGTAGCACGTGCAGCAAATGTCAATCAGTTAGTCAGTAAAAACTGTCTATGACAGCATGGGGAATGGTGTTTGTGGAAAAGACCCTAAAGCATGGACGGAAAATCAGACCACCGACACCTCTTTGTCCAACAGACAGATATGCACTCCGCTTCTTTATCACATCATTCTTTATCTACTGGTGAGAAAGTGTAAGCAGAAGGAACACTGATACTAAATTGATACTACTGATAGTATTTTACTACTGATTTTTTTTTTACTTTATCTTATTGACTTGGCATATTTTCCAATCAATTGATGTATTTTATGTTGAAAATTCACGTGTTGCCAATTAACACAGCAGAAATCTTTCATGCAAACATTAAACAGACTGTCCTAGAGCATGCCAGCAGCATTACTGAGAGATTTTATGTTAGTGGCATAAGCTTGCTGAGAACTGGCTTGGAATTTAATGTGTGAGCATTAGATCAGCATCAGGGGTCTCACTTATCAAAGCAAGAGTAAAACATATAATTATTACATGTGTGCATAAGACTCACACTTACACAGAAGAAAACTAGTCATTATCACGTGTTCAATGCATACTGACCATTGATATCTCCCACACATTCTAAAACGATTTGTGTTTGTGCTCTGTGACACTGATTTGCATAAAGAAACACCCTTAAAACCTCCCGATAAATCATAGTGCTGTATGCTCACACGCCTTGCTTCAGACAATATAAACTATGCCAATCAGTCTAATTACGTAAACTTTTTATTTAGGGTCGCTGGAGCCTATCCCAGGAGACTTAGGGTACAGGGTAAGGCAGGGTACACCCTGGACAGCTGGCCAATCCATCGCAGGGCACACACACATACACTTACTCACACACTCATTCACACTCTACGGACAATTTGGGAACACCAACTAACCTAATGTGCAGGTCTTAGGACTGTGGGAGGAGGAAAACCACCAAGCACAGGGAGAACATGTAAACTCCACGCACACAGAGACGAGAATCGAGTCTGGCTGATACGATAAACAGTATGTGATAAAGAACTTCTGCTTATAATAATAAATTTGTGCTGTTACACTTTTCTACCACTAGGGATTGTGAATGGTCAGGAGGGTGCATAAACATATGATCAATTCCATTCGAAAAATCATGTAAGCAAGACTAAAAACATGCACAGGTTTTATGCACAAATATGCATGTGTATGATTGATTAACAAGACTTCAGCGCCTTTTTTTAATACTTAAGGAATTGTATTAAGAAAATTAATTAAGCAAATATAAATAAATAAATAAATAAATAAATAAATAAAAGGGTACCTGTGCATCTTGAAAATATTAAATGATGTTCATATTAAAGTGTGTAAATTATCTAAGTAATCAACCCCTCAACTTTATTCAGAGAGAATTACATAAATATATACATAATTGATATGGGCAAGATTACATTGCTAAGATGTTCTGAATGTCGGTTTTGATTAATTTTCAATTAATTGCTCAGCCCTATAGGGTGTGTGTGTGTGTGTGTGTGTGTGTGTGTGTGTGTGTGTGTGTGTGTGATGAATTATGTATGGCTTTCTTTCTCTCTCTCTCTCTCTCTCTCTCTCTCTCTCACACACACACACACACACACACATGCACACAAACTGAGTTGAAATACATTGGTTTTATTCGAATTTAAAAGTGCACTGAAAATCGCAGCAGGAATAATCGTGAGCCTGAAGCTCAGGAGAAACTCTGGCTGCATCCCTGAGCCAAAAGTTACTCACTAAACACAGACACATGTTCTGTGCATTTTAAGTGCACATATCTCATCTTGTAAAATGTCTGACAAGTCATTGATATTTATGTGAAACCTTACACAACTGTCCTTATTCCATGTCGTCCTTGGTTTCTACAAAAGAATTTGTTGTATAGATTTTAGTTCCAGTGGTTATGGTAGTCTTTAGTACTGGGTACACAATGAGGGATTTTAGGAATGTTCTTTAACATTGTTCAAAAGAGCCCTTATTTCAACATCACAGAGCATAAAAACAGGCAAAACATTTTTTTTCATTACCTGCCCTAGACACTCCAAGGAAAAAAAGGAACCTACAGCATTATTCACTAGATTGCCATGATCGGTGGTTTACTTCATCCAATGTAGTCAGTACATCCTAAAGTGTTTGTGTCCATCCGTACTGTAAATGTTTCATGCAGGTCAGACTCGTTCTGGATTAAAATAAATATCTGGGGCTAACCTAGCACGATTTCAAACTTGAATCCCATCTCTAAAATTTCAGTAAAATTTAAGAAAAGGGGTGCATGTCTGGAAAGGGCTTTAGAGCTTGAACTTCATCCTACAGCTCCAGGCACCTGATGGCCTCCAGGAAAGCCAGGTATGACATTCAGAGAACCATCAGGGCTTCAAAGGGAGGCAAAGCACAAAGGATCCTCTCTTAAGCAGAATGGTTGGCACGATATCACAGATTACAAAGGAGGTTAAATCTGCAATGCGGGACTACCTGCCTTGCTACGTGATACGCTGAATTCCATGCTCAGTCTGAGGTAAGCATCCCTTTTCCTGCAGTTAAACTACCAACAGACTGCAACAGCAGTCACATCTGTTCCTCTTTTCCGGCCACCATGGACCCTCTTAAGTTTGCCTATTATGGAAACACATTGGCTGATGATGCCATTGCTCTGGTATTGCACAGTGCCTTCACACACCTGGACAAGAAAATCACCTACTGTATGTGAGAATGCTGTTCCTCGACTTATAAATCCACCCAAATTCATCACAAAGCTCATGGACTTAATAGGCTTAAACAATCAACTTCTGACAGACCACAAGTGGTAGAAATCAGTGAAAGCATCCACAGTTATGGTAAAAAACAAAAATCTCATCTTTTAATTCCATGTGTTTTTGTGTAAAAACCTAATAAAACTAATCTGATCATAGTGGGTCTTAGTATTACACAAATGCAACCTCATACAAATATCAAAATATACCTTTTTTTTTTACTGTGCCATGCTTTAATTAACAAAAAGAAAACCAAAAAGAAAAACATGCAGGCAATACTAATTACCCCTTACTGCTTCCACAGGAATTAATAGGGTAAGTTGTAGCCAGGTGCTGCTTATCAGCCACTGATTAATTGATCTCTATAAAAGCAGAATTTCTGGAAGTTTGCTGGTCTGGAGCATTCAGATGTGCCAACACAATGCCAACAGTAAAAGACAGAAGAAATGGTCTTAGAGAAGCAATTGTTGGAACAATCTGAATAGGGTAATAAAACCATTTCCAAATAATTTCCAAAGAGGTCAGCGTACTACAGTGGGAAAGATTATTTACAAGTGAGAAGCATTCAATTTGCAAAACTGCATTGGAACAAATCATAAAGCTTCTGGAACAATGTCCTATGGACAGATGAGACCAAAGTGGAGATGTTTGGCCTTAATGCCATGATAAAGGAAACCAAACAGCATTTCAGCAGAAACACCTCATCCCCACTGTCAAGTATGGCAGTGAAGTGATGATGATTTGGGCTTATTTTGCAGCCACATGACTGGCACTTCTTTATTTTTGGTGTCATTTTTGTTAAATAAATAATGCCACAGGAAAGTAATTATATGTTGTAGTTTGTCTAAGGGTATATTTGCCTAATACTGAGACCCTCTACAATCAGATAGTCTTTATTATGTTTTTACCTGAAAACAAAAAGCATAAAAATACTTTTGAACATGACTGTACTCCACTCTGAACACAGTAACTCCACATGGATGTATGCTCAGCCCCCACCAGTTGTCCCTGTTCTTTCAGGTTTTTCAAGTTTGCTGATGACACCACCATTGTAGGCCATCACAAAGAGACAGCTTACAGAAATAAGGTCCGAGAATTATCTCAGCAGACTCTCCCTCAACATCAACAAAACCAAGGAGATGATTGTGGACTTCAGGAGGACTTCAGGAAGGGCACAGCCCCTTATTTCTTGGTGGGGATGCTGTTAAAACAGTTGGGAGTAAGTTTCTCAGTGTACATCCCATAATGACACAAACTGGTCCCTAGTCAATCATGAAATCTGCTCATCAGCAACTCTACTCCCTGCAGAAGCTGTAGAAAGTTGGTCTCCCCCCAAAAACTTTGGTCTCCCTGACCAACTTTAACAGATGCACCATAGAGAGCAATCTGACTGGGTGCATAACTGTATGGCTTGGCAGCTGTTTCCTCAGTGACTGCAAGGCCCTCTAGAGAGTCATGAGAACAGCTGAACAGCTGGCAGCACACTCCCAATCTAACAGGACATCTTCCACTAATGGTATCTGAGGAAGGCTTACAAAATCACCATGGCCCACAATCACCCAGCACATGGACTATTTTCAAGACATCCATCGAGCAAACCGTATTGCAGCATCATAGCCAAAGGCAGAAAGTTGAAGTACAGTTTCTGCCTGCAGGTTATCAGGATTCTGTACCAACTGTATTCAAGTCATTGACTGTTCTCCTTTTTGTGATCTTACATTCATGCCTCCACTAAAGTCCACATACTTGTCATAGTGCCATTATATCAAGGACACTCCTGAATAATTTTTCTTCACATGTTGCTGTTACATTTTTTTGGACATATTACATCTGTACACTGTATCCAGCACTATACTGTACATTAAACTACTCAATAGTCGGCTTTAACAGATACTAAAGTGTGCATATTATAATATTTGTTACAGACGTGAGCAGTAGAGTTATAGCTTCTATAGTCACGGGTATCCAAAACATGGGTATATATAATATTGCTGTTAACAGGTGAGAAATTATCGCAGTTCCTGACAAGTGTTGATAACTCATAACAAATTGTGAAGTATAATAGGTACTTTATAACCGCTAGAAGGTAAATTGTAACACTTTGTAGACAGTTCAATTTCTTAGATAATGCATAGTCAATTTGTAGGTGATTTTAGGGCAGATGGCATGACAGAGTCAAGCGATGAGACAGTTTTGAACACTCTAGCAAAAGGTTCGGAAATATTGTAAAGCCCTCTTAATCATTATTGTCACTCGCTGTCCGACACTTAAAGTGAAGGGTGATAGCATGAGATAAGAATATGTGAAAGAAAGATAAAGCATATACCTCATACTGAGTAATGATACCATTGGGCTCCACTGGCTCCTCCCACTTTAAAAAGACCATATCATCCAACGGGGTGAAGGTTAGAGACTCTGGAGCGATTCCACCAGGAACTATGGAAGATTAGAGAGAGAGAGAGAGAGAGAGAGAGGTGTCAGGCTCAGTATTTGTAATGCAGTAAACTCCTACACTCTTACAGAGTTCATTTGTCCATCGGGACTGACCGTAACATGGACCTCTTCAATTGACAGACTGCATTCCAGATGTGGACCCAGCAAACTATTTCAAGGACCTTGAAAAAGCACTCAGCAAAGCAAATAATCATTTGAAACTGAAAAAAAAAACACTGGCTGTAATTCAACAACTCTAGTTTTCTAAGCATATACTAGCATGACTTCTGTAGCAAATCCTCTGTTAAGCCAGTTACATAGATTTATGTAAATTATTTAACTGAAAGCAGAGACAATAGCTGCAGGGCCAGAGTCATTAGGTCAGGATGGAGAGTTTTTATACACTTTCATATACTTTGGGTTTTATTTGCTCTCTCTGGTCTGATTAGTAAAGTAATAACATGAACTTAAACAATAAACAATGAGAAAATGCAAAAAAGTTTGCATATATTCATCTTTTGTCACAATGACAACAGGAAGCAACACCATAAAAAACTACTTTAAATTGGACAGGGGTAGCTCAGTGGTTAAGGCATTGGATTATGGTTCGGAAGATCCCAGGTTCAAACCCCACAACCACCAGGTTGCCACTGTTGGGCCCCTAAGCAAGGCCCTTAACCCTCAACTGCTCAGATGTATAATGACATAAAAAAAAAGAAATGTAAGTTGCTCTGGATAAGAGGATCTGCCAAATGTCTAAATGTAAATTGTCTCGTTAAAGCCACAAATATCAACATAAATTATACTTAATCGGAATTATAATAAATATAAATCATAGTTAAACTAAAAAGAAAAAAAAAAATATTGTTTCCATTCTGTCATTTCAGTTGAAATCATCTGCGCTACCAGGTCTCATATATTGGTTGAAAGTTAATTGCCGTGATAGTGTTTTGTCACACAGCCTTAGCAATCAAAGGCTTTCAGCTTCATAAGAAGAGCGAAGGTCAACCAAAGCAGGCAAGCAGAATGTAAATCAATGAAGAGTGTCAGACCTAGAGAGAAAGGACAGCCTTAATTCTGTGTCCTGTAGGTTTTTTTCATAATTACTCTCATATATTACTGCTGACTACCAGACATAATCAGAAAGTAATCATTATCATAGCAATCAGCAAATTAGACCAGATACACAATTTCTATCTGCATAAACGAAATGACCGAGACAATGTGTCTGTAACCTCGGATAAACAAGTGAGACAGGAAAAGCTGAAACTGGGCCCGGCCAGTTTACACTGAATGGAAGCAATTACGCTTCAGAGACATGAGGCGATGTGCCACTTCTGTGTACAGAGCTGCCACAAACGACAACAAAAAGCTAGCAAGTCTGACAGACAATAAACCATTTACAGCTGATAACAAGGCTCTTATTTAGTCTATCAGTATTAGCATGAACTCATTAACAATGAGCAAATTGAATGCACAAGAGACCGCGAGAGAGAGAGAGAGAGAGAGAGAGAGAGAGAGAGAGGGTTGGGGAGAGGAAACTGGGATGGTGAACAAAAGCTGACCCACTAACTCATATGGACTGAATCCATCACTTTTTGATGAGATGTGATATAAAGTAACTGCTGATTAAGGCTGTTTTGCATGTTAATCACCTCTCAAAGCCTTTACCTACTGTACAATACACAGACAATCATAAAAAGATTAATGCAATACAAAATGTTTTTTTTTTCTAATAGGAAAAATGATTGTCTTTGGCCCAGACCCTGAACACTGCTGTGTCTAGTCATAACGTATGGAAAAGGACAAAGTCTCTTCCCTCCACCTCCCCTATGAGCCTCACAACAATAATTAATATTTAGTGTGTTTTATGCTGACTGGTACAGAGAAATCTTTTTTTTTTTTTTTTACTCTGTACACACATGTAGAGATAAATGAGGACAAGTCCGACTGCCAGCTAAAAATTCTTCAGCTAAAAATAAGCTAGCCAAACCTACTGGAAACTTTAATGGAAGTGTGTCCTATGGTCATAGTATGCGTATGTAATTAATAAAATCTTTGGTCAATCAGTTGTTCTACTGATGAAAACAGCATTACTTACTGTCTTCCTCAGTCTGGAACACGACCTCTTTCCCTTCCTTTTTGCCTTCAGTGTTGGCAAGGGCAAGTCGAACGTGAATGATGTGGTAGGGTGGCAGATCTCGGAGGGTGAACCGTGATGTGTTACGCTCCACTGCTAGACATTCTCTGATGGTGGTGTTGTGCCCAGCACCACCGGTGCCCCCTGCGATGGCATAGCGGTAACACAGCGAGACAGAATAGGTGTGGCAGCGTGTGAGGTTAAAGGCCAGAGGTTCCCACTGCAGGGTGATCTGCCGAGCTTGAATCTCTGAAGCCCTCAGGTCACGCAGTGCTCGCATGGGCTCTGAGAAAGAGAAATAACATGGGAAAAAAGGTCAAGACAGAAAAAAAATCCTGTTTGCACAATGTCTTTGAGGTAATACCTCAAATCTATCTCAAATTACAATAAATTTAATCCATGAATATCATCTGGCATTAGGGGGCACCGTACTGTAAATGACCAGAACTGCTCTCCTATTACTTATTGTTATAAGACACTGTGTCTCTTTTGGTCTCTCTCTCTTACACATACACACACACACACACACACATACACAATATTTCCTCTCTCCGTGTCACAGTAAGAATGAAGTGTCCCTGTTTTTTTAACCATGGGCTATGCAGCAGCAAAAAAAAATTGAACCCTCTTCTTATGACGTCCAATTTGGCCAGTTATTGCTACTGCCAGGTCACTCTGACCAGCCACTTATTTTTAGAATGGCAGTTCTTATGCACAGCTTCTGCCAGGTTAATGCTGCCCTCATTTGGCTGCGGTGACAGGAACAGTTACTTTTTTGACTCGCCTTTTAGCCCACACAACAATGTACGGGGAGAGAGAAAGAGAGAGAGAGAAAGAAATTTCCTATAGATCACAACACTGTTCCTGAATAATAATATAAAAAAACAGCCAAAGATACACTGCACACCATAAATGAACACATTTGTCTTACTCCAGTATTACCACAGTCAATACATTCTATCAAACAGTTTCCAAATAATGGATTGCATTGCTTTGTTCTGTTAGTAGAGAATATATATATATATATATATATATATATATATATGTATATATATATATATATTCTTTTCTTTCTTTTTTTTTGTGTATTACAGATCTGAATCATTCTTCCTCCATTAGTTATTGTAGGTCTTTACTGTCCTACCAACATTTTCCCCAGGGGTCTTTTTAAATTGCTTTGTATTGACTTAATTACATTCTCTTTCCTCTTTTGTCAGCCTTAAGGAAATCAGTGCTAAAACAGAAAAATAGAAGCAAATAGTGTTGATAGTTTTAATTAGGATATTACGGTAACTGGTACTTAAAAGCAAACACATCAAGTTCTCCTGGTATTTTACTCTTTTCTTTTTTTGCTTGAAAACACAACGGCATTGTGTATACACGGTCTCAAAGTGCACTATTGTGTCATTGCACTTCCCTTAGCCTACTTTAGAGGCTTTGTCATCCTGCCAGCTTGCGCTGTGGGCACCCACTCCTTGGCATCACTCTCAAATGGGGCAGAACACAGTAGGGGTAGCCAAGGGCCTCGAGCAACATACTGATAGCCCTGTGGCAGCTGGGACTCCAAATGAGTGAGTTACCGCCTTATTACTCTAGGTAATGTTGATACATGGGGAACCTCGGTGAGTTTCTGTTCAGATGCTGCATTGCAGGATGTAACTGACGATCTAGCTATCGCTGTGTGAGATTGCAAGTCATTTCACACTACAAAATTGGAATCACTAAAGGATAAAAGTTAAAAACGAAGGCACGGATAACCACTGGGTTGCTTTCGCGGAAATAATTTGAAGAAGACAGACTGAGAAAGTCCATCGGAAAATGTCCAGTTATTGTCATATATTGTTATCCTGTCAAAATAGCATCTATATGATGAAGGAGCACATTGAGTTTCTTGCATTATTCAATCTAATTCTGAACCATCACTTTTAACATTGTAATGATGTGCTATGGAGCAAAGACGTAGCATTTTCTATTTGATCTGAGGTCTTCAGTGACCCAGCATCCACGACAGGAGGTCCATCTGTGAAGGGAATCTTTCTGTCCTCCCTTCTGTCACTGCTGTGAGCTTCTCACCAGGGAGAGGTAGGAAACCAGCCAGAAACAAGCCACTCATGTCATCACTTCACTTTTTTTTTTCTCCTTGGTTTAGGATGAGGATTCGCTCCAGAGTCTCAGGAGCATCCACAAAGCTGGCAGTTAAAATTGTTAACAAGCCTCTTGGAAAAAGACAGACCATCTTAACTGAACGTTCATATTCCGAGCCACACAATGAAACAAACTAATAGGGTGTCTTTGGGTGCCAGCAGGGAACATTTCACACTATTCCAACGAGATGAATGTCAGCGGAGAGACTGGACACGAGCTAACAATGTCTTTGTGTAGATATGGTACAGGAGCCCATTTTCTGAGCAGACTGAGAGGAAAAGTATTACAATTTTCAATGTGACAAAAGTCAGGGTTCATTTGGTTTATAAATACAGATGAGTCAGAGCCAAAGTATCTCTAGAAGGAGCCTTCTGCAGCACCGAGCACAGGAAGCAAGCGTGAAGCATTGCATTCTGGCTGAAAAAAATAAAATAAATAAATAATACATTTTGATTAAGCACTATGTATTATGCTGCATAGTGTATGTGAGTAGGCTGCTCACTTACAGTATTAGGATTCTGGCTTTAGAGATTTTATTCTGGTAATAGTATAAGTCACTTATAAATACAGTCAATACTATTAACTGAATAGAAATTCATTGCTTCACTAGAAATTGCAATATTTGAGTTAAATTCTATTGGTTTACAAATTAAAGACGAATTACTGCCATTCCTAATGTTTTGTCTGCCTACCCTTCAGCATGCACTATGTTGTGATCAACAACATCTAAACTATTTCTGTTTTGGCTCAAGTCCTCTTAAGCCCACTTTTGGCCATACTGGGCATTGAGGAACGTCATATGATACATTTAAATTTAAGATATTTGGCACATGCATATGATACCCTGCTGAGTGTGTATGTGTGTGTGTGTGTGTGTGTGTGTGTGTGTGTGTGTGTGTGTGTGCATGTGTGCATGCTTGTGTAATTGTACATTCACAGCATGCCAAACAAATCAAAGCCTCATGTGCTCAGTCACTGCAGTGTTCCCAATCACACTCTTCAGTCCTGCAGTCAATTATATCCTCCACTTGCTTTCAGCAGACTGCAGAATAGGAGAGGGCGAGAATGCATAGCGTATGGAAAGCTTAATTTCACTAGCAATGATGTGCCTATATCGAAACAAAATTATGCCTTCAACAGTTGAGCAAATATGACAGCAGCTTTAACAGTGCCAATATTCATGTGCAGCCAGGCACCACTGTGGATGTCACACAGAAATGCTATTTCCCAAAGAGATTCAATTACAGCTCAATGTAAAAGCAAAAACGCTCTTTCACATGCTATTTTTCCCTTCCATGGTTTTGAGACTCTAAGGGCATTTTTACATTTGGACAGAATACCTGAGCATACACAAACTGTTGATTATGGTTGGAGAGTTGTTTATGCCATTTCTGTTGTGTGCGCAATTAGTAGTTTTTTTGTTGTTTTTTTTAATGGAAATTGCATCAGTCCCATTTCCAGTATTCATTATTTGAATATCAGTTATTGTGGCTGTCTGGCACAATTAAAAAAAAAAAAAAAAAAAAAAAAAAAAAAACCTTCAGTCTACCTCCGGTCCTGGGAGGATGAGTGCAGTACAGTTGAGTGATTTCACCGTTCCAACACGCTGACTAACCCTGGTATTTAAAAGGTGACTTCAATTAAAATGAGATGTTTTCTGTATGGAAATCACTAGATTTTCATGGACCTCCAGAAGTGAAAATGGGCACCTCATCTATAAAAGCCTCCATTTTTTCCCTCCCATTTTCACACCTCTCTTCACTACACACTTTTTTTTGTCTCCACTCCTCACTCACTGACAAATGGTATGTCTCTGGGTACTGGAGCAGGTTTGAAGGGAATGCAATACTGTAGCAGATTTGAGAGAATGATGGAATGCTTGGCTGAGGTGGGAAATAATGGAAAGAACAGTGCTATGTTGAGCAGATGGCAAAGGTCATGGACAACATTACAACCTGGCCAGTGACCAACAACATGACAGAGACAGGAAACCAGAACTACGTTTACTGTAAGACTTTTCCACGCACCAAATGATAACAAGCATTTTTAATTATTTTTATATTAATAATTTTCCGACTGCCAGAAAAGATGAGCAAAAGATTTTATACGATTGAAAGACACATTTAAATCCAGATGTTTTGACAATGTTATGTTTTCCCCTAAGCCCTATTTTCAAGCTAAGTGAAAATAAGTGAAATTCTGCAGATACTGACCAGCACATTTAGTTCTGCTGATAAGAGGGGGTCCGGGGGGTCCAGTTCCACCTTCTCCAGGCCGGGTGAGGAGTACACTAATGTGGTACTCAGTGTCTGGATCCAGGTGCCAGAGCTTGTAGGTGAGCATGTTCACTCCATTGATCTCGGACCATGGCGCATGGCTTGCTCGGTACTCGATCTCTCTGCGAATGATGGGCCCGTCACCCAGAATGGAGTTGGTATTGAGTTGGATGATCAAATATGTGGATCCTGCTCTTAGCAGCTGGGGTGGAGCAATGGGAGAGGGGGGCACTGCAAAAAGCAAACATACAAAAAGATGGTTATTGAACTAATTTGTATTTGTATTACAGATGTAGCCATATGATGTATGCATTCAATATTTAGAATAAGCAGAAGATGTGATGAAGATTGAGCTGAATTTTCCTTTAGAAATCTTGCCAGAGAGGTTCACATGAAATTTGCTAGAGACAAAAGGATCAGGAGCCTACAGCAGAAATGTCATATGAGCACACGTAGGCAGTCAGACATGAAGCTCGTAGGCAAAGAAAGACAGCGTTTATTAAGTGGACATGAATGATGCATTTATGTTGCTCATTCATTTGTTTTTAGTAAATAAAAAAACTTTTTCCTGAACTTTATATGTGCTCCATAAGCTTAATATTCTAGTTTTAGGTTTTCTATAAGCCTATTTTTGGGTCATAAAAACAAATCTGCTGCAACAAATTAAATGACACCTAATAAAAATGTTCTCCAACTCTACCAACAGACCAAATCAAAGCAATTTCATAGCAACAAAGAACTTGCTCTTGGGTGGATACACTGGATAAGTATGTCTGTAGTATCTTATATGGAGTTATTTAACCATGACACCAAGAAGAATGATTTTAATGACTTTGGGGTTAAATATTAAAATAGTCAGATACAGTGTTCCATTACTCAGCCGAGCCTCATTTGCCACAGCGTTGTGGCAGTGTTACAGACGCTGAAAAAGCATTGATATTAAGATGTTCATAAAAGACTTTATTGCTTATAATGATGCAAATGCACTGGCTTGTTACTATATAAATTAGACAATAAGGTATTTTCATTAAGTATTATCCCACATTGATCCCTTAATTATTACAATAATCTTATGCGTTTTGCACTGAAGTACTAACTTGCAACTGGTGGTGTCCAGCTTCAACGATCTGATTTAAGCACATGTGGAATGGATTCAAGCTATCACAGATTAAAAAAACCTACAAAGAGGGACTATCTACCTCCCTACCTGATGAGCTGAACACACTCTTTTCTCTGCTTGCGGCAAGCAACATCATTCCTCCAAACTACCGGCAGAATGCAACAGCTGCGCACTAACCATCTCTGAGCCAGATGTGATCTGATCAGATGTGTCAGGACGGTTAATCCACACAAGGCACTACTGTAGGTCCTGATGGCAACCATGGCTGTGTGAAAAGCACCTTTGTGAGAATGCTGTTTATAGCCTGCAGCTTGGCCTTTAACATCGTAACTTCAGCCAAATTTATCATGCAAAAAGATTTTGGAACTTTTAGACATACATTAAATGGGGAAAATCAGTCTCCTCCGCACTGTCTTTAAATGCAGGAACTGCAAATGGATGTATGCTCAGCCCACTCCTTGTTCACTCATGACTGCATCACCAGGCAAAGCTCAAATATCACTTTCAAGTTAGCTGACAATACCAGCATGGTAGTCCACATCACAGAGAGAGATGAAAAAGCCTACAGAGATGTCTTCATCTCATCAAAATTAAGCAGATGATCTTCAGGAGGAGTCTTTATTTATTGGTGGGGATGCTATGGAAAGGGTTAAGAGTGCTGATCTGGTCCCTTCACACTTAGTCAGTTATAAAAATCTGTTGGATGTTTAGAAAATTTGGTTTCTACTCAAAAAAATCCTGACCAACTTCTATAGATGCACCATAGAGAGCAATCTGAGTGGTGCATAACTGTCTGGTTTAGCATCTGTTCCCTGAGTAACTGCAATGCCCTCCAGAGAGTCATGAGAACAGGTGAACTCATTACTAGCAGCAAGCTCCAAGCCTTATAGGACATCATTGATTAAACAGTGTCTGAGGAAGGCTTACAAAGTCACCATGGGCCACAATCACTCGGCACATGGATTCTTTTTTTTTTTTTTTTTTACTAGACTGCCATCAGGCAGATGGTACTGTAACATCCTAGCCAGAAACACCAGGCTGAAATACAGTTTTGTACCTGCAGGCCATTAGGGTTCTGAACCACCTTTAATCTAGTCATTGTCTCGACTCCTTCTTGTGCTATTCTTCTCGTGCTGCCACTACCTTCCTCACACTTACCGCAGGGAATCATGGGTTTTTTGCTTTATGTCACTTTTTGGGGCCATGTTGCATGTTGCAGTACTTCAAAGGGCTTCACAGCTACACTTTACTGCCACTAAGGACTAAGTTCTGTCCCTGTGCAATATATTGGAAGTCATACTTATTTTACACAGAAAGCAGCACATTATATAAGCAACCACAAAAAAAGTAAGCTGCTGGATTTTGCATGCAAAAAGAAGTAGGTGCAACAGTCAAAGTCCTCAGAAGAACTGTGGGTGGTTCTGCAGGATGCTCAGTAAAACTTAGTAGTTAATTTCCTTATAAAACCTCACGAATTGTGTCTGAGACTAAAGGGTCTATAAAGTATTGTCACAACGAATACTGACTTTGTATAATTAATTCATGTTAACTATGCTTTATAGTCCACTATCCATGTTTTTTAAGACACCCTTGCTCTTCAGCATTTATCTGCACAACACTTTAGACTGTACTATATTACATATGATTATGTAAATAATATATTTCCCCCTCCTTCCTCTATCCTTTCTCTTTGTATTGCACAGTTCTAGAGCACCTGAGCCTCACAGCAAGCATTTTTATTTTACGTACATGTATCTCATGTACAGCTGTCACTGACATTTTGGGCACATGACCAATGAACTTGAACTGAATATTGGTGAGAGGATCATGGGACCCAAGGCTCACCCATGCTTGTGGGGACCAAAGGCCAGATAAGATGAAAAGATAATGCAGAACAACAATACTAGATATAATGTTTTGCATTGAAAAGTTATGGCTAACTGGTATATAAGGCTTGGAGCAGATTTGAAAGATAAACAACACAAATCTAATACTTCACAATGAGCATGAGACCCGAGAGTCCTTAAATACTGTCTGTGTAATTGTCTCCCAGTGTATATGTCATCATTAATCAGCTGAGTTTGAGCATGTGTGATGGAGGTTGAAGTCCTCTGTGGCAGTGAATGTAGTCCACACTGCACTTTTCGAACTAATTGTCACTATTTAGGTGACAATTTTGGCATATCCATGAAAACTGGATTAGTTACCTGTCAGGAAATACTACTAACCAAAAAAAAAAATATATATATATATATGCTTTTATTATTACAAACATTCTGATTGGTCTGCAGACCATACTACTAAGTAACAGAAAGCCTCTGAGCCCACGGGTTCAAAAACCAAATTAACTCCGCATTAAAAGCTAAAAGTAAAACAAGACACGCATACTGTACCATGCAAAGAGAGTTGCATATATCAGCTTTCCCGAGGAACCATGGGGACTGATCCACATCTATCATAGAGAATAAGCTTTCACGTTTTTTTAAATGTAAGAGAGTCCGGGTCTTCATTCATATTTAAAGGCTGCCATCTGACTAGGCCATTGCAGCGATTTAAGCTGCTGAACTATTAATGAGACAAGCAGGCATTAAGGTCGAAAGAAGTCTCAGATGATTGAGTAGTAGAGAAATTTCGGTGCTGTGGTATTCTGTCATTAATCCCCAGATGCGCTGTGTGTTGACTGTCCCAGAGTAACGGTGTATGGTGGACTCCTCTATCCCAGCTCAATGACCCTTTGCCCCTCATGATACATGTAGAACTCCTCCAGGGAAAAGCAGATAGGTAATAAAGTCAGCTTATAGTCAGTCAGGCTGGTCTGAAAATAAAATAAACTCACTTTTTTTTCATATCACCCTTATATCAAAGGCTGAAATAAAAACCAGCCCAGTATATCCGGTGCTTTTTTAGGCATGGTTTGTGTGTGTGTGTGTGTGTGTGTGTATAAATAAATAAATATATATATATATATATATATATATATATATATATATACACACACACAAAGTGTTATAAATAGGCACACTTTTCCTTAATCTTAGCTGCTATGCATTAGTAGTCCTGGTACATAATCAATATCTTAATTTAGGAACAATGAAATGTAAAATGAGATGATCAAGCTAATTAAAAGGATGATTATCTCCTTGTTTGCACAGACAGTGGGGGTGGGTGAGATTCTGAATGGCAAGTCAAAGCCGCAGTGCACTAGAACCCAAAGGCAAAAATAAAAAAAGCCTTATCACATAAGGTTTAAAATACAGCCAGACTCTCAAACATGCAGTCACAGTTCTTTGAACCTGTCCCACCAGGCCAATCTGTTATGCTTAATTTAGGCGCAGTGATGCATTTTAAATTGGACCTCCTGTCCAAGTCGGCCCCATCAGAGAGCCATCAGCAACCTGCTGCTGAGGGAAAGCAGCCATGTCCTAAACTGTCTTACACAGCACAGATGCAAGCCATGAGTGGAGTTCAAGTTACTTCTTATCATGGCAGTAATTCTATCCTACCCTGAGAAGAATGGTAAATGCTATGTTCTTGCTAGAAATATGTAATAAACATTGGAATTATTTGTATAAAAAGATTTCAAATTATTTCAGATTTAGAGTACTGAGCAATACATGTATTTATCTGGGCTTTACAGAATGTGATTATTATTTATGAAAATGGTACAGACTGTTAAACTGCACAATATTTATTTATTTGTCGGTTTCTAATAAATAACAAGATTTTTCTTGCATCTTTTAGAAAGTTAGTAATATCCTGTGAGATGGCCAATTAGAGCTTTTCCACTCTGGCGTCTCTAGCTGTTACAGTTGGGTTAAGTTTCTACACCAACACCTGCCCCTAATGTTCACTAATTAGACTAAACTAACTAAAAAAACATGTTCAGAATCTAACAAAATATTAGAAAAGCAAAAGAAAATGCCTTAGTCAGATGGTGGGCCATTATGAGGCATCAGAACAGCTTCAGTGCACCTTGGCATAGACTCTCCAAGTCTCCGCTGTCCTGAACTGTACTGGCTGGATGATCAATTCCTTTGCGTGCCTGTATCTGTTGTAATTATGGTGATAGAAAGCACTACATGACATGAAGCGTACTATAAAACAATGAAGCGCCTTGTTATGCTATGAGCATTGAGCACTATCATGCACACAAGAGGCAACTCCCATCATTTACAGTTTCCCCATAAAAAACTTGAACTGATTTAAATACACCCTGTTCTCTAAAGCAGATCTTTTAGAACCTCCTCCATGGAGACATACAGTATGGGCATGTTGACGAGGTTTCTTTTTATCAAAACAAGTTCATTACAAATGTATGATGACGTGAAAGGGGGCTTCTAGGAAGGTCTTGTTCCAGATTTATACATTGATTGTCTCATCTGTTGTTTATCTGGAGAGAATAAAACTGCTCTCATGTTTTGTTCCAGCATGGTGCTACTATGTGGAGCTACTATGTAAAATGTTTAAAGCGTGCCAAACCCCACACATACAATCATTTAAATCTTTATTTTTTTTTAGTATTTTCTATCTCACCCCTCACTCACGACTGCTGGCAATTCCAATTAGCTTTATACTCCCCAGTCCAATTCCATCACACCTTAAATCTCTGCTCAAAGGGGAGAAGTAGACTCAGATCATGCCAGCTAAGTACTTCCCACAGCATAACAGCTGGTAGTTTTACCTTCAAATTTTCATCTTTTCTTTATTAACCAATAACAAGCAGTGGTGTGTATCAAATATTGAGAGTTGTTGCACTTTTTAAAATGCATATCGCACATATGAAAGCACAATAACAAACCACACTGGATTTTCAACATGCACTATTTTCCTTATAGATTGGGAAGTAATCCAGGAAAAGTCTCACCTACAGCTTGACTAAATCATGTGGAATAAAATATTTGGATAGCATCAGGAAGTATACTTAAACCCTTAAAGCTTGGTGTGACAAATAAAGACAGAATTCCCTGTGTAATGATGATTACAACTGTAGGATTTACAATGGCAGTACTATAACAAGGTCTGATCGTGCATTTCAAAACATTTTAAAAAATATTTTTTATATATTACAGCTGTCTTTAATTTTAAAACATTTAATTAGGACATCCAAATACTGTAGAACATCGAAGGGAGTTTTTGCTTTTTTATTACAGTATTTTAAGTTGTTAATTAATGCTTTTTATTCATTGTTTTTCAAACATATTAGCAGTTGCTTCCAAAATACAGTGAAACCTCGGATTGCGGGTAACACAGTTTGCAAGTGTTCCGCAAGACGAGCAAAGATTTGTAAGAAATTTTTTTGTATAAACTTTGTTTACGAGTACCGAGCATCATGTATCACGCATGCGCTTCTTGTTTTGACGTCGAACGTCACGTGATCACAACTGAGCCAACGGTTTTTCTCTTTCTTGCGCTGCGGAATTGTGGGTAATCGACTCCCCTGCTGGGTCTTAGTGCACGTCTCTTACTGGTATAATCAACATCCGTGCACGCGTGTACTGTTCACTATAACACTGTGACCATGTGTGTGTGTAAAATATATTTTATTTTGTGTCTGAATTTTTAGTGCTTCCGTTGTGTTCGCATGTGTGTGAAAAGAGTGGAGGAAGGGTAACTGTGTAAGAAGAGAAGGAGCAGAGGGAAGGGGCTCCTTACTTTAGCTTCACACACACACATACACAGTGCCTGTGCACACAAACAGAAACACATCTGTCGGGATTTATTTTTACTTTTTTATTAAAGTGCATGGTAACTTGTTTTATTTTTACTTTTATTTTGTGTTAATTATTGTTGTATATTTATTTTGTGATGGCTGTGGAATGAATAATTTGTGTTTCCATTATTTCCTATGGGAAAATTAAATTTGATTTAAGAGTGTTTTGAAATACAAGCCAGATTCTGGAACGAATTATGCTCGTAATCCAGGGTTCCACTGTAAATATGTTGGTCTAATTAATTTGTTAATGTAGATATAAGCATGTTTATTATAATAAGACAATCAGCATTAAAAAAATTACATTAAAAAAATCCTTAAATGGTTGCACACACACACTACCCACTCTTCTTTTGTTTCAGCACATACCTAGCTTATATTCTCTTCCTTTTTGAAAGGTTTAATGTTGCATTAATAACAATAGCCAGAAGATTTAATATCCCATTGTTTTCAGGCAACTTTGTCTTGCACCAAACAGCCTTTTCTCTAACCTCTGCTTAATCCTCACTGGTACATCTATCGACGGGATTAGACTGGCAGCGCCTCACAGACTCTATCACAGTGTTCAGAGACATGAGTAGGCATGGTACATTCGGTACAGAGAAGCATGGTAAGCTCTAGCCATCCTTTTCCTCATTTCTCTCTTACCTTAACCCCATTTAGGAATCAGTGAGGAGCTTGGGATCAGAAACTACTGCTCTGTGAGTCCTGACCTGACAGCCATTTGTCATTGGTTAGCATTATGAGTGGTTTCATCTTCTGTAGTGCACAAGAAGTGATGTGGGCAGACTGAATTTTCATGATCATGCAGCCTAGCAACACTGGACTTAAAAAAATCTTAAATAAACTGAGCCTTTGATATAAGGTTCCAAATACCATCGTACTTAACATAGAGCTGGATATTATTAAAAGCACAATTGGAAATTCTAGCTTGAACCTGGCATACTCTAAAATACTGTACACATTAAAGTAGTAAGTCAGTAAGTCATAAAGTCTGGCAGAGTTTGAGCTTGTAAATACAACAGAGATACAATAGTAAAATAAAATCGGTTACACTGCTGGTACTTGACCTTGCACTTGATGGGTTACTTGAAACCACTGAACTGTTACTGTACCAGCCTTACATTATCCTTGTATACAGTGGCATATTTACATGTCTTTCTTCAGTAGCTTGTACCTACATAATATAAAGTTTACAGTATGTGCTTTTAATAAAGGTTTAAAGTGACAATACACCAGGCTGTGGGAAGTGAAATATAATAATAGGATCATGATCGCACCAAGGGACTTTTTCTAATAATTAATTAAGATTGCAAACCTTTGATTGAATTAATTGATTTTAAAAGCTATAAAGTACTATTTTAATTAGTTAGCATAATCTCTTAATCAGCTGTGATTATTTCATTTTTCTTTTTGTAGGATGATTATTTTGTTCTCTTCATGTTTGGCTTTTTCTTCCAAAACTACAAGTTTATTAGGCACTTAACCTACTTATCATCTGAACCCATGCTGCACCCAGGCTATTTCAGAGATTCCTAAATAGCTTACTTTAAACATACTTATTAAGGCAATATAACAGTTTAAGTCAGGTTGTAAGAAACATGTTCACTGCAAAGACAGTGCATTTCATATAGACTAAATTACAACACCATTGCTACTGTATATTTAAATTCAACTGCTATTACTGAGCATCACAGCCCCGAATGTGGCTTGAACTTTCTTGTTTACAGCAACGGATAATTACATATTTCCCCTTGAGTTATAAGATGCTATTTGGGGGTTATAAGTGTATTATTTTCTTGCTAGATTTAATGTACACTGACATCGTTGAAAAAAAGATGTACTGCCAGACTGGGGGCAAGTTTGTGCAAGGTGCGAGATTTATAAACTTGATTTTATGTTCTATAAAATCTTTGTTTTAAACAGTAGGTAAATACTGTCCGTATTATGCATATTGTGTAAGAACTGAAATGTATAGATGTGAACCTGTCCATCATTGTGGTATTAACAAATATGAGTAAGTGCACATAATGGCCACAAGAAATTATTGGTGACTAAAGTATTTTACTGTAGAATTGAAAGAAAGAAAGAAAGAAAGAAAGAAAGACTGACTCCTACCTTTGACAATAAGTTCAGCAAAGTTAGAAACACCAGAGCCTCTGGACGACTGAGTGACACAGCGGTAGAGGTCCTGCTCAGGCCTCTGGACGTCCTCCAGCTGGAAGGACACCGAGAAACGATTGCGGCCCAGGTGCTTAACCGAGCCACCTAAGGACACCTCACCATTGTGTCGCTAGAGTGGGTAAAAAGGAGAAGTAAACATGATATTATCCAGCCACAACAAACGCAAACATGCATTACTGTATAAACATGGACTGCAGAAAATCTCTTTTAATAGAAGCTCACAGGCACCAAAAAGAGGCCTAAGATGTCTATATTCCTGGGAACATCAGGACACTGCTGACCAGGGGGGAAAAGTGCAATGAATTGTCATGCACATTGCTTTAGAGGAAAAAGCTGATGCATGGAATTATAAGCAAATAATATGATTATGGCCAGGCTTGACATGAGCGACTATTTTAAAAAAATATCAGGTAACAGCATTTGATTTGGTCAAAACTAACCCAACTCAATACCTGGAAAAATTACACCACATTTCATGCAAGTATCACTTTTATTTGATTAGGTCTGTTCTTGGGAAAGAGACATAAAAGTGCTAGACTCTTTTTGAGCTGTAGATTTGAGTAAGGCATCGCAGAGGATATCTATTTGTATCTGTAAGACTTAATCTGATCTAAGAAATGAAGCTACGAATAAATGACAGTCATATGGGTGGATTGGATATGTGTCTCAGTGAAAGCATGCCTTATCCTTGTGGTTCACATAATAAAACTGTGTTCCCGTGTGTGAATAAAAGCCTACTGTATAGTCAACTATTTCCACTTTTTCATTCCTAGTATCACTTGTAGTCCGTGGATCATTCTGTCCTATTGAACATATCACTGTGTTGGTTTATTGAAGGGTTGGAGTATTTAGGCTTTCACTATATGTGCAGAACACCACACAATACGGGCCTTAAACCTTCGCAAACAAAACGGATATTATTATACTGGTTATAGTCATGGTAACTGCAAGGCTCACATCAAGTATCAGGCTTTCAGGGATCACTATTTTCTTACTTTGCTTACCCTGCAATCACATCACTCATTGAATTAGCAGCTATGAGGAAGGATAAACAGTGAGATGAATGGATCTGTTTGAACTAATTGCAGTGCGGACAAAAACCGGTCTGTTTGTTTGACAGAAGTCAGCATGGGTTTAAGATTAAAGCAAAAACACAAACTAGGTTTATAAAAGAAATGCCATGGTAATGGTGAAGGGTAGCCATAAGGCTCAAACGGCACGGGCAGGGCAAACTTCAAAGACGCTGAACGCTTTAATGTGACAAATGTGAGAATGTAACGCCAAACATATTGTCCTTGAAATATAACCATAGATTTGGTTCCATTTTTAACGGGGTCTAGTTTCTTACAGCTCCCAATAAGAGGAGAACCATTTAACATAGGACCCTGATACCCGTGTCATGTGTTTGGTGTCAGAGTACTAATACAAATGAATGTGTATTTAACACTGTTCATTTCTTCATTCATATGAATGAATATTCATATTCGTATTCAAACGTATCGATTTTTACGTGTGCGTCATCTCAAAAGAGAGATGCATCCACATTACAATCAAATAAAGGCTATTTCTAAATGAATCTGAACTGACAAGACATATAAATCTGATCTGACCAAAAAATTCGAATTGAGCAATATGGCTTGTAATGTGAACGTAGCCTAAGTGTCTGATATTAGGCCGTGTTGGGCGTCTGAGCAAGGTCCTTAACCCTCAACTTCTCAGATGTACTGTACAGTTAAACAAAATGTAAGTTGCCATGGATTAGGTCTTCTGTCAAATCCCTGAATGATCTGTGGTTTTTAAAAAGCATCTACACCATGACTTAAAACACAAGCAAATTCAGGGATAGAAAATGCAGACTGAAAGGAACAAGATTGTTTTTTTTTAGCTTGCTGTCAAATATATGATGTAACATAAAAGCAATAGAAGGCTGTAGAATGCTGTAATAGGAAATGGTTCAATAATATATGAACAAGAAATAAACACTAATAAGAGTCTAGTATATTGCAAATCTATCACTGGACAAATATTCCGAGTCATAAATATGACTATCATGAATCAGTGAAGATTGAAATTAATCTAGGTCCTGAAACTTTAATGTGAGTGTGAGAAGCACTAACTCACAAATTTCAGTTGTTAAATAATAATAATAAATAGCAACAAAGTTTGGGGCAATTTAAAGAAGAGAGAGAGAGAGAGAGAGAGAGAGAGAGAGAGAGAGATCTGAAAACTGATGTGCACAATTTCATATTAACTCCTTACTGAACTTTTGAACTCTTCTTCTGGTTCAGCAACTAAACAGGACTCTATAAACTGCTCTCAGTGCATTAACAGGCTTGACTTAAACAGCACGACTACAAAAATGGGGATTTAAACCAGTTATCTTGGTCCCTGATGTGGAATCCATACTGGGAAATAACACAAGGATCTCTGCTGGCATGATGTATTTCTCACCTCCAGTAAAAACTTCTCTGCCTCCGATGCTCTTCCTGCTGCCACACACTGGAAGGTGGCGTTCTGTCCAGCGTTGACCTCCACATCCCCCAGGCGAGAGAAATGGGGGGCTTTATCTAATGGAAAGCACAGAGAGAGCAGAGATTAGGTGATCCAATTATCCATCTGCCAACTCATCCGCTTGCCCAAGAAAAACAAGACTGTGTGGCACAAATGCTGTTTTACCCAGCGGGCTGGCTTATCCAAATGTATCACATTAAAGTAAGCAATCCAACTTATCTGACTTACTAGTATTTAAATTTTAATCGAAAAATTCTTAGCAAGACATTTGATTTTGCTCCAGTTTGGCTGCCGGAGAGAAAAAGGTGAAAATGTTAAAGTATGAGTTATTATGATTTTCAGATTTTAAAAAAAACATCAATGCAAATACATTACTTTCATTGCTGCAGTACTTCTTTAGCATAAAAAAAATGTAAGTTAAAAAATTCTACATATCCTAAACATAAATCTTAATTTTTTCATTTCATTCACTGTGACTCATTAAGATTACTATGTTTACGTTCCCGTATAAAATGGAATGTTGTTGGTCTATTGGCTGCCCCCGTCGAGGGGTCGCCACAGCGAACCATCTGATCCGCACTATAAATTCTGACCAAAAAAAACATTAAATCAACATTTCACAAATAATGCAATGCATAAAAAAGAATATGGGACATCATCAGCATATATTTTACATATATCCACTCTATTCACACGTACCTAATATGTTTCAGATGTAACCTTTTAATAGATTGACGCACATTGTGATGAAGGTTTTGACATTTTAAAGCCTGAATAGCTGAGTTAATGCATGTGGAATAACCTCCAATGACAATGTTTCTGAGACTTTCTCTTTTCATTGGGAAAGATCCAGCAAGCTGAGGTGATTAACTCTGTGTGGGACTTGTCTTCACACTCTGAACACGGAGATTAACTCTGGCATTAATATGCACACCTACCACCTGATCCAGTGTTAAGGGTTTCTGCAGTCAGCCCTGTGTATGAACAAGGGGTATGCTAAATCAATTATGCACAGCACAGGAGAACTGGCTCGGAAACAAAAACAGACACAAATAAAGAGTTCTTGGTGTATTTATTTGGTTGTTGCTTTCTAACAGTGAATAAAGATAATTTCAGGAATTTGCTTGTACAAACGAGCGGGGGACACGGCTACAGTGTTTGCAACCGGAGGGAGACACAGCGTCTTGTGAAAACATTGGTCTGTTGATTTATATTTCGTGTTTCTTTGTCTGCTATCAATAGGCAAACAAACGGGAAAAAAACAGAATTAAAGGAAATGCTTTTTTATAATTAAAAAAAACATCATTCATATGAGTTACTTAAAATAATTCCCCCGTACAGTGTAGTCAGCTTATTTTAATTTTGTATTTAGGTACTAGTGTAAAAAGAAAAAAGAAAAAAACCCAGAAATGCCATGTCTGTCCATCACTTTGTCTCGAATCGCAAAAGTTGACTGGATGTTTTTTTTCCCTCCCTCTCTCTTTTCCTCTTCTATTCCTTTTAGAGACCTCATGCCAAATTTCCACATCCTGGCCTGATGCCATGCTCAACAATGTGCTGAGGTCCTGATGAGAGTCTTAATTATTTAATGGGCACAGTGGGGTTCAAATGATGCCATCTGCTGCCCGCAGGAAGCAGAGGAGGTGGGGATGTGGGTGGAAGAGCATGAGGTGAAAGGCTCTGCCATGAACGGCTTCCTTGACCACTGCATCTGCTGTTTTTATTGTTCAGAGTTCAACTTTATCACTGCCTAAGAGCAGTTTGTCAGCACTCTTTAAAAATGAATAACTATTAGTGCCTTTTAATGAAGCTGCAGGCTCTTAGCTGTCCCTTTGAGCACATCAGCTGGTTAACAAGCCAGCATCTCACCCCCTGACAGACCACATATTCAGCGCTGAGCAGCAAACACAGATACACTGGGGAGAAATAAACGGTATAGTCTACCAGTAATAGTACAGTGATGTAGTGTCAGTGGTTTCGATGTTATCATTTGAAAATTGTAGAATTTTGGGGCATTTGCACACATAATCAATGTGTTGAATATTTACTGTAAATAAAATGAAAAATGTCCATATAATAAATAGTGTTTTATAATAATAATAATAATAATAATAATAACAAAGAATGTAACATATGCTACATCATATAATTAATTAACACATTTCTTTTATAACTTAGCATTTGAGTAACCTAGCAGTTCGTTAAATTAAAATATTTAATACTGTATAATTAAACTATTTGAACTGCACCTCTTCCAAAACTGTTATCCTACCAATCCTCAAAATACTACTACAATGTGTTAACTGTAGAGCAAACTGTGCTAATTGCATTGCTCCTCTATGATATTTCAATTACTATTTTGAAGTAAATTACTTTTTTTTTAATTATTATTATTTAATTATTTATTTATTTATTTATTTGTTACCTATTTTTTTTTCCATTTAGTAGTTGATTTCCTATTTTTGTATATTATAATATTATAACTATGGTTTCGTGCAGGTCCATAAAACACGCATATCCACCATCTTTCTTGACATAGTTTGCAACTATGGGATGCTTTAGTGGATTAGAAAGCAATGGCCTATGGTCGTACTGCACTTCTACGCTCTGTATTTAAGACCTTCGTGGTTCTAGTGAAGAGAAGACATCACACACTCCCTCACAGCTAGAGCTCACTGCTCTGATCTTGCCCTGTATGATCTCCAAAGTCCACATGCTATCTGAGACCCTTTCCCACTGAGGAACAGCGGGCTTCTTCTAACAAGAAAGCAAGCAGAATACAGATTTACACAGACAAACAAGAAGTAAATAGACAGCCATAGTTTTATGATGAAAATGTATGTACCAAAATGTGGTAAATTATTAACAAAGTAAAGTTGATCTATTAATACATTATTAATACTTTTTTGACTTTTCTTTAGAGGCTCTAAGTGCCGGCTTTAAAGCTGTCTTTCAGAAGCATCAGGTTGCCCAGGGCATGACTCGTTGATGTTTTACTCTTTTTCTTTAAACTGAACTACTGTATAACTCTGTTAAAGGTAGAAGAAGAAAAAAACAAGAAACAAAGTGCAGCCATAATAATGATGCATATAGTTTATCAGAAAAGTATGGGTGTCTGTTTACTTCTTGCATGTCTGTGCATACAGTGGTTTGCATGACATAAAGCACACAGTACATGATGCTATACAGTAAATTCAAGATAAACAGATCAATTACAATAATAAAACATTTCAAAAATTAAAACCTAAAAGTAGCAAATACTGCTCTTTTTTTGTCTTTTGAAAAAGCACAATATAGACTCTATTACTTTATTCCTCACATGCCCTTTATTGGGTGGAGCTGAGGACCAAGAGCATTGTACATTAAATGGTTTGTGGCAAATGATTTTTGAAAATGGGGCAGAAGACAGCTGCAAGACTACAACGGTAAATGAAATGCTCAATGTGAAAATCGCCTCATGGCATAGAACTCGTCCTCTTTCTCATTCACACTCACAAACTCCGACCGTGGCTGTGCTACTTACAGCAGGGATAGTTCAGCAGCAAGATATTGTCCACAGCAATATAGCCCCAACGGTCCACGGTGGCCTCCAGCAATACCTAAAAAGAAGAAAAAAGCTGTAAACATCTTTTCTCTCTCTTAAAAAAAAACATTCACATGAGTGCTATATACACAAGAATTGCAAAGAGACTCTATTATTCACATAGCTTTATTGCTCAAAAAAACTGCCATTTCATTAAATGCACCTAACTGTAGTGTTTACGTGATCCACTGCAATAAATATGAACACAAAAAGCATACAAAAGGCTCATAGTTGGTGAAAAGTCTAAGCAGCAAAACAAAACAAAAAAAAACAGCTCTCGCTGTGTCTACTGCACACGAGCAAACTACACCCTGATCGTCACATACTGAGGACTAGAGAGAAAGGACGAATAGACACTGACTCTTTTAAGGGTCCCTGAGGCCTGAAAGAAATAAAGAAATAATGGTCTCATCAGGAGCGCTCTATGTGCAGTATGACGCATGGTTCTCATTCAGCTCGTGCCACATACACAAACAAACACTCACTCATAATGCAAGTGGAAGAGACACAGGTCTCCAGGGACGAAAGAAAGGCTCCACGCTATCCAGACACGAAGGACAGCCAGCGCAGCGCAATGAAATCAAATCGATATGGTGCGTACGACAGCGATGATGAGATGTTATTACAGATGGGCACGGAGGGCATAGGGCTATTGTTTGCTCTCCCTGAGCTAGACATTGTGGCTGTCCACACACGCCATCAAAGTTATTGTTTCTCATAATCCTTGCTATAAAAAAAATATATTTTTTGTGTTGCTGTTTACTGTCTGCCAGTCCGAGCTAAAGCTCTAGGTCATTTTAACATGGTTATTTGAAAACTTTATATTCAGCAGGAATGACCTTTAATGAAGACTGATGGTCGGCAGTAGAGACCCTTAACTCTGCAGCCAAAAACAGCAACTGAACTCGTACTGTATATATATATATTTTTTTTTTGGCAACTACTGTCTATTATAAGCAAAACCACATATACAGTATTCCATATGCTATTATCTTTTGCTTTTGCTAAGACTGCGACTCAATCGTACCTGGATCATATTATACACGGTACTGTGCAAAAGACTTAGGCACCATATTATATTATATATGTTTATATATATGTTTATCATGTCAGCATAATTATGTACAAATCTCATATTCTCCACCAAGCTCATTAAATCTAACAAGTATTTTTCTGTATAGTACTGTGCAAAAGTGTTGGGCACATACAGTACAAAAATATGGCATAAGCAAAAGATGCTTTTGAAAACATTTCTGCATAAAAGACACTTCAATAAAAGAGCAATAAAGAGTAACAAAATAAACTTTATATATATATATATATATATATATATATATAAAGAAAATGATTATTATTATTATTATTATTATTATTATTATTATTAACAGAAATACTGCAAATCCTTTTTTTTTTTGATCAAATGTTTTGAGATACTGGACTTTTTATTTGACAGATGATGTGTATAATATTGAATATCTTGTTACAATGGCACCAGGAAATGGGTAAAGTATATTAGGAAACAAGTGGACATTTTTTCCCTTAAGTTTAAAAGCAGAAAAAATGGACAATAGTAAGGATTTGAGCAGATTTGACATTGGCCAAATTGATGACTGGGTCTGGGTCAGACAAACTCCAAAATAACAGCTCCTGTGACAGGGTCATGGGTGGCCAAGGCTCACTGGTGCGACTGGCCCATGTAGTCTGATCCAGTAGAAGAACTACTGTAGTGTAAATTGCTGAAAAAGTTATTGCTCGGTCAGATTGAAAAGAACACAGTGCATTGCAGTTTACTACAGTAAGATAAGATAAAATAAGTGTACAGTACATTGTAAGTGTACAAGAGTTTCAGGTGCTAAATGGCCAAATTCTCCAGATCTCAATCTAAAGGATCTGAGGGATTGGGCTAAAAAACATGCCCAATTAAAGGATGGATGGATGGATGGAACCCACAAGCCCTAGGTATTTAATAATCTTATAAAATAATCAATAAATTATGTCTTGTTTTTGTTGTTGTTTTAAAGGCATGCGGTAAAGGTGGTGTAAATTATTATCATGCCTATGTGAAGCTCTTTTTTTTGCAAAAATATTGAATTACTTAAATTGCATTTAAGTGGTTTTATAAAGGACTTTGTAAAAAATACTTTTTTTTTTTTAAATAAAGATTTTTTTTCTTTTCTTCACAGTAGCAATTGGGGTTTATCACAAGCTCAGGTGACAAGAAAATCCCCCAAAACAAATACGCATGCAGAAAGGAATGACAATTAATCCTGCCAGTCTTTCTACAACAGATTATGGTCTGCTCCTGTCCAGACTTCCTTGGCAAGCCTTAGATGCTCATGTGCCTGCAAAGAAGCTCCAGCTTCACTGCGGAGCATAAAACCACAACTCTGACCTTGGCTTTAACCACAGCCATCCCAACATGCAGTCAAATGGACTACATTGTAGAAAATTGCCCAGAGGACTAAGACGCAAGATGGAGAGGTGAATAAAAAGGGAACGCCGGTTCCAGAATGTCGGTGGAAGTGCAGGAGCAAGCTCAGAGAGCCAAGTTTAATCTTTCTGTTCCCACAGTGCACCAAAGCCAAAACTGATGCAAGGTTCGCTTTTGGAAAAGTAATTCATTGTGCCCCTTTATATTTCCTGACATTCAGAACAGAGTTTTAAAAACACATGGTACAAATGTATTCTGACATCACAGGTGTCCATCTCTGTTTAAGCGTGCTTTTATCTCCATATGAGTTTTTATGCATATATGCAGATTATTTTGCATGTGTATTAATTAGTAGGTTGATAAAGCAACTCAGCAGGAAATCAAAGGCAGCAGCTCTTTTACAACAAGCAAGTTTCTTTTTTTATTATTATTAAGCAAATGTGCAAATGTATGCTTTAGTAATTGTAGATTTGTCATGGTAATTAATATATTGAAAAAATACAAGCTGTCAAACTAGCATTTACTGACATATTTCTATATACAGTAGGATTGCATATCCCAGTTACCCTTTTCAAACCTGAACAAAAGTACAGATTAAGCCTCTTGGTTGCCCTAAAGGCAATTAGGATTTAAGCTCCTTGTTTACTGGACCTAGCCAAGATAGACCAGTCTGGAAAAACTTTCTCAGTATCTCAGTTTCAGGCTCAGCCAAGTCCTGAGATTTGAACTCATTCTCTTCTGGTCATGCTTGCATGCCCTTACCCACAAAGCTACCAAAAAAACAATTGGTAATTGTTTACATTTTCTGTGTTTCAGATATACACAGCTTTATTCAACTTCACTGATTTTAAGAATATTTTCTCTTTTCTCTCCTGTGTCTGTTTCTTAGTAACTCTGGCATGCTTGTTAAGCAGATTTAAAGTAAACTAATGGATCCTTAAACAATTCCAGATGCAGGCTGAGAAAGTCTCCATGAGCTTGAAAGACTGTTAAGGAAGGATGAGAGCCTTGGCTAGGCTGGAAAGAAGGATGGGTGGTAGGGAGGATTCAGCACGGATGTAGCTTAGCCAGCTGGCTGGGGTAAAAGTGGTCAGAGCCATGAAGTCGGCTTTAGATTAGCTGGGTAATGAAGTGCTTTAAAGGAGGGTTACATAGCTAAAGATTGGAGCAAGTCCCAATAGAGCTTGTTTAATTGCACTAGTGCGACTCCATCTCTGCCTTTTTCCTCTAGACACCAGGGGTCAGATGCATGCAATGTGTCCAACATTAGTGTCCAACTTCCTGATGATGATCATGTGTAAAAAGTTAGTACACCCTCTTTTAATTCTATGTTTTCTGTGTAAAAACAATCAAAATCATCTGATTGATATTATGCAAATACAACACCAGATAAACAACACCAAATAACGTTTTTTCACCATGCAATTATTTATTTTAAAAAATGAAGTACAAAAGGAAACACACACATGGCCAATACTAAGTACCCCCTTACTGTTTACAAGAGGGATATACATAAGCAATGATCTTAGAAAAACAGTTATTACATTTAGGCATTTGGCAGACACCCTTAGCCAGACTGACTTGCTCGAGGGCCCAATACAGTAGCAGTAACTTCATGGTAATGGAATTTGAACCTGAGACCTTCCAAACAGTAGTCCAATGCCTTAACCATTAAGCTACCTCTGACCCCAAAAATGTGCAATTGTTGATGCACATTAATCTGAAAAGGTTTATAAAACTATTTCCAAACAATTTGCAGTTCAGTGTTCTACAGTGAGAAAGATTATTCACAACAGGAAAGCATTCAAGTCATTTGTCAATCTTCCCAGGAGATCCCATCCCAGCACATTCACCCCAAGGTCAGACCGTGCAATGCTTAGAGAAATACAGAAATTAAGAGCTACATCACAGATCCTACAGGTTTCATTAAGCATGTTAAATGTTGAAGTCCAGAATAGTCTGCTTCTGACTTCTGTCACAGTCTGACACTGAAGGACCACTAAGCTTCGCAAAAACTGCATGTGAACAAACTACAAGACTTCTAGAACATTGCCCTGTAGACAAGTTAGACCAAAGTGGAGTTGTTTGAGCTTGATGCCCTGCGCCATTTTTTTTTTAAGAAAACCAAAATGCAGTTTAACAGAAACACCTCCTACCCACTGTCAAGCATGGAGGTGGAGGGGTGATGATTTGCAGACACAGTACCTGGGCACCTTGCAGTCAATACATTTAACGTAAACTCCTCTATATACCAGAGTATTCTAGAGACACATGTGATGCCATCAGTCCGTCAACTAAAGCTAAGTCGAAACTGGGTCATTCAAGAGAAAAAAAAACATCTGAAGAAGCACAGAAGTAAATCAGAATGAGTAAAAAAAATAAAAGAATTAGGGTTTTGAAATTACCTTTTCAAAGTCTGGGCCTCAACCCAACTGAAATGCTGTAGCACGACCTTAGGAAAGCTGTGCATTAGCAAATGCTTGAAAAACTCAACGAACTTAAGTATTATTGTAAAGAATAATGGACCAAAAATCCTTTAATTAATAACCAAGATCAAAGCAATCATTAACTGCTGTGAACAAATATACATGTATAACATGCTAGGGCCGATTTCTTTTTAGCACAGACTGTAGATTTATACATCTTGTAATTGATAGTGATACCAGGGATTACACTTAGCAAAACACTTCTTGAATTTGTTGTCTCTTGGGGGGAGTTTTTTTAAAGCACACTTCACACACATTCATAAACCACAATACCTGAGACTGAGAAGGTGCATTTAAAATACAATAGTGGATGTATCACAGATTCTGCATACAATATCAAATCAAAGTGTATATTTCATTTTGCAATATAGTACAAGTTTCATTTACACTGAATAACAGCAAGCACAACTTTTTGTCTTTACATTGTATGCTATTCTGGAGAGACATTATTAAAAATTATTTTAGGCATACTTTAATATAAAATATTAAAGGCAACTTCTTTAAATAAAAGTCTGAAGCATGTATGGTCAATAAGTATGTACATATTCTTATGTGTATATGTACAGTAATAGCATTTTAAATGCAATAAGACTTTGGACTGAAGAACTCAACCATAATGGTTTCATAAAAGTGAAAAGAAGTGACTGATAGGTGGGTGATTTTTTTTTAGCCATTCCATTCCGTAACTTGACCGCTGTTGGACTGATGACTGATGTTGGAGGTAATTAATAGGGCTAAAATGCCATTACATCTTTAGCTGGTTTCATATTAACAAAAAGACTGTACAAAATATGGTATTTCATATTAGGTATAATTACACTATTACACGTTTATTATGGCTGACTGTGTCTTCTATTTATAATGATATAGAAAATATATAATGATGAGAAAATTGCCAGTGTCGAAAGAAGAAGTCTTATTTTTTAAATGTTAGTAAAGGTAGGTTTAATTTTAGCCATAGGTCTGTAAGATGAAAAGACAGCAATCAAGTAGATTTTTTTTCTTAATATGTGCTATGTGAGCCATGGCATACTGTATGCTGCAGACATAAGCAATACACATCAACTAATTACAGAGTAGTTTGTGAATCTATTTATGGGTTCAGAATGATTTAGCGTGAAATATAATGTAAAACTACACCACATAAGAATACATATAGAATTTTGTATAAAATTCAGGCATTTAAAGTAACAAACATTTTTTTCCACATTATAACCTGATGCCATTCTTGCTTTTCTTACTGCCAGCAGTTTTTTAAGTTTTACATTTTTCTGCATCTGTAGTAATTGGATAAACACATTAAATATGTCCATGATTACATAAAAAGAAACTGCAATATCGTGCATAAAATTACTATCGCACATGAACACACATTCAATCATAATTATAGGCATATATTTATAATGATTCATTTCTTAATAATTTTACTACAAAGAAAGATCTTTTTGGATTCTAATATACCATCGTGGTTCATTTTAAAACATCTAGCTAGTCAAGACTTTCGTCACTAAGTCGAAATTGAGCTCATGCAGTTACAGAAAAGGAGTTTATTCTTGGGTATGCCTAAGTAATCATGACACAAATCAGTCAAACAATATCAACCTGTATGCACTCTGCCAAGCCTGTCATGATGAAGCTGTGCAGGTCTGTGTAAAGTCAAACACCAAAGTATGAATTTACAGTATGACATATTATCACTGGCCACTTCATTAGGTACACCTGAACAACTGCCCATAAACGCAAATATCTAACCGGCCAATCACAAGGCAACAACTAAATACATTTAGATGTGTAGACATGGTCAAGATGATCTGCTGAAGTTTACACTCAGCATCAAAATAGGCAAGAAATGTAATTTAAAGAAACTTTGAAACTTTGAATGACATGGTTGTTTCTGCCAGATGGGCTGGTCTGAGAGTTTCCGAGACTGCTGATCTACAGGGATTTTCAAGCACAACCATCTCTAGTGTTTACAGAGAACTTTTTAAAAAAGAGAAAGCTGACTGATCTACAGCACCTGTGTGATGCTATCATGTCAATATGGAGCAAAATCTCTCTGATGGGGTTTCCAGCACCTTGTTGAATCTATGCCATGAAGAATAAAGGCAGTTCTAAGGGCAACAGGGGGTCCAACCGAGGGCTGGCAAGGTGTACCTAATAAAGTGGCCAGTGAGTGCATATATTCTGCTTTGAGACAATGACTATTGTTAAAAGCGCTATATAAATAAAAATTGAATAAATTCTGACTAGATGTACATGGTAAATAAGAAGTTGTCCTGAATAGTTCTTAATTATAAAGTTTAATAATGACCTTTATAAATTGATGAATATTAAAAAATGAAAATAATTGAAAATAATTAAACAAATCTGAACAACAAGCATGGCACTAATTTACACCTGTTATAGTTCGGCAGACAACCTGGCTACTGCCACCGGCTCACACTTCAACTAGAACATGTACTCAGCAACACTTGTTATTTTTGCGCTGAGTGTTTACTATTTGCACACAGCACAGTCGGCATGTTGCCACGTGCATGGCACATAAACTGGGCTCAGGGCGGTTTCTTATACGGCATGCAGGATTTTTTTCATGCAGAATGGAAATGTACCTGAAAACAGGTGTCAAATATTTATTGCATCAGGACATTTCTAATGCCTTGAAAAACAGATGAAAATCCTATGACAAAAACAAGTTTGGCAAATTCACTGTAAGTGTATAAGAGAGACTGACACAAAAACAGGCTGTTAAATTGGTAAATTACGGGACGTAGAAGGCAGGAGGAAGTGTTGGGAAAAAGAAAATAAATAAAAAGGAAAAGGTCAGGGATTACAATGTAGCAGAGGAACAGCTACAGAACTATTCTTTTATCTGCACCCTCACTGTCACTCTGTGTATATACACATTACAGCGTATGTGGAGATATACTGAGAGAGTTACTGAGAAGGGGATAAAGGAAGTATTATCAGGAGAAAGTGCATACTGAGCTTGATACGCACTTGAAACGCAGGGGGAAAAAGACGTCTAGAGGCCTGTGCTCTCAGCACGGATTTAGTCACGCTTCTATATCAGTAACATCCTCCAGGATACTAAAGGTAGACAAATGATCCTAGGTCAGGAGTACGCAGAAAAACAGTATTTTGGTGTCAAAGCTCCAGATAAGTAAGAGAAAAAAAAAATTGTACTCTTAAATAAAACTGCAAACAAGTGCACAGTGGTACAGAATGATACATCGCCAGGTTATTTCCATTCAAACTAATTATTATTAGGCATTATTTTAATGCTTAAACAAAGAAAACTGCATCGTCTTCACATTTCCTTTATGTTTTAGATTGCTGTACATTCATTAATACTTTCTTATTGTTTAGTCAGACACACTTACATTGTTTTGACATAACTGAGTTTTTGTCAGCGCTGTTCCATACGAGTCAAACATTTATGAGTCTGAATCACTGTTATTATAAATTTATTTATGGCGGTAAAAAGGACTGATGTTGAGGAAGAGAGAAAGAGAAAGAGAAATGAATAAGAAGAAGAAAAAAAATAAGTAAGGCACTTGAGAATCCAACTCTCTTTAGCAGTCTTGGCAGAACTGATAACATCTTTAATATTTGATAATGCGTTTCTTATTCACCTTCAACAATAATAGCAGAAATACAGAGTTGAGCATAGCAGACATGCAAAAGTTAAAAAATCAGATATTCTAAGTTAAGTCTGATTCTCTCTCTCTCTCTCTCTGGTTTTCTCTCTTGCTCATTACTCTCCATCTCCAGTTTTACACTAGCTGCTTCACTGTTGTTTCATTAAACAGAGATAAAAGCAAATGTGCCATCACACATGGAAGCCTATGTTATAACCCAGGATAGGGAGGTTTCTCACATTCCCATGTTTCTAACACATCTTGCCATCACAAACATGTCAGAGTGGATCAGAAATCATAATCCTGTACATTTGTGTAAAAGGCTGCTAGATTTTCTGTTTCATACAGCTGTATCTCTGTTGAACACACCAATAACAATAACACTAATGTCTTTGCTTTTGCCTTATCATATCCTAGTTTAAATGTATTATTATTATTATTATTATTCATGTATTAATCTATGTATAGTTTAGAAATTGATTGTTTCAGGCCTTTTGTACTGTGTGTGCTTAGGTTTAAAACTGTGTTTTTTGAGGTCTGGAATCCTTCATTAGTTCCTACAGTATGTGTCACCCTGCTTCCAGCTGTTTGCACATGGTTTTAAGTCAGTTCAGTCACTACACGTGAAATTAAGTGGTAATTCTTGGCAAATGTGGATGAGAAAAACCGAATTTCTCAGGAAAACATTACTTACGTTACTGATATATGAGAAATGACAGATTTCAATAAATAAGCAATTAGAAAGCATGTGCAGTGGTGTGGATTTTATTACATGCACACAGCTAGTGTCAGACATGCAGGAACTGGCAGGCGTCTCTGTTTCAGCACAACCTTTCACTGCGAGAGGTGACGATCACCTGCAGGTTTACTGACAGACTCCTGCTGACAGCTTTCTCATTTGCTCCTGACATCGGCGGACCTCTTTATCCTGAACTATCACTTGGGATCCACGTGGGAATAGTCTGGCTGGCAGTGCGGATGCTGAAACCAACACCCGTTAATATTTAAAGTCACATGCTTTAGCACTAACAGCCTCCAGCGAGGGCCGACCACAGTGCTGAGTGGACACCTGTGGAGGCTTGTGATGAAGAACGCTCCTCAACCTCTTTCACCGATGCTTTATTTATCTAAAGATTGAGATTTGGTGATTGATAGCAAATAGCCTTCGGGAAAATTTTGCCTAATTCTTAATTCATTATGCTTTGGTGATGAGTAACCTGTGCCTTTATTTTTCTCATTCTCTTGTTTCATACTGAGAATTAGGATGCAAGGCTGGCTGGGACAATTATTACAGTCTTTCAAATCCTTGGTGTTCTTTCCGTTTTCTTAAACAAGTATACATGGGTTTCATGTATATTCTTAAATGTACAGTATGTCGAAATGTTCTGTTTTGTTGTTTATAATAAACTGTTATGTTATAGAAATTCTGAAATATCAGCTGTGATGCTTTAGAATGTCTTAAAACCCTAACAAACAAATCTACAGACTGGGAGACAGGAGCTGCTACTACACAAATATCAAAAAGTAGTATACTGTATATAGTAGAATGTGGTTGTTCTTTCAGCTATTTCCTTAATGAATTGCATTTTTTTATTTTGGCACAGGTTATATGCCAGATGCCCTTTCTAAGATACAACACTCCTATTTTTACATTATAGGTGCCCTGCAACCCCAGAGGATGGTGGCACAGCATTGGCTGGGATGTAAACTTGACCTTCCAGATGAGAAGCCTACCACTGAGCCACTTCATTTTGGTCAAGGTTCAGATTCATTATAGGAAAAAAAAAAAAACCTGTAAACTTTTAAGGATGCCTTCACTGGTGTGCCAGGAATACCACTAAAGGTGTTATTCACTGAGAGGGTGTTAATAGGAGTTTCTTAATTGGGAAAAAAAAACACACTTTTCTGCATTTAAGCCATCGTAACAGACTAAATCAATCGCCGGTTCTCAACAGAATTATCAATTAGCCCATGTATAATAATGAGACACAGGCAGGGTCAGAGGCAAGGAAAGAAAAGCAAAGAAAAGAAAAGAAAAGAATTTAGGACCCACACACACACAGACTCTCTACTCATATTCGATGAAAGCCAACTGAAAATTCTTTGCCAAATTAGACTTTTGTGCTACTTTTAATCCTACGGCAGAAGGAGATGGATATAGCTTTCCACTGATACATTTCACAGATCTTGGTCTTGGAAGAGGCAGGATGGAATTATCTTTCTTTCTTTATAGAAGTGCTCTCTCAAAATGAAGGCCACCTACACATTCAGCTACCCTTTTCATAAGGCATTACACACAGATACACAGCTTCACAGACCAACTTAATCAAAATCATCTCGACAAGCAATTTTAATAATATTGAAGCATAATAAATGGCCATTGTTAGTTATAATACAGACAGTAGACTAGATAGCAAGGGAGCATTTAGAGGAACAATACCCTGCAATCTGATACGATTTGTTTAGCACCTGTTACAGTGCCTGAAGTGGTGACGGCTCTTCTTGTCTCCTCTTGACTCTTTTGTGTAATTAACAGGAACAATTAATTGATGCAGTGCATTTGCATGCATTTAAAGTTTTTTTTTATTCTACTATACGTTTCACCATTCAGTAAACCATACACAAGCACTCACACACAGTACAGTATACTGTGTACATGCATGTGTATGTATGTCAGAAAGAGAGATGAAGAGAGATTATGCATGCATGTGCACCATCTATACCCTGACCCCTCCTCTGTTCTTGCACAAGTGTATCCTGACACTCTTATCTTTGTTTCATATGTCAATGTGTACAGTATAAACCCTGTAATGTTAACCTTCTTGGCAAAGTTTTCATTTATTATTTGTGATGCTACGTTTCTAGCTGTTTCTAGCTAGTAATACGCTGTGTTTCTAGTGGCCTTGATGTCCTGATCCTGACCTTAGACAGGCAAGTTGAACAGAGGCATATCTAACAAATGTGGACATACTTCTCTTAAGCTTACTGTTGTGTTGTTTGGAATTTTGACCATGATTACCAGAAAATAAAATGAAAAAAAAAAAAAAAAAATCCTATACTGGATCGAGTTCCTGAGTATTGTAGAAAAAAAACTTGACATAGAAAAAGATGGAAAAGAAACTTCACATAACTCACAAATAAAGGGAGCCTATGATTCCCCCAAAGCCAAACAAAGGGTTTTATCAGATGAAACCCAGGATCGATCCTTCACATGGCCTCTCTGAGTGTTACTCAGTCCATGTGTGAGTTAGTGTGACTGGATACATGATCAACTCATCAGGCCACTAGCAAGCATAAGCCATGCAATGGTCACTCTTCATCATGTTACATGCAATAATGTATGAAAAAAAAAGAACTTACTTGGACTTTACCCACAGATTTTACTGGCAGTCTGGCATATCAGTTTGCTAATTCAGAGTTTTAATAAGATCTCAGCATGGAATGGATTTAAAAGTCTTTAACAAATGGATATGTGGCAAAAGCCAAGTATCATGCATATTATACACAGTATGAAAGTCAAATGGAATCTAGGTTTAATTCTAGATTCTAAATTCCAGTCATGAATTTTGCATATTTAGTGTGTTTAAATATGTTTGTTGCTGCCGGGTCCCTGCTGTCAATCAGAGTTTGTTGGATACGTGAGTGTGTGATCTCAATAATTTTGAAACTTGATGCTTCTCGTTGACGTATAAAATGCTTTGGGCATCGCTGTACCTTTCACCACTCACTGTGAGTGGGCTATTATTTACACATGAAGGTCATATCTTTCCCATGCCATGTGGAAGTTAATTAAGTCAGAGGGATTGACAGTTCTTGATAAAAACACACACTATTCAAGGTAATTGCTTTTTGACAGCGGCGCAGAGTTCGCAGAAAGGAGAAATTGAATTTATGGATGAAGCCCAAACTGAACCGGTCATCCACTTACACCCTGAAAAGGCCTGTAGGGTGTTGCCAGAGTGCCAAACACACACACACACACACACACACACACACACACACACACACAAACCAATCAATATCTGTATAGAATATTGGCAAGCCAGAAGCTGTCCAAGTTTAGACATTCTATAAGCAATCTTATGGTAGAGCTATCAATCAATATGGTAGAGCTATAGATGAAAGATCAGGTCCTATGGTCGGTGCAATGGCAGAAGTTAATTATAAAATTTCCCAAATATTATATTAGAAATAAACAGGTTGGGAATGTGTAGTAGTGGCCCAGTGCCATGCGGGAATGACTTTTGTTGAGTAGGCGGCCTCAAACTGGAGAGAGCCTTCTCAGACCCGTCTGGCCACATCGAGGACATCACTCATCCTCACTGCTCTGCCACTCCACTTTCTCGCTCTGCTAAGGACGTCTACCTATCCCTCTGCCCTCATCATAGGCATAAGTCCATGGTCGTATGCTTCAGATTACATAACCCAGCTCCATTTTAGATGCTGCTCTGCTTCATAGTCCACTTTAGGAGGACTGCTCCTCCTCCCCAGTTAGGAATGTAAATTACTCTACCACTTGATATAGTAGAGAGGATGTCATCCCCCAAACATCGTTCCTCCATTTGACCTCATGAATGACTTAGTTTCCCCTTTTTGTTCTGCAGAAAACTTCTCCTCCCGCTTTGGTTGCACCATCGACATTGCTTCTCCCTCTGCACAGTAGCTCAGCTTCCACCTTGGCTCCCATGCCACGCCTTAGCGAAGTAAAAGACATGTCACTGCCTAACCACTTCTTGACTTTCTCCCACTTGACTAAGTCAAAGAGAAGCTACTCAGCATTGCCCATCAGCCCATCATTGATCACTTCAATTTGCATATGTTCCGACTTGTAACACACCTTATCTATGTACTGTTGGCTGTATGCTTCTTTGGCTAGCTTTTCTTGTGTATCAGACACTTTATGGTTTGTGTCTTAGCCCTTGTCTTGAATCCAGGTTTATGTTTATAGTTTTGTTTTTGCCTAAAAAAACACTGACACTAACAAACTGGACTCCGTACAGCTGCCTAACACGCAGTACGTCTGCAAAACAATCCCTGCTCTCCGGTATCACCCACCTGAGGATGGGTTCCCTGTTGAGTCTGATTCCTCTTAAGGTTTCTTCCTATTGCCATCTCCGGGGGGGGCATTGTTGCTCATCAGAGACAATCTGATAATTATGATTTCATACACATTTCCATCATTTTCACTTGATTTTGTAAAGCTGCTTTGAGACAATGACCACTGTTAAAAGTGCTATACAAATGAGACTTGAATTGAAAACTAATTAATATCCCTTTTATAACATACACATTGATATAACCCTATCATCTGCACTACAAACAGAATTGAAAGATTGTACAGAAGATTAATTACCACCTTCTGACCAATCAGATTTAAGGATTCAATAGTGCTGCAATATAATTATGGATTTGGGCTGACTGTGTCTTTTTATGGTGGTTACAAGTATAAGGTAATCATTTAAAATGTAGTAAATAACACCCCAGTCATAGGCCCTTTTTCAAATTTGAACATGTCTATCATAACCTCAGCACTAACTTTATTTCCCAAGCGCACCTCCCAAACCTGTCCAAGGCCAGAAGCATTACACAGACTTACAGACATGCACAGATTGCACACTGAGTCAATACCAATTAAAGTGAGCAAAGGGTGTGATTAACAAGAGTGTCACCCCAACACTGTGGATAGCTTAAATTGAGATTGAGGGCAAAGCTGATGGCTTTCAGTAATTAGCGGTGTGCTATTTTAACTTCGTTGTGGAATATATAGATACTAAAAACTAGTTCAATGGGGTTTACATTCTTACTGTCAATGAAATGACCCGTTAACGCAACACTGAAAGCACAATGGCAATATGAAAGAACGTTTTGTCACATTTTAAGAGACTAATACTTATATGAATCATACTTATAATTATGCTATAGTAATTACTTTTAATACAGTGCTTATTATGTCATGTTATCAGGTATCATAATGCATTGTCATGCACAATATTATCACATATTATGATATTGTGTAGCAAAGTACAATGACTTAGCGTTGCGACAAAATGGCGTCCATCCAAGCAGTTAACATCATGTAGCATTGGACTCATCCCCCCGCCCCCCAGGTGTCTTCCCAGTCTTCCTTTTAAAAAAGGTCAGCTGACCCGCTGCATCACCGGGATTCCCCACGGGATTTAAAATCTTAGTCTTGCTAGAGGATAATGTGAAACCAAAACACCAATCCTGGTGGTTTTTTTTTTTTTAAGCTTAACATTGTATATTTATGTCAAATGTGTATAAGTCTTTGTTGGACTTATGAACAAATCAGACTTACGAACGTGTTCCCAGGACAGAACTCGTTTGTAAGTCAGGGACTCATTGTATTACATATTTAAGACAGTGTTATGGTAGAAATCCTACCAGTAGCAATGATAAAAAGTGACTAGCAGTAAATACGCTAGTCATAAATAGTTAATGCCATTTGTTGTCGTATAGATACTAAAACAAATATCTGATCAAAAAATGGTTGCAAATCCATTCTGGAAAAATCTCTCCCTAACACATGGCATCATAACTATTCAAATTTCTTTAAATATTTTGCAATATTATGGAAATGAAGTATGACAGCACTAGTTGTTTGTTTCTAGTTCATTGTAGCTCCCAATATAATAAGGCAATCAAACAAAGGAAATAAAAATTTTAAAGTATGAAATAAAAGTCTAAAAATATAATTTGCTGACATAAAATATAATGGTTTATATAAAAAAAGTAAGCTTAAAAAGAAAAAGTTCTTCTCGAACGACACAGTCACCTCAACCATGTGCCCCTCCATAGCCAGAGACGATTCTTACCTGATACTCATTGGGCCAAAATGTGCTGACTGCCAGCTCCACCTGAAACCACTGGCGCCCCTGAGAGCCTGAAACGTTCCACACAGCCATGCCCAGTGGCCCGCCGTTCACCCGCACGTATGCACGCAGAGCCCCAGGGCTGTGTCCATCCCGGCTATACAGGAAGTAGCTGAACTGGACGCAGTGCGTGTCATTCTCGCTGAGCGTCTGAAGCAGTAGCTGAGCTCTCTGGCCCGCGGCATGCTGGGATGAGTTTACTATCATGTAGGAGCCTGGAGGAAGAAGAACATGACATGGTGAGAGTCAATTACAGAAAACTGCTATTAGTGTCAACGCACACTGTGAAAAAGGCAAATGTGCGTTCTAATTTAGAAGCTTATAACGAATTTAGATCATTTAAGGACAGGCAGAATTATGACTCAAGGTGAACACAGTGAGCTTTTCCCTCCTCAATAAATCAAAAGCTAGAAGCCTTGCAAGTCAAGTGCACTGAATATGCATATCTTATGAAAAAATCTGTTTGTATATTTCAAATAAAGTGCACTTCAAAAAAATAATAATTAAAGCGTGTGCAGGAAAGAGAAGCACAAAGACAGGAACATGTTTGTATTTTTGTTTATTTCCCAGGGAACAAAGGGACAAGGAAAAGAAAGAATGATTTCACATTTACTGTGATGCACGCTTGTGTAGTTTGCACTGATACAACCAACTGTCATTTTTCCCAATCACACATCTCAAAGCACATGTTTATCTATTTGTACATCTGTTTTATTTTTACGTAGACAAGGGATTTGGGGTTATCTTTCATACTTCTCAAAAAACAAAAAACAGATATTCCCCTAATAATCAAAACAGGGGTCCGACTGGAATAAAAATGCATGCATGTAAACACGTCAATCGGAAAACAGACTGAATCCGCCCTGATCAGAATGAATTTTTCACTGGAATGAGAGGGGTGGTCTAAACCTTTGAAGTAAACATTTGATATGAAAATACTTGATTAGAGTGTTTTTCACTCTTAAAGAATAAATACATTCTTGCTGCATGTTTGCTCCGCATGGGGGTAACAGATCTGGGGAAGGAACAGATCTTTCTTCTCAATGAGAACAATCCACTCCCACAAGTCTTTACACTACTCTGGACTTTCATCCAGTGTCTTTCTGGCTGGGGGAGGGGCACTGACCGGCTCGCCGTTACACATGTAGTAAAGTATCTAACCAATCATACATGAGAATGAATTTTTCTAAACAATTATAACGCACAAGGCAGGATTTGATTGAAATCTAATCTCAACACTCGAAAAAAATACCTCTACCACTACAGCTACAGCTGCTGCTGCTGATGATGATAATGATCATGTTACAGTACTGTGCAAGTCCCAGTTCTATATATTTTGCTTCCAAGAGACACTTTCTTGCATTGCATAATGTAGTCTTGAGGAATAGTTCTCCAGGCTTCCTCAAGGACTTTTAGGCTCTTATTTTTGATGCGTTTTTAAATCTCATTTTCACTCCAGTCGCTGCACCTGATCAGTTTCACATGAATATATTTTGTTTGTTTAAGCCATACAGTGAGCAATTTAATTTAGGAAAAAATCATAAAAATTAATGCATAAACCAATGTGGAACAGGTACAGATGATGACACATAATCAGGCCAGTGATTAGTATACTGGTGATGCTGAATGCTGAGTGGTTGGAACAGATGAAAGGGGAAATGAGGTTGCTGCTGAGGTCGTTACATAAACAAGCTCTTTTTAATTGTATCTTCAGGCTCTTTGCAGACTGTCGCAGTAAAAAAAAAATTCTCCATTTATTTATTTTAGTCTAAATCGTTTCATTTTATTTACTGGGCTGGCTCAAGACTATTTTGTTGCTGTTTTATGTCATATTGCGGACCAACAAGTTCCATTTTGATTAAACGTTTTGAGTGTGTAAACACACATCTTATCTTATTGTCACTATGAAACAGTCAAGTTGGAATCTTTGACCTCACTTATTTCTGAAGAAGTATTGTCTATGAAAACAAAGACACTGTCATACAAACAGAGAAATGACATTAAATAAAATGCTACAGGACACACACACACACACACACACACACACACACATGCTCCAGTACTTTCCTCACTGTTAATTAGAGTGACATGCTGATTACACACAGGGGACAGTGGGGCATTGAGGATAGCAGTCCATCTGCAGGAAGTGATGTGTGAGTAATTACCAGTGAACCACAGACACACACACACACACACACACACACACACACACACACACACACACATATACAAACAAAACCAGTAAAGACTGGCATTACTGCCTTTCTACAAAGCACTTTAAGATCTATTTAGAAATAAAATTTCCCTAAATTATTATTATTATTATTATTATTATTATTATTATTATTATTACTATCGGTGTTGTTGGTGTTGTTGTTGTTGTTATTATTATTATGCTGGATTATATAACTGAGGGAACGGTCTTTCTCACTCTCTCTTACACACACACAGTGTGTGTGACACACAAGGCAGAGCACTGCAGTTCTCCATTCTCTAATCAGGACACACTGACCCAAACACCCTTCAAATGCACACAGACTAACAAGATTAACTGAAGCTTGCTAGGAAACTGCTTGTGTGGAGGAGTGCAGTGCTGAAGACTGTTATCCCTTCACTCCAAGGACTTCAGGGTGATTTATGAAAGAATTATCATAAAAAAAACACAGCTAAACCTTATTATAAGGCAAAAGCCAAAGTTTGTCAAATGTAATATTACAGCATTCTACAGATGCTCCGTTTGTTTCATAAATAGCGTGTAGCTGAGTCACAGCCAATTTTTAAGCAATGACTAAAGACCTTTCTGTTTCTTAGGTATTTGAGTTAACTTACCACCTTCCAATATAAGCCTATAAGCTTCTATATAAGCACATGGAGTTTAGGGTCTTAAAGGAGTTCCTGGGAGGCCAGCATTTTAGACTTGGAGCAGGGAGTCCAATCATGGCTCTGGTGTACTGAGAAAAATGTTCTACCCTTAATGGTATTAAAGTGAAACGCTGGGATAAGTGCATTAGTGTAGCAGGGAATTATATAGAGAAATATAAGCAGTTTTACTCTCAAAAAAACTAATGTTATAGTAATAGGAAATTTAAGATTATGTTACAAAATGTAAATGGGATCACTGGAAAATGTGAATTGGGCTTTAAAAATGAAGCATGTTTGTAATTAAACACTATTGATATCCTCCCAAGGCTGTGGACAATTGGTTCCATTAAAATATAGATTTATCTTCAATTGTTTGTTACATACTATGGCAAAACAACTTCAACAAAACTATAAGACAAATGACATTTGTATGTTCAGTATAATATATTTATTTGCTGTTTATTTTCCTGTAAAGATTTAGTTAGGTAAAGCCTGCTCAATTTTAGTCCTGACATCCCAGTCACCAAGTTATTCTGGTCCTCAGTGACTGCTCGCTGTGTGTTTCCGTGGTGACGGCTTTTGTGGCGTCTTGAAACAATGGAGTTCGAACAGAATCGAGACTCGACAATGAGTCGTGTAGTCGTGTGAATCCCTTTACGATTAGTTGCAAGTGCAGCGATGAGAAAACAGCCAACAAAAGCCCTAAAGGAAATCTGATTCCTCTGCTGTCATGCACAGCTGATCCATGTATCCAGTTTAATAACAGCTGAATCCATCATTTGTGCAGGACAGTAAGGGCAAAATGTAGGCACAGTGAATTTGCTGCCCAAAGGGTTTAAGTGAAAAGCAAAAATTTTAAACAAACATGACATGATTCCTGCACAATTGCAGTGGTACCTTGACATAAGAATTTAATCTGTTACACAGGCAAAATTTCATATTGTAAAACCCATTTTCCATAGGAAATAAGGTAAATGGCAAAGAATCCGTTCCAGCCACCTAAAAAATATTATCAATATCAACAAACCTATAATTATATTTTTGCATATAACAATTATGAAAACATTTCGAAAAGAGATGTAAATTAAGTTGAATATGAGATAGACATTAAACCTCACTTAATCTTAATTTAGGTTTTCTCTTGGCCCTGGCTGCTGTAAAAACATGATGTGCGAATAAACGAGCAACATAGAAGCAAGCCGGCATTCAGTTCGGCTTGCTTCATTCACTCGTATGCAAAAATGCTTTGCATGCCAAAACAAATTGCTTGCAAAATTTCTTAAGACGGGGCGTTCGTATAAAAATACTGAGGTGCTGAGGTAGCACTGTATTTTTAAAAAAGGATCCTTTCACAATACACTACTCGGGTCTCCTTAAGCAATATTTCTTTCACATTTTGCTTCAAAGTCACAAGATAGAGAGCTGTCACATGTTTTTTGTGAAATTACAGTATTGGAGGATAACATGCAAACTGGCAAGAAACTGTCTCAGTCAAAGATCTTGAAGTGTGTACATCTCATCTGAGAATGTGTACTGTGCACATCACTATGCTATAAATCAATTGATCACAACAATTCAATTCAAGTAGTACGGTGCAGAAATGTCAGCGTATCTTATATTTTTAATATCTTGAAGTGTGTACTGTACATGGCCTAAGAAGCCAGTTTAACAACCCCTGTAATAAAAACCGCCTGTCAGTTTAAAGCTGTCTAACTTTCCTAGCTAAGGGTGTTTTCTCACACTGCGATTTCCCTGCTTTGATCAAGCAGACAATCAAGTTGGTACAGTATGTCATCAGATACCAACTGTTAAAAACGTCTGTGATGCTCCTTCACCGTAAATGTTTTCTCTTTTTATTTTGGCCGAGGACAAACAGTGCAGTATTTCAGTTTAGGAAAGCATGAAGCATGCAATTATGAAGTACATTTTGTAGCACGAGTTAATTACTTGATGCTTTTACATACAGTAGATACTGCACACTCAAGATATATTGAACAGAAAAAAACATCATATGACCCGTATAAGAGAGAGAGAGAAAGAGAGAGAAAGAGAGAGAGAAAGGTGTTTGTCTAGTCTTGTTCTGTGCACCTCTTTTACATTCACAGCTTCCTCAGCATTTATTTTCAATAACACTTTGCTGAGTGCTTATTAGCCACATCCTTCGCATACGCTTAGAAAGAAAGTAAGTTCAATAGTGCAGAGTAAACGAATGAAATTGTTCATTCTCCTTCATTAAGGAGCTGTTTAGTTGTCAGTGTTGATATAAAGAAAAAGAAAAAGCATAAAAAAAGTTTCTTAAAAACAAATCTAGTCATACTGTAGTTCAGGCTTTTCAGTAATCAGTGTGTCTTAGGCTGAAAGGAGAAAATGAGTTTTAATCAATACCAAGATGTTTGTTTCACTACTGCAAAGAGTAGCGAGTTTCTTCTTAGAGAAGAAACAGATAGGAGGAATAAAAAACATCTCTGAATTAAGGACAGTGAAGTGTGTGCACATGAATCAACTGAATGTGATGCAGTAATATGGTTTGAGGTAGGTTGGTGAAGCAGCAGGGCAAATCTTACTCTTGGCACCGTGCCTATGTCCACCCACTTCAGCTGTATGCATTAGATAAGAGAACTAAAAAGGAAACTCAAACATTCCAACCCTATGGGTTGCTCTAAAAATGCAGGAAATCTGCCTTTCTGAACAAACAGAGAGGCACACCTTCGGAGGAAGAGTGGTTCCAGGAAGTGAAAGTCATGTTCTTCAAAAGCAGGTTTTAGCCTGTAATAAGACTACTTGTCACACCGGATAATCATAATCAATGAAATACTCCCTGAATTTTTCCAACAGATAGAGATGATGTGCTCTCCATGGCAGATTCAAGCAAAGCTACATTATTCTTACATGCTGCACAAGGTGGCTGTGTGGTAGGCTTCATGCCTGAAATGGAGAAGACCCAGGTTTGCCTTCCAGTGAATGCCCCAAACACCCAGTTACTGAGCTTGGAGGCTCCCCCAAGTGCTGGTTCCAAGCCCAGATAAAAATGGGAGGCTTGAATCAGGATGAGCATCTGGCATAAAACCTGTGCCAAAATCAAAATGTGCCGTTCAGATGATCCGCTGCAGCAGTTTCTGATGGGACAGGCAAAAGACCAGCAACAGCAACAATCACATCATCAAATACATCATCAATCAGTGGGATTTCTTCTTGTGTAAAATGAATGTCACAAAATATGTTCATAAATATACAGTATATATAAAAAGAAACGTCCTCTGACTTTCAACTGTTTTTACTTTCAGTAAACTTAATGTGTAAATATTTGTATGAACACTAAAAGAGTCAACACCATAAGACATAAACTAAAAATGTTTCACAATGTGTCCCTGAATGAAGGGAGGCTCAAAATCAAAAGTACCAGTCAGTATCTGGTGTGGCCACCAGCTGCTTGAAGTACTGCAGTGCATCTCCTCCTCATGGACTGCCTATTGCGGACAGTCTGAGCACTGATGGAGGGATTGTGTGTTCCTGGTGTGACTCGGGCAGTTGTTGTGGCCATCCTGTACCTGTCACGCAGGTGTGATATTCGGATGTACCGATCCTGTGCAGGTGTTGTTACACGTGGTCTTCCACTGCGGCTGTGGTCTTAGGTGTCTCACAGTACGACCATGGCAATTTATCGCCCTAGCCACATCAGCAGTCCTCATGCCTCCCTGCAGCATGCCTAATGCACGTTCACGCAGATGAGCGGGGACACTGGGCATCTTTCTTTAGGTGTTTTTCACAGTCGGTAGACAAGTCTCTTTAGTGTCCTGCGTTTTCAGGAACTGTGACCTTAAATGCCTACTTTCTGTAAGCTGTTAAGGTCTTAACGACCATTCCACAGGTGCATGTTAATTATGGTTAATTGAACATGCATGGAAAACATTGTTTAAACCCTTTACAATGAAGATCTGTAAAGTTATTTGGATTTTTACATTATTGTTGAAATACACAGTCCTGAAAAAGGGACGTTTCTATAAAGTTTTTTTTTGTCTGCTTTGTTTATGTATTTTATTATCATGACCACTGCCATACAGTATGTATAAATGTCTCAGGGGTTTCTTTTTTTATTATTAAAGCATAACAGCAGATTCTAATGCCTGCATGCTACCGTGCTACCGTTACCTGCACATGAAGTATGCGGTCCCATCACTGCTGCTACTCACGCTGCTTAAATGTGTCGTAAGCGCTGCCTTCTGTTAAATTCAGCGAGAAACTCCTGTGACACGGCTACATGTTCAAGCCCCACTGTTGGTGATTGCCATACCCCATACTATTAAAACCACTGCATGCAGTGCCGGACCCAAGCTCTGGTTAAAATGGGAGGGTTGCATCAGGAAGGGCATTTAGTGTAAAAACCTGTGCCAAGTTGTGTGTGGATCAAATGGTCTGCTGTGGCAACCCTTTTACTGGGGGCAACCGAAAGAAAGGTTTATCTTATAAAACTGAAGACGCTGCCTACTGTTGCATTCGGTCAGAAATCTGGCTGATAAGCAAGTGATCAAACACTTATTTGACACAGTAATTCATAAATAAATTGTTAAAAAATCATACAATGTGATTTCCGGATTTGTCTGTTTAGATTCTGTCTCTCACAGTGGAAATACACCTATGCTGAAAATTGTAGACCCCTCCATGGCTTCTAAGTAAGAGAACTTTCACAATCACAGGGTGATCAAATACTTATTGACCTTACTGTATAATTTATATATATATATATATATATATATATATTTGTATTTTTTAGGAGTGTAATCCAATGCCTTCTTTCAACTATCACTTGGCTATCAGACAATTATAATATGGTCTCAACACCGTGTGGCTGTGTGGCCTGAAACTAGAACTTTATCACAACCTTCAGTCACAATACCACTATATCAGCCACATTACCTGTGTTCTAAGAATGTCAAACTAAATTTAAATAACAAAGAGTTTTGCCTGAAATAGCAAAACTGTATTACGAATTCTACAGTGTAAGCATGAGTGACTGAGATACAGCCCTCACAACTCACAACTGATGATATAGTTCCTCTTCAGCATGAACAGAATGAGGCTAAATTTCTGACAGCGATGGCATATAGTTGCTACAGTAGTTCTGCCCATGTTGTGAGTCCTTCAAAGCGCTCCTGCATTTAACACTGTAAAAAAAGGCGAATATAAGCAGTTACCACAAGCGCCGGTCCATCAGATACAGCTGAGTGTGCACTGCATTAAGAAGTTGCTGTCTTCCCGACGAGGACATTTGCTGTAAATAACGTATCTTCTTCAATAGAATGGGTAGTGCATGTTGGGTATTTTTGTACTAACAGCCACACACTGTGTATACAAAGGCATGAAACTGAATTTTGCCACATTATTTTAAGTTTGACAGCCTGTAAATTCAATGTACACCCAGAGGAGAAAAAATATCAAAATAGAATATGCTGTTGTATAAGTGAAGCATACAGAATCAGAACTGACACAGAAAATAAAATAAAGAAAACTTTGTAAAACAGTCCAAGATATTCTAGTATCATATATTGTTGATGTTGGTATGTTGTTGTTGTTTTTTTTAGCTTAAAACATCTTTATATTCTTTTCTAGCTTTTCTAGCGACTTCTTTTTCCAACCACCTGTCAATATAAGTTTGCGCTATGTGTGTGTCTGTGTGCGTGCAGATATGTGCAGCTCCAAATCGAGCCCATCAGCACCCAGACAGACTCAGTATGTACACATGCATGAAGTGCAAGAAATACATATGCAACACACACAGTAAAACTCTACTCCACATGTGTTTACTTGAATTGATTTGTTGTGTAGACTGGTATTGATACTGTTTATGTACAGTGGGGTACGTTTATCTGAGATACTAGCATGATGTTAAATTTTAAATTAAGGTAAAATAAATAAACATCAGTTAGGATAAAAAAAAAAAGCTTCATTTATTTTTTAAACATACTTTTTTTCCCACTAAAAGCTGAATTATAATTGATTTTTCTTTTTAATTTCTTTTATTACAGAAAAAAAGAAATTTCTTATTTTTTGATAAATGTGACCTACTTTAACGAAGGCAAATATCAATATAAAGTACTGTGTAAAAGCCTTATAAAAGGTTATTTTATGACTCCATTATTGAGTCGGGTAAAAAAAATCTAATTTCCAAACATTAATATTCTAGCAAACAAATTACATCCCTAAGTAATCTTAATCTTAATATCTGTAGGCCAGAAAAGAAAGCAGCATATATTATTATGTATTATCACCGATAGGTGGGAAAATAGATGAGCACTTGACATGTATGGAGAATAAGAAACCTCACTGAAGGTAGTGAAGACGCTACTGCTAAACACTGTCTTGTGCTCAAGCCTGAGCTCCTTTTTAAAATATGATCATCCTTTTCTAAACCCATATACTGCATAGATTTATACTGATCAGCCATAACATTATGACCACTTTCCTAATGTTGAGTAGGTCCCCCCTTTTGCAACATTGTGATGCACTGAGTGTTTTGACACATTTCGATCAAAACCACCAATGGAAACTTTTTGGTTTACTCATGCCAGCCTTTACTCCCCATGTGCATCAGTTAGCCTTGGCCGCCTGTTCACCAGTTTTCCTTCCTTGAATCACTTTTAGTAGGTCCTGACCACTGCAGACAAGGAATATCACACAAGAGCTACAGTTTTGGAGTTGCTTTGACCCAGTCCTCCAGCCATCACAATCTGGCCCTTGTCAAAGACACTCAAATCCTCTTGCCTTCCCATTTTTTTCTGCTTCCAACACATTGAGGAAAAAAGGGTTACTTGCTGCAGCTACTGTAAAAACTGTAGCTACTGTGAAAAGGGCCAAACTGTAATGGCTAGACAGCTGGGTCAGAGCACCTCCAAAGAGCAACTTTTGGTAGATCCTGACCGTTGAAGCCCACAAACATCCCACAAGAGCTGCAGTGGTCACGATCTACCAAAAGTGATGCAAGGAAGGAAAACTGGTGAACTGGCTGTCCAAGGCTCACTGATGCGCATGAGAATTGAAGGCTGGTCTGTGTGTGTAGTCTGATACAATAGAAGAGTTACTTTAGCTCAAATTGAGGAAAAGGTTAATGCTGGGTCCAACAGAAAGGAACACACAGGTGATTACTGTTTTGGTGGCAAAAGGAGGAGAGACCTAATCAATAATAAACAGGTGGTCATAAAGTTATGGCTGATTGGTGTATAATTGCATCATCTGAGGTTACGCAGAAGACGATTGGTACTCTTTTGAGTCTGGTTCATATCAAGACTTTTTTCTTTATGTCAATCAGGGATTTTTTTCTTACCACTGTTACCTTTTGATCCTTGGGGATGTAAATATATATGTAAATCTACAGACAGATTGCTGTAAAGGTGCTTTGTGAAAATGCCTATTGGTAAAAGTGCAGTGCATTTAATCTAAAGTGTAGAAGTGAAGTTGGTTGAAGTTGGTTGGTGATATATACATATATTAAACTTGAGTGTTTGTCATCGGTCATATACCATAGTACAGCCGTAAGTCCCACAGTATGAATCTCCAGTGTACAATAGTACTATGGTATTTATTCCTTCTGTACTCAGTATATTATGACTTGATATGACCCTTGTGTCCTTTAAAGCCAAATCAATCCTTCAGCTTTACCACAGCGTTACCTTACTACAGTAAGTGCAGTTCATTCGTCTTCTGTGCCTTACATACAATGGTGCTTTTAATTTCTTTGAAATATTATATTACACCACGAACAGAATTTGTCAAAATGCAGGATTATATTTATACAGAGAGTAGTCATCAGATCTCCCTAATTTAATACAGATCATTATATACTCAGAGCTAAACAATAATCAGCATAATAAGTGTTCCTGGGTAGATAGTTTCCTGACACATAATGCATCTTTATTAGGATTCTTTAATGGTTCGTTCATGTCAATGAACTCATTCTTGTTGCAGCACTATTTTAAAAGCCTCAAAACAGTACACACCACATTACAGCAATGCTCAGTTCACTTCACACACATAAACAGCAGAACTGCAATAGAATTTAAATGCCTGCCTATTTTAACAAACAGGTTTATTATACTGTACCTTAATGTGACCCCTAAAAGGGTAGAAATCATATACATACTATAGCAAGCATGTACTGTATTTCAATACATACTGCCTACAATGTCTAGGCTACCATCAGCAAATGAGTAGAGGGACAAAGGGTCCTTGGGTATTTTTGTATCAATAATTATACTGTAAATAATCAATCACTAACTGACCTGAAACATACAGTCTGTCTACTGTATTTAAAGGGATTTTGTTATCTCGCCGAAATTCCCAAGCAATGCTGACTTTTTTAGTTTCCTAGCACAACACATTTCATTTTGAATGTTGCTCTTAATTAAAGGATCTATTTATTGTATTTAAGATTAGATGGGTCTTTCTGGATGTTCAACTGCTAATAAGCAAATCTTCAAACACAATGAGCAATCCTGACTGGGCTTTTATTTCACTAATAAGCTCATCAGTCATTCAAATCAGGTTCTTTTTTATTTTGTTCAAAAAAAATATATAATTCTAACATGCAGAGAATAGCAATAATCAAGTTTTGAATAAGCTATTCAACTGCGTATGTATAAACTAAAGTGCATTTTTACATACGGTATGCCACTTTCAGTTCTGTTATGGCTGAAATGCATTTTCTAATTTTACAGCTCTGTATTTTCAAGTTCCTCACTAGGGATGAAGTAAATCAGGAACAATATGCAGCACTTTATACATTGGTAGTCATACATTTTAGTGACAAACCTTAGGTATAATGCATTACATAACTCCAGAACATTATTATATTTCACAGTGAGCAAAGGTTTAGTGGGACACAGACTTGTCTACGCTAGCGAGAACTTCTCAGACAGAATCATAAATTAAAAAAAAAGGTTTTCCAACTTATTTGTTATTACGACACTGAACTCACAGCCATCCTTTATTATCTATTCGTTTTGGGTTTTTTTTTTCCAAACATGCAGTTATGAGAATAACTTCCCCCCCAAAAAATTTTTTAAATAAAACATTGTGTGAAGTGTTTGACAAAAAAGAACAGGAAAAAAAAGGAAAACTAAAACTTTAATCCAGCTCCAGCATGAGCAAAAGTCCTCAGGCTAATCTACTCAATAAGTTCAGCTGTCCCTTCTGCTTGCATGACATTTTTGTTGGATGCCATCTGTGCGTAACCTTTGACTAGTCACCTCATCAGGCAGATGCCCTCATTCACCAATAAAGCCTAGCGAAGAAATCAAACATCAAGTGACCTTTGGCAAATTATGCCTTAGAGGCTTGTGAAATCTGATAACGTCTGGTCCATCCCGTGCTGACCCAATCAAGGGCATAGGAACATACATAAGGATATTAAGAATAAGTGAAGCTCCATCATTATTCATCCAAAGCACGAAAGGAGCACAGCTGCTATCTCAGAGATAACAAAGAGTGAGTGGAAGGAGGCAAGTTAAAGGAGAAGGAGAAAGAAAAAAAGAGGAAAATAAATTAAAATCTCAAGAAGAAAATGATAGAAAGTTAGTAATGTCAGGATGAGGAAAAATAAAGCTTTTTTTTGTGTAGAAAATGATATGGATTTTCGTTTAAATATGATGCCTGAAGCAAATCTTGGTGGAAAAAGGATAAAAAGGAACTTCCACTTTTATAAGTGTTTTATATATAAAAGAAAGGCACCAGAACACCCAGCGCAACATAGCCCAGAGCCCAAAGAGCTCAAAGCCGCTGACCTTATCGAGCACCCATGAGATGTGCCAGACAAAGGAGTCTGATCCACGGAGCCCCAACCCCACAAATCACAGACCTCAAAGGATCCGCTGGCAACGTCCTAGTGGCAGATACCACAGCACACCTTCAGAGACCCTATGGAGCCATGCCCTGGTGGCACAGGAGAGACCCAAAATCTTGGTGGGTTTTAATGTTAATGGTTTTAATGCTATATCAGTATCTAGTAGGCTATATATGAAAATTTAAAGTTGACCAAATTAAAAATGACCTTGTCTGGATTTTCACAACAGATAAAAACTAGTGTCTGATTCTGCACAGTAGATTCTGTGTGGTTCGCCAGAGTGTCCATATTATAACACATTATTATATACACAAACATATCATTAGCACTATGAACTCATAATACAGTATATAGTGCCAGCTATCGGGGCGAAGACCTTAATTTGAAGTGTAAAATAATTAAAAGTGCTCAATTAAAAGTATAAATAAGCATCAATTTATATAAAATACTTTGGAATATACAGTACATGTTTAATTGCATGATATTAGTATACTTCTTTAACAAGGAGCTATTTATTTTAGGCATGTGGGCATGTTCAGTAAGAGTAAATTTTTTTTTGGCTAAAAATAATTATAATAATAATACTATAATAATAATCATAATAATAATAATAATAATAATATTAAACAAATGATATTTGTTAGGAACTTTACTCAGTTGCATAGAACTCACATTACAACTTTACAAATTTATTTTTAAAGCACCTGTTACTCTCTAATAAATATAAAAACTTTGAGTAAAGAACAGATATTACTAAACTGTAAGTGTACATTTTAATTTTCCTCTTGTGTAACAATAAAGGTTAATTGTGCTACAATCTTCGCTGCCTGCTCTAGGCATGGCCCAAATTCCTTGCCAATTCTCAAAACCCAGCCACTGGATGCAGTACCAGTCCCAAGCCCGGAAAAAATGGGAAGGGCATCTGGTGTAAAACCTGTGCCAAGTTATATGAGGATTAGATGGTCTGCTGTGGCGAGCCCTCGATGGGAGCAGGTGAAAGACTCCCAACAACAACACTCTACAATCTGCACGAAATTACGCTATTACGAGAGTCACTATACTTTACAATAATAATAATACTACATAATAATACAGTGAAATCCAATGTACAAGCAAAAGCTAAGGGCAAGCCATCTGCTGAAAAGCCATTAACCGGAAATGTATGTGAATGCAGAGTAAGCAGAGTAATTACTATAATAATGATGGTGGCTGAGGCCAGAAGAAAAAAACCCTTCATCTACAGGATTATGCTAATGCAACAGCTTACACTTTCAAGTTCCATTTTTAGCCATACAACTCTACATCGAAGATATATACAGTACCATATACTGTCTGATAGGGAAGCTTGGGGTTCTGTGGGCTGTGCTCAAAGCTGTCCGGTAATGGGAGTGCTTTCATGTCCATGCACATATTCAGTTTATTTAGGCTCTGCTCGTCATTTACCTCATCAATCACCGCCTGATAAACATCACCTGTTTACTTCTAGAAAATGAATTTCTCATAGAAAAATCTTTTTGAAAAAGAGGTGACGTGTGATCATCATGTAACGTGACATGATGTGATTTTGACGTTGTTTTGCAGCCTTCAAACATGGTTTCAAGAGAAGTTAAATATTGTATTTTATTGTATTGTAGATGGAAATGGATAATACATTTGGGCTCCACTTTTTTTTCAACCACAGACTACGATATAGATAGTATTCATTCCATGATTTGACAAAAGCAACAAGGTCATCTTCCCATCAAGAGGCTTTTTAGGTAAATTAAAGTGTAGAGAGAAAAAAAGACTTTTGAAATGCTTTGCTGCGTCCTTACCTTTCCTGTTTCTGTGGTTTGTCAACCTCAATGTCCTTGAGAGCTCTTGTGTCTCCTCCTCCAAGCTGCTCTTTTGCTGCTTTTTTTTCATTAACGGTCATCACTGTCTAACTACTACGCTCAGTCCATTCTCTCCTTTCACAGGCACATATGCGAGAGGGCTTTTCTTTATGTCCATGGCCAGTCAAGAAAAGCAGTTTGCTACTGCCTGGCCTTTGTGTGCCGAATTCATGCTGTTCTACTTGAACTGGAGATGTTTAAAAAACCATATGAAAGCCTACAAACCATTTGCTTATCACAAAGGTCAAGCACCGACAAGCTCATATAGTCAGTTAGAATAAATCCACACATTTCCTGCATCCTTTTGTTTACTGAACATCTCTGAATCATTTTGTTTTAGGTTTTTTAAGAGCATTTTAAAAGGGATTTCATTGAACTACTTTAATAGAGACGTGGAGCCTGTGGAGAAAAGTGACCATTTTTTCCAGCCTAATGGAAGATCACAGGATGGGACAAAATATAATGGGGTAGATGGGAAAAAGTGAAAGCAGTAAAAGCACACACACACACACACACACACACACACACAGCTAGATTAACTACACATGTTTACACTGCCTGTGGATGCAAATGTATTGTAGATTCTGGTGTTTTATACAAAAAAAAACCCTCAAATACAAGGTTTTTACTTTTATGCAAATAATGATTATGATGCTCATGAGCAGGGAGGCCTCGTTATAGCAAAACTTCCCACTTCAAACTGCACAAAATGTCACGTACCAAAAAGCACAGTGCAGAATATCTCTGTTGGGGTCTTCTCATCCATTCAAAGAAAATCACAATGACATTATAATGAAATCCTACTTAAAAGACTACATTCACTTTTTTTTATTCTTTGACTACTTATCATGAGGCGGCACGGTGGCTTAGGGATTAGTACTGTCGCTCTGCAGATCTGGGTTCGATTCCCGGCCAGGTTCGATAATAATAATAACTAATTATCATTTTATTTTTATCACCTCCTTCTTTGTACTGTAATCTGTCACCCATCATCGTACTGCTGCAACAAAACAAATGTGGTCAGACGATGCACCTGTCTTTTTTTTTTTTGTTCTTTGCATACTTGCCACTGTACAAGCCTCCGGAGGTAGTGTTATAATCTGAAGTTGCTTCAGTTGATTAGGTCTAGGCTCAGAAATGGTATGTCTCGACAAAATAAAGTCAGCTGATGACCTGAATGTACTGATTTACCAGCCTATTTTCTTCCTATGGGCAAATTACAAATTAGGAAACAACAGTTGTTGGAGCATGAGGAATTGTTTTCACTACATCATACATTGTAAGCAAAGCTAAAGGCAGTCGAATTAATTATTAGTGTGTGACTTTTCTAGGCTATCTACCCACTCAGACTAGAAGCAGTGCTGCGTCTCAGCTTTCTATTAGATTATAATTGTGTTTTTCCTCGAAACTTGTGACAAACCAAAAGCCTACAGGAAATCTGATCAAAAATGATTAGTTGACTATTGTTTATTGTTTTTTTACCAATAAAGACCTGTTCTCTGGTTTATTGAAGATATTGTTGTTTTGAAACATTGTCATATTCGATAAAGGACAGGAATCTTGGCAGAAAATTCCACAGGGTGTCTGGTTCAGGGGTGAATGAAGGTTCTCAAATTGCTCTTTTTGTGATGTGTGAATGAAAATTAAATATTTTTTATTCAACCTGTTTTTAGTGATTTCCAGTATTTCCGGTGCACAACAGCAGCATCACACTCAATCTCAATCATTATCTATACCGCTTTATTCTACAGTATATAAGGTTTAGCAAAGGGCCTGCAGTCTATCCCAGGTGCCATACAGTAGGGTGAGACCCGGGGACACCCTGGACAGAGTGCTAATCCATTACAGGTCACACACTTTCACATGCTTATTTACACACTACAGTCAATTTAAAAATGCCAATTAGCCTGCATGTCTTGAAACCCACCAAGAAAAAAGGAGATCATGCAAACTCCATGCAACACACCCGAGACAGGAATCGAATGCTAAACATTAAACCACCGTTCGCCATATAACACCAGGGTGCACACTAAAAATAACAGCAGTTCCTGTGCAGACCACACCTATTTTTGTTTTAAAATGGGACGCAAATACAAATATTTGGCACACTAAAGAAATACAGATAAGGATAGTACCAATGGTTTACGCCGCTATGCATACGTGGGCACATCAGAAAGTAGAAAGGTATTCTTTTATTTATTAAAAAAAAAAAAAATCCACATTTTAAACTCCTCTGAAACAGACATGGTGGTTTTTATTTCCTTAATCAGAGGAGTGGCTCATAGAGATCTAAGCTCAACACACATATCGACTGAGCTTATATGAATAGGCTGGCAGCATAAATCATGTTGTCTGAGTGGCTCACTCTCTGTTCTCATACACACATACACACACACACAAACACACACACAAACACACACACACTCTACAACAAGTGCAGGTGTGCCCTGCATTCTAAAAGGATCAAACACCCATTCTGCAGTAATGTGACTCATAACCTTCCTGCACATGCAAGGGTTTGATCTAGAAATACATGTGAGAGAATATATAAAAACACTCCCGGGAAAGTAAATGCATCCAAGGTTCGTGGCTGGAAGATGATGCTTCCCTCTGTGTGAACTTCTGTAAAACCTGGGAAATGTGTATATGGATATTTCATCATGATCCAGTTCCATTGTGTGTGTGTTTTTGGCCTGATGGCAAGTGGGTAGTGCATTTCTAAAGCAAACCTAACACAAATATACACACATATGCCAACTCCAGTTGTTAGTTTGGTGTTTGTTTAGCGTTTAAACCCAAGGGCATTCATGATGCAATAATACAACTAATTACACTCTGTTTTCTTTCATCACTGGCTGCTTCAGCCATTCAATCAAACATACTATTGTTCCATTATAAGAAAGCATTATTACCAATCATTCCTTTGCAATTATTTTATGAAATGCAATTACAAGGCATCGTAATGGGGTGCTACACCGAGCACGACAATGTAGGGAAGCTGCTCATTAAAAAAAAAAAAAGTACAATGACCCTAACACACCAAATATTAAATTTATTAAATGCTGCCTAAAAGCCTTTGAGAGCCAAAAAAAAATGAAGTGCTTCATGCACGGTTTCAATATTTAATAACAATCATGATTATGATTATTATTTTTACCCAAATCCCTACTCTCATAGAATTGTAAATGTGAACAATGCCAATTTGTTCCAACAATTTAGCAGCAGCGTAGGGATTCTCTAGGTAGCAGAATTCTGTCAAAAGGCAAGGTTTTTAGCAAAATCTTCTCTTACACCCACAAACACTCATATTTCACTCTTAAATAGGCTTTTGCGTTTAGCCGATCTGACTGTTCCTAAATTCAAGCTCAAACCTATTTCCAGTAAGGTAAGTGAAGTATAACCTTTTTTTTTTTTCAATTTCTATTTAAGGAAAATTTTCTGTCACATAAACAAAGCAGAAACCAGTAATGCAGTAATGTCTCCCTTAATAATGAGCTGATACAGTATGCTTTATTTTTTAACATGAACGGGGGAAAAAAAGGCTGGTGAGGGTATAGTAAAAGCAAGACCCAGGAAAAAGTTAACAAAGACATGCTAATGATATGATGGCATTAACCAGTTAACGGTGTAACTAAGAGGTTACTAAGAGGCTTAGGAACTTCACTAACTAATACAATCATTGCGCAAAAGGGAAAGATTGGATGGCATTCTGACTTTGTCTTTGCGTTGTCCTTGAGATGCCACTTCGTTGTTGCTACATCAATAGGTTTCCCAGAACGACCTCATCACATAAAGTTCATATTATGTTTCTCCGAATGTTTACCCCGTTTATAGCACGCAGCAGGTTATAGATTAGAGAATTAAGTATAAACATTGGATCCAATTCCTCACACCATCATTCCATAATAAAAGCACTGCATATGACCTGGTGAGTATGTGATCATGTGCGTGATAGGAAATTCATCTCTAGTCCGAGTCATTCTTTCTTTTGTCACGTGACTCCCATAGAGTCATGCAGTGCAATAGATTAAAAAAAAAAAAAGAAATACATGGACTAGATGATATGAGAGGCGAGTTGCTCGTTTTGTGTATCATATATCCTTAGCTACATTGTAATATTTTAATTACTGGAACTATAGCCGAAAATGTGTGTATGTAGATGTGTGGGGTCTGTTTATTCGAAATGTAAAATTTTATTATGTCTCTTATCCAAAGAGTCAGTAAAATGATCCAAACCTCCCATTGCTAGTGGCTAGTGAGTATTATGAACTTGGTAAGTGCACATTTTTTTATTTTGACCCCATTCCTGCTGCGTTTTCTGATATTTTTAGGACTCCGTGGGAATATGGTCTTCGTCAGTGTGTGATGAGTCCCTAAGCACTATAGTGATGTAGAGGGTTAGTGTTACCACCTCATACCGTTTTTCGTGTTTGTGTGTGTGTGTTTGTGTGATTGAAGCAGTTACTGAAAATGACTGAATAAATGAATTAAAATTTTTTGGATTTGGTGTAAATAAATAGAAATGTTCCACCCAACATCAGAACATTTCCTACAAGTGTTGCCATCAAAGCCACAAGTATCCACTGACATAATGCATGCATGCAAAATCACACACACACACATGCACTTACAGTCACGCACACAGACACACACACAGGAGGGGCGGGGTTGTGGGAGCTGGCAACGGTGAATAGAAGAAGCCTTCTGTATTGCAAAAATCAATTTTCATCCCCACTGTGGTATACGTGCAGCACACACCGACACTCTTCCATCTCCCGCTTCTAACACATAGCCCAAGGTGTGTGTAATCTCTATCCTCACCTTCTCAGCACACTCCATCACGGACTCTCTCTTTTCCTTTATCTCTCACATGTTCTCTTTTTTTAACCTCGCTATCTATCGGGTCCCTCATTTTTCATCTCAGTCACCTAAGCCCTGACTACAAACAGCCTATCTGCATACCAACACACCTTATCACCTTTTTTTTTCTTTTTCCTTCCTTCCTGCTTTCCTTCCTTTTATTTAATTCCTCTCCTCTCTTTCTGCTCCTCTCTCTGGAATGTGAGTCCATTACAAACACAAAGCCTCATTAATGGCCTTCCAGAGCAGACATTCGCAGCAAGTCGCACGTTAAGGACTCCTGTCCTTGTATTGCACTAATAGCCGGGGCACGGAGGCGTCATCCATCGCTGACCTATGAAGGCTGAAGATACATCTGCTGTGAGTTCTGGACAATGAGCCCGTGTGGGGTATGCAGCCATTCATCAACGCATATAGGAGTACTGCAAAACTGCTCCCTGAACGTGATAACAAATAAAAGCTCAAACATTGTCTACGGCGGTCCTGACTGCATGCACTGATTTGTCCCTGAGAAAATGAGACATCTTCAGCAATAAGGCATCCTGCTGTCAGCACCCCAGCTCTTTATCTCAGAAATGACAGGCTATGCGCAATTACTCTCCAGCCTCAGGGGACAGACTATTCTGCCTGGCAAGAGGGTCCTCATGTAGAAAACAGAGAACAAGAAAAAACTCTTGTCTGAAATTTGTTTAGCCCCAACCACTACATCACCCTCTAGAAAAAAAAAGCAATAAGATTAAAGAACAAGAATGAAGAACAAGGAAGCCAAAAGCAGCACAGAATCAAATCCTTGATAAGTGGGGAGTAAAAACACATGGAACCAACGTGAACATAGCAAGTGCCTGCAAGAGCTTGGGGCAGATACGCCTTATCTGGAGCTGCTGTTTGTGCAGCTCCTGATGCCAGAGGCAGGACTGCTGCATCATGGACAATTTGACCTTTCAACAATCCTCCAAGCTTGCATGGGCATCACAGTGAGGACAAGCAAAGAGGGCATGCCATGTGATCTGGCCTTGCTTAAAAAAAAAACACTTTTCAACTGTCATGAATAAAAACCGCTGATATGTTTACTGGTACTGTACAGTATATTTGAAGTACACAATCGTGTCTGTTATATTCAGAGTTGTGTTCTTATCTTGCATCAGATCATGTGGGTGCTAAGAGAACTCCAGGACTGTTCATGTTCCACTTGCGTTTTGGTGTACAGTAATAATACATCATATCATGATACATATTGTGTGAGAAAGGAAGCGCAATGATGTTAACAGGCTTTGTCCAATTTATCGTAGCTATTACAGGCCACATTTATCTGATGTTCTAGGTAGAGGTTTGAGATCCTAAACAACCCTGACTAAGTAAGCTAAAGCAGATCAAGAAATTTATGAGGAAAAATAAATCATGAAATGAATGAATATGAGGTAGATGTGACTCACTTCGGTCAAAATAAGAAGCGGTGTTGCAAGTATCAAGTCAGTGGAGCAGCTTTATACTTCTGTTCAACAAGGACATAAGTCAAATGTAAGATTAATCATGACAGACAGAGCTGTTAACTGTCTAGCCTGCATGTAAACTGTCTAGTTTGTAGCCTGTTTAGCAGCTAACACTGGCTTTATTGTGTTGATTAACAGTGGCCTTTGTTTAACAGATCACAAAAAGAGCTGCCAGGTGTTTGAAGCTTGTTTGCTAGTTTTACTAAGCAGCCAGCAAATGTGAAGCCGCATCAGACAAAACAATGTGTAACACTTACAGTAACTAATTATGCAAAGCTGATATCACTGAGAGGTTGATTCATGCAATTCACCTCAATAAAGTCAATGCTGGTATTTCCTGCATGTGCACGTGTGTGCTGCTGTTTAATTTGTGGTAATCAAGAAAATATTCACGTTGGAAAGCTTGTTTCATAGGAATTCGCTCAGTCTTAGCAATTTGGACTCAGACAATGTAATGAGTAATTGAAAAAGAAACAGTCGTAGTTTACTTTAGCAAAAATATTTTTTGTCTCTCTTGCACGTGCCATCAATATGTCTGTCTGCCATGGTCTGGATGGCCAAAGAGACATTACTTACTATTGCCAAAACTCACATTCAGACCCAGTCATGGAAGCACTTTCCGCAAGAAATCAGATCTGATAACGTTATGCCATCACAACCAACACTTTCTCTTCTTAGCAAACTGTTTCTTGCGAATTGCTTTTGAACCGCCTGTGTTGAACGCTAACTAGTTACTAACCCAAGGTTCAATCCTAAATCTCTCTCTAACCCCTCAATCAAGATTCTACACCATGCATAGTGCACCAGTTTTCCATTTTACAGTATTTGTGATTCAACCCCTTAACAGTTAGCTAGTTCTAATTAGAAAGTCTGAAATGTCAATCATGCAATGTTACCTGTGCATCGTTATAGAAAGCATAAAGCACAGCATATTTCTTACTGTACCATCATCTCATTTACAACAGAAGCACACAATGCACTAAGGTGGGGTGTCTAAAACGTTGACACTATGGCTATGGCTTTGAATATCACTTTTACTTTTTATTCAATAGTGGTAAAAAATAACCGTGTACTCCCTTAATCTGATAAGAAGTAGGGGGATGACAGCATATTTCGGTAATCATGCGCACACACACACACTGACACACACGCAGGAGGCTCATCCATGATATTCAAATTCCAATTCCAATTCAAATTGTATTTGTCACATACACAGTCATACACAGTACGATACAGTATGCAGTGAAATGCTTACACGACTGCCAGTGACCTTAAAAAAATAAAAGCTTATACATAAGAAAATTAATATAAATAAAAGAAATACATTAAGAAGAAAAATTAACTAGTGAAATATGCTGTACAAAAAAATATACTGTAATAAAAGAAATATGTTAGAAAATAAGATCAATTAGTGAAATGAAAACAAAATATCAATATAAAAGATATAAAAATATAGAAATAGAAATTTGTCAAAACAAATGTCAAGTATAGAAGTTTGAAATGGCTCTGGTGTGCAAATATGCATGAAAAGTGTCTTATTTAAAGTGATTTGTGCAGTGGTCCATAGATGAAAATATAAATATGATATAGACAATTTGGGGAACTTTTTAGCCGCGTGAGATGTTAGTAGAGATAGTAGTTGGTAAAATTCATTTTGCAGCGATTGTGAAATCAGTTCTTTGGCAGAAACTGTTTTGCTGTCGTATTTTATCCGCCCTAAGCTTTGATGTGTTATGCGTTCTAAGACCCTTTTCTGCTTACTACGATTGTACTGAGTATTTACACAAATTACAGGGTTAACAAGCATTCGCACAAATCTACACTTATTCACAGTGTGTCTGTTTACAATAAATAATAAAGGTTGGGCAATGATGGTGCTTTTCTAGGTCCCTGCTTTCAAAACATGGTTACGCAGTTACAGCCATTTAAGTGCTCATAAAGCATTATTTATTTCTTGAAAAAAAAAAACATGCTGTACACAATTCAAAAGCATAAGCTGTATTTAAAGAGCCCGCTGAGACACCATAGTACAATAATTTAATCATACAGCTTGGGTCAAATATCCTTGGAGTTAAGATCAATAGTGATACATGAGGCATATAACAAGGCATTCAAATACAAGTATATAAAACAGGCACCGACTGCTCGTTCTTTTCCATGCTTAAGAGAGAACGTGCCATAAATCATTGGAAAAATGTTCAATCTTCTGTGTTCCTTTTGTAAAGTTTTATTTATTTATTCATGTTTTTTTTTTTTTGTTCTTCATTTTATGATCCTTTAATTATCATTGTATTACTAACCTTGGTTGTAGTTAGAGAGTTTTAGTTAGTTAGAGTAAGGTCACAATTATGTACAGTACTGGATCAATAAAATTGCTCAAAGAGCGCTGCAATCAGAAGACAGTAATGAGAAAAAAAAAAGCTTCAACCCTATGGAAATGTCAATATGTATTTGTGCCTATTATGTATTTGTGTATGTCATTATTATTATTATTATACCCCTCACATTTCTATAACGTCCAGTGCATTTGTACAACATGCCCAAAGTCCAGTAAATAAAGATATATATGTATATGTATGTGTGTGTGTGTGTGTGTGTGTGTGTGTGTGTGTGTGTGTGTGTGTGAGAAGCTAAAGTAAGAGGGTAAGAGGAAAGAAGGAATCTACCCCTCTCCTCTTCTCGTCTTACACAATAACCCTTCCTCCTCTCTTATTTTAATTTCACACACACACACAAATTGTGACCAAATTACGCGCGCGCACACACATAACGGCATGCTGACCCAGGGAAAAAGAGATCTTAAACCTCTCTAATGAGACTTTCTTTTGCTTTATATTCGCACGCACGCATTTACAAACACAAAATAAAACTTGTTTTATGCACACACACGTAGTCACAGTGTTATAATAAACAGTATACGCGCGTTTGGATGTTGATTATACCAGGTAGAGATGCGCACTAAGACCCAGCAGGGGAGACAATTACCCACAATTCCGCAGCGCAAAAAAGAGAAAAAACATTGGCTCAGTTGTGATAACGTGAGGCTTGGTGTCAAAACAAGAATTGCATGCATGATACATGATACTTGGTACTCGTAAACCAAGACTTCTGTGACATGGTCATACCTCCCTAATGCTCCCAAAGCAAGTGCTAAGACATAACTCAGCCTAGCCTGTCAACTCCTCTCAGGGGAAACGCAAAAGACTCTTAAAAATCTTTGCTTGTCTTGCAGAACACTCACAAACTGCGTTACTCGTAATCCGAGGTTTCACTGTATATGTATTTGTTAGTTAGTAAGTTAGTTAGTTAGTCAGTTAGCTTGTTAGTTAATTAGCTACTCAGTTAGTTAGTTAGTTAGTTAGTTAGTTAGTTAGTTAAATTGGTGGTTTGTTAGTTAGTTGCAGAGAACAAAAAAGTGCATGGATTACTTCATCTGGGCACAAAACACTGTGTTGCAGTTGTGGTATGACACATTTGGGTAATTTTAACTAATGTTCATTCTATTAAGTGTAAGTTATATACCTATATTATAATTTACAATTTATAATTTTCATTATATAGTTTAATTATAATTAGAAAAATTCTTAAAAAACATGATTTTGAGGTCCAGTTATTCATATAGGTCCAGTTATTCATTATGCTGCACATTTACACAATTATTTTATGAACTTGCATGAATCTTTTTTTTTTTAATAAAGATATGGGAACATAATGCCACAGGGTTTGGAAACCATTGCAAATCTATTTTCCATGATGTTATTTCTGATAACAAATGGAAAAACTAATTCAGATAAGTCTTGTTTCAAGTCTTCCTGGCTGATCCTTTACATCAATAGTAAGAATTAAACAACACTGGCACATGTGGACTACAGGAAGTCTTTATTTTTTTGTACACAGGTAAGAGAAACAAGCCGGAGGCTGACAAATGGAGGGATGCCAGGTAAAGCTATTATATAGATGATATAGATCTCATTTAGATGTTGAGGGGCTACAGAGAGGTAAGAGGGGCAAAGGTGGAGAAGGTCTCAGGAGTCATGGTGGAACAGGAGGTAGTGGTTTCCCTGCTCATGACTTTAACATGGTCATGATTAACTGTCAATCCCTAGCCCAGACGATGCTGCTTCCTCTCAATTAGACCCACTCATCATTCTGACAGACTCCTCACCCGCAACCTTGAGCTCAGCCTTGAGGCCAGACACACACACTTAGGCAGGGGCTTCACATCACAGTGCACTAACCACATTCGTGCTAAATGATGAGAGGTTAAAAAAGTCTTACTGACATTATATGCGTAGATTGGATCTAGTGGATGCCATTAGGGTATGTCAGTAATATACAGCACATTTTGGATTCTATATAATGAGGCAAATTCAAAACTACAATTTAGTGTTTCAGTACCCCAAGTGCCTACCACATGACTGGCATTGCCTCTAATACCTACCCTTTAACTGGCAGGTGGTGAGCCAACAAGACAGCTCCACATTGCCATTACAGGGTGAACCTGACTGGGATAGGTGGCTGCTGCACCTGACTCAGATCTGGGTCTCTTTTATACCTTCATCATGGGTGTCTTTAGACTTAATGAAAACATTTCACCTGCCTTTAGTTCTAATTGCTGGTTTAGTCCCACCTTGGAAAATACAAAACTGATATATCAAATGTTGCATTTTACATTTCCTAAATCTTTTTTTTTTTTTTTGCACATAAGCTGAGTCTGTGATTTTGCCTAGCATGCTTGCAGTCACTGTATTGGCTCGGAGTGAACTGGTTTGTGCACTGGCTGAAATACTACTGCATCAAACATGCCCTTGAATCCAGCACGGTTCCATGCAGCAAGCATGCTTTACGTCTGTCCTTAGTATTCCAGCCACATCCCTAAACACACGACTGAAAACACTGCATTGTACAGAGTAGACATGGGATGATATAGGTCACAAAACAAACCAATACAGGTTTAATATGGGGTAATAACACTGACAGAGAAAATTACATTTTTATTTTAATACATTAAAATAGATTAAACATGGGGGTTAAACTCATATTCTGCCTGAATCACATCTGCATTTTTTTGTAAGACCTTAGAGGTCATAATTAAAGACTATATACAGTACATATATTTTTGGTTATATTTAACATACATTAAACTAATGAATATTACTAATTAGAGTAATAGAACACTAATAATCTATAGGCTATGAAATGAGTATAGGATGTTTAAGTAAAAGAAAAAGCTAACAGAAACTGTTAAAGTGTATGCCCCATTAGGCAGTTAATTACCAGAGGCTCGGGACAGAAAGCTCTCAACTCTCTCCGAGGAGAAACTCCAACTGACATTCCTTCTGTACGAGATATTCCATTATGACTTGGAGAACAAGGTCAAACATTGTGCCACCTAACAGGCATTATACAATTTAGTCTAATGATACAGATACATCATTTTAACTGCTTTATAAATGTATCTTCTACCCATGAGGGTTCAAAACAGCTTACAGGCCACCACAATTATTATAAAGTATATTCCTGTTTTTTCTCAAAAATTGGTAATACATATGGAATATGTATTATGACTTGAAAAAAAAGTCCATGTCAGTAAATCCTTTAGGAAAAAAAAAAAACTCAGCATGTTTTCCAATTAACAGTGTCAGCAAAACCTTTGGGCTAGCACCTCATCAATATGACTGGATAATAAATCCGCTAGCCATCATCAACACACTGCTGTAACATGGTCATACCTCCCTCATGCTTCTAAAGCAAGTGCTAAGACATCACTCAGCCTAGCTTGTCAACTCCTCTCAGGGGAAACACACATTTTAAAACTTGTCGTTTCTCTTTCTGTACAGTCCTTCATCTGCTCCTTTGGAGAGAACAGATAACAAGCCCTGCAGGAAAACATATGTTAATGGGCTGAGTCTCCTTCGCTCTCAGAGCTCTGGTAGTAGGAGTTTAAGGAACGACATGAGGACAGTTCCTGCCTCCCAGTCCTCCCTTCAATCCTGCCATGTCTGCAGCCAACAGAAGGGGGGATTTGGAGGGGGCTCATGCAAGCCAGGCTTTGCTCTAGATAAGAAGCTGCCTAATATTGGAGAAGGAAATAACTTGGGCAGAAGATTATGCAGGTGTCATTTCCAGTGCAGACCAGCTCTCATACATATTCTATTTGAAAAGTGTAATGCATTGGAATTTGAGTTACAGATTTAACCCCACTGGTTTGCTTGGGGTCCTGATATTAAGTCATAGTTAAATAACTGGGACACTAAAAATCCTGTATCATGCATGCTAAAATAAATCTTTAGGGTGCTTTCAGCTTATACAGTATATGTGTCCTGTTAATGACAAATTTGAGTCACAATGATCTTATTGAGGTGGTGTTACATTTTACATTGAGGAGACAAAATAAATGAGTATTAAATTAGCTGAGATGTTTGGGGCACATTAAACCAAGAAGAAGAATCTCTTATGTCAGAATTATACTGCTGTTTGTATGTCACTGACAATTTGTCATTTGGAAAGGTTTCTAATATAAAACTCAATAAAATTTATGTTTGGGTAATTCCGAAGCATTAACAATTAAGAAGATAGCCTTTTGTCAAATAGATGGATAGCACAGCAAAAGTCTTTTCTTCGATAGGCAAGCCAAGAGCACAGGGTAAACTCTGGTCTGGCACCAGTGGAGCAGAGAGAGTCTCAGACCTCATTCAAGGTAGATTAGTGACACCAGAGCTTGGCCTTCTGTGCAGAAGAACACAGCCACCAATTCCCACTTATAAGGAAGAAGTAAAAGCATTTTAGGATAGTGACACGCTAGTAGTATTTTAACTTTAAACTATACAACGCGAAAGAGGCCCTTTACTGGAGAATGCTCCTACGAAATAGTACCACATAACAGTTTTCAGGTTTAAGTCCCAACTACACCATGCACCATCTGTTACCAGGGTTCCCAGATGACTGTCAAGCTTGAATGGCCACTAATAAAAAGCGTTGTGACAGACTTTCTAAACACACCAAAGAAAGTGTGTGTTGACCTTCACCCTGAGAGACTGCTGGTGCTGTCTGTAATAGAGGAGAGACACGCTGTGATTAAACTGGGAGAAAACAATGTGAAAGCAAGTCTGTTCTGCTGTTAGGGAATACATATCCTAGTGATATCTGAGGCACTGTATTGTCACCTATTCTATTTTAATCTAATCTAATCTAATCTATACAGACACCTACATTACTCACCATTTCCTCAAAAACATCCGCATCCAATAAAGCTTGGTTATTTGTTACTTTCAACACATACAGTATATATAGTGTACACAGAGATATTGCCTAAAGATAGATATACAGATAGACAGCTATACCTGTAGACAACCAGACAGACAGACACACATATACACTGACTGGTCAAAGAAAAGTCACACGTTTCAAACTGACTTGATTTTTATTGCCACATAATGTTGCTGGACACAGACGATGGCTGACTGAAGCAACCATAGATAATAACTTCACTAAGCTTAAAGAGTGGGCACCACACATGATGCGAGCATCACTTTATTCGTTTTCCTTCCTACTCTGATGCGTCCATCTCATCAGACCACATGACCTTTTTCACTGCTTTAGTCCAAGCTCCCTTGAAACCTTTTTTATGGATTGACCTTATTGAAAAGGGGATTTCCTATAGCCGTTTTGTCCTATGGCCTGTTTTGTATGTTCTTGGCACATTTTGTTAGTCATACAGTAACGCTCTTAATTTTAATATTATGCATGGTTTTGATTTATACTGTTATTTTTTATGATGCAATTTTAACAGGAATTTAAGGGGAATTGCATTGTTCAAGTGTATGCCATGCTCATGCCACATTTTTCCTCTCCTGCTTGAAATGTACATTTTAAAACATTAGTTAACCATTTAATCATCTAGATAGCTATCTGGCCCCATGCACACACATTCCCAACTTAATTCACAGCTAGGGGCAATTTAGATTTGACAGTGCAACTAATGGCATATTTTGGGAGGTTGGAAAACCCCAGAAGAACATGAAAAATCACCTCACAGACAATAACCCAAGCTCAAGATTAAATTGGACACCCTGGAGGTGCACCACTGTGCACACCAATTATATGAATAATGTAAATTTACTGGTGCTAGTTTCTTGTTCAATAGTCAATCATGAATCTGAAACAAGCTCTTTTATGTAGCTATATGCCTTCCTAATAAAAATGGTGGAGAGCTATTGTAAGGGTAATCATTAACAGGGCATTATATACCCTTAAAATAATTTCAATCAGTTTTGACAAAAGAAAAATGCAGGCTATGAGCAACTCAACTATAAACAACAATGATTAGAGGGAAATTACAATCAGATCAGAATTCATGTCCAGCATGCTAACATTACCTGCAAAATTACTAGAAAAATAAATAAATTGATCTAGCAGTTATTTCTGTTCATTCAAAATTATTAAAGGTTCAGGTCTTTTTTTAAATCTGTATATTTGAAATGTATTATACTGTATTTATACTGCATGAAGTCAACACTGAATCGAATCCTGAGGCAGTATAGGATTGTGTGGGAGCACTTACTACCTATGCATGGAGAAACTGAAATTAAAATGATTTTCAGATTGAAAACTGATAGACGAAACTGCATAATGATAAATAATATTTTATGCATGTTTTCTTTGACTCACCAGGGTGTTAAAACGCAAAAATGTCAAAATTGTCACGATACCAATAACTGCATCTGCTTATTCTCTACCAATTTCAATTTGGTACATGATGACATGGAAGAGGTACATCCCATTTGACCAACAGCCTTGCAATGGTGTGTGCATCTCATGTCTCCTGTACATGAATCACCTGTGCATATTTTAAAATTTGTAATATTTATTTTTCAACCACTCTTATCAGCTTTTTCAAGCTTCTAAAATAAGGTTACATATATTGTTTTCAAATGTATATGTTTTTATACAGTATATGACATTCTGCATCAGAGAATAAAAATTGGCCAAATGAAGCCAAAAGTCCACATTGCAAAAACAGCTTTACATTGTTTACCAAAAAGAAATAGGGACTTTACATCTCAATATCTTGGACTGCTTCATGAAATATTTGTTTTGCAGTGAAGGTCTGCAATTTCTAAACGTGTTCCATCCAGAGAAATAAAACCCTCCAGAACTGAACTGTGCACAATAGCTTGGCTGAATGTAAAGATATCAAGGCCAGAGGTTTTAGAGAGGCCTGATATTAAGTGCAAAGTCAGTTTCAATTAAATACATTTCTGACAATATCTGAATAATAATATATATTTGCCTTTACATTTCAGAGCTTACTGGAATGTTAGACTTTCTAAAACAAAATGCCTCTAAAAAAGTATATTTATAGAGTACAGAGGTATGCTTTTGAAGACAGCTAAAAGCTATGTTCAGCTCTTTAAGTACAATAGGCTGAATCCTTCCCGAAGTGACACTGCGCTAGACTCTTCTCCAGGAACAAAGAAAATTTGTGGTTACTTTGAATGTCCGAGATACAAATACAGGTTGCGGATATGTGATCAATGCAACTTGCTTCATCGTGTTTCAAGTAGAAGCGCAGCCTTATACAGACACAAGATATTCTTGTAGCTTAATTTATTCTACAGAAGATGAGCGTGTTTGAGTCTGCAGCTCGTTCACCGAGGATGAACCCTACATAGGGCAAAGGCAACGAACCATACAAAAGGGTAGCAGCTAGGGCAGACATTCGGAGGGTCATCCTAGGCTGAAGTAATAAAAAAGTCTACTTCAAAGGACCCTTCAACACAGTAATTTTCGAAGGGACTAAACAGTTGATTTTTTTACACTACTTTTTGGCTGCAAAAGAACTGGCTGCAGTATCAGACTTACTTATAAATGTAGGTTAAGGACCAATAAAAAACATTACTGTACATGGCAAAAATGTTTAATTGTAACCGCTCTTAGATGTTGGTATTTTTTACTGCCTGGTGTAACAAGCTCTGAGTTCATGCATTCACTTTTGTTTACAAAATCAGACAGTGAACAGCAGCGCCTACATAATATTCTTGGCAACATGGGGTTGTTACTTAGTCCATCTGTTCACTCCTAAGTTGCCATACGTGTTCTTGTTTACATCAATGTCAGTGACTCTGCAACCATAATTTTTTTTCTTTTCGTTTAAAAAAAAATAATAATACATTTAAGTATGCAAGATACATAGGCTGTAGTTTTGCACTTTACAGTGAGAACTCTGAAGCTCCCTCCTTTTCAAGAATCAGACTTAGAGGACATTTGGAACATACTTGAATTTCTATATAAAAGAAGAAGAAGTAGAAATTAACATAACCTTAATTAATTCAGATTGTAATCAGACAGCTGCTCTCAAAATGCTTCTATACCATCAGATTATCCAAAAAGAGAAAAGTGCTTACATTTATAGCATGTTGAAACATTTTCCATCTGAAATAATAAAGACTGTATATATCAGAGTTATTAAGGAATTAATTACTATTATCACTGTCAGGACCTAGTTAGTACAATACAGTTCAGGACCTAGTCAGTACAATACAGTATGATGTCGTTTCAATGAAAGCTAATCAAATGAGTACTGTGCAGTTTAAATACATTATCATGTGTAAAACTGTGTGGCATTATATCCAATGTTATGTAAGTAATAGCGTAGGAGTATAGGTTAACAAACCTACTGTACAGTAAGTGTTATGCTAGCCTATTTCATTATATACAGGTATTAGACTCATCAATAGAAAACATATCTGCATACTTTATTTTTTGGATGTTTCACTTCTTATTCTTTTCTCTTTTTTCTAAAATGGGCTTCTAATGGCTTTGACCATTAGTGCATGTTTCCATTGCCCTGATACTGCCACCTAGAGGTCCAGTTTACCTTGGCGGAGTGCAGACTGGTTTTAAGATTATTCTTAATGATTTCACACAAAACAGAAAAACGCAACTTGTCAGTGAAACATTTCAGTATGTATTCAGATTCATGAGTAAACTGTGGGTTATTAGGTGGCATTTCATAGTTTTTCCCTTAGTGATTTTACCAGTGGCATTGTTACAGCACAAAGTTACAGGTGCATTTTTCACCTGCTGACCCCACCAGGTCAGGTCGCCCCATGTCCATCTGGTGCTTATTATTGGGAGACATTCCCAGGTAGTAGCCTGACTAGCTCACAATGTAGAATCAAAGCGCTCACTCTGACAAGGTTAATTGACATGATAGACATGATAGTGTGTGTGTGTGTGTGTGTGTGTGTGTGTGTGTGTGTGTGTGTGTGTGTGTGTGTGTGTGTGTGTGTGTGAGTGTGTGTGTGTGTGTGTGTGTGTGTGGGCGTGCGTGCGTGCACACTGTACCACCCCAGCAAATGCCCAACTGGTCAGCTGCTCATGTCGCCATACATAGAACTGCATTTGCTTACAGTACATGGATAGGCTTACATATTTACATTCTCCAGAATATCATGTAGCACCTTGAGCTCATATTGAAATGTCATGAAGTTAGTATCTCATATACTATGTGAAGGTGTTTCATGAAGGCCTTAGACTTTTATACTCTTTAAATCCTGTCCACATAAACCACAAACTGTTTGCTTATTAATTATTAATCACTTTGACTGCCAATAAATCCCAGTTATCTTAATTTCAGATTATGAGAGAAGATAGTCGAGGAGCTCAAACCCCTTAAAATGTAAATGGAACAAGTGTGGCACTCTTTTTAGTTTTATTGCACCTTAACTAATTCAGTTAAATCCTACTGGCTACATTGTTTCACTCAGCAAACTCAAGCTTAATTGGTCCTCTGTGTGTCCTCTGAGATATGCTGCAGTGTGTACAGAGACGACCAGCATCCGCAGAGAAGGGAACTGACTTTCTGCAGTTTGAAGCTGACGCTCTGATCTTACTGTGAAATTTAGACATCACATAGAAGCCCTGGGACCAGTTCTAAAGAGCAAGGGACAGCTTATGGATTCTTTGCACTGACCCATGAAGAACTTGGGGGCTGTGTGCTACAAAGAGCCAGCAGGGCCATGTCAGGCATCAGCTGCAGATGGCTCTGCATTGCTATGCTGAGTTTATCTCCCAGAGCTCTGATTAGCAAAGCGAAGCGGGCGATTGTAATGACCCAAAACAGAGCAACAAGAAACAGTGTCATATCTAGTCAACATCTATTTGGAAAACAGGGGTGGGATGGGGGGTGGGCAAAAGAAGAAGTGGGAAACAAAGACAGGGAAGGGCTGTAGTATATCAAGAGTGACCGGTGTTGACTTTGATCTAAATTCAAAGTCCTAACTGTGCTCATGTTCTTTAGTACAAAAGTGACATGTTAATTGAGCAGTTCAGTAATGAAAATTTTATTCTAAACCATGCCTAAAATCAGAAAAAGAAGAAGAAACAGGACAAAGAACAAAGCTTCTGTTTCAAACTCAGAATGGCGAAACCTACATGATGCATTTAACAAGGCAACAAGGGAACAATGTCATTTGATGATCTTATTACTTCAACTCAGCTCACTGCCCTCTTAAAACCATACTACACCACTAACAACGTGGAGTGTCCTAGAAAGACGTACCATCATTTCTTTTCCAGTGCACTTACTACTTCAGTGAATTTTTTTTTTTTTTAGATTTTCTCCATCATTTGAAGTACAACCACTTAACACTTCATGTTTGCCTCAAATCCTCCTAAGAGAAAATGGTCGGAAGTTCTTTCAAAGTGGTGAACAAAGTAAGTAAACAAAACACATGCCCTGCTCTTATGTAACTGCAGATCCTTTACTAGGCTTTGGCTCTCAGCAAGGTGATGAGGCTACAGCTGCTCCCCCTGCAGCATGGCTCATAACTCATAATGGTAGGCTTATCACTGAGTGTCAATGACATTGTCATAAAATTGATGCCAATTCCATCACACTCATACTTACCCAAGGCCAAGAAAAATGTGCATTAGTGCACACTGATCATCCCTTTATGAAGTTTTGATTTGTGAACATAACCGCTCTGTCTACAATCATTAGCATCTTAACTACTAGAACTCATGCTGCATCATGACACTCAATCTAAGGCAAGTTCTAATGCATTTCCATGCCAAACTTTACAGAGTGTCCCCACTATTCCAATCATTTAAGCTTTATAGTTGCCCACTATTTGGGCATTTCTTTTATTATTTAATAAGTGTTCAGTGCATGTATCTATCCAATATTACTTAAAATATATCTTGAATGTGTATTGTGATGGCGGGCTTACAGCCTTTTTGCGCACACACCTTCTTAACCAGACCTGTCAAAGCAAAGGCACAGAGCACGAAGTCCCTGTGTGTGTGTGGAAAGGGGGCGGAGCACCCTAATTCACCTAGGCTGGAAGGCACTCAGCGTTCACCGTTCTGCTGTCGCCGATGGCCTATGGAAGAACCACAGAAACCCCAACTGGTGAGTAGACCCTTTCCTTACACATTCTCATGCTCGTTTAACAAACTCTACAAACACTGACTTAACTATGGCAGGAATTAAGTTGCCTGCCACATGCTCTCATGCGTGTCCTGCCACCTCTGCCTCCAACGCACCTCCTGCTCGCTGTGCTGTGCCTCTGAGGAATCTACCTGCCCCAAGCTACGCCCCGTGCACGTGCGCCCACATCCTAGGCACCATCGCTCCCACCTTAATGCTTCAGAGTATACGCCTGAACACTTTCATCCATTAAAGGCTGTTTCACTGAGCACCTGTACATAAAGAAGACTTTGTTTTTGTGGAACTTGGTTTCCGTGTTTTTTCCCCGGCCTGCCAACCCGCTACAGCATACTGTACATGTAAATGTTACATAAAATAAATCCAGTTCTACATTTTTTTCTTGGGCTTTTTATTTTTTTGTCTCTGAGTCGCCACTTGGGATCATTTTATCCGCAAGTTATTGCCACAGGGTTTACACTGCATGCCCGTCGTGCCACAACCCAACCATTTCTCCAGGCTTGGGATTGGCACTGAGGAGTTCCTTTATCTTCAGTAGCTATGTATTTGTAGATGGACATAGGATTAAAAGCAATACCCAAGAGCCCAACAGTGACAACCCACAGGCGGTGCTTGAACCCCCGACCCACTGATCAGCAACCTAAAAAAAAACAACCTCCTGGGCCACCATCACCCCAATGATCTACATGTTCCTGCACCCGACACAATTATAAAAGACATTGCCACTCGTTGGGAAGATTGCCATGGTCTAGGTGAACCCAGTAAGCATGAGACATCAATAGGAAAGTCTAGACCAGATTAGGTCAGTCCATGTAATCAGTTACTTTAAAATGACTAATCATACTGCTTTGTCTTCGAATTTAACATATCGTACCTCACTAGGATGGGCAAGTGCTGATATAGACATCTTCCAGATGTAAATGTGTACTGGGAAGGTGCTTCTTTAATTTCGCATTGGCAAGAGTCCTAAACAGCACTTGAGTGAAAGAGCTTAAACAAATCTGGGATCAATTACAGTTCTATTTAATGTGCTGAAAATCAATTATTCAACACTGTGAAGAAGGAAAAACACACTGTATTAAAATTTTAACATTTGGCAATTCAATACAAAAAACCTTGACCTCAGAACAAATCAGAGTTTGTTATAATTTTTTTGTTGCTTATATTAACAATATTGCGATATTTGCATTCCTGTGTAGTGACACAATTATCCATGAAATGATATCATAATATTTCCAAGCCTTACTCCCAATAGGCAGTTAGTTTTGCTTCCTTCATTAATTTATCCTCAATGTCATCAGGCCTTCTTCATTTTGGTTTGTTTTTTCCCCATTACGTTTTCAACTTCGTTTCTCATTAGGCTGCGTGCACGCTCTGGTTGTTGCTGGTTTTACTGGTTGTGGAGAGCATGCCATTATTTCTATTCCACACATGAGTTCACATCGCGTCGGATTAGCAGTGCTTCTGCCTGAGTAGATGGCATCAGACAGCTACGACTGGAAAATCCCCAGTAGTCGTTTGTAGTAGCAGTCTGGGTTGTTTGAGCTAGCCTCCTTTGAGAGCCCTCCCTCACAGAACACACACTGATGAGGCTGCGACATACTGCTGGCATCACACGAGAGCTGTGTTTTGAGGCTGGGAACAAAAAAAAAAAAAGGGATTTGAAGAATTTTTTTTTTGGACATGCCTTGGAAGAATTTCAAATGGAACCAGGCTAACAAGCAAATGTGAGATGATTTTTAAATTGTAAAAGAAGAGGAATACACTCAAAACAAAGAAAGATTTGTGTACACATCACAGCCCAAGTATTTAACTGTATAATAAACAGTAAGACCAGAGCTAATCTGTTTCTAGTCTCATCAGTAAAATCATAATCATCTAAGTGGTAACAAGTGTGTGTGTTTCAGTGTGTTTGTACATAAAAATAATGGGCTATTTTTATGTGTTAAACTCATTTCACCCCACAAAGAGTCTTTTCTTCGTATAATCCCTTCAGCTTTAACGTTCCTAAAGCAGCCATCTCTTTTCTGGCTTCCAATCCTTTATCTTCAGAACACATGTATCTTTTTCTTCTGTTGCAGCTCAAAAGCCGCCGGTCTGTCCTGTTGCCTCCTTCTATATCTGGCTCATTTACCCTCTCAGTTTTCTCTAATCTTTGCTTTTCATTCTAACTACCTGTTTCTACCTGCATTTGCAGGTTCCGCAATTTACACGCTGTTATTTCAGAAGGAGTGAATCCGAAGGAAGAATGGTAAAAGAAGGTGACTCCGTGTTATAAGGACATCGCTGAGTGCTGGACTATGAGAAAATAGAGGAGAAGAGGCCAATTACTGAATGAGATCTACTCACCTGCTCTTGATGATATACATGCTCACTTTCTCTCCAAATGTCACATCCCGGCTTTACTTTGGTTACACATGACAGGTTGACTCTGTGCATCAAAGACTGCTCATGGATATAATCAGTGGTTGGAAACGGGAACATTCTGCAATGGTTCACGCACAGTTTTTTGTAATTGGTTCGGGAATATCGAGGCTGCAAAATGATTAAACAGAAACGCAAATGTAAAATGAACTAATGTTTGAAATCTATTTAAAAACTGGATGGGTATCTGAAATTTCATTTACTCTTTTTGTTCGTCTCCTCTGAACCACCCTCGGGTTACACTTTCAACACGCTCTACGCTGCTGTATCAGCTTCTTTAGTTCAAACTTCTGCATGTTTTCGAGAAAGTGCAGGTGTGTCGAATACTATTCTCTGCCTCCCAACTTAATCTTTCACCCATTCATTTGCAGTGTTGGGTGTAACGCGTTACTTTGTAGAGTACTTGGATTACTTTTTTGATGTAACGAGTAACCTAATGTGTTACGTCCGCCATTTAAGTACTAAGTTATTTAGTTACTTTTTCAAAAATGTAATCCGATATTTAGACAATTTATGTAATCCGCGAGCCAGACAGCAGTCATTCCCAAAACTCGCAGTGAATCTTAATGAACCGTACTTACGGCCACCGCGCGATACTGCGTAGGTGAGATAGGGGTATTAGTAGTTAACAGATTATGGGCCAAACTTCACTGAGTCATGATGGTAGAATAATTATAAAAGTCTTGACTAAACAACATGCATGAGGAATCACAAAGGAGTTTTCATTTTCTGCAATTGAAAAGTACTCTAAATAGTTACTTTTATCAGAAAGTAACACTGTAATGTAACTGATTACTTTTTAAAGACAGTAATTTTGTAATGTAATTAGTTACTTTAAAAGTGACGTCCCCCAACACTGTTTATTTGTGTGGTGGTGCAGGCAGAGCTTACTTTACTGAAAAGCCAGAAAGAAAATGCAGCAGGTCTACTGTTACAGCGTAAATAGCTTTGATTGCTTTTTAATAGAACATTTTGTTTGTATAGGCGGCATCAAGCAAGCATGCTAAGTGAGCCGAAATACGATTAAACTCTATACAAGCCGATATTTCACTCCTGCTTCAATGAGATTTTCACAGCAACTAATTACTTACATCAGTGAGATCATTGATACAGCACGAGTTTATCCTGTATATATTTTCAACATTTTTTTAGTAATTAATAAAATACGTGTTGTGCTGTTATAGGATAATATTCCACAATAGGATAGTTTGATTATTTTGGAGCTATTATCATAAATGTCACATTTTGAGGTTTTAATAGATATTTATTATATTTTGCCAATTTGTATTATAATTATTAGTGACATGTCTTAGCCATATTTAATGTTGTGAAAAATCTACAAGACAAGCTCACCCCTTTTATAAACTGTTATTACAACATTAAGTTACTACAACAATTTAACAGCCATAACTTTAAACCATAAACTATGAACATCACCTAAGTTTCGTGTTTCCCTTTTGCCACGGCTGCTGTGGTGTCACAGGGACCTTAGTGGTGAATCCTTTGGGTCCTGTTGGTTATGGGTTGGGCCCTTCATAGATCATGCATGCTTATTTTTCACATCCCATTGAGGGCTTATTGAGATATGGGGGATTTGGAGACCAGGTGAACAACCTTGGCCACAGGCTATGATGTACTGGGTGTTCTGGTGCCTTTTTTTTGTGGTGATCGTTGACCTTTTCAGCAGTTGTGCTGCATTGGCTTTTCTGTGGGGCTGACCTTTCTTCCCAAGTAAAGTCTGCACACTTGATCATTTGATTGGACTGCATGCCGGTGCCTGGGCTATATGGGGCATGGAGCTAACGGTCTTGCTCATGGACCCAACAGCGAACAGGCATTGGCCGGGCCTGAACCCCCATCCACTGATTAGCAACCCGGAGCCTCAACCACTGCCTCAATTATCCTATCGCTAGTTTATTTGTATATAATTGATAATCAGTGTCATTCAATTGACCTAGTGGTGTTGTTAATGTAATTGCTGATCAATGTACAAACATTTGTTTCCTCACTAGCCTCTTTTTTCTCACTCTTTACAGTTATAAGACAAAAAAAAACATTGTCATGTTTCCAAGAAACTGGAAAATTGCAAGCATCTTTGTCCTGAAGACATTCCTGTGTTGAAGAACCTACGGATTATTGCAACGTGCTGACACTGGAGACTATTTTTATTAGACATAAATAACAGCAGATTTTTAAAAATTCTTTTTATTCTAAGCCTTAGATCATGTGAATGAACCTATAAGTTATATGAATGAGGCAATAAAAACAAAATGTAAATCTCTTGTCATTCCCTTACTACCCAGGTGAGAATTAAACAGTGCTGTAATACAAGTGTTTTAATTCCTTGGTACTATGAGAAGAAGAACAATCTTCAGGTGGCCATAAATATTACAGATAATTGAAATAAATCTTGACAAACAAAGCAGAAGAAGCATCTGTAAACAGTAGGGAGAGTGTTTATGTTACCTGCGTGGCCTCTATAAAATGTCGTCAGGTGTGCTGAGTAGCAGTGCATGCAGCAAAAAACCCTCTCTGAGCTATAATGGATTGCTTTACTGTAATTCTTCTGAACAGTCATCCATCTGCAGTCAGGTTTTCGCTTTGCATCAGGCTCACCACATTCATTATCGTATTAGTTAATGCAATTATATGCAAATGACCCCACCCAGCAGCCATGTGTATGTATCAATTACGGTGACAGCAAGCTGAGTGTAACACAGGATATTATGGTAATTCCTAACCAAATAGATTGCACCTGAGAAGAAGAGTGAGAGCATGAAAGGGCAGAAGAGATAGGGCAAGTCAGCAAAAGACAGCAAGACCACCCCCTGCCTTTCTAGGGATGGAAAGAAAAAAGCACTCTATCGATCATTAATCCTGTACAGCCTCATGCCAGATCGATTTAGTTGCACTTTTTATCATGATTTGTTAATGAGGGAAAGAAAAAGGAAATAAATGCCTTGTGGTTGAATGGTTCCTTTTGGAATATTGACACATGAGAGGTGTTTTCAGGCAGGATGCACTGGAAATAGAGAACCTAATGGGTAAGACTGGGTTGCTTTAGAATCCCTTATAGACTCTTCTTACTTTTTATACCACCTACATTGACAAGAGGTCCACTGTGAATTCTCAGTCATGAGAATTTAATCTCAGATTCCTCTGAGGTACTGGCAGCCTCAAGCAGGTTCACTGGAGCTTACCTTGGAATACAAGATTTGTCTGAAAACATTTTTAAGATGGATTTTAAAAAGTAAAATATTGATGTGATAATTCATCATAAGAAAATGCTTTATCCTGGTCAGGGCCATGGAGGATCCAGAGTCTGTCATGGCTACACTGGATATAAAGTGGGAATTCACCATGCAGGGCACAACAGTGCATCACAAAGCACCATCTACACACATCTACATACACACTTATTTGTACCTAGGGAAAATTTTAAGTCGCCTGGTCCATTAGCAGCATGGTAAGGGTGAAATACAAGTGAATGCAAAGACTCGAATTCAAACTGTAGAAACAGTTGAGTTGTGCTGTGTCAATGCCACCCCACTGTGTCACCATTAGTCTAACTGTTTTTGTGATATTCTTTTATGTTCCACCAGTTAAACAAACAGAGTTTTACTTATATCTGCTCAGAGAAATAAAATGTAGGAAATCAATAAGAAATGACCAAAAAAAAGTGTCAGCTCGTTTCTTATCAGAGACTGTCGGCTGGCATTTTAGCAATAATGGATCACAGACAGGCTTTATTCCCAGTGGTTTTCAAAGCATGTATCATACTTATATGGTCTGTGCATCGAATTTTTATCTTTCCCAGATAGAGCAATATGTAGTGTGATACTTTCTCATTATGCTGAGTGGCACCAGTATGTCACAGCCATACACACCCCATCAACACCAACCTTCAAAACACCTCCCCACAATGATCGAAAGGGTACATAGCAGATACTCTATAGTGTACTGTTCCCATTTTTTTTTTCATTTTTTTGGGATATTGCGTGAGAAATTAATGACCATGACCCTGTAGCATCCCATGATTGAGCAATTAATGCAAGTTTATTTATTCTAACATTGTTTAGGCCCAGTCAGTTGTGGACGTTAATGGTGAGTACCCATAAACCCACTCTGTTGTTCATTTCAGTACAGTGTTTAATAAATTAGATGATACAACACTTTATTGTAATTATAAGTATACTTTACCCATCTGTAGGCTAATTTAAGTGTGTTGAACTCATTTAACATAGGCTAGGCTAAGTTATCATGTATACTTGTTGTTGGCCTTGTTGGCGGACACACAACTTTCCACAGGTTTTACCCCAGATGCTGATGCAAACCTCCCATTCAGTCCGGGCTTGGGACCGGCTGGGTTTGGGAATTGGGTGGGAATTGAACCCAGGCCTTCCAATGCCCTACCATGCTTAACCACCGTATTTTTATTATGCAAAGAGTTTTTCAAATTCAGGGACCATTTGTATAAAAATAGTCCGGGAGGTTTGTGTTGGTGTGTTCGAGATCTATACTAAGTGGCTCACTGCCTACAGCCTGTATGCTGTATCTGATTTTGCTGTATGTCTAAGCTGTGGGTTGAGGCAGGACACTGAATCACTGCACAGATGGCATGGGCTCTAAGCGAATGGAGCTGTAGCCCCACTGCAAACGGTCGCAGCAGCAAAGCCCCAGAGCAAACAGCACAACCTCTGATTAAAAACCAAGCCTTAGAGAAAGAAAGCAACATCTTTTTCACTGACTAAACAGTCGAGTCAGCAGTTTTTACCCACGGAAATCCTTGTTTTACCTGCAGCTAAAACCTGTGCTTTTTTATCAAGGTATTCAAATCTACTACCAGTTTTATAGAATTCTATGAGGACTTGACTAAACACTAAGCCGCATGTGACGACTGTAAATACGAGCCTTGATTAAACATAAAATTTCAGTGCTTTGCCCAAAAAGGCATTTCTCTTTAATTACAAAAGATTCGTAGACTTAATTTTATTACATGATATGCAAGCATTTAATTACACAATACGCCTGCGGTGCTTTCAACAATTCTAACAACCAACAATTCATGTTCCGCTTTAGGTTGTTGTTTCTAAGCATTACACATTAGAAGCATGCTAAGAATTCATGTAGATCCAGCCTCTCTGAGCTGTGTGGTCAGAGACTTAACACATCACATGGTCTGCTGCTAGAATTTCAGATCTCTGATGGCTTTGTGATCTGTTCTGCATCACTGCAAGGGCTTGTGAGCTTCAGAAAGAAAGAGAAAAAGAGGAAGAGATAAAGCGAAAAAAAAAAAAAAAGCAGGGGGAGACTGGGGACATCCAGTGTCCCATGTTTCACTGAGCAGCTAAGCTAGCATGACTACACAAACACAGGCCACAACTATTTTTTCTGAGGATAAAGCTCGGCAATGAACCAAAGCCATAAATGTTAGTTCTTTTACTTTCCTCCATTCCTCTCCCATCACAAAAAAAATGTCAGGCTGCGGTAACTTGCATTGTGGTCAAGGTGGCCCTGAAGGCCAAGGACATAAAGTTTCTAATGTTCTTGTTAAACAGACAAACTCGCTTATAAAGAACTTTTTCATTAATAGCCCAAAGGGATGTCAATTACACACACTTCCTACCAGTGAAAGCCGACATTAGCATTGTGCCTAGTTGCTTAATGCCATGCCTCTGTGGGTTGTTTTTTTTTTTTTTTCTGTTTCCAATTGAAACAGAAACTCAGTCACAATATAAAGGAGCTCAGTGAATTCAAGAGCTAGAACAAGCAGCTATACTTCAATCCCTAGCCCACCATCCCATGCTCCAACACAGTGACTACACACCCCCATGGTATCAGACAACATGAGAACCTACAATGCAGACAAATTGTTGCCCTTTACAAGTACCGCTTTTATTTCGGTTGCAATGAACTGATCAGCGTGACATTCTAATGGTTTGACCAGTGTTATACATCATTTAAGCAACACAGTTAGTAGCACTCTGCAAAGGAAAATTGCATTATCTTTCATTTCACACTCTAATAATATGACGAATTGCCATCACAATTAATTTGTCCTAATGATATTTTGATAAGTTATAAACGAGCAAAAACAGGATTCAGACAAAATGGAATAAAATCTCACTCTCACACACGGACTGATTGGAATAGCTCTGCACATTATAGGTTTGGAACATCTGCTGCTAATTTGTAAAATGTTTTTATAGTACTTTCAATTCTTTCAACTTATCAGTAGCAATGTAAAACATAGCCGCTCAAAACAATGCTTTGATAGCTCTATCAATAAAAAACATTGAGATGCATATAAGAACATTACAATAGATCTTCATCATCATAAGCTACCCTGCGAGGCACATCTACAACATGTCCATGAATGTCATCCAGGAGTACTACATAAGTAATCGAGGTTAAATGCCACAACCCACAACAATCGTGTTGGTATCTTTCAAAGTTATGGTGCAATTAGTACAAATTTATCTCTTTTGTTTTCCATACGGCTAATTCTGGGTTAGCGATATGGCATTATACACATGTTTTTTTGCTATTCAGAAGTTGCCTAGGTGCGCAGAATAAAATGCAACATGCTGTGTTTTAGTGAATTTTTAATGTGTAAAATCAATGGCAATTTTTTTTTATAATCAGTCGTTTGAAATGCACAGGAAATCAACTGAGGTTCTGAGAAGAATACTGTGAGATAAGAACACTATCCATGGCACCACTGTTCCACCAACCAGTTGCACTGCTATCTATAGTATCTTCTAATATTTTACTGCTTATTTACTTAAAGCACCACACTATGTATTTATGATCTTCTGCAATTAAGCAGTTGTCCAACCTTAGCATGTTACTTCATGCTTGCTGCATTCCATTAGCTTTGGATCTGCTTTGGCCAGCTGGATTTACACAGCCACTTATTTCCTCATTTCACCCAGCATCCCCACGGCACTGCAAAAATTTACACCCATGTCAGTTTTTATCACACCAAGTTCCTCGCAGGACAAACAAGATGGCTTTATATTACATTCCTTTGCAGGGGGAAAACAATGTGTATCCTGTACGACCAGGTGGACTGAAAACAGTAATCATTAATCTTTTCAAACATTGTTTACAGTGCACTCCAGGCAAGGAGGGAGATGTGATGGAAATGAGCGCTGTATCATGTTCTCTCAGGTTGCGGATGCACAGATTATTCTATACTAAAACACATATCATATAACAAAGGCGAAAAATTCAAAAAAAGACACCAGAGCACTTCATCTTCTGCTCTGGATGCACATATATAAAGTAACAGTCTTTGATCTTATACATGCTTTAATCAGCGTGTTCTTGCTCTACGATACTGATATAAATCGTAAAGTTTTCAGCAATGTCAATGTAGAGCAGAGATTCCATTATGTAAAAGAGATGTACGGTTTAAGACCTCTGGGGCAAGGACAGTGACGACAAATGAAATTTACTACAGATCAGATGAAAGGATCAAAGAGAAGAAAAAGCTTCCAGTTTTAATCCAATTTCTGCAAGACTGAATGTGAAAGAAGTAGGATTAATTAATCATTTCCAGTCTGAGTAGAGTGACATGCCACAGCTTGCATTTTGGATGAATTGATTTGGCTGAGTTTGCTGCTACCAATTGGGATTTGACACTATGGCAACTGAAGACTCTCACTGATTGCAAAAGGCTGATGTGCCACTGGCACAGTAAAAACTTGAAGAATGACATGTACTTATATTGTTGTTTAATCTATTAGTAAGCTTGTTCATAGGTTCACAGTGCATCAAAATGTGCATTAGGATCTCATAGGCTGCAACTAAGCAGGAGGCTTTTGCATAGGATGTTGCATAAGCAGGAGATTTTCCTTCTGATGCAAGGGTGTAGTCAGAAACAAAGCTCACTGGGCAAACAAAGCACACACACATTAACAAGAATGTACAGCATTCATTCACTCATTCATTTATTTCTTCATCATTAGTAACTGCCTGTTCAAAGTTGCAGTGATTTTAATTAAGCTCCTGCACTGGATTTAAATAGCTTCCTGCACCATACCTCTCAGCTCTAATCACACCCCCACTGCAACACATTCCCTCCGATCCGTCAGCACTGCTCGACTGGTCCCGCCATCTCTCCGGGCTCGAGGAAGACATGCATCTAGTCCTGGCTCCTACAGTATATAGTTTAAGTGACGACTAAATACCTATATATTTTTAAGGTATTTGGGTTAACCCCAACTCAAAAAGAAAGGGGGAAAAACTTGCAATAGTGTTGGATTGAAGGTACTTACAGTATAGTGTGGTTTGTAACTTAGTAACCTGTGTGAGGATCTTTTCTAAGTTGTACGAGCATATATTAAATGCCTAAATGTAAAAGTAAATATTTATAATTTGGGGAATTGAAGCAATATCACAGGTAAGTGTAACGAAAAAAAATCTAACCTGACAGGTGAAATTCCAAAAAAAACATGCACCCTCCTGAGTGATACAGTATGAGGTTGAGTTACTGTTATATCCAGAATCTCCAGACCATGCAGGCAATCCTGGTATCTGTAGCTCTTTGGGTTGTCAGGGGTACAAAAAAAAGGTTATGTCACACCCATTTTGGGTTACATTCTGGATTAAATCACAAATGTTTGAGAAAAAAATGAAAATAAAGATAGTGACATTACACACTACCATAAAAGCTTTTTTGTACCTTCTTCCTAATTGCTTTTGAATTTGCACTCTGTATTCTCAGCACTCTCTGCTGATTATCAAATGAATTGTCACTTTGTCGCATGAGATAACTGACTCTTTTAATTTATCACCGGATGATTTTTCATTTGCCTGAATGGGTTTATTTATTTCAATGGATTGTCCCCTTTTCTGAGGTCCAAACGAACAGGATGTGTAATTATGGAGCCTGTAGAACAATCCGTTCACATAATGAGGGCTTATCTGGCCCGGTCCTACACATTCTGTATATCCATTTGTTACAGAATTACAGCGGTAACTCCTCCGTAGTCTCACCAGCTCGGGCTCTTCTTCATTCCCAGCCTTAACTCTACAGGAGCTAAATTCTGTGTTAAACACCTGTCTTCTTAACCATGGCCTATAAACAATGAACATTGGCCAGTATTCCAAACTATTCACAAACGATACTCGATTTAGAAAGAGAACAAAAAAGGCAGACATACAGTAGACAGGCAGTTGCAACCCATAGCTCTCATCTGGACATATTTGGTAATGACCCTAGAACTCCAGCAGATGTGCCTTTCTGTAGTCTTGCTCTGTCTTCTTGGCTCTTTGGCTTTCTTGTGTTTCGAGATGAAAGATGCTGGAGCACTGATGTGCAGTTAATGTACAGCTGGGGCACAGAGCTGCTGTTTGCTATGAGCCAGGCAATAAAGTCCTGCACAACTCCCACCAGGTCCCCTGGCAGAGGACACTAATAAGACAACATGCCTATAGAATACTATGGCCTTGGCAGCCATAACCATGAGAATCCCTTTATGCATGAGAAAGATTAGAAAAGAGATCAGTGGCTTACCCAGGGGCATGCTTCAACAAGGGCATGTCCAATTAGGCCCAGGCTATTTCATAGAAGCAGATTTGAGCATCTCTTTTCTCTCACAGAGAAGTGTTAACTTTTTATTATTTATCCTGCAGTTTGACACACAGACTGTTCACACACCGTAAGGCTTACGGTAGAGAAACGTGATGTGCAATCAGCTCGGACAAGCATATCAAGTCAATCTGGTAATGCACCTGAGATCTGACAGCAGACGACACAAGGTTGCAAAATAAATTCTACAAGGAGAACCCTTTGAGGTAAACAGTGAATCCTGCATTTCATCAGCCTTCATTCAGCACGCCTCGACATTTCCAGGCCATTATTAGCAACCGTGCGTGCGCTCAGTGCCGTGGCCGCCAGAGATTCAGGACAAAGTGACATCTGATTTTCTCCGTCCCACCGGAGGGACACCCTTGCACCTTTCGTAGATTACTCGACTCGCTATTGACGCGCAGCTCAAGAGCAGGATCGGAGCTGTGTTTACCATTTAACCCCACCTGTCCAGATTGGCGTGTTCCTGCCAGCCCTGGAAACCATGCTCATTTTCAGAAGGGAAATTGAAAGGACTGTAAACAGAGGGTGCCTAATGCTCAAAAAAAAAATCCGATTAAATTCTCCCCTTTTCCGCTAGCTCTCTTGCTCCCTCAGATAGGAAACCTTAATTTCTCCCCAGAGACATACTCAGGCTAGCGCTTCAAGCTTTGCCTCTTCACAGGACATAAAGCTAAGCAGTTAAAACAGTTCTACTGCAAACAGCCTTGTCGAGTAAGCATGATTTACCCCTAATCGTCTGGTATTTAACTGATAGGAATATACCAGCCGCATAGCTTTGACATGGGCAGTGTGGTGTGAATAAGCCATAAAGTAAAGCTAAAAAAAATAAGCACAATATAAACGCAAATGGAATGAACACACACAGGAATCTGGCAAATAAGTTAATGAGCATTCATCAACCTTTATTCCATCTTCAGTAACCTCTTTATCCTCCTAAAGGTTGTGGTGTATCTGGATCCCACTTGGACAGTAGGTGGGAATATACTCCATGACATGCTACTCATCCAAACTCTCATTCTTCTTTACAGGCAATTTCTTCATATTCTGCTTCCAAAGAGACTTTTGATTTAACATAGTCTTAAGGAATAGGTTCTCCAGGATTCTTGAAAGACTTTTTGACTCAGTCCCTGTAGCTGACTATTTTCAGAGGAACGTTTTTGTTTGTTAAGCCACACAGTCACCAATAAATCCTTCAACCATGAAAAGCAACTAAAGTAAGTGAGAAACAGGTGCAGATGAAGCCAGTAATCAGTATATTGGTGATGGTGAAAGCTAAGTGGTTGGAACAGAAGAGAGGGGAAATGAGGTTGCTGCTGAGGTTCAAATTTAAATTTTATTTATATACACAGTGCGATAGGTGGTGAAATGCTTATATGACCGATCATGACCTTAAAATCAAGATAACAATAACAATGGAAAAAAAAACAAGGAAACATTATGAAATAGAATAAGAATAAAATATAGAAAAATGTAGCTGTGGGAAAGCAAATTATAATATATATATATATATATATATATATATATATATATATATATATATATATGTAAAAAAAAAACTTAGCTGTACAAAGTATAGACAATGGCTGTAAAAATATGGAAAATAGGAAAAGGGTTGTGGAAATTAAGAGAATTTAAAGTGTGTAAGATGTTTAAATATGCATGAATGTGAAGATCCGAAAATGGGCAATGTGCAAAAGTGTGCAAAATTAAATGAAATTTGAGATGATCAAGGTGAATGCAAATGTGCATGAGTGTTCAAATGTATAATGTCCATAAATGTCTCTTTGGTGTGAGCCAATGTCCATAAAGTGCAGTGCGCAACAAGAATGTTTTAGTCTGGTGTGGTGTTCTGGTTTATAGATAAACAATCAATCTTTAGGCATCTTAATTTAATTTAATTTAATTTAATTTAATTTAATTTAATTTAATTTAATTTAATTTAATTTAAATTTTATTTTATATAACGCAATGAGGAGTGTTTAGGAATATTACACAGTACTGTATTATAAAACACAACCTGTCGATATGATGTCACATACTCATTGACGATCTGATAAGCAGCATGAGATCGGCCTACTGCATATTGTACGCAAATTGTAAGCAAGCATCAGTGTCAGGACAACACAGCAAGTGTAAGATACCAGGGGCTGGTTTATTGTACATTGTAAATAAGTAAATAAACATACTGCGCATAAATATGAAGTGCAATATGCTTTCTTAATTACGAGGTGCATAACGGAACGACACAGCTGAAAGCACTGCAAATAAAATCAGAACAATGTTGGAGTGGCAAAACTGAAGAGGAGGAAAAAGGAAGGATATCAAGTTCTGTTTGTAATCGTGTTCTGTCTGCTAGTCATTGCTTTTCCCTCTTGTCATATCCTAATTCTCTGCTTCCTGATAAACCGTGTATCAGTGGCCTCCAAACATGAAGACTGTCAGGGGCCACTGGTTTTAATTAAACCTATTGAAAAAAAATATATTCATTACTACACAGCTAGCATGATAGTGGATGGAATCTGTGAGGAGAATGATCATCAGGGGTTATGGAGCACTGGCCCGTATTCAGACACTCCTTGTTACAAATCAAAAATTATTTTGCAATCATGAGGCAGAAAATTGCATCTGTATGTTTGTATGTGTGTGAGTGTGTGTCTGTGTGTGTGAGTGTACATACATAAAGTGACATCAGTCCCATGTCCTCCTAAGCACTGGATTTTATTGAAACAGAAGTACCCTTTCAGCCTCTCCTGCTATTGCCTTTCATAGTAATTGACCTTTCAAGTAATGGTGTTTTGATTCTCAGTTCCCAGAAGGCCTGGTTTTTTTTCCCAGCAAGCCTCTGTAACTAACTACAATGTGTCATGTTTTATTGCTGAAAAGCTTATGTGCTTGTTTATCTATCTCATTATCTATCTTGTCATAGACTCATTAGCATGCAATCTCTAATCATCTCTTTTCTTTTCTTCTGCTAAATAATGTATGACTGACTACAACATAATCACAATTACTCTCTCGCCTCTTTGTTTTGATTTTCCTTGCTCGTTTCCAGCAATTTCAAGCAGGTGCATCAGATTAAGATTGTTTCTAAGAATGGCTCTCACGTCTCTCAGCATCATGCCGCCTTCTGGGCAAAGCCCAGCTCTTATATCAGCTCACTGATTTGACCATGAGAACGTGTAGTGTAATAGATTGTTCGTCAAGATGTCGTGTGCTGTGTATTCCTAGCCGGTACTTTCGCTTTTTCGAGTGCGTGCAGAATCAGCACACTCTGACGGTCTTCCAGATTTGGTGAACATATGTATTTGAAAATGCAAACAGGAACTGGAAGCTGCCTGCTTGATTACGGCTGATGAATTATGCACGACAGGCATCTCAAGGTTGATTTGCATGCAGTCGTACATTCCTAATGAGATGCCCATGCCCGTGCCAGTTGAACCCTGTCCATTTCAGCAGCAGTCTCTGTCTATAAAGCTGCATGTTCCCTTAACACCCCATGTTGGCGGAAAACAAACAGATGTGAGCACCAATATGCTGCCTGTTAATGGGTGTATTCTATCAGTAACCTATAATTTACAATAAGAATCGAAGGATGATTTTAACCAGTTTACAAGTGTGGCAAAACTAAAAAAGGTCAGCATTAGACACCAGTTGCAACTCATCTGTTCACAATCAGTACAGGCACATGGTGTGAAACAGACTGGTGGAATGAGAATGCTGGGTAAACTTACCATGAAGAAGATCAGGGGTGACCTGAGGCATGGTGTGGGTGCGGAAGAGCTGCCAATCAAAATCATCCTCCTCTCCCTGGCTGAACTCGCACAGGCTGGGGTCAGAGTCCTCATCAAATGTACAGCCTGCTGCTAGAGAGAGAAAGAGAAAGAGAAAAAGAGAGAGTGGGAGTGAGGGAGGAACAGGGAGAGATAGAGAGAGAAAGAGAGAATCAGTCTCCATCTAGGACCCATAGTCAATAGATTATTCCACAAATAGTGGAAAATGTTTTTATTCAATTCAATTTTTTACTTCATGCAATTCAACTTTCTTTTCAGGTAAGACTGTTCGAAGGTCATTATTACTCATTTGGTTTCCAGTTCGTCAACAGTTTCTTGCGTACACAATGTGCAATACAACATGAAGGACATTCTTCCGGGCATCTGTCTTAGTGCAGGTAACACTGAAGTCAAATCCAGCAGCAGTATGTCTCGTTTTAGCTTAGATTTTGTTAGACTGTCCCTTTGACATCACTCTATGGCTCCAGCATGAGAGGTGGATTTAAGAACTATACTGTAAAGAACTTCTTGAATGTACAGTCGTGGCTAAAAGTTTTGAGAATGACACAAATATTAGTTTTTACAAAGTTTGCTTCTAAACGGCTTTTAGATCTTTGTTTCAGTTGTTTCTGTGATGTACTGAAATATAATTACAAGCACTTCATATGTTTCAAAGGCTTCTATCGACAATTACATGACATTTATGCAAAGAGTATTTGCAGTGTTGGCCCTTCTTTTTCAGGACCTCTGCAATTCGACTGAGCAAGCTCTCAATCAACTTCTGGGCCAAATCCTGACTGATAGCAACCCATTCTTTCATAATCACTTCTTGGAGTTTGTCAGAATTAGTGGGTTTTTGTTTGTCCACCCGCCTCTTGAGAAGGAATGAGATTAAGATTTGGGGAGTTTTCAGGCCATGGACCCAAGATTTCAACGTTTTGGCCCCCGAGCTACTTAGTTATCACTGTTGCCTTATGGCACGGTGCTCCATCGTGCTGGAAAATGCATTGTTCTTCACCAAACTGTTGTTGGATTGTTGGAAGAAGTTGCTGTTGGAGGGTGTTTTGGTACCCTTCTTTATTCATGGCTGTGTTTTTGGGCAAAACTGTGAGTGAGCCCACTTCCTTGGATGAGAAGCAACCCCACACATGAATGGTCTCAGGATGCTTTACTGTTGGCATGACACAGGACTTATGGTAGCGCTCACCTTTTCTTCTCCGGACAAGCCTTTTTCCAGATGCCCCAAACAATCGGAAAGAGGCTTCATCAGAGAATATGACTTTGCCCCAGTCCTCAGCATGTTTTTTTTTTTTTTAGGAGAGAAGTGGCTTCTTCGCTGCCCTTCTTGACACCAGGCCATCTTCCAAAAGTCTTCGCCTCACTGTGCGTGCAGATGTGCCTGCCTGTGTACCTGCCTGCTGCCATTCCTAAACAAGCTCTGCACTGGTGGCACGCCGATCCCGCAGCTAAATCCTCTTTAGGAGACGATCCTGGCGCTTGCTGGACTTTCTTGGACTCCCTGGAGCCTTCTAAACAAAAATTAAACCTCTTTCCTTGAAGTTCTTGATGATCCTATAAATTGTTGATTTAGGTGCAATCTTAGTAGCCACAATATCCTTGCCTGTGAAGCCATTTTTATGCAACGCAATGATGGCTGCACGCGTTTCTTTGCGGGTCACCATGGTTAACAATTGAAGAACAATGATTTCAAGCATCACCCTCCTTTTAACATGTCAAGTCTGCCATTCTAACCCAATCAGCCTGACATAATGATCTCCAGCCTTGTGCTCGTCAACATTCTCACCTGTGTTAACAGGACGATTACTGAAATGATCTCAGCAGGTCCTTTAATGACAGCAATGAAAGGCAGTGGAAAGTCTTTTTGGGATTAAGTTAATTTTTATAACATACTGGAGTATATGCAAATTGCTATTATAAAAACTTAAGTAGCAACTTTTCCAATTTCCAATATTTATGTAATTCTCAAAACTTCCTAGCTTGCATTTTCCACCGTAGTAAAAAGGATAAATAATAAGCAAAATCATAAATGTGCAACATAAAATAAGACAACCACATGACATAAAAAACATTAAGGCATTAAGTGAGATAATATGTGATTTAATTCTAAAGTTAGTATAGTCAGATACAGGCTGATATACTGTTACAGTCTCGGATATGATATAGACAAGCATGTCTCTTTAGAATACCAACACATAAGCCAGAGTATTATAACTGAGATTCACTAAGAGCTACAAAAGCACTGCAAATAGCTCATTGTTAGTGATAATCACATGCAGATCTGACCTCAGGGCATGAAAGGAACCTTACACTTAGCTGCCTCCACGGCCCACTGCATCGTGCACACTCCTGCACTTTAACCCACCCAAGTGAGCATAAGCACGGGGGCTAAGCAGCAAATTGTACAAGATTGTATTGTATGTATTGTATTTATATACTGCATATATGGCAACTGTAGATAATTCAAGTCTAAATTATAAGCGATTAAGAACATTGTTTCCTGTGATTTGATCAGTAGATAAATCTGACTGCAATTTATTCCAAATAAGTAGGGAAGAAAAGGTAATAGAATATGCTGTAATGGGTAAATAATCAATGAGCTGATGTCATGTCATATTTTGAGTTCACGGTTACTTACATCTACACAAAGTGAGTTAGTACCCATTATTACTTTACTTCATAAAAGATTTAAGCAGTCATTCCCTCACCAGCCTTTCTTTCTTCCTGCTGAATCGAAACGCTCTTGAATGATCGTTTAACAGCTCTGACATGTAGGCATTACCACTTACATGGGTGAGGTGAAAAATAGTGTGATAGAAACAGCATCACAACCAAAATCCTCCAAAGTGTTGGAGCATTTCATACTTAACACCCTTGCACCCTCATCTTGCCTGGCGGAAGAGCACATAATTTATGCTGGAGAATCTAAAGAGGAAGCATGCAGACTCTTTGGATAATGTAATCTTATCATAATTTGTCTGTAAGTTAACGAGCTAGTTAGCTAGTTTGCCAGAGCTCCAGATTCATGCTTCCTTAATTGCCCAAAGCAAATAAACTCTGTTTTTGTAAAGCTGACCAAGTGAACATTTAAAAATGAAAATGTGATTTTTTTTTTTACCCATCTTTAATGTATATAATTTCATTCTGTTGATCAAACAGAGGCTACTGTATGTTTCTGATTTGTTAACCAATTAGGAACAGCAAAAAACATCTTTTCTACAAAGGAGCTAAAATTGTCACAAATTTGTTGTCACAAAACTGTTTGAATTAAACCAGTAAATGACAAATCCCAATACGATAGTACCTATTATATGAACGCACCGCTTCATGAATTTTCACCTTAGGAATTGTAATTTTCAGGAGATTTGCATACGGATAAGCAAACCAAGCCAAACCAAACGCCGCCAGTTCAAAACTTGCCGAAAGCTAATCAAAACTTGTTTGCGTCAGCAGAAAGCCAAACAAAGTGAGTTCACATATTTTTTGTGTGTGTATTTATTTATTTTTTTTACATTTTGTGAAAGATTTAGCGAAGACATAGCACCATGGTACCAAAGGACAGAGAAAAAAAAGGGAGCCACTTTCAGGTTCCTTTTCATCTAAATTTTTTTTCCTGATTTTCTCCCTAATTTAGTCGTGGCCAATTCCTCCCCGTCACTAGGGAGCTACCACTACCATTCAGCCGGGAGGGGCGAAGACTATCACATGTTTTCACCGAACCGCATGACGCCAGCCTGAGTATATAAATACAATCATAGACGCCCCTGATTGGCTGTAGAGCCATAATTAATGTGGGAGCACAAAGTATCTCTTATCCCTCCCCTCTGAAGGAGTTCGGCCAATCAGCTCTCTCTAGACCTCCGGCTGTGAGAGGTAACAGCATCACCCGGGGATCAAACCAGCGATCTCCGGATGATAGGGCGAGCACTTTACGTTCTGATTGTTTTTGTATGCAAAAATATAATCATAATGTTGAAAATTGGTAATATTGTTAATTTTTTTTTTAGGTGGCTGGAACTGATTATTTGCATTTACATTATTTCCAGTAGGAAATGTGTTTTGCGATACGAATGTTCACCTCAGGAATTCACCTCCAGAGTGAATGCCTTGGTACCACTTTATGTCATTTATATTGTTTTAATATTGAACAGAAGTTTTAATATCAGCTCATTGATAATATCAGCTCATTGATTATTTAAGTTTTAGAATTTCACCTTGCTCTCAGACTTTTCCTCCCAACAGTAAAAGCTCCAGCTAACTAATATTTTGTTTACACAGCAAATTTTGATTTATCCCACAGTCATATAAAATGGGCTGCTTTTTCCCGAGCTCCGCCAGACTGACCAATTTTTCTACTTTTTCGTCCCCTTACGAAGAGTAAACATATAACAGATAAGTATTTCATACTACCTTATAATATATTCACTCGAAACGCGTGTTATATCGTTTTCGTATAAGTTTATATCGTATAAGTTTTAATAGTTTTGCAGCACACCGCTTCTAGCCGGCTTTTCATTAGCATCGCTAGCCCGTTAGCCCGGCTATCACAAGTTTGTTTACGCTCTTTCGCACCGGTTATTTCTATTTTTAGACACCATGTCGGTTGGGTCTCTGCCCCTGTGTGCAGGTGAGGAGACATTGGAGCTGCACTCGGTGGACTTGGAGATGGAGGCCGTGGAGAAGCTGATCCGCGACCTACAGGTGAAGCTGGCCCGGCTACAGCAGCGGAAAGCCACGCTGGAATCGTCGCGGACCGACGCTCACCTGTCTCAGGTAAATTCTCGGCATGAGAATTCTCCGACAACCTCTACTCCGCGTGCTTCTCTGCCCAGGTCCAACGCACCGAGAACGCAGCCTGCCCAGCTTTCCTTCACCCCGGCGCCGGGATACCACGAGGCCTGGAAACTTCAGCAGCGGAAGACGCGCGCCAAGCCCCGGGCGAGGACCTCTCCTCCTCCGCCACCACCCGTCTTCGAGATCTCAACCCGAAACCGCTTCGCTCCTCTCCGTGAGACGGCACACGACGCGCTGGTCATCGGAGACTCCATTGTCCGGCACGTGCGTGCTACCACAGCTAAAGGTAAGGCGTACACGCGCTGTTTACCTGGTGCACGTGTTCTTGATGTTGCTGCACAGGTGCCTGCGGCCCTGAGGAAGAACATTCGAGCTGTGGTTCTCCATGCTGGCACCAACGACATCAGGCTGAGGCAGACGGAGATCCTAAAGAAGGACTTCAGGAGCCTGGTTGAGAAGGTCCGCAGCACATCACCCACGACAAAGATCGTCGTATCTGGACCACTTCCGACATTTCAGAGAGGAATCGAGAGGTTCAGTAGATTATTTGCCTTTAATGAATGGTTACAATCTTGGTGTCAACAACAGAGATTACCCTTTATTGATAACTGGAATGTTTTCTGGGAGCGTCCTAGGCTCTACCGCACAGATGGCCTGCACCCTAGCAGAGCTGGAGCAGCGGTCCTCTCTGACAACATCTCCAGGACATTACGAACCATCTGACTTGCGGTAAGTCATACCTCAGATTCTTTAGATATCAGCCACAATACAACCCACCATACTAATAGACGCACACACATAGCTTGTACTATAGAAACTGTGTCTATTCCCCGATTAGTGAGAAAAAAGAATAAATTCGTTAAATCCAGCCGAAACAATCTGGTAACCATTAAACCAGAAAAAGCCCAAATAAGTAATCGAAGTCTACCTCTAAAGTTTGGACTTCTCAACATTAGATCCCTTACGCTAAACCAACTGTCTGCTAGCTGCATAGAGTCGTCACTCAGGGTTCACTCTATTGAGACTGTGTCTGTTCCCCGAGCTAAAAACAAATTTAGAAAGACTCAGAAAGTCTGTTTTAGTAATTTAATTAGCATAAAGACCACAAACTTGGATCAGACTGAATGCGCAGCCGGCACCTCTGATCTGAAGCTAGGACTGTTAAATATTAGATCTCTCGCATCTAAAGCAGTTATAGTTAATGAAATTATCACAGATCAGGAGTTTGATATACTCTGTTTAACAGAAACCTGGATTAAACAGGACGAGTATGTAGCTCTAAATGAAGCTAGTCCTCCTGGATACAGCTACATACACCAGCCTCGGTTAACTGGTAGAGGAGGAGGCGTCGCAGTTATTCACAATGATAATTTGACTATTGTACAAAAACACGGACACAAATTTAATTCATTTGAAATTCTTTATAGTAACATAAGTGTATTTAACTATATTAAGTCAGCTCAGTCGATCCCGCTAATTGTCATTTACAGACCTCCAGGGCCGTACTCGGAATTTCTTAGTGAATTTGCAGATTTCCTCTCAAACCTAGTCATTTCTGTAGACAAAGTGTTAATTGCTGGAGATTTTAATATTCATTTTGAAAACCCAGAAGACCCTCTGAGAACTGCATTTATGTCTATACTGGACTCGGTAGGAGTAAATCAGTGTGTAGTAGGACCCACTCATAAAGCAGGTCACACTTTAGATTTAATAATATTATTTGGATTAAGTATAAGAAATTTATTCACAATACCACTATCTGAAGTTATCTCAGATCACTATCTTGTCTCATTGCAAGTGTGTCACAATAATAATGTACACACAGCGCCGCGCTACCGTATGAAACGTACATTCACATCAACTACCAAACAGAGTTTTATCAGTAATCTCCCAGAGTTCCCAACTTCGATTAGATCACCGTCTGACCCCACAGAACTCGATCAGGCGACTGAATATTTAGAGTCGACATTTCGCTATACCCTAGATAATGTAGCTCCAGTCAAAAGAAAAATTATTAGAGATAAAAAACTTGCTCCCTGGTATAACGATCACACGCGCACTTTAAAACAGACCGCTCGGAAATTAGAACGTAAATGGCGTCAAACTAAATTACTAGTATTTCAAATAGCATGGAAGGAGAGCATCCTGAACTATAGAAAAGCTCTTAGTGTAGCTAGATCAACATATCTCTCCACTCTTATAGAAGAAAATAAAAATAATCCTAGATTCTTATTTAATGCTGTAGCCAAATTAACCAGAAATAAGACCACTGCAGAAATCTCCACAACAACATCATGCAATAGTGAGGACTTCATGAACTTTTTTAATAATAAAATTGTAAATATTAGGCATAAAATTGAGGTTTTGAAACCGAACAATGTAATTGATGCAGATGTTAATCTAGCCATGTCAGACCAGAACCTAGAATACTTTACTCCCCTTGAAGAGAATGAACTAATTTCACTCATCTCTTCTTCAAATTCATCAACCTGTATATTAGATCCTGTACCGACACATTTTCTTAAACAGATAGTACCAGCAATAATAGAACCCCTGTTGAGAATAATTAATTCTTCACTCAGCATTGGATATGTTCCAAAATCTTTTAAATTAGCAGTTATCAAACCAATAATTAAGAAACCTGACCTCGACCCCTGTCAGCTGTCCAGTTACAGACCAATATCAAACCTCCCCTTTATCTCTAAGATCCTGGAAAAGATAGTAGCGGAGCAGCTATGCTCATATATACATAGGAATGGCATACATGAACTGTATCAGTCAGGATTTAGGCCTCATCACAGTACAGAGACGGCGCTCGTTAAAGTAGTAAATGACATTCTATTGGCCTCTGATCAGGGTTGTGTAACTATGCTTGTATTACTTGACCTCAGTGCAGCTTTTGACACTGTTGATCACGCTATTCTTCTTCACAGATTAGAAAATGTAGTGGGAATTAAGGGTACAGCCCTCTCCTGGCTCAGATCCTATCTGACCCATCGTTATCAGTATGTAGACTTAAATGGTGATTATTCTGCATGTTCTCTAGTGGAGTTTGGCGTTCCGCAGGGTTCAGTTTTAGGTCCACTGCTTTTTTCCCTTTACATGCTTCCTCTGGGCAACATAATCCGTAAGCATGGTATTAGTTTTCATTGTTATGCTGATGATACACAGTTATATGTCTCAGCAAAACCTGATGAGAAAAAACAGCTTACTAAAATTGAGCAATGTGTGCAGGACATAAGAAATTGGATGCTAACTAACTTCCTTCTGCTAAATCCGGATAAGACAGAAGTTCTAGTCATAGGACCGCATACAGCTAGGAGTAAAATTTTAGATCATACCGTAACTTTAGATGGCCTTTCTGTTCCATCAAATGCAACAGTGAAAGACCTTGGTGTGATTATTGATTCCAGCCTTTCATTTGAAGCACATGTAGATAATATTACCAGGATAGCATTCTTTCACCTCAGAAATATTGCCAGAATAAGAAATTTATTGTCGCTAAACGACGCTGAAAAACTAGTTCATGCTTTTATCACCTCTAGGTTGGACTATTGTAATGCCTTACTGTCTGGTTGTTCAGCTAGATGCAAAAATAAGCTTCAGCTAGTCCAAAATGCAGCAGCGAGAGTCCTCACCAGAACCAGAAGATATGAGCACATCACCCCTATCTTATCTTCACTCCATTGGCTCCCTGTGAAATTTCGCATTGATTTTAAAATACTACTCTTGACATATAAAGCATTAAATGGTCTCGCGCCGCAGTACCTGAGCGAACTGCTAGTGTCTTACGATCCGCCACGCCTACTTCGATCAAAGGATGCAGGCTGCTTGTCAGTACCGCGTATTATGAAAAATACAGCTGGGGGCAGAGCTTTTTCTTACAAAGCCCCAAAGTTATGGAATAGTCTTCCAAATAGTGTTCGGGACTCAGACACAGTCTCAGTGTTTAAGTCCAGGCTAAAAACCTATTTATTTAGCCGAGCATTTTTATAAATAGATTTGCCATAGGTAAAGGAGCAGATCTGGGGGACTCATGGACGTAGAGTATTATGGTAAACTGGTATGTTTGGATGCTGTCTTCCTCACTCATTGATCACTCAGGTTTGCTGACGGTGAGGTGATTGTTTGCTTTACATGTCAGGAAGCCCTCATGTTTGTGTTTCCTTCTGGCTCTCCCTTTTAGTTATGCTGTCATAGTTAGTCCTGCCGGAGTCTCTGCTTGCACGCTACAGTTAATATACATTCACATTATACATTGTGTGACTGTGACCATACCTAACTGCCATCTCTCCTCTTCTTCTCTTTCCCCCCTCTTTTTTTTTCCTCTCTCCTCCTGTCCCCCCCTTTCACTCTTTCTCTCTCTCTCTGTCGAGCTACACATGTCGTTCCTGAGCTGCCAGTGATCCAGACTCCCTCTGCCCTCCGGACCTGTCTGACCCATCCTGGTGCCCCGCTTCTGGCTGAAGATCTCGTCACATGGATGCCCCGTGTGTCTCTCTGGGATGCGTCTGGTGTCTGGGAATGATTCTCTCTACCTAGAAAATGGTTCTGGCCTTGACTGGTGTTGGCAACTGTTTCTCTGGGGACTTGACAGTTCGATAGTTCATGACTGGAACTTCTTACAAGTCTACCTGGGTCTTCAATAACTACCTGGACTCCATATTAACATCAATTAACATCAGCTATTATAGCTGAACTGCCTCCCACCCTACACACTGTATAAATGCAGATCATTTACTGCTTTTTGTTTCACCCAAATGAGGATGGGTTCCCTGTTGAGTCTGGTTCCTCTCAAGGTTTCTTCCTCTTACCATCTCAGGGAGTTTTTCCTTGCCACTGTCGCCCTCGGCTTGCTCACCAGGGACAAACTGACCATTTTGATTCATACAAATTCACATTTCATACAAACCTAAATAATTCTTTTGACTATGTAAAGCTGCTTTGCGGCAATGAAAATTGCTAAAAGCGCTATACAAATAAAATTGAATTGAATTGAATTGAATATAATCAGAATTAGCAATGCCATCAATCTGACTATAGCAAATAAAATAGTTTCAATTAAACGTCTATTATAACAGCACTCTGAGCTTAGCTTTTTGAAAGATTAGTAGTGCCACTGAGACACAGCTTTACATTGAACTGAGCATAACACTTGCATTTAACAGAAACTGAGAACATTTCAAGGCTTCTTAATCAAGTTCTCCATCCATCACAAAAACAGACTGTCAAGTTATTTCAATCCCTTCTACGTAAATATGCCATGCATATTTTGAATTCAAAAGCAATAAAACCAACTGTAATATGTATTTCATGTGCTGGTAAACCATTTTGCAGGTGTACCCTTTCAAAAATAACTGTTCACACTTACTGTAGGATGAAATACAGTAGTTTCAGCAGTAGCCTTATACTGTACATAAATGTTTCCTTTTTCTGTCATACAGTAAATTATCCAATTCAACAGTTAGCACTTTAAAGCTCCCAAATTATGCTCTTTTGTAATCAACTTAATATACTGTAAGTATTGTGTTTGTTAATTTTCCAGCTGAAATAAAGCTGAGATCTTGCATTCTGTCATTCCTCATGACAGAACATTTTCTGCCATATCCTTTTTGTTTCACTACTTTCTAAAACACACCATCTCAGAGAGTGTAGTTTTTAAATAAATAACCCTGGAATGCCCCTTGGTGATGTGCATTTCCCTAGCCAATCAGAACACAGAAGCCAGAAAACAGCTGGGAAAAATACTGCTTTTAACCCACTTAAGTTTGGGACATTAAAGAGCATTTTCCATCCATTTTTGCAGCTTTTCCAAATAAACCAGGCGAGAAAATTCATATTTTCTGATTTATTAGGTATATATTTAAGAGTTGTGAATCATTTCTTATTCATGTCAACATGTTCAGTGACATGTAAAACATGATTAAAAGCTAAAAAAGGTTAGCCTTCCCATCTTTAACTATGAGGAAACAGAAGGACCAGAGATGTAGCTCCATATCACTTATATTTTACAAATTTATATCACTAAACAGGTGAAATTGAGGATGTCATGGTGAAATAACACTCACATCTATCCTCCTGAGAGCCAGTATAAGCTCCAAGTAACATTAGACTTACAATGTGCTTAATTCAGCAAACAAACAAACAAAAAAAACAAAAAACACAAAAGCAGCTCGGAATTGTAGATGTAAAATATCTCTCTTTCACACACATACACACACACGTATGGCTGTAGGGCGTTTTACCACTTTTTTTTCAGGAACAAATGTTGGTGTCATCAGAGAAGGGGATTTAAAAAAAAAATTTTAAGAAGAAAAAAGAGAGGTGATGTGTTTTTCTTCTTTTTCCTTTTTTTGGGGGGAATGTACACACATTACAGACCTCTGTAACTGTCCAAAATGACCAAAAAAGTCAATTTTGCATAATTGGTCCCCTTTAAATAATCAATCTATTCATTCCTGTTCCAGTGAAGAAGAAATGAAAAATCACCAACATGCTGCTACATTAATTTTTTTGACATTTGCACACACACACACACACACACACACACACACACACACTCAGTAAGTAAACTGGTAAAATATATCCATCTTTAAGCATGCATAGAAGTGAAAATGTCTGATTTTCGAAGATTTTCCGAAGGTGGACTGTCCCAGAGACAAATGACCATGGATCTTGAACTACACATTTCTACTGTTCCAGAATTATAATTCAGTTTAAATAAAAGGTAAAACATCAGCAACATCATGATGTGGTCAGCCTGATTCTTCTAAAAGACAACGTCATGCAGTTTGAAGGTCAATACAGAGCCTTGTGTAAAATCACAAGCTAAGCTGCATACTGTGATTGTCCTCATGTGTTTCCTTTGACAGCATGTTGAGGCTTGCCTTTGGAGATGTCCAGCTGTTGCAGTTGTACAACATAATGGATATGCAGAAGGTGGTGGATAAGCATAGTCTTGTCTTAAGTGGTATCTTGGGATCTGCAGCTTCAAATCAAAGGTGATGTAGCTCGGCATACAAGGGGATTGGATATTGCGAGTACTGCATAGTAGGGAAGCTTATGCTGGCTCCATTCCTTATTTACTGGGCTAAGGTAGCTATCTGTATCTTTTTCTAATTTTTCACGGTGGTTTAGTGGTTAGTACTGTCACCTTGCACCTTCAGGTTACAGGTTCGATTCCCGCCTCAGGTCTGTGTGCATGAAGTTTGCATGTTCTCCCCATGCTTGGTGGGTTTCTTCCAGGTACTCCGGTTTCCTCCTACAGTCTACAGTAGATTAGGAAACAGGCGGTATAGATGATGAGTGAAAAAATAAGTGAGGGAACAAATGCCCTAATGGAACAGGCTGCAAAGTACCACAGATACAATTTAAGTTGTATATGTAAAAACCTCAGCAGTAACCTCATTTACCCTCATTTACCAGCCTGATCATCTGTCATCATCTGCACCTGTTTCTCACTGGTTCATGCCTTAAGTCAGATGTTTTTTTAATCTCGATTTAAGGTATGATTTATAGGTCACCATGTGGCTTAAGAAATGTACAGCATTGCCCTGGAACTGGCAATGTACGGTGAACTGAAAACGAAAGCCAAAAAATTACCAAAAGCAAGATACAAAAAAAATCTTGCAGGAAGTCTAGAGAACTATTCCTCAAGACTACATTAAGAATACAAGAAAGTCTGGCTCTATGAAAGCAAATATGAAGACATAAAGGATGGCTCGAAACTTTGGCAGAGTACTGTAAAGTACATGGGTAAATTTATGAAAAAGTTGACATCCTTGAGGTGCTCTGCAGCTGTAGGTAGCAGTTCTTTAGGGTGAAGCAAGGTAGCAGGCAAAGAACACTGGGAAAAGCTTTTAAACTGGGGAGAATCTTGGAGAAATTTTTAGAATGCACACGTACACTTGTACCTGCTAGAAAGGTGCCGACCAGTAGCAGTTCATCTTCCTCACTCCCAGCTTAAAGGGGGACATTTAGTATCTTTGTTGTGCTTGATGGCATCAAACGCCTTCGTCATTAACATGTCAATGCAAATCTTGTACGAGTCCCATTTCATTGTTGTTACTACTGCAACAAGTAAATGCTGGGCTGACACAGTATCCAATAGCTCCTACCACTTTAAATTCCACTTTGATATGGTCCAGTGAACTTTCTCTTTGATGTGTCGTAGTGTGATGATTTATCTGATACTCTGGGAAGATAAGCAGGTTAAGTATCTCATACAGTATATACGATGATGGGTTTAAGAGTTGCTGGTCTACCAGCAACTCTTTTTATTTTTGTCAGTGTAACCATAGAGCCTACTGTACTTCTAATGTTTCTATGGCTTTGTGGCATTGGAAGAACATAATGATTATATGTAGATTTTCTGGCTCTCAGCTCATGCACAGGCCGAATCCTCCTGGGGGAATTGGATTCTACCTGACCTCAGGCACCTCAGGTCAGCCACACTGGGCACCCCCAGCCGCGACTGCGCCCCCCTGGAGATCTGGATTTTAAAATATTTTTTCTTTTGCCCATATCATCGAAATGTCCAATTCTGCCTGGAGAAAAACAATTTCCCCCGGCCCTAGGCACTCCCCTCGGCCGCTTTAGGCCTCCCCCGCTGCACAACGTCTTGTGCATATTTAAAGCGTTCATTCATGATGTTTGCATGGCCAGCTGCATGTCCTTTGACACTGTAGTTATGACCTCTTGTTTATTGTTTGTGGTATGTCTTCTCTGATGATAGTTTAGAGTGGTCCATCGTGATGGTCTGTGAGCTGCATCAACTGCTTTATTGTCTCTGCTTTGCTTGTTGCCTTCTGCATTGAATTGCCTTCTGCATCATGACACATGGTTAGGGGCAGTAGCTTCATACATTTTAGAGATCTGGCTTCTTTAAAAATCTTCCTGCAATTACCAGTTGTCAAGTAGGCATGGGAAATATCAGGGACTGATATACAAATCGGCGATCCGATTTGTATTGCAATTCCATATGTTGCGTCATTTTATAAATATCCCATCAGCCCTGATGGGTCACCTGCTCAATATTAAGCAAGTGGTTATAATGTTATGGCTAATCTGTTTACATCTGTGTAAACTCTGTGGTTTTTAGATAGGCCAGCACCTCTAGCATCGCAGGGATACTAAGAGAGAGAAGCAGCATGTGATAAGTAGAAAGTTGTCTGAGAATCAAAAATATGAATCATCTATTGAGGTAGCATGAAAGGTGGTGATTTGTTGAAAAGCTGTGGGTTTTCTCAACCTTGCCACAAGATATGTCCTTCCCAAATATATATTTTCCAACTTCCTTTTCTTTTTTTTTTTTTTTACTCTTTTTTAACTCAGACTTTTACTGCTTTCTTTACAGAAAATGTTTTTGTTTAAATGTGGCTCCTCAAATTAGTTTCTGCTCTAAAAAAAAGATTCACTTTTGCTTTGGCATTTAATTGAGTGCCTGCACTGAACACTGAGATTTACATGCACCATTGTTAGCGAATCCCTGATAATCCCAGATTTACATAGGATTTATTCAGCTTTCTTCATTTCAGTTTTGTTATTCCATAAACTTTCAATAAATAAGCACTTCACCATAAGTACAGATGCTTGAGAGATCTAATGCAGCACCCCTGATTTCATATTTTCTTTTTTCACCTTTACATGCACATACACTTTAAAGATTAACTCCTTTTTAATGATCATTTTCACTATTACACTTAATATGCATGCACGTGTGGCTGCTCATAAAAATGAACCTCAAAAGCATGTGAAAGATTTCTTATTACTCAGCTCCTATAATGGCTCTCTTGCTGAGATCACCTGCTCCCATCACACTGAGAGCCACTTTTTTTTTTAACCTGGCTCATGTAATTCATGATGGATTGAATAAATTACAGCGTCTGAGAGACAGGGAGGAAATATAGAACTTGCACCAGAATAATGTGTGGGTTAGGCAGGATACCTTCCATACTCCTATTCTTTCTTCCATTTCCTTTAGTTCCTAGTGCAATCACACATTACTTCACTGGCTAAACATACAGCTGGAAGGAAGTGACACTGCTCAGGCTCTGGATAGCAGCACGAGTCTCATTAGAATTGCTGCACACAGGCCAAGCCAAGAGGCGCAAACAGACAAGCTCTGTTTAGCCCTGGGATGAGTGCGTCTCACTGTTCTCTCCTCATCATACAGGTTTCTCTTTCCAAACATGCCAAGTGGGTAATACTGCAATGTTAAACAAAGCTATTACAAAAAAATAAAAAGTGCAGTGCAGTGTTTGTGCATTTACCTTGCTAGTTTTGAGTGAAGGTAAGCAACACGTGAGGGAAAAATTGGAGGAGCCCAGGAGAGCTCATCCCTGTATGAAAAGGCTGTTTGGGTTTTGGGGAAGAGCAGCAGTCAGCATGCAGGCAAAGCTACTGGAATACAAAGTGAGAGGATGTGAGGCTGAAAAGACAGCGGCTCATGTCCAGAGAGAGGCAAGCTCTCCAACACACCTGCTGCTGGAGCTCAAGTTCACACTGCTGTGCAGGGCCAAGGAACCTTTCCCTTGCCTTTGAGCTTCTACACCTGTGGAGGCTGCACCAGAAACAACCGACATAAGGTATGTTTCTATCCAAAGTAAAAACTCTCTAAAAAGAAACTGGACTGTGCCAGAAAATAAAAGGAATGCAAGCAAGAGAACGGTACAAGGTTTCTTAAATGTTTAAACTGTTGTTTAGACCTAATCCAGTTTACAAAAACTTGACTGAAATTTCTAATTCTCATTACCACTTAAAATATATGATGACATTTGTGAATGAAATTAATATATTATTCCCCCACTGTTTATTAGTTTTTTTCTTTTGAATAGACAAAGAGAAGATAATACTTATACTTACTGTATATAATATAGCTCAGGCTTCACTAATTGGTGGAACACAGTCTGGACCAACTGGCAGTTCTATCCGGACACTGAAGCTTTTCTGGTAACTGAGAATAGGTAATACACCAGTAATCTAGTGCTTTTTGCTCATGCGTAGCTACAACAGAGTCACTCAACAGAGCCAATCGAGGCAATAGTTTACCATGTATACACAGACTATGCAGACAAAACAGTAATGAAAGCCCAACACAGCATGGCTTACTCCAAGAACAGGAAAGTAGACTATGAAAACTAAACCTTCAAACATAATTGGACCAATAAATATACAGTATATATTTTAATTTTTCTTGGAGGAAGTTTACAGCCAGTTGGTCACATATGTTTCGAAACCGTAGCAGTAATAAAAATCAGCAACGTGAAGCGCCACTATAATACAGAGCAAACACATCCACAGCGACCCGAGGTGAGGGCATGAAAAATACCCGGGTTGAAAGCTAAGTGTGAAAGAGTCCTTTTACATTCATTTAAAGCATAGTAGTGTGCAAAGATTCATTAAAGATTGATTAAAAATTGCTGTTTGTATTCCATACAAATACAAAAAAATATATATACAAGGCCATTATTTTATTTACCAGACCCTTTTAAATTTTAATAAAGGACCCCTGATATAAATGATGGGTCATAAATCAAGGTCCATAAATACATTTAGTACTGTATTTTAGTAAGTATGATTTCCATGATTTAAAAAGCTTTAAAAACATGTCTCTGAGAAAGTTTATTTGCAAAACAAACAAAAGATAATTCTCAATGCCCTCCAAAAAGGTAGTTTTAATTTAGAGGAAGTAAAGGAAATCAATAAGAAGAAAATTAAGCAGGATTAAAAAAAAGAGACAGGCCGTGCAGCATTATAGAAAACTGTTAAAAGCAAACATCTTGGAAATGTGGAGGGGCCAGAAGAACATGGTGACTGGTTACACCCAGCTCAGTCACAAATCAGCAGATAGAGTTGTGAATGGATGAATGAGTTAAACCAGCTTTCACAGTGGCTTCCTGTTCAGTCATCATCTCCTGGTCATGACCATATGTTCCTGGATATTTGAAGCTGCTTCCTCTTCCCTTGATGCAACCACTGACTCACACCAATTCCTAACACCTGCTGTTACGCTCCCAATTTCCACATATTAGCACATATTAGCATGTGAGTAGCTGCTACTGCATTTGCTTAAAATACGGCTTTAAGAACCCATGTCTATCGTGTTGCCACTCCAGGTGAGGCAGGAGCTGAAGACACTCAGCTACAGGCTCTAATATCTACCTCCAATTTTGGATTAAACGTATGCAGAAATGGTTGATTAAAAAAACAACACTGTATGAGATTATCACAACTAAACCTTTAAAAGTCTGTGCCATAGCAGAGTATAATCTGTTAGATTAGATGATGAAGTTGCATAAACTTGCAATTAAAGTAGCAATGTTTTCCCTAAAAGAGACATGATTTAAAAGATAAAGAAAAATAGTCTGAGGTTTTTGTCTGGATAAAAAAGACATTTTTAAGGATTTTAAGGATTGAAGGCTTTTCTGTCTATTAGCATGCATGGCAGCTTGGCAATTTATTGTAGGAGGAAGCAGGCTTGTAGAATAGTAACATTACTATTTTACTTCTTTTTACCATTCGTATTCTTTTCCTTTGTTGTGTGGTCTTCGTGCTGGTGACATGCTTTGGGGCACTGGTTACACTTCGAGAATATAAAAAAAAGAAATCTGACATTGCTAGACACAACGGCACACCACATAATGTGCTCTAAGACTCGTGACTGATGAATTACTTCAGGGTGTGTGATTTTTTTTTTTTTTTTGCGACACTACAATCATCCTGGAAAAAACCCTGCAGTGTAAAGCCATCTTAAGCAGGTGATGGTGACTTCCGTAGGGCCTATGGCCCCTGTGCCCCTGCTAGTATTGATTGTGCAGATATAGAAGTGAAACTGAATAACACAGAAATTGCACAAAATGAGATTAACATCCATCATAGCTAATCCATGCTGGAGTGTATCCGGGTAACTGCATTAGCAAGGTGCCATAAACAATCTAACTAAACCTAGCTGTTGTAGGTCTCAGAATGGTATGGTTGAAGACAGACACAATACATTTCTACCCAATATGGCCAATAAGCCCAATATTCTGTTTGACAGTTTGGCTTAATAAACCTGCACATTCAGGAAAAAAGTAAACTTTCTGTGCTGTGCTTAGGTGCCATGAGAAAATTAAATGGTTAACGCTCAAGGTTCAAGCCCCAGCACCTCCAAGCTGATACTAATGGGTCCTTGAGCAAGGCCCTTAACCTTATCTGCTTCAAGGGCACTGAATCATGGCAGACACAACACTCTAACACTCTGACTGCAACTTCTAATAGGAGAAGAATATAGGAATAAGGAATATAATAGAAAAAAAGAAATTTCACTGTGCTGTAAAATACATGTGACAAATATCATCATCATCATCATCATCATCATCATCATCATCCACCTACCAGAGCAATTAGGCTTGATAGACAAGTTATTTATTCTTAAAGTAGCACAAACTTGCAGTATTACTTGTATTATTTAATTTTTATTATTGTATTATAAGGTATAATACAGGGTCCAAAAACACCATATATAGGAGAAATCAACACTTTTTAAGCAGAAAGCAATACTTCGTGCATGGTATTAATCAACACCTTCTGGCTGATCAGAAACGCTGAGGTATTAATGAAATTTAATAATTAACTGCCTATCAAAAAATCACAATGTGGAATGTATTGGTGTTTTGTGTAAGTGTAAATTTTGTGTGTGTGTGTACATTATATGCATTAGCAGCAATAAGCACTCGAGTGTAAGAAACAGCCAAGGCAGCATCAGCCTGTTGAACAGAAAATGCCTTGTGGTCTTTCATCCTTAAATGAAGCTAATTAAAGCCAGAGTGGAAAAGGAAATTTGTGGAAGTGCAATGAAGCTGAAACAGCTCATCCCATATCACCTCACACTGAGTCAGAAGAAAAGTATAAATGCAGTGGAGCAGAATTCAGGAGCAAGTTTAGTGGCGCATATAGGACAGTTTAAAGCCCTAATTTTCTTGCAAATAAATAAATAAATAAATAAATAATCGTACTACAGCTGATGTAGCTGCTATCAAAAATCATCAAGTATGTTATTTTATATGCCACTAAAAACATCTGGATTAAAGTGTTCACACCACCACCACCTAGCCCAGAATCTCACGCTTGACATATTTGGAATGGATGTTTGAGTGCTTCTAGTAAAAATATGTCCAGACCAAATCTGTTTTAATTAGCTTCCTCTCTTCCTTTAAGGGCCCTGCAGTTAAGTGGTGCTCCAGTGGTGGAGGGCCAACCCGCTATCAGCATGGAAACAGATTTACTTGATGAGTCGGGATTACAGAAGCCAGTTAGGCCGCAGGCAACACAGCCTACACATGCACGGAACATGCACATTCACATACTGTGTGGAAGCTTAAGGGACAAAGACTGCTCATCTTGGATGCTAATGCTTCATATCAACTGCACTGTGTGAAGTATGTTCTATCATGTAGTCAAGGGAAAAGCAGTAAATACCTAGCTAGCTAACTCACATGTCTAGTATTAAGACAACCATGCATGTTGCATAATCTAGCCTGATAATTTAATGTGCAAAAGGTTCAGTATATTTGTTCATGCAATCCCTAAATTCGCTGTATTGTATAGTTGTGTACTTCCAATATCCTAGCAAATGTATGTTAGACAGCTAGCCAAGTATTAAGTAGAACAGCTACTGTAAATAACATACTTAGTTCAAGATTACTATTCATTTTACATTCGATAGCTTAAGAAACACAAGCACAAAACTTTACATAGTCCTCAGGAACTCAACTTATTTCAAATGAGATTGAGGTTTGTTTTCCGAGCATGCAAATGCTCTCTAAACTACTGTCTCCAAAGGCAGGAGAGTGCTGAGTGCAAGTGTACTGATACTTCCATACATTACATGCATTCAAGTTTACCGCTATTCTATCTGTACATATTAACACTGAAAATCACGATTCTGAAGGCATCCAAAATATGTAGTCTCTTTTGAACGGTTGATATTGAGATGTTTCTTGGTGATTTTTAAGTCAACTAACTCTAAATGAACGTCTTCTCTGCAGCCAAGGTAAGTTTTGGTTTCACTTTCCCATCAAGCACCATGATGACTTTAAGCCGATTTCATCATGGTACTTGATGGGTTTTGCAAATGTACTTGACGGTACTATTCTTGCAAGAACTATGTAAGAACAGCTCACCTTCATGTCTTTAAATAATAACTGAATGTCATTGCTGGTGTTAATTAATTATCTAACTCCATATGTGCAAGCTATAGTTGAGATAGTTCATAGTTTTAGAATGTAGAAAAATAAATCCAAACTTGTGTCCACTTTTGACTTGTACTGTAGGTGTCTGAATAAGTGGGCATTCCTTATACCTCATGTGCTTCTTCTTATTTCAGATGCAAGCACTGTAATTGATTCTCTCCAGAGGCGACTAAAAGCACCCTTACATTTCCAAGCAGAACCCCTGAGATGGACAGCTGGGGAGACGAGGCATAGCGCAATAGAAACACATGTATCTGTTTGCATATGCTCTGTCAGCTCAGACGCAGTCAAAGTGAAACCAAATAAGTAGCCTTCAGCAATACACACACACACACATCACCTCCACTTTCACCCTCTCCAAACTCTGGAATCATTTTGAATACTCGCATCAACACAACACAAAGGCAGCGACATGGGTAGAGATATAAATGTAAAAACATAAATAAATAAATACGGTAAAAACATGATTGGAAAAGAGAATGTCAAAGCACAGTGATAGAGTCACTATTATGCAAATCATTGTCAGTCGCCCTTTGATACTAGGCTAGACTTTTTGGAATAGAACATAGCCTCGTGATTAAATGCTACACATCACTGTACGGCACCTTAGTACAAATGCTACTACCCCATTCAGTTATAGAGCATCGGCACAGTAAATCTTTCTTGCTCTGGTGAACTGGAGAACTTTCACCCAGGGTAAACTGAATAAAGAATCTTCAGTCACATTTTGGTAAAAAAAAACAAAAAAAAAACGTATCCAGTCTTGTCCCGTCCACACAGCCAGACAGAAGACATCTAAACAATCCGAATATTATTCAGCTTTCTGCTTCTGTATCTCTAATCCTGGGAAAATGTGGTAGGGCTAATGTAGTGCGTCTGTGTGGTAAAATAAAAGTAAAATTTAAGTAGAGAAAAATATTTTCTGAGAAGCTTTACTACAACAGCCACTTTAAAGTCCATAAAAAGGCTGGTGGAGGAGGACACAGCTAATTCATGCCATTCATGTGTCCGTGGAATAGCTAAGGACTATAAGCAGATGTGAAAAGTCGAGTGCTATACACTTACCAAAAAAGCCCTTTTAATGCATTTTGTTACACATCTTTTTGAAAAGCCATTTCCAACACTCCTAGTTCATTAGGAGCAAAGCGAGAAGCACCTGCGACCTCAATCTGTTCGAAATGTTCGCTTGAAAAGTTATTAAAGACGGAGAAAGTCCTCGCTTTTATTGGCTAGCACATATTATCATGCATTTCACTTTGTTTAATGCACAATTCATGTGCAGTAGAGAGATATTTTGTGTTGGCATGATACATTTATTGCGCTTCCCTGGTTTATGTCCCTTGAAATAAGTTGCTTTATTACTCTGTTTAGAGAGATTCTCCTAATAACCAGTGCAGCACAAAACAAAAACGAAAGAAAAAAAAAAAAACTACAGAAAAACGCACCATGAACCGCTAGGCGTATTTTATAGCTAACGACTAATGATAGTGCATTTGCTCCTAGATAGGGCTTTGGTACACATCTAAATTTGTATGTGCAATATTTATATAAAAAGGGGATCGTTAGAAAATGAGCTGGAATAGTGGAAAGAAGTCATCTACATAGTAATGAGGAAGAAAGGTGGCACTAATACGCCACAACAGTCTGCAGATTAAGGTGCAGGCAAACCTCCCTGCCAACACAACGAGGTAAGCCTGCTCTGTCACACATTTTGATATGCCAGTCAGTCTACAGAGGGAAAGATTAAAGGTGTTTAAATTAGTCTGCGAAACAGAAAGAGGCAAGCCAAGTGAAAGAAAAGTAGGAAGTACAAAAATTAAGTGAAGGAGGAATGAAAGAGTGACATAGAATGAGCTGATACAGTTGCTAAATGCCATGCAGTCAGCAGGGGGCAGTGTATGAGGTCTGCTGTGCCCACCAAAGACAGTGCAGAAGGGAATGCAATGCCACCCGCTGTTCAAAAGCTAATTAGAAGTGCCTCTGGTGAGAGCAGAAACACCTAGGGCGTGGGCTCACACCAGGACACTTTTCCCCACTTCAAAGGAGCCTTTCTGGAGAGTCAGCTTTCCACTGATGTTGACAAACAGGGCAGCAAAGCTTGTCTTTCCCTTATGGTTTACTTTTATGAGCCCCCTTCGTTCTTTCACTTCTATCAGAGCAGTCAAGGTCATGTTCAGAGATGCCAGCAGGCCAGTGTGACCTCAGCCACGGAAGCCTTGGGGCTTTTTATATAGCGGAAAACAAATTCTACATCAGCACAGCCAAGGCAATAAAGCAAGGGGTCCGGCATGAGCAGTGTGGTATGCTGGAGCTTTTATTTTTTTGGTGGATTTTATTGGGTAATTAAAGTTTGAAGAGTGGCCATATGCTCCATGTTACTGACTGTGACTCGGTAACTAAACCTTGACTGGGAACAGGTGAAAGGGAACACTTGCATCCTGTAAGTGCTCTGTGCCATCTGTTACTGAAATCGCTGTTCTAATGGTAGACACTTACTGCTTTATTTTTATCCCAAAGTCAATGCCTTTGAATATATTAAGGGTAAAATGTCTCCAATGGCTCGTAAGACAAAAAGACCTTTGATCACTTACGATAATTTCTACAGTTTCCCTGTACATCGCATAATTCACATTTCCATGTACAGATGTGCAGATATCACCTCCGAGCATTCGCTAAGCAGTTAGCAAATTCACCATCGTTTGATTTTTTCAGGCATAGTTTAATCTGGAGGCAAAGATCTGAAAGAAAATGGCACAGAACAATGTTGGCCCAGTGATCTGAGCCGCTTTATCTGTTGATGAGTATACCTTGTGCTTTTCTGCTGGATTCTGACTAAATAATGGTTATAGCACTGAACCATGCATTCCTATCCTAGCAGGGAGCTGTCCCAGTCAACCTCAGCCAGACTGAAGACATTCCAGAAAGGACCTGACTAATCACACTTAGCCCCCACTTAACTCTCCCTTTCCCCAAAGCCGGTCTTTTCTCCATTACGTTGTTCACTAGGATTTCTTCACGGCAAGATAGTGTGCCTGGCTTCCTGTATGCTGTACAATGGAATTTACAAAGACGGATAAAAAGCTGGACCCCTTCTGCGTCTTTAAGCTTATTCTCCTGCAGGAAGCGTCTAAGACACTATAAGGGAGCAGCGATAGATACAGAGTTTTATTAGCTACAAAGTGACAAAATGATTACATGTTCCCTTTCTTTTCCAAACCCCAGATAATTCATCTTTCTTTGTACCCTCGTTGATGGCTTTAGACCGCAGTAAACCATGTGCCGGGTTTTTAAAAACAAGCAAAATGAACAATGACTTGCCATGGGGATAATGAAAAAGTCATGTCCTATTGGGAGCCGTATGGCAGATAGTTTAATTACGTTGCCATTTTTAATTGAACAGTATGTAAAGTCTGAGCAATAATGAAATCTCATCAAATCTCATCAAATCTTAAATGCTTTTATCCTAGTAAGTGTTAAATCCAGTCATTTATTACAACCACGGATCATTTTTCCCTTTATTCTCTGGTGGAATAAAACCTTTGATAAAATTTTCATCACAAGAATAACCTTTCAGATTAGCACTTTACCAACAAATAAACAAACAAATACAGAGCTGGTACACATTTCAGGAGGCAATACTACTGAATAAGTTTCAGTCCTCTCTGATCTCCAGCCGAAACACCTTGATCAGGCAAATACAGACAAGTTTTATTCTACTGTTATTCTACATTTATTAATAAGGAATGGAGCAAATATTTTAGAAGATCAAGGGCTGTCATAAATGTCTTTTCATATCCAGAATATCCCATTTCTCGAACCATGCGTTCTTAATGGCCAGATCTGTAAATGAGTGTATTTCCATGGCCTTCCATCAACAGAGCAGTGAAGGTCATGAAAGTGAAAAGTGAAAACTTGCAAATCGATAGGCGTAATACTCATTTTCTATTAAGTAGATGTGATAAAAATATAACAGATTCATAAGGACGGTTGAAAGCTTTGGTGTACCCCTGGTTTGAGCTAATATAACAAAGCCTCTGGGCCTGTTAAACCGAATTGCTCTCCAACTCACATTAACAGCAAGTCGCTTAATCTGAAGTACAATTTCCAAATATAAGTTGTGATCTAACTCTTAACAACTCTCTCTGAGGAAAGGTCATTGGTGTTGTGCAGAAGAAAAAAAAATCTACCTAAAAATAAGTTTAACTGTTGAATAGTTTGACAGCAAAATGAGATTAATTCATTTTTCCTAATGTTTTTTTAATTATTTTATTTCAAATGAAGTAAGGAGTACTGAAAACTGAAAGAAATAAAAAATAATGGCAGATTTTCTTTGAGTTACAAAGATGTTGAAAAGCAAAAAACTAATTAATGTGATTTTTTTTTTTAAGCTATAAATCCATCTCCCACTGTTTTGTCACCGTGCACAAATCAGCCTACAACCAACCAGGGCTAGTGATCCGAGCAACTGGGAGGTAGGAAAAGAGTCACATCCTTTGGAAGTGAAACAGAAGTTTGCACTACAAACTAATTTACCATAGTTATTATAACTTCCTTGAGTACATCACATGGTGTACAACATCCAAATATTTTTTCAGATCATCTATCACAACATTGAGCAACATATACTTGTACTTCATTAATGCTGAAGTGATTGCAATGGCAGCAAAAAAGTGTAAATGTTTTCCAAAATTCCACTTTACTAGGGTCAGCCACTGTTTTGCACAGCTCATAGTTTTGTTTTAATGATCACTTGATGGAAAGAAGCGATGCGATTAACTTGTTAGGACATGTCGGCTTTTGATTAAAAATGTAGACAAACGCGTGTGCCAGAGAAATAATTTGACAAAATGAGTAAACTTTTAAAAGTGGGGCTTACTGGGGTTTTTTTTATTATTATTGCAATTGTAAGCATTTATTTCTTTTTGCTTTGTTAGTCTTTTGGCTGCTCCCGCTACAGGGTCGCCACAGCGGACCATCTGATCCGCACATGAACTTGGCCCTTTCTAACACAACCCTCCCATTTTGTCCGTGCTTGGGACCAGCCGGCGTTGAGGAATTTGCTTGGAATCGAACTCAGGCCTTATGCATGGTAGGCGAAAAACCCATTGCTTTCGTTTCCCTAATTCTTTCTCTTTATTCAGGATGCTAAAACAAATTATTCTCACTGAGTACTTGACCTGTCTGCAATGTCAGACCTAGACATAATTTAACAGGTACAGAACAGTTTAAATCAAACTTCCTAATCAGATGTGACTTGAGAACTTCCTACAATATAGTTTATCCAATTACAGAGTGCCAATGTGGTTTCTAACCTTATCCCACATACCTCAGGGTAACTCAGGTGGAATCTGAATTTCTCTGGCTATTACAGCATGCTCTCAAACCTGTCGCTGTGCATTAAATCCACTGTCATCACAAAACCTGCTAAAGGCCGTTTCTACATAAAAGCAACTCCCTTTAACAGCACTAAACCGAGTCATGAACTGCTTATTTCACTAAAACAGATGCATTACATGTGGTAGTACATTTAAATCACTCAACTTAATGGGTCCAATTTAATTCTGAGCATTCGGGTGCAGTCGCAGTTTGTTATGGAGAAAATGTGGCTGATAGTGTTAGAATGTCTTAAAATTATTCAAATGCTTTTTCTTTTCATCCCCTCATCAATATTTCAGAGTATGATAAGAGACAATTAATAACCTGTGCAACTAGTAACGTGGAAGAGGCTGTCATCACCTTAGCTTAAAATCTATATGTACAGTAAGTCATTATTCCTCTGAGAGATGCTCAATACATCAGTGAAAGCAGAAGCTCACATACTAATTATTACATATGTAGCTTGAGCATGGCAAACATACAAGGACTATTCTAGTGGTATAACACTAACACTAAAAACTGCATTCTCTTCTATGGAGCACATTAATGTTGTATGATGTTAGGTCCCATACCCCCCAGGATCCTTTTTCCTTGCAGAGATAATATAATCAGCCATTATCTGAAGCATTAAATAATCAAGAGAATATGTGATCTAATTGGAAGGCTGCCCCTTTATACTGCCTTCAATAATGGGTTCTGTGCTTTATTCCTGTTGTCGCCAAACTGCAAGTGAAAAATAATTGCTCAGCATAACCTCTACAATGATCAGAAAAATCAGTATGCCAATCCACTAAATGTTACTGTCCACAACGTTCCCAATGAATACACATGATGTTTGTCCAGCTTAGCCCAGATTGGGATGTGATCTTCTGACTATTTGGAATTCTGTATATGGAATGTAGTGGTGCAACAGACCATTGTTGCTCCATGATCCATTTAAGTTTCTCCCCATAATTTGTAAGTTTAACCATCTTAGTGTGAAATAAAGTTTGACTGCTGCTTTACCATGTTATACTTAGGCGTCATTCATGAATGTAATTTGTGAAAACATAGTTCTCACAACTGTCACTGGCTTAAATCTAACCACTTAAAAAAAAGCCCAAATAACATGAGTACTAGTCACTCATACTATAGTGAGTTGTTGAGACATATGTGAGTTTGACTCCCGGGTGATGCTTTAGCCTACCGCAACTGGGATCCTGGAGAAAGCTGATTGGCTGAGCTCTCCCATGAGTGATGGGGGGCACTCTGCACTATCACATCAATTGTGGCTCGAGTCAATCATAGACAAGCAAAAGGAGCGAATAGCGCTGTCCTCTGAGTGTGTTATGCAGCTCCCGACGGTGTGTGAGCCAGCAGTTTAAAAAGATGCATTTGGCTGTCCTGGCCCGGAGAAAAGACGTGATTGCCTTCTGCCCTTCCTGACTATTTTGTCGTGGGAGTGCCCTAAAGAAGGGTGGGAATTGGATACGACTAATTAGGGAGAGAAATTGGGGGAATAAATAATAATAATAATAATAATAATAATAATACAGTAAGTGCCTGACTTACGAGTTTGGCTCCAGGGGCATGTTCATAAGTTGGATTCATTCATAAGTCGGAAAAAGTGAGCCTTGTGCACCTTTAAAACAAATATACAATGTATAACATAATTTAAAAAAAAAACACACAGATTTGGTGTTTGGGTTCGCATTATACTCTCGCTAGACTGCACCTCCAATTTCGAGGAAGGATTGCAGCGGGGTCAGGTGACCTTGTATGTAGAAAATCCAGGACACTTCGGGGGAAGGACAGCCACTTTATAGTGTTTACTGCATGCTTGAACTGACACCATTTTGTCTCAGAACTGTATTGAACTGCGAACTCTGTTTTGTTAAGGATATTTCTAAATAATTTTTTTACCATTGGGACAGCTTCACAGGACAGTCATTTTCTATCAGCATGCTCCCGGACTGATTCATTGAAATCTCTCGCTCTCGCACCCCCACACGCACACAGATACACACTTACTGGTGGCTAAATCATGGATGAAAATTACTTTTCATATTCCGAGTGCAAATCTTTTATAATCTGCAATAACAGAATATTGAAAAAAATTATCCCATTAGAACAAAAACCCATTCATGGGATAAGTTGATGGAATAGGTTGGTCACACAGTGCATTTAGGTAGTCATAGGTAGATCTTAATTTGATTGAAACATATAATGTTCCTGTGACTAAACATGAAGCATCCCAGATCATAACACTGCTTTAAGAGGCTGGTAAAGTAGGCACTATGCATGAGAGGTGCAACACTTCATGCTCTTCTATTTTGTGTACGTCTGAATTTGTGGCCGTTTTCACTTTTTGATGTTTGTACATCATCTGAGCGAGCTTACTCACCAGATAAGGCATTTAGAATCAGGAATGACGTTAAGCAGTTAGTGATCAGTGTTGGGTGTAACGCGTTACTTTGTAGTATACTTGGATTACTTTTTTGATGTTACGAGTAATCTAACGCGTTAGGTCCGCCATTTTAGTACTTAGTTACTTAGTTATTTTTTCAAAAATGTATTTCGTTATTCAGACAATTTATGTAATCCGTGAGCCAGACAGCACTCATTCCCAATCCGTTAATGTTTGTGTGTGTGTGTGTGTGTGTGTGTGTGTGTGTGTCAAAGTCACCCTACAAGCCCCGCCCCCGATAACCCGCCCTGCTCTGTTATTCCTGCTGTTATCTCACCTACTGTATGCGGTTTGCATACAGTAATTACTGCGCCAAAACTCGCGATGAATATGATTAACCGCTGTTATGGCCAAGAAACCACGTAGGTGAGATAGGTAGTTAACAGATTATGGTCCGAACTTCGCTAAGTGATTATGGTAAAACAATTATAAAGGTCGTGACTAAAACAACATGCATTTGGAATCACAAAAAAGTTTTCATTTTCTGCAATAATCAAATACTCTAACTAGTTACTTTTATTAGAAAGTAACGCTGTAATGAAACTGATGACTTTTTAAAGACAGTAATTATGTAATGTTTAGTAGTTACTAATAATGTAATTAGTTACTTTAAAAAGTAACGTCCCCCAACAAACTGTTAGCAATAATACAGCAGAATTCACACAGTAGCCAAAGTCATTTTTGTCAAGTTTTGTCAGTCATGTTATTTACTCCTGATAACATTCTATCAGATTTGCTACAAGAAAAAAGCATATGTGAATGTAAACATGTTTATACGAAAGTCATCTAACATTTGACTGTGGACACAGAGCAGTGAATGTAGTTTGTTTGTTTTATTAGATTAACCTGCTTCCTGTTTTCACTGGGCATGACAAGGCATGGTGAATATTTTGCCCTGGATCACACATTTTTGCCACTGTTTTTACGTTTTTTTCATTTACTGCTCCATAGAGCTCTGTGCCATCTGTTGTTGTGTAGCTTCTATAAAAGAGGCTAGTGGCGGGGTGACAGGGACACCTGGGGCTCTTGTAAAGTGTCCAGGCCTTTTCCGGGGGGGTTGTCACCAGCACAGTGTTGCCACTGTCAGGCCCTTTCCTGTTCTGGCATGCAGGCCAAAGTCACCCTTTATCTAGAGGTGACCCCCTCTTGCAGAAGTTATGAATCACTCTCTTAATCTGGTCAGACACTGAGTCCTTCCACAAATGGAGAGGTGGACTCCTGCGCCGTGTCATCCACTAACAGATGGCATAAATCTTACTCTTAAATGCCGCATTAAGTATTAATCATTCTCAGCCGTGTTGCTGTCATGGTAGCCTGCGAAAAAAAGCTGTGGGCGTGCAAAGTGTGATTAATAGACTCAGAGCTCTGCAAAGCCATGTTCTTGGCCTCCCACTCCCGCAACAACGGTCCAAAGAGGAAGCTGACCTCTGAGAGGTAGACAGATGGATCATTCTGGGTAATTAGCCGTGTGAACATTCTCCTGTTCATTGAGAGACGAGCTCCTGGAGTCACGTTGCAGACAAGACGGCACTCCCGAATATGACTAGAGAGAATAGAGAAGCTCTGTAATCAGAGTCTGAAATGCTTGTAAGATACTGATTTTCTGATTGAGTTACTGAATGCTTGTGAGTTAGTGATTTGGTCGGAAAAAAAACGTTTTTTTTTTTTTACATATTTCCGCTAAGTGATCCTCAGTCTAAAAAGAACCCCCAGTGGTTTTCCTGCTGTTAGGCAGTGAATTAATGCTAGGATGTCTGCAGTCATGGCTGGACGTGCAGCCTATTTTGGCACTACTTATCAACTTACTGTCAGAGCCTAAGCAAGAGGAATGCAATTTTTTTTTTATTTTAGAGTTGAGTTTTTTCATAGTTTTTTGAATAATTTCACAGAGATTTGTTTGAGATTATCAAAAAAGTGGTTTTGTCCCATACAGCATGTAAAAGGCACAAGGATGAAGCTGAAAATGTTTTTCCTGGACAAATAAAATCAAAGTTTCTGTTTGCTAATAACTATGTGACACAGTGTGCTAATTATTGCATGAAAGGATAGAGTGTTTAATTTCTGCCTGTCAAGTAGGTATTATATATTAAATAAAGGGCAAGGCACATTTGCCAACATGAATCATACAGTATAAAAAAAATGGCAGCTGTGTTAATGACAAATATAAGTCGCTCTGGATTAGAGTGTCTGCCAAATGCCTAAAATTAAATGTAAACGTAATTGTATGGTTGTCCAGGTGGATGAACATCTTGTTTTTAGGAGAGTTATGGGGTGGTGGGCTGGCGTGGGTATTAACTAACACTGGCGGTTGAAGTTCTGCACAACAGATTAGTTTGAATCCTAGTGCTGCCAAGTTGTCACTGAACCTTACCTTCACTGATTCAATCAAACCTGAAAGAAACATACAGAAACCTTGTAGCGGTCAGAACAATTGCCCAAGGATTGGTGGTGACAAATATGGGTCACTTGCAATTATAAATGCAGATGTAAAACTTTAAGATAAGTACAATCTGAGCAAAAAATCTGAAATGTGCAATAAAGCTTGTAATATGTCTATAGCCTTTGTTACTTTCCAAACTAGTGTGTTTGTGTATGTGGGTATATCCTATTCCCATGCTCTGATGTTAATGTAAAATGAGTGGACAGTGTGGCTAAGCCATCCTCAGCATGTTGCTTATCCCTGTGCCTCCTTAGACAATGAGATGAAAACCACCAGACATAATTACGTTGTCTGAGTAAATCAGCGGAGAGACGCCTTCATCCCTAGCGAAGCGCCAAAGCCAGACATCTACACGTTTCCTCCCGAGTGCCATTACTGAAATCAAGCCATGCTCTGTCAGATCCACTGTTGCTGGATGTATTGGTGTTTGTGATCTCTTAAACAAGTTAAAGCTTTTTTTTTCCAATTCTGTTTGTCTTTTTTTGCCCGGGAATTGCTGATGACATTTTACCTTCTAAAAAAAAAAAAAAGTGGCAGAAATCTGAGAGTGTTGTCAGGTCTGACGGTGTTTCTTTCAGTGTTAATGGGAGCCTTGAGACATTTTTATTAAACCTCATGATTTTATGGTAGCCTGAGTAATCCTGTTTACTCAAGGTGCATTCATGGCAGGGTCGAGTTCAAATTATATTTTTGACATTCGATTTGTTGAGATTTACATGAGTAAACCAATGAAATTATGAAATAAATAAATAGGGGATAATGTCTTTTAATGTCTTTTAAGGATTCGAAACACTGAAACGTCAATTTAGACAGAATATATATTTATAAGCACACACACAGAAAATCAAAATTACAAACATGACAAAAAAGTAGACCGATCCAAATAGGCCTAATGTCTTGGCTATAGATATTGCTCTAAATGTCTCTTTTACCTAATAATTGATTTCATACAATCCAAACCACAATTTCATATTTTTTCTAAATAACCACGTCTATAATAGACATACTGTATAATAGAAGCAACAGCTATGTATACATAACCATAGACCATGGAAAAAGACAGAGCCCTGGCAGGTTTTTGTTTGTCTAGCAGAATCCTAACAGGAAGGGATGAGGGTTGTAATATGAGATAGTTCCAGGTGTTTGTCTAGACCTGTTTATATCAGCACTCTTTAAGCCAATCTGGAACATCATGGTTAAATTCAAGGCCTGGTGAAAGCTTCATAAACAATGACTGTCCTCTGTCACTGCCCCAGAGAAGTGGCAACTTTAACCTTTTAAAGAAAGCTTTGCAAGGAAGAAAAATAAGACTTTCGACATGTGCGAAGGGTGAAATAAAGTGTGTTAAACCTAATGAAAATTCTGTCTTACATCTATGCCCTTGATGTAGGCAAGTCTGATATCTAAAGCTTGAGATTTAATCAAATTTGTAAAGACTCTAAAAAATGCATTGATAAAATTAGAAATAAAGCTAAGTTTACTTCTTTTAAGCCAAACTAGTATTAATCGATGTAGCACAAACAAGACTGCTTGCTACAAACATAAATCTTCAGGAGCACTTGCAGTCATAGACAAATATTCAAAAAGCACAACAACAAAAAAGTTGTTTGGAGAGGCAAAATATTTTTGAGCAGAAAAGCCAAGTAATTAATCAAATGTTTTCATTTATTTAGAAATGATTTGCAGATGACTTGGGGGGAGGTGGGGAACACGTCGTCTTCTTCACGGATGAATAGAACAAGACGCGTTTCAGTCTGATGTGCTAAATCTAGAAGGAAGAAAACAAGCCAAAATAGCTGCTCTACTCTCAAGCTGCATTCGTTAGCAGCACTTGTGCTTCCTGATTAAAATTACACAGTATTAATCCTCTTTTTTAAGCTTCATCGAAGACGGTGGCCATGAGAATAAAACACAAAACTGAAACATTGCAGACTAAAAGAAAGAAAAAGAAATGAGCCCATGTCTATTTATAGGGACATCTAGCACCGGTATGAGCTGTGAAGAAGAACAAAAGCCTAAAGAAAGAGACATGAGCATCCAGATAGCACTGTACATGTTGAAACAAGCTGCTGATAGCTGAGAACTTCTGCTTGGTAGTTTGTAAGTTAGGCCTGTATTGTTTTAGATTTTTTTTCTTTTATTATTATTATTAAGTTCATATCACAAAAAAATCACAAATAATAATCATAATCATAAAAAACTAGAATTACCACAGTTGTGTGCCTTCATCAACCAGTGAAGTTGGAGCTTCCATGCATGTGTTTGCATATATGTAGTAAAGACGTGAAGAAAGGAACATAAGATGTTTGAAATTTATATTGAATTTTTTTTTTTTTTTCAGTAAAGTGGAAGTTATTGCTTCAGCATATTGATATGTTTGAGTCTAGTGAAGGTATTTCAGTGAAAACATGCTGTATTCAGTTAGACATTTGTTTTGTCTACAGAGGTCTGTCATATTGCACAATGAAAATCACTTAGAGCTCGACATCAGCAAAAGCAATGAGGTTGTGGTGCACTATGAGAGGGAAAGGAGGCCTCTTGTCTAGTCATCTACAGTAGGTAGAAGAAGTGAAGAGTACAGTACAAATGGACTAGAGTCACAACACCTTGAAGAGGAAGAGACAGAGTAAACTGTTCTTCTTGATAAGAACGTGATCCTTTGATATGTGCAACAAGCTCCTGTACTGTAGATCTTCGGGCAGGCTGTAGTAGTGTTTTGTTCTTTTTTGGGTTCTCAGGCAGCTTTTAAGGAAGACTAGCTAGGTGATCAGGTTGGAAGTGGACAAAATGGAGGCAGTGGTGGACAGGCCAGCGGGAGACACTATCAAAGCCCTCTTGTATAAACGTTGTCTGCCACTTTGGGGACAGTATCTATATACTGTAAAATTTAAGCATTTTCAGTGAATGCCGAAGTCTAAAAACACCTGTATATGTGAGGTACATTGTCCTCGTCCTTGTGTTAAAACATAAGAAAAATAATCAGATCGTCTTAGTATTATAAAGTTTTTAGGTTTTTCTTATTTTTGGCTTAATTTTACTAAATAATTTATAGCATGGTGAAAAAATGGTATATGCTGTTGTTCGTCTGAGGTTGTATTTGCCTAATACTGAGACCTGATATGATCAGAGATCATTTTATTATGTTTTTCCCAAAAAAAACTATTATAAAATGGAATTATAATACATTATGATACATAGTATATTTTATTTTAATACAAACAGTATTCAATAAATGGTATCAATACTTAATCATAAGTATTGTTTTTCTTTTTACTTGTTTATTTTATTTTATAATAATGTTATTATCGGATAATAAAAATATATATTCGGAGTACACTGTTAAATTTCCTGGAGTTTTTGGGTCCACTACTGTTGATAATGTCCATCAATTTACTACTTATTTGCTCTTGTATAGTGCTTACTTGTAATCATATTTTAATTTCATATTAGTTTTAGTCTTTGATAATCAAAATGTAATTAGTTTATTCTCAATAATCATTTTAATTTTAGCAAAATTTCCTGAATGCATTTCTGAAATATTGCATTCACAAGAATGGAAAGGATAAAAGCACACAGTGACCTTGAACGTGGACACCCAAAATCTTATCATCCTTCTAGTAAAGTGGATCTACTGTACTGTATGTGCCAATTTTGTATTAATTCCCCTTAAGGGGTTCCTGAGATATCACAATCAGAAAATGGGATGTATGGACAGACAGACAACCAGAAATAATGTGGAAAAAATGGGCAAGTAAAGATTTTTTTTTCTTAGACAAAAGGCAAATTGGTGTGGCTAGACGACTGGGTCAGATCAACTCCAAAACAGCAACTATTGTGGAATCTTCCCTGTCTATCAGTTTGTTTCAAGTAAGGAAAACTGGTGAACCAGGAACAGGGTTAAGAGTGGCCAAGGGTCACTTATGCGAGTAAAGAGATAAGGCTGTCTCATGTAGTCTGATCCAATAGAAGAACTCGAATTAGCTTAAATTGCTAAAAAAGTTAATGATGGTTCTCATTGAAAAGTGTCATAACACACAGTGCATCACAGTTCAAGACAAGATAAAATAAACATTGTTACTGACCAAAGACATCCCTTTATGGAAATGGTGTTCACTGATGGCAGTGGCCTCTTTTAGCACGATAATGCACTGTACCACTCTGCAAGAAACATTTGGGGAACACAACAATAAGTTTAGCCTCCAAACTCCAGAGATCTCAATCCACCTCACATCTTCCTCACCTCACATCTTCCAGGACTTAGTGGATCTGCTACTGATGGCTTGGTGCCAGACAGCAAAACACACACTCAGACATGGCTGATTGGTGTAATTTCTTTTCACTAAAAACCAAGACCCAAACATGCTCCAGCATGACAATACCCCTGTGAACAAAGTGAGGCCCATGAAGACATAGTTAACTAAGACTGGAGGGGAAGATCTTGAGTGGCATGCACAGAGCCCTGGCCTAAACACCACTGAATAGCTTCAGGATGAACTGGAACGCTGACTGCACCCCAAGCCTTCTTACTTGACATCATGTCTGACCTCACTAAGGCTCTTTTGGCAGAATAAGCAAATCCCCAAAGCTCCAAGATGAGGTGGAAAGCCTTCTAGAAAAGTAGAAGCTATTATAAAGGATTATAAAGGAAACGACAACTATATCTGTAATGTCATTTTTCAAAAGCAAATATGAGCTTGAAGGCCGAGTAAGTTATTTGGCCAGTCAGTTATTTGCTATTATGCTACACCAATCATTGAGTTAAACCATGACTATGTTTAAATAAAAAAATAGAAAAAATGTATGGGCCACTGGTGGTTCAGAGATCTAAGTGACTGGGTTACTAGCTGGAAGGTCGGAGGTTTGAGCCACAGCTCCAACAGGTTGCCATTGTTGGGCCCTTCCGCAAGGCTCTTAACCCTGTTTGCTTCAGAGGTGCTACATCATGACTGACCCTATGCTCTGACCCAAATTACACTCAGATATGTGTAGGAAGAATTTTACTGTGCAGTAATGTATATGTGACAAATAATGGCTTAATTGAATGAAAGTGGCTAAGTGTGAAATAAAAGATAAACAATTAAGTTGTTGAAATGAGCTTTCGGTACTAGAATACCAAAAAATATTCTAACAGAAATAGCAAAAGTAGAATGCTCGAATCATGTCAAAATGATTCCTTATGGGCCACCAAGTGTTCGCTCTATCATCCGGAGATCGCGAGGTGATGCTGTAACCTCCCACATTAACGCCGGCTCTACAGCCAATCAAGGGCGTCTGTGAGCTCACGCAAGCGGAAGGAGCGGATAACGTTGTCCTCCGAATGTGTTACGCAGCCCCCAACAGTGCGTGAGCAAGCAGTTTGAAAAAAAAAGAAAAGATGCGGTTGGTGACGCCACGTGGTTTGGGGGAAACACGTGACGACTGCGGCCCTCCCGACTGAATGACAGTAGCAGCTTAATGTGGGTGCCCCCTAGTGACGGGGAGGCATTGGACATGACTAAATTAGAGAGAAAATCCGGGCAAAATCCAAAAATCCACTGTTTCTCAATTTGAATCGTGGGGTACCATTAGGGAAGATAAAATGCGTTGATGTGATACCCTGGTGTGATTCAGTACAGTACATTCAGGTTGTCAGCTGACCTTTATTGCCACACAACGTTACAGAGCCTTAAGCTGACAAATAAAGCAACTTTACAACATAACAGCAAATTTAAGCCTTTGTTCACAATAGCCACATTAACAAGGGGTTTTCTTATGGACACACAGATGTTTGTCCCAATCTGGTGAGTTCTCACCTTGTGTAAGAACTGATGGAAATTTGACTCAGCTCTTAGTTTGATTGAGTAGGAATATTTTAGTTTGCCGATAATCATAACTACTAATCCTTATATATATAAACTCATGTATATAGGTGCATTATTTTTTTTACTTTGAGAATTATTAGACCACAGGTCTTCTTGTCACCCATCACTGCTGAGCCTAAAGGCACACATTCTTCTTCTACAGAGCACAGTCATGGGTTTGCCTACGCGTTTAAAAGGAAAAAGGCATCTACTATTATATTTAAAAGCAAACTATTTTTATAAAAACCATCAGAATAATTCTGCACAGCTATTTGACATGGCACTACGTGTTCCTTATTTCCCTCTCTAAAATGTAAGCTAATTAGCATAGCGAATTTGCCCAGCTGAGCAAGGAAACCATCTCGGCTACATAATGAGTGGAACAGGCCCTGGCAATTACATTAAGCCCAGCACTGATTGAGAAATAAACAAACACCCCCGCAACACCCCGTTACTCTGCCCCACCTCCTCCACCCTAACAAAGCTCCTCACACACTCACACCCACAAACACACTTAAACCACTTCCACCCAGCTGTGCAAGTGTCACAATAAGTCGCACCAAGGACCAGCAGGAGCTGTTCAACTTCCACACATTGCGCTGATATTCTAACATTCCATCTTCAAAGCATCCTCATCTTTTTATTGCTGTAAAGCATCTTTGTGACAACGTCCATTGTTATGCTGCTGTACAAATACATTTGAATTGAACTGAATTTAAGAAAAGACAGATCACTTTGAAGACAAGTGTGAGGCACATTTTTGTCTCATATGAAGAAAGAGCATGTCTGATGATTGAGCTATTCACCTAAAGCAGCAAAAACATCAACCATGTGTCAACCAAAATGACAAAACTAAAATCATCCATAGACACAAAACAACAAAACATCATCCGTAGAGCCAAAACAAAATGAAGAAAGAGACGCAAACCCAAAACGATAAAAAAGATATCAGCCCTGGGGACAAAACACCAAATAACATACCCAAAACAGCAAGTACAATAGCAAAAACATCATCTATAGGGACAAAACAACAAAACATGAATGCCATATGGGCAAAACATTAAAAGAAACAGCAGCTGCCCCCCCCCCCTCCTTTTAAAAGTATCTCTGATGCTCATAATTTGCTCAGCAGCTCATAAGTTCCTAGTTATATAACTGTACTTTCTGAGCATATACTCTACTGTACATTTGGAGAAGATCAATTATTATAATCATATTATATGTTGTCACCCAGATGACAATGGGATATATTTTAAGTATAGTTCCACTTAAGATTGTTTTTTTTTATATTGCCTTAAGCAGTTTTTCTTGCCACTATTTCCCCTGACCTCTTTATTAGAGATAAATGTTACATTTAAAATTGATATCTGGAATTTATATATTTCTGCAATACTGCTGTCCATTGTTAAAAGGACGCTATAATAATAACATTTTATTTAACTGAAATAATTATTAGCCATAGTCCCAAAAAATTACCAAATAAAAGACCAGTCAACACAAAAAATAAATATTAGCCAAGGACCCAAAACAGCAAAAATATCAGCCAAAGGGCCAACACATAAACCCCAAACCCACAACAACAGAAAATAAAGAAAATGACTATGTCCAAAACATCAATAAACATCATCTACAGATATAGATAATCAAATAACATAAGCACTGTTCCCAAAACAACAACAAAACATCAACAACAACAACAAATATTTTGGTATGGTAAAAAATGCCATGGAGCCACAAACTACAAAAAACAGCGACAGCTGATGTTTTTTGTAGTTTGGGGCTTTATGGCATTTCTTACCATACTCCATCTCCCAAAAGAATATGAAACACCAAGGCAGGCAGAACGTACAGGCTTTAATGTTGAGAGCTGCCATCCACAGCACTAAACAGTCCCACAGGTCATATCTCTTTCACAGAGACAAACCTGTTAAATAAAAGAAAGCTGTTCAGGCCTCACTGCAGCTCTTTCAAAATCCATGAGGAGCCACTATGCAGACATTTCCCATCTGTCAATCATACGTAGGATCCATGAAGCTCTGGGATGCAAGTGTGAGAACATGCCTACTACATCACTTTATTTCATCACTTGTTAAGCAGGATTTTCCAAGATGTTGAAGATGTTGAAGCTTTGATGATAAATCAGTACTTGTGGACATCCTCCACTTTCTTAAAACATTTTCAGAACAGCCAGGTACTGATTCTCGACTATACTTAAATTTAGTGGAGAATCTAAATCCCTTCTGTAGTCCTAGACACACTTAAGAAAACAGTTCATAAAGCGACATGATAAACTGTATCTACCAACTTTATGATGCGTGTTCAGTTAATTTCCTGAATCAGCGCCAGGGCGCTGGATGTTCGGGTGAGCAGGGAGAGAGGCAGTGAAGGACAAGAGGCGAGAAGGTAATAACACAGAGTGATGCAGCAGCCTGGTGGATCAATAGGAGACAAGCGCCTCTCTTAATAAGCCATTGATGGAGGCTGTGAATGTGGAGGACTCCCTGGTGTGCTGCAGAGGTCCAGCATGGCAAGAACGATATTGACTCGCCTGATTCATTCCACGAGCTGTAGAAATACAACTTCCTAAGCCAGACAGTGGTCAGAGGGCAGAAGATAACTTAAAGCTGTCGCTGAAGAGAATAAGAACACTGACCTCAACACATTGTATTGTCACTGTGCTAATAGAAAAACTGATACCATCAACAGGACCAAAAAAACATCCTCATTTGATTTGACTCTTAGTACAATTACTTTTCAAAGTTTGGGAAATGGTTTTGAGCAAACTGACATTTTAAAGTTTTTTTTTTTTTTTTACTTCACGATGTACAAATGTTCCATATAAAAACCTGCTAAGGCACTCAACTAAACCCTACCCCCACTCCCCGATTAATCCATGAATCGGATAGGGGGAAAAACAAAAAACAAGAAAAGAAAATATTTCCAAACCCGTTATTCAAAAACAGAAATTAAATATTTAGAAAGTGCACAAACATTTTGCTCCTTGAGCTATTATAATAATAATAAAATAAAATAGAAATGGACACAAAAAACATAGACATGTATGCTTTACATCTGCCAAATATATACAGTGGAACCTTGGATTACGAGCATAATTTGTTCGGGAAGCGGGCTTGTATTCCAAAACGCTCATAAATTAAATTACATTTTTAAAAACACACTAAAGAAATCACTGCTGTAAAGTAAAAATAAAAATAATTAACCTGCACTTTACATTTGAAAAGAATTGCGACAGAACAGTGTTTCTGTGTAGAGCAGAGAGAAAGAGAGTGTGTGTCTGTAAAGGTGAAAGTAGGAGGGGTCTGAGTGTGTGTTTATGTGTGGCACTGTGTCCAATGACACACGCGCACATACTGTAGAAACACACACAGCAGGCAAAGAGCAGGCTAAGCCTTGAGGAGAAATGGAAATTGATATTTAACATCTCTAATGCTCTAATTTTGCTTTACACGCACGCTGTACACACACGCATGCAGACACAAAATAAAATATGTTTTACGCACACACATGGTCACAGTGTTACAGTAAATAGTACACGCGTGCACGGATGTTGATTATGCCAGTAAGAGACACGCACTAAGACCCAGAGGGGGAGACATTTACCCGATTACGGATATCTCTGCCTGTGCCATGTATCTTTTCTCTCCTCCTTTTTTTTTTTTTTGCTCCGCCCTGTCTATGAGGGGCAGAACTCTGCTCGCATCAATGCGGGAGAGTTAGTGTGTTCACTCCGCTCCGCGCTTAACTAAAGTTTTTTTTAATAATTAAATGTCTCCGCGTCACGCGACACAACAAATCGATTATGAAATTCGTTGCCAACTCTTTTAGTAATCGATTTTTAGCGATTTAATCGATTTGTTGTTGCAGCCCTAATTGTAACAATATTTGGTTATCATTTATTTTTGTGCTTTACCTACACTAATGGTTCTCAAAGTAGAGTAACCGTCCCCTATGTATTTGGGATGTATTTCTATGTGCTTCCTAATTACATTAGTAGTATTTTAAAAAAAATTATTATTGTATATTATTTTTTATAGTATTAAGGGTTTTTACAGTATTAAGGTTTTTTATTTTATTAAGATTATTATGAAAGTTAACCTCTTGCAGCCGAGATAAATTAACATAATAATACACTCATACCGCTGTATACAGGTTCACAGGAGGCCTGGAGCCTATCACAGGAGATTAGGCAAGGTACACCCTGGACAGAGTGCCAATCAATTGGAGAGCACACACATAGACACATTTACCTGCTCACTTACACACTACGGGCAATTCTGGGAACGCCAATTAGCCTAACCTGCATATCTTTAGACTGTGTGAGGAAACCGGAGTACCTAAAAGAAACCACCCAAGCACAGGGAGAACGTCTCAGGTTACTTTGCTGTAACCCTGTTCCCTGGAAAAGCGGGAAAGAGATGCTGAGTGAAAACGCTATGGGAACGCTCTTCGCGCGACTGGTTGTTGAAGCATGTGTGTCAAACACAGCAAAAATTTTGGCATATATAACCTCGGTCAGGTGACATTATTTGATTAGGTGCACCTATAGGTTATAAATATCATGAACCGGAAACGTCCTCAGGTCTATTTTTGTCTGAAAGAACGACCAGTCACGCATACAGTGTGGCATTGGAGCGCAGCATCTCGTTCCCGCTTTTTCAGGGAACAGGGTTACAGCAAAGTAACCCGAGACATCCCCTTTCTAAAGCTATACTTAATGCTGCGTAAAAACGCTATGGGAACGAGAATACCAACGCCGCCGCACTGCAAGTGTCTGGACCCCCAGGGTTGTGTAGTGTGCGCACAATAGTCAAGGAGGTCTCAGAAAGATAACTTTGGGATGCTGAGTAGCATGGACATCCAAACTATAAAATCTGACAAATGTGTGCGGAGAGGACCAACCTGCCGCATCACACACTTGCTGCAATTGATGAGGCAATCCCCCTGGTCGAATGAGCCCTGAATCCTAGAGGCGAAGTGTGACCACGCGCAAAATAGCTTTGACTAGCCCAGGGGCAAAGTCTAAGCAAGATGGGGAGGCTGACCAAGCCTGCAAATCTCCAATTCTCTTTAGAGAAGTAATGGCCATGAGAAAAAACATCTTAAGGGTCAGAAGCCTGACAGGCGCTGACTCTAGTGGTTCAGAAGGGGTGTCAGACCTCAACCGTTTAGTTCCACAAAAAGTTAGTTCTCCCTAAAGGGTGCATTCCACAGAAACTCCATCAATCAGAACATGACAAGCCGAAATAGCGGCTACGTACATTCTGAGAAGACTAGAGCATAAGCCCGTGGTCAATTTTCTTGTAAAACTCCAGCACTGAAACAATTTGTCAGTGGACTGGGTCTACATCTTCTAGTGGAGGGAGTCCTAGCACTTAGTATAGTTTCAGTTACACTGGCTGGAAGACCGGCCTCTCTTCACTGGTCCCCCTCTGGGGCCAGACGTGAAGGTAGAAGAGCTCGGGCTGGGGATGGAATGTTGTCCCCTGCGCCTAAGACAGAAGCTCCCTCCTCACAGAAGAGATATTAGATCTGAACAACACACACTGGTCGGCCAACGGGGTGCTATCAATGCGAGGCGCAAGCCTTGTTGACGGACCTTCACCAGGACTCCCGAGAGCAGAGGGTTTTCAAACCCTGTGTGTCACAGCTTGCCTGGACAGCAAGTCTTCTTCCATATTCATAGGCCCTGGAATAAAAATCGTCCTGAGGGACAGGAACTTGTCCTGTGCCCCAAAGCGAGGGAATAAACCTCACAAAGGCCTGTTCGTAGAGTTTCGCCTCCGGAAACCTAGTGGCGGCGGTGTTTACGGCATCGCCAAAAAGGCCGAAAGGCGAGATTGGGGCATCAAGGGGAAAAGCACGATCTCTGTCCTTGATGCCCTTGAGGTTAAGCCATAGCTGTCTCTCCATGGTGACCATTGCAGCCATAAAACGGCCGATAGCACGGGCAGTCTGCTTGGTGGCACAGGGAAATAAATTTGTGGCTCGGCATAGCTCCGCAAACGCAGTGTCGTCGATAAACCCGCCAGTGCTCAGATCTCTCAATAGGTCATCCTGGTACGCCTGTAAAGCCATGGTGTGCAGGGCACCAGCCTGACCCGCTGCCCGAAAAAGCTTTTCCCACTAACGAAGATGTTAGTCTACACGGCTTGGTGGGGAGTGTGGACTTTTTTTAGGGAGGATGAGCTCCCAGGAGAGAAATAGCCCGCAAGGGTCTCTTAAATCTGGGGTATCATCATATAGATATGATTCGCATTAATAGCACAAAACATGATAACGGCTTATTCCATAAATGAGTTGACTCGTCATGAAGTTTGCCAAAGAAGGGGAGGGGCCATCGTTGAGGACCCTCCTCCGGCCACCCGACAGAAACCTGTCGTCTAACTTTGAGCGTTTGGGGGATTTTAATTTTATTTTTACGGCGAATCGAGGTGTAAGCGTTCGACCATGCGTGTTACCATCTCGAATAATTCCTGATATGCTCGCTCATCGCTAGAGGAGCACGCAGAAGTAATAGTTTCCATCTCCGCGGAAGCTAAAGAGAAAGTTTCTTCCGCCCCTTCACAAGAAGGGGACCGTAAAGAGAAGTGGACCGTAAAGGCTTATGATGCGGAGAGAGAGCGAGAGAAAAGGAAGATTCCGTCCTACACTTCCGTCAGACTTGCACGCGAGAAATGCACTGGGGCTCACAGTTTCGTTTTAAAGATGGCAAGCTGAGCGTGAGGGACTTTAATAGGGAGGAAATCGCAATGCTCACATGCTCCCTCAAGTCCGAGGATATCGTGCCCTTCCCCCAAACACTGAGAACAGAAAGCGTGGAGATCGCCCTCAGCAAGATATTTTTTACCCCGAGGGACAGCACTCCTGTCTAACTCTGCCATTTTTCTGGTGAGTAGTAAGATACTTTCTATTTTCCCTTTTTTTTTTTTTTCGCTTTTAAAAAAGTGCTTGCACACACGCACACACAATGCAGCCCTTGAAGACAAAAAGACCTGAGGACGTTTCCGGTTCATGCCTATTTATAACCTCCAGGTGCACCTAATCAAATAACGTCACCTGACCAAGGTTATATATGCCAAAATTTTTTGCATGTTTAACACACATGCTTCAACAACTGGTTGCGCGAAGAGCATTCCCATAGCTTTTGTGTAGTGTAACTTTTGAAAGGGAACATGCAACCTCCATGCACACCAATGCAAGACGGGAATCGAACCCGGACACTGGAGGTGCGAAGCAACAGTGCTAACCACTACGCCACTGTACCGGCCATGATAGGACATATTTCCTCCATTGTTTTTAATATTGAATCTGAATTGTGATTTTTTTTTTTTTTAACCGCAATCAATTCCCACCTGTTTATTGGGCCTCTTCTATCTTCCTATTTTGCATTAACCTCTTGAGACCTAAATGTTCTCATATCAGGACATGACAGGTTTTCCCTACCATATTGTCTGTATATTCTTGTGCAATCCTCATATGAGGACTATCAGATATAATTATTTAGCAAAAGCTCTTGATTAAGTCCATAATTATCAGGTGCCTAAAAAGAGAAACAGTGAGGAGAAATGTACACAATAGTCTACGAGTCCACGTCTCAGGAGATTAAAATTACAAGAGAGCTACTAAATCTCTGAGGATGAGGACTAACATGTTCTTGCTTCACGACACCCACGAACGCTTAGTGTTGCAATGATCAAAAAGAGGATACAGAATTGTTGTTTCAAAACACACACCTACACAACACTTTTTTGTCAATTATGCTTTTTTGGACTCTCTGTTACTGGTGGCCATGGTATTGTGTAGATTTAACCATTTTTTTATTTGAATTGCTCTTTGTTTTTGTCTTGTTTGCTACATTTCACAGCTTTCTTTAGGTGTTCAGATGTAGTTGTGTGGACAGAAGAAGGATTGGGCTGCATCACACACGTGTGAATAAGAACTGAGCAGGCAGGAAGCGGTGACCTCAATGCCCACAGCAGTATCACGTGTCTGAGCTGCTGCTGATTGATGCCCTGCTGGGTGGAGACACACTGCGCTCTGATGGCCATGCCACTCTACTGAGGGCTGATTGGACCTGGCTCAGGGGAGGGGGAGGATTCCAGCAGGTCCTACCATGACAAACAAGCTCTGTCAAGATAGACAACGCAAGAGTGATGATGCAAAATAATATAAAAGTAGGATGCATTTTAGTCTTAACACACTAACACACACCCTGCTGTGGTAGACAATATAGGTGGGGCAGATAATCAGTCACTGCTGTACAGCCATATGCCTTTTCCTGTAGGCACTCTGTCATTCATCTAAAAATGATGACAACAGACACCAGACCCAAAGGCCAGAAAGAAAAGCAGAAGGGAGGAGTGAAGACAACAGGAGGAGGGGAAACAAATGATTTAATACGCCAGGGGACAGTTATTGCAGAGTAAGTGAAAAATGTATTTAGTGATGTTAAAATTATGCTGCACAAAATATCTCAGAGAATCAGCATGAGAGTATGCGCTGTGTTTCTCTATAACTGTGGTATAAAGTAGCAGCTTACACTACCTCGCTGTTGTAGGGCACTAAAGTAACTCAGGACCTTTACTGTGGTTTAACAGTTCTGTTTCCAATGACCTTCCACTTTCCTATTATATTATCAAAGAAAAATAGACTTGCTGAGCAAATAGATTTCACAGGACTAACCGCTGACACAGGAATAGGCAAATATTCAATCTTCATGGACACAGATCTAGATCAAATTTCCTGACATAAAGGGCCTGAAAAAAATAAAATAAATAAATAAACATGCGTTTATCAAAACTGGGAGAAATAATTCTGCAGTACATCTGCAGGCAAGAAGGGTACATGATACACCGAGACACATACATTAGTGAGATAACCTGTCCAAATTAATGTAGCGCTCAGCTGAATGGAAAGTAAATTATTTCTGGCTTAAAATAGACCCATAGTTAACTAGATAAATCAGTTTCAGAAGATATCCTGCTTATTGCATGATGGTCTATCATTCTGAACACTGACTCCACTGAAATAGCTTGAAGTAGTGCATTTAAAGGTTAGCATTATCTTGTAATATCTATGCTACCTCAAACTTCATTATTTAGGTTTTAAATGAGGGGCCACTTCTTCTTACACTATTTCTGGAAAAAATGAGCAGTGTAAAAAAATATTAAAATACCAACTAAAATATCTTGAATATGGGTATAATCCTTATATTTCTAATTATAATAATAATTAGAATAATAATAATAATAATTATTATTATTATTATTAATACTCACTCATTCACAAACTATGGGCAATTTGGGAACACCAATTGGACTCTGGGAGGAAACCAGAGAACCAGGAGAAAACCTTTAAATCATGAGCAAACTCCACACAAACAGACCTAAAGTGGGACTTGAACCCTTATCCCTGAGGGTGCAAGGCCACAGTGCTAACCACCACAATGCTAAGCCACAACTTTGACCAGAATAAAAATGGTTACTGAAGATGAATAAATGAATTGACTGTTTTGTTCAGGTTATGAATCTCCTCCAAAATTCCAGCACTTCCAAATTCAGGATGCACATAAACTAAGTCTTTAAACACTTTTATTTCTCATACAATACATACTTTTTGCGCTGAATGGAGTTAAATTATACTCCATAACTAGTCCAAATGCTTCAATGCATCTAGCTCTCGCTACAACTTTTATAGAGTTTAGTAATGACTTTAATGTTGAATTTGGCTTGTTAATTCAAAGAAAAACGACTGTGCATTTTGCTTTGAGCCTTCAGGAATTTAGAATCTCTATCAAATTTAAAACGCTTGACAAATGTAGCTGTCAAAAACTTTAAATGCAACAAAAACTTTATGTGATTGTCAGACATGTTTTATGTGTTTGTTCTGTAACCTAAATGGTGGAAAAGACAGGTTTCATAAACAGATGATGAAATATTACTGAATATCAGATTACTAAAACTTTTAAAGGAATGTGACCAGTTTTATGATAGTAGTGCACCAAGCGGCAGTATAAATTTTAATACAGGAAACAAATAACTGATAAATGCAATACATTACCATCTGTTCTTCGATTTCCACTAGTCTCTAAAACACATAACTGATTTATATATATATATATATATATATATATATATATATATGCATATATATATATATATATATATATATATATATATATATGCATATATATATAAAGACTTTGGGCATGAGCTGCAAAATTTCAGGAGAACTTTAAACAAATACAGAAACGAGGGGAGAGAGAGAGAGAGAGAGAGAGAGAGAGAGAGAGATATGGAAAACAGAAAGGAAGGTCTGTCTGTGATGTGCTCAGTGCTGCTTGTGCTCCACCGTGCCATAACCAAGCTCCTCTAATGACACGCTGCTGCAGTGAAGGGTTGCTGTGCACCGATACTGAACAGTGTCACAACTAGACACCAACCTTGTTTTCAACTCCTTCCAGGACTTGCATTTATATTCTTTCAGCTGTAATTTTTTTTCAAATATTCAAAATACATTTTGTGTGCGACTGCATATATAAGTGTACGCATGTGTGTAATTCAATACCAGGCTGTGTGTATGCATATTTCTGTTTCACCATGAAGCCAGTCTTTAAATAAGTTAGAGCTAAGCTAATTGCAGCTCAGATCTGTCATCTGACTGGACATAAGGATCACCTGCTCAAAACACCCTTCTGATCCTTTCTGACTTGCAGCATCTGAGACTCAGCATGTAGATGTGAAAACTATCTGTTTCTTGAGTATTTCTTTATTTACTGACTGCTGACTTGTTCATTTCTGAGTCAGAGATGGTAGGACAACTATATAGTGGAGATCAAACTTTTTTTAACGATTTATGAACACTTTTTTTCAGAAATAATGTAATCTTTATTGCTTAACATTTGAAGGATTTTTTTTGTTATGGCTATACAATGCTAATAGAACAGTGTTTTACAAAATAACCAAGGCATTTCAATTAAAAAAAAACTTTATTTTGTAAAAAACACGATTAAAAATTTAAGAACAGCAATGACTGAAGCAGGGAGAGAGATTACAACAAAAAATTTCCCAAGGTTACAACAGTCAACAATTAGTAGGAAATGTACAGGCCCTTGACCTAAGCACATCTGCAGCCGCAGGACACCTCTAGTCACCGCTCTGGTGTGATTTTGGTCCACTCTTCTTCCAGTCACTTTCACAGTTCAGTGACTGTAGTGGGTTTCTTGGCCATAACTTTGTCGCCAAGAATTTTCAGGGGGTTTTCTATTGGGTTTAGATCAGGACTCTGGGCTAACTATTTCATTATTGTCATGTTTTCAGCTGTAACTAAAGTTACAAGATTCTCCTCAGTCTAACATTTTGATTCTTTCTCCTAATGAGAGGCTTGGTCACTTCAGAGTGTCCCTTCCGTCCAAATTCTCGAAACAGATCATTTTTTTATTCAATATAAAACAAAAAAGCGGCAGTGTTGACCTGATTGCCCATTGAGATTCTCTGCATTATCCTGTCCTCTCTTGAATTTGGCTTTTATGGATGACCAGCCTTCTTTATGAAATTGAATGAGTTTGTGACGTTGTAAAGACGCAATATTCTAGAAATCACAGATTTGGAACGTCCAACTTCTCTTGCGATGGCTGAAAGAGTTGACCCTTTGGCCTTCATCTGGACAACCTGCTGCCAGAGGATATCAGTCACCTTAGAACAGCTTACCTTTTTGCCAGTGAAAAGTCAGGAAAAACTGGGAACAATAGCCTGGCAGTTAAATAGGGTTTATCAGATAATTAAAGAAATTAGTGCCAGGTGCCATATTAATACTAATAACTGGAAGGTATCTGAAAGTGTTCTCTAATTTTGATCAGTGTTTATTTTTAATTATTGAAGTTTTTTATTATTTGCCTTAAAAACTAGGCTTTAAAAAAGTGCTCTTTTACCCCTTTTTTACTAATTTCACATAGGACTAAGCAGTGACCTTGAAATATAGGAAATTGTAGGATGTTGTCTAAATTTGTCTAATCTTCACCTATCCAAATCATTAAAAATTCAGGTGTTCAAATTACTTCCATGGTTACAGGTATATAAAATCATGGCAAACATTTGTAAAACAATGGGTCGCTCTTTGGAGCTTCATGAATTTCAGAATGGGACCATTATAGAATGCCACCAGTCTAGTCATGAATTGTCCTCGCTACTAAATATTCTGTTAATGGTATTACAACAAAGTAGAATTAATTGGGAACGACAGCAACTCAGCCATTAAGGGGTAGGCCACATAAAATCACAGAGCAGGGTCAGCGGATGCTGAGACGCACCTTGCATAAAGGTGGCCAACTTTCTGCAGAGTAAATAACTACAGACCTTAATATGAGGCGCCGTATAGGGCTTAAATCAAACTTTACTCACGCACACACATATGAAACACTTGCATACACATATATGAAACACTCACACATACATATATACTACTAACTGCTCAAACAACTACATATGAAACACTTGCATACACATATATGAAACACTCACACATACATATATACTACTAACTGCTCAAACAACTACATATGAAATGCGCGCGCACATACATACATACTTTCCGCGCACACACATACATACTTTCCGCGCACATACATACATACTTTCCGCGCACATACATACATACTTTCCGCGCACACACATACATACTTTCCGCGCATATACATACATACTTTTCACGCACATACATACATACTTTCCGCGCACACACATACATACTTTCCGCGCACACACATACAAACTCTTCTCGCACATTCACCTATGAGATTCTCAGTGTAACCGGAAGGCATTTCAGTGTAACCGGAAGGCATTTCAGTGTAAAAGGAAGGCATTTCAGTGTAAAAGGAAGGCATTTCAGTGTAGACGGACTTGTCGCTTCATTCTCCCTGAATGGTAGTACTGGTTTGTATCATCACTGCTCAATCACATGGCGTATTCAGAACTATCCACATAATGTCTGAATATTTCAGCGGCAGAAAACGCAGGTGATGATTTGCAAAAAGAAAATTAAAGCACGGAATCTGTGGCTAATATGTCGGATCCTACAACAGAAAGAAATACTGTTTTGTGAAATGTGTTTCCTCGCCTTCGCTAATATGAACAACTCATCGGAATCCCACGGGACAAACATTGTTCCGACCCCCCATATCACCCACTTTTGTGGTGATAAATAAATCACTCGTTGTCTTCTAAACTGTCCATTAACGGTCTATTTAAGAAACGCTACTACTAATCAGGGAGAATGAAGTTCATATACATTGAAATGACTACTCCCTACACCCTACACCCTACTCCCTGCGCAGGAAATGTCTGAAAAGGGAACTTCACTCTACAAAATTCCACCATTCAGAACACCATACAACGTCACTTCCTCCTTGCGTTACCATGGTAACACAAGCACCTCGGATACCTGTCGCTGCTGCTGTGGAAATTTCACGCTACGGACATTAAATATAGATTATTTATTGAAACAAAAACTGATACCATAAAAAAATATAAAACGTATTATTTATTTATTTATTTTTACAGATTACTAGCCTATATAATACGAATGGTTTCTTTATTAAATCAAAATGTAAATTATTGTGTCCTATTTATATGATGTCCTCGCCTCGATAATAATTATAATAAAAATATAAATTCTTTTTCGAGTAAAATTTTTTCACACTCCAGCGATATGTAATGACTTATAGGAAATTATCCATTCCCTTTTCCGCTAAACTAAAGATCCGTTGTTCACTCGTTCCCTACACCGCTACAGTTGGCTTTGTGCGCGTGCACAGAAAGTATGTATGTGTGTGTGTGCGTGCATGTGCGCGGAAAGTGTGTATGTATATGCGCGGAAAGTATGTATGTATGTATGTGCGCGGAAAGTATGTATGTATGTGCGCTGAAAGTATGTATGTATGTGCGCGAAAAGTATGTATGTATGTGCGCGGAAAGTATGTATGTATATGCGCGGAAAGTATGTATGTATGTGCGCGGAAAGTATGTATGTATGTGCGCGGAAAGTATGTATGTATATGCGCGGAAAGTATGTATGTATGTGCGCGGAAAGTATGTATGTATGTGCGCGGAAAGTATGTATGTATGCATGTGCGCGCGCATTTCATATGTAGTTGTTTGAGCAGTTAGTAGTATATATGTATGTGTGAGTGTTTCATATATGTGTATGCAAGTGTTTCATATGTAGTTGTTTGAGCAGTTAGTAGTATATATGTATGTGTGAGTGTTTCATATATGTGTATGCAAGTGTTTCATATGTGTGTGCGTGAGTAAAGTTTGATTTAAGTCCTATACGGCGCCTCATACCTTAAAACTTATTTTGGCCTTCAGATTAGCTCATAAACAGCCCATTAAGAGCTCCATGGAATGGGTTTTCATGGCAAGCAGCTGCATTCAAGACCTACATCTCCAAGTGCAATGCAAAGGCATCAGGTTCAGTGGCTTAAAGCACACCGCCACTAGACTCTAGAGCGGTGAAGACGTGTTCTCTAGAGAACGCTTCTCTGTCTGACAATCCGATGGACATGTCTGGGCTTGGTGGTTGCCAGGAGAACGATACTTGTCTGACTACATTGTGCCAAGTGTAAAATCTGGAGGACGGGTGATGTTTTTTCAGAAGTTGGGCTCGGCTGCTTAGCTCCAGTTAAATGAACTCTTAATGCTTCAGCATACAAAGACATTTTGGACAATTTCATGCTCCCAACTTTATGGGAACAGTTTGGGGATGGCCCGTTTATGTTTATGTTCATGTTCATGAATGCGCACCAGTGTTAAAAGCGAGGTCCATGAAAATATGGATGAGTAAGTTTGGTGTGGAAGAAGTTTACTTGACAAAGGGTGGACTAACATCATATTAAACCCCATGGATTAAGAATTGGATGTTACTCACGGTCATATACATGCGAAGGCAGGTGAGCGAATAATTTTGGAAATTTAGTGTGTACAACTTTTAGATACTTCCATATTTTTAAAATACAGGTTTAACAGTTTAATTCTATTAAACATCACACCAGATGACAAATGTACAAAAATATTTCCAATTTTTTTGGAGCAACATTTGCATGAGCAAGCCGTGATAAAAATCAGTTATTGCCACATGCACATTTTTATAACAACTAAGGCCATGTTCTGTTTTGTCACATTTCTGCCAAAAGCATAAACCAGCCTTAAAAGTGTCTGAACACCCACTCGCTGCACCTCCACAGCTGTATAAGCAGCAGTTTTGCAACAAGTAAAGTTTAAACACAAGCACATTTTTTGTCTTTGTAGGTCTACAGCATACTCAAAACTCTGTACCAGTGTCTTATTTATACTGACATACCTCCCACCATTGCAGCCAACCTAGGAAAAAAAAGCCATAATTTGACAGATGTGCATCCGCCTCTGTAAATGTGGAATTTGTGCCTGTTGCTATGAGCCAGCACGCGTTAGCTGGCCATAGCCGAATGTCTGCTCTGAAGGAATGGCTCTATTTCATTGGCAGAAGATAATAATTAAACAAATATTTAATGTCAGCTCCAGACCTCCCAGGGAGACACTGGACAGCTCAAGAGCTCCTGCTATGACTCTTTCAGAGTGTTGCCAGGCAACTTGCTCTGCATTAGCTTTATTCAGTTTTTCAACTTAAAAGATCGGCTAGCTAGAGCAGCCATGCTGCCAAGTCTGTTACCTGCAAGCCTCAGAAGTCATCTAGAATAATTTCAAATCATAATTGTCTGCTTTTCACTTTCTTTTATTAACATTGGCACATCTGTCCTATGCATTGCTCACCTTTCGTCAGCCAGCAAATCTTTTCATCCATACTGAATTTTAGAGAACTGAGAAAGGTGTGATGATGTGGGTGTCAGAAATATCACTGCAGTTACAGTCTGGCCAGCCTGCCAGTAAGCATCTTGTTAGGACTACCAATGGGTTTATTCATATGTGGTACACATGCTGAGTTTCCTATTTATCAGGTACGCCTACCATATAGGTGCACTTCGTAGACAATTCGACTGTAGCCAATTCTATCAATCAATCTTACCTCCTACACTCTCTAGTGTACAAGGAACACTTATAATAACATTAACATGGTAGTGTTTGGTGCTGGTAAGAGTGTGTCCAGCTCTCCCCTGGGGATTCAAGGCACCTTAAAGTTACCGCAGACTGAGATCAAAAGTCTACAGCCAGGCGAAGACAGAACCTAACTGGTTCATATACAGTGCGGTCAATAAGTATTTAATCACTCTGTAATTTTGCAAGTTCTCTTATTTAGAAATCATGGAGGGGTCTACAATTTTTAGCATAGGTGCATTTCCACTGTGAGAGCCAGAATCTAAAAAGAAAAATCCTGAAATCACATTGTATGATTTTTTAGCAATTTATTTGTGAAATACTGTGTCAAATAAGTATTTGATCACTTGAGACAAAAACTTTTAATGTTTGATACAGAAGCCTTTGTTAACAATTACAGAGGTCAAACGGTTCCTGTAGTTCTTCACCAGGTTTGCACACACTGCAGGGATTTTGGCCCACTCCTCCATACAGATCTTTTCTAGATCTGTCAGGTTTCAGGGCTGTCGCTGAGCAACACAGAGTTTCAGCTCACTCCAAAGATTTTCTATTGGATTTAGGTCTAAAGACTGGCTAGGCCACTCCAGAACTTTGATATGCTTCTTACAGAGCAATTCCTTGGTTTTCCTGGCTGTGTGCTTTGGGTCATTGTCATGTTGGAAGACCCAGCCACAACCCATCTTTAATGCTCTGAGTGAGGGAAGGAGGTTTTTGCCCAATATGTCACAATACATGGCCCCGTTCATCCTCTCCTTAATACAATCCAGTCGTACTGTCCCCTGTGCAAAAAAACACCCCCAGAGCATGGTGCTTCCAGCCCCATGCTTCACTGTAGGTATGGTATTATTGGGATGATACTCATCATTCTTCTTCCTCCAAACACGGCGAATGGAGTTAAGACTAAAACGTTCTACTTTGGTCTTATCTGACCACAGGACTTTCTCTCATGACTCCTCTGGATCATCCAGATGGTCCCTGGCAAACTTCAGATGGGCCTGGACATGGGCTGACTAAAGCAGGAGGACTTTCCGTGCGATGCAAGATTTTAAACCATGAGGTCTTAGTGTATTACTGATAGTAGCCTTGGAAACGATGGTCCCAGCTCTCTTCACGGCATTAACCAGCTCCTCCCGTGTAGTTCTGAGCTGATTCTTCACCTTTCTTAGCATCATTGATACCCCATGTATCTACTTAGACTTTGGCTGATTGTGGGGTGCACAGGTGTCTTCATGACAGCTAACGACCTCAAACAGGTGCTACTAATTTACAATCATGAGCATGAGTGTAGCTTGACTATTTAAAAGCAAAATAACAGGTCTTTGAGGGTCAGAAATCTGGCTGATAAGATCAAATACTTATTTGACACAGTAATTCACAAATAAATTGTTAAAAAATCATACAATGTGATTTCCGTTTTTTTCTTTTTATATTCTGTCTCTCACAGTGGAAATGCACCTATGCTGAAAATTGTAGACCCCTTCATGATTTCTAAGTAAGAGAACTTGCAAAGTCACAGCGTGATCAAATCCTTTTTGACCTCACTGTATACACACACACACACACACACACATATATAATTTACTTGTAAAGACAGTGCAGGAGAAAAGTCCTTAAATGTACAGATAGTGTTCAAGGTGGGTCTAATATAACGGTAAATAAGTTACGGCTAACAATGCTTTCTATGATACATTCCATGATAAAACCGCACACATAATATGTCATTATTATATTTAGCTATTATAATACAATATCCCTTTTTATATAAACAATGATCTTAATTTTATACAAGGATGAAGGCTGTCATATAATACCAAAACTCCCACAGAAACCTGTTCTGCAAAATAAAAGGTCATGTTCAGCTCCCTCGGTAGACAATGAAAGCTGAAGAGATACATGCATTAATTATAGTGTAAGCATGCAGAGATTTCCTTTGCTAATAACATCACCAGTGAGTGCAGCTAAAGTTCCAGGATTGTTGAAATTAATAAGCTTTCATCACCTCATCCAATCTTGTAAAAGAAGCAGAGAGAAGAGAATGATTGTGTTAAGGAGTGTATGGATCAAACACAATGTTCATTCATTAACATGCAGCTCAGACTCAAGGCCAAGGTCAAGTAGTGAACATGAGTGCTGATAGGGTTTAAACTTATCTTGAAAATATGTTGAACTGATGAAGCACTAGAGAATTGCTCATAATATGACCTTGTTTTTTAGGATAGTACAAGAACAGTGCAAATGAACAACACTTCAAAAAAGTGACCTCAGTCCTCCTCTGCCTTACTACTTACGAAACGCTGTTCAGTGAAGCATTTACAAGGGAAATCTCAGGTAATATACATCTATAGTACCTGCTCTGATTGGAGAGGACTGGCTACAGAAAATGCTAAAAGAGTGTGAAAGCAAAAATTACCACTGTGTACAGATAGCTGTTCATTACCCGCAACCTCCAGCTTTACTGATTACAGGTATGAGATGTTCCAGACAGGCTGCGTTCTCACCCACATACATGAACATAGACACACACACACACACACACACACAAGGCATACAGTACATATTGCTAAACTAAATGAAATAGCACTTAGTCAATAAAGGAATAATGTTGCATCCACACATTATTCTTCTCCATCAAAAAATTTGCACAGCTTAAAAAAATGTCTGTAGCTTATATCTATATTTATGCACTGCTTCTTTTTTATCAGATGCATTTCTACAGTATTGTGTTACTACACAAAGATAAATAAAATTGATTAGATTTAGATGTATTAAATACAAATTTACAATTAATATTTGGTTGCAGTAAGCTATTTTATATTCTTACCTGCTGAAATTTGTATTTCATTAAAAAAATAAATTATAATGCCATGGGTGTCATCTGAGAGCTGCGGGATTTGTTTATTTGATCAATGCACTTAACTTAAGGTTGTTTAGGCCAAGCCTCTGAAGAATCTGTCATCTAAATGCACCATGCATGCCATGAAAATACACCATATTTCATATAATCTGCCAATAACTATTTAAATCTTTCTCAGGAAATTGATTGTACCTAAAGAATTGCAAACTAAATAAAAAAAAAAAGGCAGTATGAGAAATGTCCGGGGAACCTTCGTAACCGGCACAATAAATTTATTACAGTAATCAAGTTAATGTCAGGCTTCAGCTTGCTAATGAAGTTATATCCTGTGCCTGCTCCTGGGAGTGCTATGAAATTTTTGCACCAGGCCTCGTACACACTGCGAGATTTCTCTGTCCCTGCGGCAGACCCAACAACCCTTATACTATCTGTTTTCTAAGGACCGAAATGACCAGCCTGGGAACCTATCTGCCAGTGGTAAAACACACACACACACACACACATACAAATACATGCACTCACCCATACATCTCTAAAAACTGCCTAGAGGCCGAGGTGTGTGGCTAAATAACGATGTTGTGCATGGCACTGCAAGAGCAATGGTAGAGACGAAACCAAATACGCTTACACACCCTTCATCAAAGAGACATACCCATGAAAAAATGCAGGCAAGCCTCCTCACCTCACCCACTTTCAATCTCACTTGTATAATGAAGAGATTACGTGGTCTTCTGCTCTCTATTTACATGGCGAATGCTAGGTGCCAGAACCCTGTCTGAAATCCTCAGTGTGCTGCACGGGTGCACTGGACCAGAATAATCCCCAACACCGAGGCCTCAGCACTGAATAAAAACCTCTCACTGACCCCCGAGCCCTGTAGTTTAAACCTGCACAAATCCAGGACCAATGGAGCATGCACCGTTTGCTTCCTGTGCTGATGTGTTCAGTCTAATGGCACCTCAGTAATGACTGGACTAAGCCCCCTTTCCCACAATTTATGGATTATCAATGAAGTACCTCATGATTTGCTATGAATTGTCAAAAAATGCTATGATTTCTCACCTGAATCTCCCAGTTTTGGATACTCGTGATTACTGTATCTATAGACCTGGCATGCACTTTTATAATAAAGGTCACTATGAGTGGTATGTCCATAGTGTACTGTAGTTTAGTGTTTATTAAAGCAGTGGATTCCAGCTCTAGTCCTGAAGGACACATGTGTCCTGCACATTTTCAGCTCACCTGATTTAACCAACATTATTCAATTATGATAAGAAGTGTGTGTGTGATAAGGCAGGGGAAACACTAAAATGTGCAGGCCAGGTGATCCTTCAGGAACGGGGGGTCGGGACTATTGTATTGGAGCATACTATTGGCAGTTTAGTGCAATCAACTAATAAAGTCAAAGACAGCTTTGCTTAGCCCACTAATGAGAGGTTTTTATTACACAGCTGTCCACATAAACACGAAACAAAAAAAATTCAAGATATATATTTTGGTCTCTTTGAGTGCTATGAACGACCTATAAACCGCAATGATCCACCATCAAATAACTGTCAAAATACTGCTTTTTTATATTTGGTTATTGTATTTTTCATTTACATTTTTTTTCATGTGTGCAATTTCTCATGGAACATGATGAGCTGTACCAAACTTCTGGACCTCACTACAATTTTCTTCGTTGAAAATAGTAGCATCGCTAGATCAAATTCACTGATGAGGATAAGAGGCTTTAAGCCCTTTTGAAGTATTTTCCCAGCCTGTGTATTGTGCATGAAGCTCTCAACACTAACCATGCAATTCTATTATAAAGCGTCACTATCATTAACTTTGCTTTTCTGTACTGAAAAATAGAGTAGCACAAATGAGTTCTCTCACGAAAAAAACTCCTTCTTTAGGAGAGATCCTTTACTCCACACACACACAAGCTATACATTCAGGCCTTGGTAAGTTTAACTACAGACTAAGGTATAATTAGGTTTATTAAAGGTATGTATTAAACAGTAATTTAATTACATAATTTGTTTATATACAAGGTGATACTTTGACTCTGTGTTAAGATATTTTACAGCCACTAATACAATTCTAATAATAATAATAATAATAAATAATAATAATAATAATAATAATAATAATAATAATAAAATATAATAATTATTATATATTATTATGTTGATATTGAATTGAATTGATTCGATCTACGGTAATTGATCTAATTTGACTGTGGTATGAACACAGCTCGAACCAGGGGATGGGATAAAGAATAAGAAAAACACAGATGATGAGTGGCATAGCAACAATAACATCAATGAGAGAAATAAACTGGATGAAGCTTTTCTCTTTTTTAATAACTCCTGGATTGTAACTAATCTATGTGTTTATTTGTAATTTAAAAACCAACAAACTTTGATTACTATGAACATGTACTGTGTCATAATATAGGATTTTTGGGCTCAATTTTCTGCACACTGCGAAGCACAACATATTATCCAACCTTAACCAACGGTCTATTAAAATAAATGAAGGTTGCTTATAAAACACTAAGATGAACTGATTTACTGATCTGGCATGAAAAAAAAATTGTTCACTTGCTCATTAGCATGTATTGAGTGGATAGCACATCCCGCTCCACTGGTCACTCGCTTGGAATAATCTTCTTTATTACAGTCAGGCGATGCAGTCTCAAGCAACAGAATGCAAACAAAAGACAAAAGTAATTTAAATCTAGTTTTTTCAAAAAAAATATAGCAACACTTTGAACGATATTTTAGCCACCGGCACAGGGTCTTGTGCAACACACTCTCTTATTTACTGCAGATAAAAACAAAGAAAACACAGAAACAAATATATCTGTTACACTCTAGATCTACTGTATCTGCCATTTTTATTCTCACAGGAAAGCCATAATTTCTTATAAATAAGGGAATTTATATTTAGACTATATCAAGACTGCGAGCAATTAACAGCATTTTAACAGAAAAAGTTACACTTCTTTGTTAATAGTTATTACACTCATCTTTTAAGTTTTAACCTGCATTTGATGTATTATCAAAGTTAAACTGGAGATTCAGCTTCACTCTTCCAAAAGTCTCTTAAAGATCTTAATTTGCAGGAGCTAATGAGAAGAATTAGCACATTTAAAAGCCTCATATACACATTTTCTTTTCCTTCCCTAATATTGGTAAATCACCTGCAACATTCATATTAGTGAATCAAAACCGTTTTTCTGAGAAATGTGACCTTGCACTAAATGCACTTTTTAAGACAAATCAAATAAAATGAGATTTTTAGGAATTTGGAAAGTGTAAATATTGGTTTATCTACATAAATTAAAAAAATGTTTTGTCTCTGACAGTTATGTGTCACATGCTGATCTGCATATCTTAACCTTTTAAATATTACTCTTTTTTAAACTTTATAGTGTAGATAGATTAATAGATAGATAGATAGATAGATAGATAGATAGATAGATAGATAGATAGACAGACAGACTGCACACAAACACACACAGTGCACACTGGTCATGAGTATTGTGTTACACTTATTTTACAAAACCTAAACAACTGTAGAGAGGATAGGGGACATTTATAAGCTTGAGCACTGCTGACCTTGGCAACTGTGTTTTCTAAAAGGATACATGACAGGGGAACAAAGAGCTCAGCTAAGACAGAGTGTCTGAATTTGACCTCGGCACTGTCACTGCAAGAGAGAAAAAAACGCCTTGGGAAAAGAGGATTCTGATGTCGCATCATCTATTGAGCTTAACTTTTTTCCCTGTCTTCTTCAACCAGGAAATCCAGACACCCTGGAGCTCCATCACCATTCAAAGTCTAAGCTCAGTATAATTAATGGGGATATTAAGTACTTCACAGCCTGGATATATGTATGGATATATGTGTGTGTTTACACCATTACATAAAACAATAAAATGCTCATACAGCTCTGTTTAACTAAAGACGTTTATAATTTTACAGACTAATAGCAAATAAAGAAAGAAGCTTAAGTGATTAGACAGAAAACAAGCATCAGTAGAACATAAGCTTGTTTCTTCATACTTTCGAGCTCACTGTCTTGGTCCAGGGGGTTTTACTGTGCTCAGCTGTAATGTCCAATTATACCATGTTACCTGCATCTAAGAATACAAATACCAGGCTCTCAGTTATGCCTCATCCTTTCCCCTCCTAACTGCTAAATTAATTCTGGATTAAGTCCATCCTTAATTAGCCAGGATTCACAGATAATGGACAAAATATAACAAAGAGATAAACCATAGCATAAAAGCATAGCATATGGAGTACCATTTCTATTGTTTTTCAGACTGCATAAGACCACGTAAGCTTCACAATGCTTTGACAACTGAGTATTTGCCAATCGCCACCCCTCTCTGATTGGGCTTCCCAGAATCATTTTTAATTAGCACCCAGTTCAAATCTGAATCCATCAAATGCGTGTGCTGTGGGCACCAGGGCATTGCATATTCTTATAGATTTTTGTTAACATGTGCGACTAATAAGCAATCACCCCACCAACATATACTATGTACCAAGTACCATTTCACTCAAGCTTTCACATTTCACAACCCCTCCCCCGAGACCCCATCCCTTTTTTGCAGCAGTGACATAGCACGGGTTTTATTTTATTCAGATTACGAACACAGAAACGGCTCCTGACGAAAAATAGAGGTCAAATGAGTTTCAAAAGGATTGTACAGAACGTTTGTTTTAAGGTGAATAGTCCTGAGGATGTGATTCAGTTCTACAGAACTCTTTGAGCTTCTACTATGACACTGATGTTCCACAGAATTCCTTAATATTGCATATCCCATTGAAACTTTGCATTGTTTATAGAATGTTTCCTTTTTAAAATAAATCCTTTCAGTTATTCCGAATTCTGTTCTTATTTCAGACATATTAAATATCCACAAGTTGCACAAGAGCTCTTCTTGTCCGAGCCAATAATTTGAAAGTCATTGCTTAGTCTTTGATAATAGATTGTCTTTAATTCTCTGTTTATATCTTAGATCTGCCTGCAGAGGCATTTAGATAAATTGGCAGGAAGCCTGTGGCCATTTCTTTGTTCAAATGAGTTCTATTCCATTTTCTTTTCAAGCTGCGTTGTTTACATTCAGATTTTAATTGCCCTGTGATTTTTTTTTAATGGTTCAGAAGAAGTCCGTCCTGATTGACTGTTTTGAAATTAATGAGGTAGAGATTGTGGAGACAAAGTAGTTAATAACTAGTAAAAGTCCAACCTTATTTAATTTTGTTGATTAGGACAGAGAGTACTAGGTTCGTTTGTAGACTCGTGGTTGGGGTTTGAGCTTTCACTATCGTAACCTGGGTTTGATTACTTGTCAGGGAAAAAACCCCAGCAACTGAGGGCTGCACAAGCCAATCCCAGTATCGAGCTCAGATGAATGGGGAGGGTTGTGTCAGGAAGAGCAACTGGCATTAAACCTTCACTCTTAGGCACCCTCGAACCATTTCTACGGAACTACAGTATATCTCTAGAATTCCATTCTTTATAGGTTCTACAGAAAATTTACAGTTTTACAATGAATGAATGAAATAAACTGGATGAAGCTTTTCTTTTTTTTTATAATTCCTGGATTGTAACTACTCTATGTGTTTATTATGATTGGTTTACTGTCCTCAAATGTGCCAGCATACACTTACCTTGTGTAGCATTCGTGCTGAATTTTATATTATTTTAGTCAAATTCAGTGACTTGTAAATTATTAAACCGCTTTCCATAACTCCTATTAGTTATTATGCTAACTAGCGAGGTACCATGGTGTCTAAACATTTGAAGCTGTGCCCTTTTAACACTGCTGTAGCTGCAGTCCTACTGTATGCTCATTCATCCTTCCACACTGTTGGGTAAAAATGTGGAGACAAGCACATGCTACAATAATAAAGATCAACCTCGATCCTTAAGAGACCAAAACTGAGCAGTCATTGATCTTAAGTGCTGGAAGGCAGAGTTTACACATGTCTCTTTTGTACAAGAACAGTGAATTGGATAACTCTCTGAGGTTTGTTGCGTAACTGCCACTAGAGAGATGAAGAGGAAAAAAGCCCAGGATTGTTTAATCAGCCCTCATTCTGATTACAGCTGAGTGTTTCCCAGATCCAGATTGGAAAGGAAAAAGAGGTTCTTACCGAATGCATATGCGTTATGGATGTCTGCCAAATATTGTCTGCTGACAGCAGCAGTGTGGTGGAACGTTACAGCTGCAACTATCGATTATTTGGGATTTAGAAAAATGGCCTGAATATTTAAATATTCTCTAAGGATAGGTAAAGCTTACGGCTTCATTTATTTTACTGATTTAATGCAACAACAAAAAAAAACACCAGCAGCAGAATATTGATGATATCAAAGGCTCTTTTGTGGGACAATGCCGTGTTTCATCTAAATAAAAGACCTAAAATGAACATTGAACAGAATGTACCAATCAGCCATAACAACATTGAAAGCACCTAGGTTTTAGGTTCACCTTGTGCCACTGTGCATTGACTTTTTTGGTAATTTGTGCTGCATTGGCTTTTCTGTGGGTCTGGTCTGGACAGGCTAGTCCCATGAACATGGGTGAGCCTTCAGTGCCAATGATCCTGTCACCACTTTGCTGATGTATAGCTTGTGATCAATGTTTAGTTCACCTGGCAGTAATATTGATGTTATGGCTGATCAGTGTATAAGGAAAACCAAATACTTGCTTAATCATAAAATGGCATCAATGTAACAAAAGCATTCTTAATGATTACTAAATTACAATATTATTATCAACAACCAGCAATTTTGCAAATCCACTTACCAAAATATTATTAAAAGATGAGAAATGGAAATGGAAGATGGAAATAGAAGATGGAAATTTAGTACCCAGAAGAAACTCCACACAGACAATAACCCAAGACAAGGGTCAAATCAAAAGACCTAGCTGCTATGAGGTGGTGGCACCCTTGTCATTTTCAAACTGAAGTAATTTAATCAGCAGATTTGTCAGTTTTATGAGACATAGTTGGTGCAGCCCTATGAACATGAAGGCCACAAAAAGAAGAGAGAAAAAAAGAGCAAAAATAAAGAGAATAAAGAAAGGGATGTGAAAAGGGGTTAAAATAACCCAAAAGAGGAAAAAAAGACTCTCAAGCTGATTTGCACAGATGACACAAAAGGGAGGCGAGACCTACTGGGACCTTGGAATCGAGGGAGTGGAGCTCCAAAGGAAGCAATAAGCTCTTTCTGACAAGCTGTAGTATTCAGATCAATAGCCTGCTGCTTTCTGTCTGCCAACACCTCAGCTTGTGCAATTCACAATCACCTAAGTCGTTCAATTATTGGATTTATGCAACTCAGAACTAACACATCTAATCCTTCATGTCAGGTTTTGATTTGTTGGTCAACGTCTTCCTGGTGCACCAAGCAAGTGTTTGCAGACTTTCTGTCGATTTCGTTTGGAAGGCATGAGAGAGAGAGAGAGAGATGGAGAGAGAAAGAGAGAGAGAGAGATCACTAACATAAGCATGAAAAGAATTGAGTATAAAAGTGAAGCGGTAGTAGAAGAGAGAAAATGATAAGGAATAATGGATTTTATGCACAAACTCATGCATTTTCAAAATATAATCAACAAACTCATATCCATGGGGAAGTGCAGGCGTAAATATGGATTAATTAATAGTGTTTCTACGGGTCATTTTAGAAAAAGTGATGAATATACTGGTGCAAGATCTAAATGGAACCTTAGATTAAGTGCACCTAGGGATGCTTCACTTTAGTACATATAATTTAATTTAATGTTTCTGTCAAAGTATGTCCCTGAACACACAGGAGTACCAAATCTACATGAAAGACCCCTTTTAAGAAACAGGTCGCAGCGGTGGATGGGGAAAGCGGTCACTCCACTCTTCTCATACAGACAGTTGGATGACAGAGCGAGCAGCTCAGGTAGAACAGGCAGGTGTGAGGAAGAGGTGTGCTGGAGCAACATACTCCCAGCTGACACCTGGTGCAGTCATGCCATAACCTGTCAGGAGCAGCTGTCATTCCAGCCCAAAGTCACCCACATACAGAGAGAGAGAAAGAGAACTGAAGAAAGAATAGATCAACTGAAGGTACATGGAACAAAAAAGAAAGAGGATGATACAAAAGGGCAGAGAAAGAAAAGAGTGAGAGTGGGATTAGAAGAGAGAAGGTAATAGGCAAATTAGTTCTATTCATCTGACATGATAAATAAAAAGGGCAAAGGAATGGAACGTTAGTGAAGGAGGAAACAGTAAATTTCAAGCTTTGAGTGAGAATCCGTAAAGTTGAAATAGGCTGCCGAAACAGGTAGCTATAATTCATTTAATGAGGTACAAGGCTGAGAGCAGTGCTACACACCTCTAGCTCCATCTCTTGCTCGTAATGTCTTAATGAAACCGACGTGATAATGGGTAGAATGATGCCCAGCCCCATAGAGGACATTTGCGTAATGATGCCCATGGGAAGCTGCTAGCCCAGCTTACCATTCCAAATATCCAGTGAAGTGGAAAAAAAACACATAAGCATTGATTTGATGTGAAGAGAAAAGCACTGGAGGAGCCATTAAGGTTCATGAAGTGTTTTTTGTATCATTGCGTCCAACAAATTTAGACAGCTGATGCAAGCGCATAGTCTCAGAACCAAGAGCAGTGATCACTAGAGCTGTGCGATTTAAACGATCATGCAGCTGAATAGATCTTGTGTTGGTCAGTTCAGGTAATTGAATCGATGGATCTGGTTTTTGATTCAGAATAGATTAACACTGTAAATTATTTAGGCTTTTTAAACAAACAAATACAATAAAATGAATAAATACAAATTATTTTAAAATGTTTTATTGTCTAAAATTGAGAAATGACTTTAAAATATACCACGGCTTTTATGGAAAATACAAACTGCTGGTCTCTTTTGCAATTTGCAACCAGCATTTTGCTACAATATCAATAATTTTTCTTTTGAGTTTATGCAGTTGGTACTGAAGAAGATGACAGTGCTAACCACTACACCGCCATACCTCTTGAATGTTTATTAAAGATTTTAGTAGTTTTTAATACTTCAGTGTGCAAGAAATATACATGTTTGAGACAAATCAGACAGTAAATGTTTACGAGCTACGGAATCAAAACTAAATGAAAATCTCGATGCCCAAAAATCCAACTGAACTGAATTGGCATACCTAATATTTAAAGTTCCAGAGATCAGTAGGCTTGCTTGTGGATTTATCTTATAATAAAACTCAAATCCAAGCAGATAGGCTGACCATTTGGGTAAGGCATATAAGCTTAGGGTTGGAAACTATTTCTGTAACATAAAGTATGCTGAACACTGTGCTGGAATCACTGGGGAGGACCTGCGCTGACCTTCCCTTTCTGTGAACAGTAGGATATTTAAGCTTAACAGAGGCACAGTTACGTCTCCAATGATATACAAAAAAAAATGCTCCAATATGCAAAATATTTCAGCAGATACAGAGGAGCTAGGAGTCTAAACTGGCTAAAAATAAACCACATGTGAGAACAGCCTTTCCAACAATGAGGTGAGAAGTAAGCCCCAGAGCATCTGCCTTCCAGACCCACTTTTTGTTTATAAGACGTGCCTGCTTTCCACTCTGCTGGGGGTTTGGGAGAGGGGATGGCTCATCTGCTACATTAAGAATGCTTTGGCACAGCTCCAGACTCCTGTCCATGCTTCAGTGAGTAAGAATGACTCGGGTGGATCTGTAAACCTATAGTACCACTCAGCTGATTTCCAGATAAGCGTATTCACACCACACCATGCACCCTCCAGGATTTTAGTGTGATGTGTTAAATTCATGTGTACATTCATTCTAGTATTTATTCCACTGAGGTCCATTAAAATCGATCGCATGGTTTTACAGAATCACTCTGACCCAAGTTATTTTTATTATTGGGCTTTTAAGGCCTCTTAATGTTAATGAGCTCTTTTTTGAGAGGCTCTGTGAAACTCACAACATCCCAGCGATCAACATGTACTAAACTTCACCTAAACCTTGTAACAAAATCATGGCAACAATTAGAAGTAATGTGATCTAGTCATACATGTTTGAACCAGATTCTGCCTTGTGAGGTATTTGTACTTCTTTCTTGTAAGAGAAGTAGGAATCCTTAAGCAAGAGGGCAAAATAGCTTCACATTATAAAATAGTGGCTGTTTTAAGGCATGTGGATATTTACAGGAGATTGACTATGGAAATGTGGCTCATTGCACGTCACTATGCTGACAATTAAACAATGCAAAATGTAAAAGTGTATCTCCAATTTTATTTTTTATGTTTTAAAGAAATGACCACAAAGACAGCTCAAAGCTGTTTTCAGCAAAGTGCTGCATAAAGGACAGCCTGCTCAGTCCCCCAACCAAAAAGTAATCAATTTCCCTGGGAGAATTTGGATCGAATGATTTCAGATAAGCACAGCAAGGCGTCTCTGATAATTGCCTGGAAAATGAACATACAGTTAAAATGCTTTAGAGTTTCTTGTCCCTGTCTTCAAGACGGTTCTGTGAATGTCCGTGTGCGCAGCCTCTGAGTTTCCTCCCACAGTCCTAAAACATGCCCCTAAGTGTGAATGAACATGTGTGCATGTGTGTATGGTGCGGTGTGTTAGACTCGAAAATTACCGATGGTGTATTTCCGCCTCACACACAATGTTCCTGTGATAGGCTTGAAAAAGTAACAACGTTTTAGTTACTGTATATATAGGGCATTTATGAGATATTGCGTCTAGGGCTAAAACGATTCCTCGAGTAACTCGAGTAATTCGATTACAAAAAATGATCGAGGCAAAATCTTCTGCCTCGAAGCTTCTTTTATTTTATTTTAAAAGCTTGCATTTTGTGTTTCCGCAATTATCTGTTGACAGCGCGCTTTTGACAAATTGCACTTCCGGATGCAAGCCCTCAGTAAACACCAACGGAGAAGAAGTGCTTACGTCACCCACAAAGCGGAAGGAGACACAAACAGTTAGTTGTGTATTGATTTGAGGGAGCGTTCTGCAAAATGGAAAGGAGCGATAAAATTATCAGCGAGCCAAGAAATGAAGAAACCAGCAAGAGAAAACGACAGAAATTGTCAGTAAAGGCTTATATTTTATGCCTGAGCTGTAGATTTTGAAACTTTTAGTTTAGTTGCACAGTTTAGTGTTTTTTTATAATTATTTATTTAAATGTGTGCCTTAGTTTTTTTCATACTTAAAGTCATTTGAAATACCTTTTAGTTTTTGCTTCTGTAAAAAGGCTTTAAAATAAGAATGTATGTATGACACTATAATGCACTTAACTCATCTCAGTCAACTTTAATACCCCTATCTCACCTATGCGGTTTCGCGTGGTGGCCGGAAGTACCATGCATCATGATTCACCGCAAGTTTTGCCGCTGCGATTACGTTTCCATCTTTCTGCGGGGAAAAAAAACTAACATGTTTAAATTTTTTGGCAGTCCTTGTAGAACTTCGCGGAACGTCGGCGGGCAGTTGCGGCGGCTCACGGTGCCTAACACCGCATCTTACCACGAGTCAAATCGCATAGGTGAGATAGGGGTATAAGCTATTCCTTATATTGTGAATAATGCCAATGTTTACTTTTGATAAAATGCTGTATGCATAAAAAAAAGGAGATTTTTCTAAAAAGAAAACCAATTAATCCTTGTTTCTCCTATATATTTTACATTGCTGTTTACCTAAGCAAAAGTAAATTTTGTCAGATTACTCAATAAATTAATTACATTTTTGGTAGAATACTCGATTACTAAACTAATTGATAGTTACAGGCCTAATTGCGTCCCACAAAATAACCCTGTCTTTTCTCAATTATGTAAAGTATGTTTCTAAAAAAATTTAGATTAGATGCGATTAGAACTGACCTTCCCAGATGCCCTGTATTGTCACTCTTATATCATGGAGGCATGGCTCAAAGTGGACGCAGGTTTGATGAAATCCTATTGGAATGGACTCACCAGGGTGTAAGGATCAATATGACATTAATCTCTGCTCTGCTTGGGGCAGTGAGAACCAGACTATGAGGTGTGGAAGATGAGGCAAGGAATGCTGTAAATTCTCCAACCTGTCGGAGGCAGGGTAGACAAGCAGGATGTTTAGCACTCCCCTGGGCCACCATCAATATAGAATGCATGACAAAGCCATGGCCGGTGAGTTCACTTGTATGATTTCTGTACTCTTGCATCCATTGCAAGACACACAGTCACTCTCTTGAGATCCCTGTCCCACCCCTAGACACACAATGCTAACCCCTGACTCCATACAGACCTTTTTCCGTTTTGTGGAGCCATAAAACAGGATCTGAAAGGTCAGGGTGACGCAGGTTGGCAAATTCATTCAGCCATAAATTGAACTTTATGTGAGCACACATAAGAGTTATGCATGGCTCAGGAGCTCATGAGAGAAAGGCTCGAGAACACTACACTGTGCATTAAAGGATTCTCAATAGACAGGCTTTTCGTGCCCAATCGGCTCTTCGTTACAGATAATGATTGATCTGACTCAAATGCTTATATAATATGTTTACAGAAAACAAACTAAGAAAATTATGACTAATTTTGCCATAAGCACTGGACCATAAAAGAATTACAAAACTGTACATGCATTATACTTTATATTAAATAAGAAAACAATCTGAAATATAACAGGATTTTAAAAATATTATGCAATAAGAATGAAGCGATATGCGCTATTATCAATTGCCTTTTTTCTTACTAGGCTCTGTAATTATTTATTCAAAAATAATGACCTTAACCGTGCACAAATAGATGTATGCAGTATAATGTATGCAGGTAGAGCAGACACAAGCGCTACACTTGACCCTGATGAGCATGAAACAAGAGATCAGTTTCAGTGCAACTTTGCCCCCATTTTGTATGATTAATATTAAACATTAAAAATCACAACTAAAAATAATCTTTCAAAAATATTTAATAATTTAACTCCTATCAGGTTTTGATATACAAACAATTTTTCTTTGTGTTCACAACTATTAAACTATTTAAACCCATATTTCCAACTAAATTAAGTCTTTTTTAATAGTGGAGTCTGAGAGCAGAACTGAAAAGCCCTGTTCTTTTAACCGTCCCTGGTTCCCATTGAGGAGGCCGCAATATAACGAAGCGTATCATTTGCAATTATCTCATACCCTCAAAGGAGTTTCCTAAAGCAAATTTCCCCCCGAAGTTCACAGAGGTTCCTTTTGACTATCATTCTTGTTTGCGAAATTATATGGTGTGCAGTTTAAACACCAGGATAAAAGAACACAGCCAAGCCATAACAGTATATAAAGTACACCAGTTTTCACTCACTTCTCTAATGCAACAGTATTTTACCATTACATTGCAACTCTGAATTAAATATTCAGAAATATGAAATTATGTAATTTTGAGGAGAGAAATGTCCACAGAGTCATTTTTGTTGATTTTATCAAATATATCATCTACTAAAAGCTGTTATGCTTCAAGTTGGCCATTACAATCTCTTTTTTATACTGTTCTTCCCACACTGATGGCTTCATGATAAACAAGTTGAGGGCGATAAACAAGTATAACTCTTTACTACTTGTTTGAAAGGTTCCATATGTTTTTTATTTCTTTAACAAATTACCACAGGTAATTGGAGATCCCCCAATGTGTGTGTGTTACGCTTAAACTGAAATAACCCTAATTTCTTTATACTGTACCTCACACCTCCCTGTTTCACTCCTTCTCCAATCTATTGCTGAGTCCCATCCCACCAGAGCACAGCAGAGCTGAGCAACAAGTGCATGGGGAGGGGAACGTCTTACACGAGGTCTGATTTCCAGATTACATTAAATGCAGACTCACACTTTGGTTAAGGATTTAATTCATTAGTATTTTGAAAGCAATGCTGTTTGCTAAATGATGCACACAAATTTAGTTAACATTGGTATAGTAATTCATTTCTCTTTGTCTTTGTGGTACCTGCCTGAGCTTCCCTTCCTGGTCTGGTAAAAGAGGTGGTTAAGGGTGGAGCGTAGTTATATGCCAAGGATCAGGCCACTTCTGTCATAAAGGGAGGGGCGATTTGATTGTTAGTTCGGATATTTTTTTATTTCCATAGATTAAATAATATTAGTGCGTGGGAGTTACTTTTGTGAATTGACATAAGAATTGTCCTGTTTGTTTGCATTTTTTGTTTGGAGAGTAATGTTTGTCTTTGTAATTCCTTCTTGTTTTCAGCTGGTGTGTTTGCTCTTCCCGTGTTTAGTGGAGCGAAGGGTCGCTTGTCTGGCTTTAGTCTATTTTATTAAGTCAGGTATTTTTTATTATTATTCTAATAAATAAATGCCTCTATTTTTACATTTACATGTGGTTTTTGCTTGAAAAGGGACCAAAAAATATTACAGACTTTTTTAAATATCTAATAAGGTCTAAAAAGTGAATTTTAAATAGGTCCCCATTAAGTTTTTAAAACAGTATTTGTTTTCTTATTGTACATTAGATTTATGACAGAAACTCTGGGACGAAGTGCGTGCAAAGGAAGAGAAGGCTGAAAAGGTCAACTTTAAATAAAGAAAAACACATCATGTTGTCTTATTAGTTTAACAAATCACTTTTTGGAACGTGGAACTAAAAGGAAAAAGCCAATTTGTACGATATAGTACCTAGTAAACTAGGCATCATTTTAAAACCCAAAAATCTGACAGCTGATAGACAAGAGTAATTATATGGAGAAAAGACAGATGTCTTATCATATCTCAAAAAGGCAGATGCCATCGTTTTTGTCATTAACTCATGCTTTCTTCATGTAAGATGTTTAAAAAAAATCTATTACAATAAATGTCCAATACTACAATGTATTAAATAATGTGAAAAAACATATTTACTCTTAAAATCATAGTAATACAATATTTTTTATAGACTAGTAAATGGTCTGAACTGCGTTACAATGAGATCCCTCCTCTAACTAATACATTCTTAAAACACAGGAATGGAAAATATCTACACAAAAACAGCATGCTAGCACCATACAGATCATAAATAATGTTAAGGAGTCCAATTTCTAAAGCACGAACGATAACGTTTGATTTAAAGCGGCTCTTTGAACACAGCCGGGAACTGGTAGAGTTCCACGGTGCTGCACATTAACATTGATCTGAGCTGGGAAAAGAGTCAGTGTACACTTCCCGGTCCACCTCAGCTCTCCTGCCATAACAAAGTGAGCCGGGTTTTGAGGCTTTCAGCGCAGGCAAAACATTCTAAATGTCACACTGGTCTACTGTGAGCAAAAAAATTCAATGTTTTCATCCAAGAAGCAGCCTCATTCCTTTCGTGCAGCCCTCTGAACCGGTTTTCCATAAGGGCCTCTCAAAACGGAACTGCTTTTCAAAACCATCAATATATCACAGAGGAATTAACCAATCATTTTCACAGAAAATAAAGGAAGGCCTCGGCCACTCTTATAATATGCACTCCTTCCCCATCAGAGGTGACTCAGTACTGAAACGCTGCTTTAAAAAAAAAAACAGCCCTCTGGCTGTCGCCCTTCCCCTCCCAAGAGCAGGCCAAAGAAAACATTGTCGGCAGGGGCCGGACTCCTTCAGATGTTCTAATGCAGCCTTTCTCAGCTGCTGCTCTCAAACTCTTTCTGACACTGCTCATTTGTTACTTTGGCAGCAACAGCAGGTATGGCTGAATGCTAGAAGATAAACAAAAGTAAGGTCATCTTAGCTTGCCCTGTGCAGGGGAATTCAGAGGTAACAATAACAGACAGTTTCCACAAATTAAAGGGTGAACCGAAGCAAATCATCCTGCGCTTATCCCTCTTTCTCTGCAATTAGCACAAGGAGCTGCATGTGACGTCTGACAGATGGCTCTGCTACTCATGTGACATCTTTATGCCTTCGGTTTGTAACTTCTAAGGCAGCCCAGGGCCTCCTGTTTCACTTCTGGGCGTCACTGTGTCTGTGTAGAGGTTTAAACATGCAGAGTTGGCATCATGTCATTAATCAAGGAAAACCCCACCAGCCCTTTATCTCATGGCTATTCATGCACCGCTTTATCTCCGCACATGCACCTGCATATAGAAAGTGCGAAAGCAGCCTCCTGAGCAAACAATCATAGGATGCTTATCCTTTAACGAATCACATGATGTTGCATTTCCACTTACAATACCATCTGAAGAATGTGACCTTGTATTGAGTAGGACAGATGGCCGGTGGGTGTGCATGTTGTTCCTACTGAGGATCGGGACAACCAAATTTAAGAAGTATGCAAACAATTTCCATTCATGTCCTTGAGCCATCCATCTGCTCCCTCTAGAATTTTCATAATTTGATCCTTGAATATACAAAATAGATCCTGCAAAGCGTACCACACGATGACAAATACAACATCAATAAACCTTGGATTTAACAATACAACTAAATTAAGTCCCTTCTGGAAACAACAATATAACACGAGTCTGATGATGGATAACATAAAATTCATCTGCCTAAGGGAGTTATTTATCTGTTTAAAAACTTTAAAAGTTACATAGAACTAAAAGTTAATGTATTATAAAACATTTTACGCATAAGCCTGGAGGAATTAAAAGAATAATTGTTCAGTTCGAGGTCCATAATGTTTACTCTGCAAAACACTTTTCTCTATAAAAGGAAAATGACTCACTTTTTTTCCAAGGTTTCAGACTGATGACAGGTGAGAGTCAGCTAATTGTAATAGACTTTCACAGAAGCAAAGTGTTTGTTCATATGTTGCTGTCACAAAAACAGATTAAAAAGCCCCCATGTGGTGCAAAACGCAGACATGGCCGTGCTCTGCCTCGCCGTTCCATCCAAACGCTTTTAATTACCTTCATGCGTTTTAATTATTTTCATAATTCGCATTATTCATCTTAATGATGTGGCTCATTCTCCTCATTACAGCCTACATTCGCCCAGATGATTTTGTATTGCTGGATGAAGAGGATTACACCAGCGTCTTTGGCCTCACTCAGGAAAATTGTAGAAGAATAAAAAGACCTTCAGACGAGAAAAAGATGAGTGGGGCAATTTGTGATCCCACTGCGATTCAGAATTATACAGAAAAACGCTGTGTAAAAGCATTTTCCTGGGCTACCTATTAGTGCAAAAAGTGCTGTCTTTATATTTTAAACAGATATCAGCCTGTCTGTCATGAAAACTTTGGAAGGCATTTATCTCTTTTTATGTACAAAGCATTTTCATGTAACATGGTTACAAGACACTGCAGTCATTACGTCATGACAGACGAACATGAAACCAACAGAAATAGATTCATTTCCTCTTGCATTAGGCGAAGAGTAAATTACAGAAATATTATTAAGAAGATTTTATTAATTCATTTACAGACAGAATTGTCACTGGGTTTCAGGAGAGTATGTTGTTGAGAGAAGCAAATGACTGGAGCAGCACAATTTTGAGATCAGGATAGAAAAGGACACACAAAACCCTCAGCCAGAAACAGAAAGCCCATACAATACAGGTGGATTAAACCATAACAAAGCAACAAAAGTGAGGATCCATGTGTGGGAGATTTTAATAGGATAGGATGATCACATTACAATGGAAAGAAGGTCCCACCCAGCAACTGACTCGCACACACATACACACTCACACACACAACTGAGGTTTGACAGCTTGCTAAATGGAAGCCATTTTGCTAAATGAAAATCAATAACTTCCTCGGACGAATCATGACTGTTTGTCAAGTTGCTCAGGCGAGTCCAACTATAAGCTTTGTGGCCAAGTGAGAAAAGTGCTATGAGCTGTATAGCACTGCTCTCTAGGGATAGAAAACAAAGGACTATACTAATGTAGCATGGTGTAGCTAGAAAGTAAACATATTCTCAGAAAAAAAAGAAAAGCCAGGGATTTTTTTGTTTGTTTCCTCTACAGCTATTCACAAGAGTCCTGCATCTGGCTTAGAGCCTAATAAGAGTTTAACAAAATGCATTAACACTAGTAGTCAAAAACCTCCCTGGTTCACTAGATTGGAATCCCACTGCTGTATTATGTATTAATATGCAAATCAACTCATTATTCTCAAGCATCATTTTCCTCTGTGGCTCCTAGTTTTCAATTGTTTTATACTGCATGAAAAAGGCACAAATTTGTGTGTTGTTTTTAAAAAATTTTTATGTCATGGTTCATGTGTGTAATGATGTAATGTGTTCAATGGAGGGAGTTTGTCACTCCAATGACTGCACCCATGTTGTACTATGGGATAGGGGTTTGATTCCCCTAAAGAAACAACAGGGAACCCCAACCACGGGGTGCAGATTAGGCCAGATAACACAAGAAGGGTTGCATCAAATTGCCAAAGGAAGTTGCCAAAGGAAGAGGGGAAAGATTTTCCTTAATTCAAGGCCCCCAACAGGTGTAAAAGAGGCCAATGGTGTTGTAAGTACCTAATAAACCTTTTATTACATGCTAAAATTTTGTTTCTGTTTTTCACAAATGGCAGAGCTTGATCTTAGCAGACTCTTAAATCTAGAGGAGAAAATACTTACTTATATATATTTTCCTTGTCGGTTATCCAGTGTAGGGTTGCTAAGGGCTGGAGCTGGAACCTCAGAGTATAAAGTGGGGGACAGGGTGCCAAACCATCACAGGGCTACGCACACACACACTCACACAATTTCGAAACACAAATCAGTCTACAATTCCTGTCTTTGGAGTGCTGGAGAAAACTGGAATACCCGGAGGAAACCCATAAATTAAAAGGAAAACATGGGAACATCATACACATAGACTGGAGGGGGCAGGGGTAGCACAGTGGGTCTAAGGTCCCGGGTTCAAACCCCAGCATTATCGAGTTAGTCCCTTAACCCTTAACTGCTCAGATGTGTAATAAAATAAAAAATGAAAGTTGCAATGGATAAGGGTGTTTGCTCTAGGGTGAGTACCAGGGATGTAAATGTAAATGAGATTCAAGCCCCCAGCCCTGGTGGTGTTTAACCACTCCATTCGTTGATTTATTCATTCATTGTTAGAATTACTTGAAGGGTTAATGAAGAGCCTCATTTTCACCCAGTCTGTGTTTAAATTGGAATTCACTGAGCTGTGAGCTGAGAAGGCAGGCTCACTGGTTAGAGGGCTGATTGGAAGGTTGTGAGCTCAAATCCCAGCACTGCCAAGCTGTCCTTGAGCAAGCCCCTTAATCCCTCAACTGCTCAGTCGTATCCTGTCTCAATTAACTGTAAATCGCTTTATATTAGAAACGTCAGACCAAATGAAGAATGAGGAATAAGTCTAGTGTTTTGCTATTTCCAAGCTCGCGCGTTAATCAGATTTACCGTCACGCGCCCAGGTTTTAAACCCTATCGCTGTGTAATAAGCCTAACTTCACACACAGGAGAACATATAAAGCACTTAAACACACCAGTACGCGGACACTGCTCGGTACTGGAGCAGAGGGAATTCTCGGGGTCGTTCATTCCACTTTAGAAAAGATATCTGTGACAGTGGAACAAACTATAAACCTTTTCACTGTTTATAAGTTAAAATAAAGAAATGTCCGGATATTAACCTTGTTTTTAAAATATTTTCGCCTGAACTGCGTCACTAAAATCACTACAGCAAACCACTATACGTAATAATAAGAAGGAGAAGAAGAAGAAAAGTCCACGACGCCAAATCAGGGCTAATAAAACTGATACAGAAATTAAAAGTCCGTTTTTACTTAGGGACTTTTCTACAGAAAGAGAGGGGGGATTAAATTTGTCCATCGTCCTTCATATCCACATTTTACTACATACCACTTATTGCTATAACATCTTAATTTTACCGAACAACAAGAACGAGAAGAAGATGAAGCGCGAGCGCGAGGAATTTAGTACCCGCGAGGATGATTAATTACACCTCCACACCGAGACTCTTCCTATTCCCCTGCCCCAAAAGTTCAGCACAGTGCTACAAACAGCCCAAAGCACAGAGTGACTGAATACAGAGCGTTGTATACCTCTGGCTCCTTCACCTACAAACACAAGAGCAACTTTTGGAAAGTGCGCAGTCGGGACTTTACCTGTCGGTCCCTCTACGCTGTCGGCGCGAATGTGCACGGCCAGAATCAGGACGATCGCACACGCCTTCATTTTTTTAGTCCAGTTCGGGAAACAGGCGCAGATCATGGGAGAAGGTCCGGTGGAGCAGATTTGTCGGCTGCAGACTCCCGGCCATCGATCCACGAGATTCAGAGCGAAGCTGAGCGCAGAGTCGCACCAAGTGAAAGCGTTAAGCCTGGCGTCGGCATAAACAGTTCAAACCCGGACTGTTTCTCCGCCAGCGGACTTTCTGCCGTCTCGGTATGTGCGGCATGAAGTGGGCCATTAACGCCTCCGTGTGGCGCACTGGAGAATTTATTATCTCTGTCTGCACAAGACCAGTGCACCCATCCAAACCTCGGGGAAAAAAGCAGTGCGTTTCAGGAACATAGGCTAGTGATAACTGGTGAAACTGCGACACATGGCAGTTGCCAATACATCAGGAGTCATATTGCCTAGGAGACTATAAGCAATGCTGTGTGAACACTGAAGTGTACAAATCCTTACTAAGTCCACATTCAAATGTTTATAATCAGCTCAAATATGTCCAGGTTTTCTCCAAGAAGCTCTGTATGTCCTCCTTATTCAGGTTCTTCTGCATTCTCATGTTTGTAGGTGGCATCAATCCATATATCTTGCTTGTCTGTCTGTCTAGCTTTCTTTCTTAACCCATCCATATAGGAATGGAGGCAATTGTATTTATTCTTATTCTTACGTTGGCAGGACTTCTGGTCAACATTCACACTTGCATTCGCACACTACAGGCAAATTGTGAACGGCGATCCTAATCTGCATGTCGTTGGACTGTGGGAGGAATCTGGATTACCCGGAGAAAACCCACCAAACATGGAGAGAACATGCTATTTTCATGCACAGCCTGAGGTGGGAATCAAACCCAGACCCTAGAGGTAGTAGGTAACCAACATCTGTGCTGCCATCTAGGGCAGGTGAAGCTCAGTGGTTAAGGTGTTGTACTACAGTCCAGAAGGCCTCATGTTCAAACCCCACCACTGCCACTAAGTTGCCCCTGTTGGGCCATTGAGCAAGGACCTTAACCAGCAATTGCTCAGATTTATAATAAGATAAAAATGTAAGTATCTTAGAATAAGGGTGTCTGCAAAATGCTGAAATGTAATGTATCTGTCTAACTTATTGTAATTGATGGGTGACCGTAATGCACGAGTCTTTGCCATAAAGGCAAGATACATTACTGAGGACCAAAGCTTCTTGCAACCCAGCACTCACACTCATCAGTTATGGGTAATTTGGAAACCCACCAAGTGTGGAAAGAACATGCAACCCGGGAGGTTTGAGGCTCAAATGAGGTACGAGGCAATGCTAAGCCACTGTGCCGCATGTAGGTGGATTATTTCAACTTAATTGCCTATAGGTGTGAATGTTTATGTGCAACATGCAACACTTGGACTAACCCCCCTCTCCCCCCCCGAAAAGGGAAGAAGAAAAAAAACCTCTTCCCAGTTGTATTGGACTAATGGCACTTGATTATTAACCTAGTTAACCCAGTGTAAGTATGTATCCAATGATGTAAACATTAAAGCACTTTTTGTAAGTCACTCTGGATAAGAGCGTCTGCCAAATCCCTAAATGTAAATGTAACATGTTCTGTAACTGACAGTTGCCTCATCTATGATCCAGCCCCACTTTATTTTCAGTGTACCCAGAAAGGGCCAAGACACAAAAATAACTAACAGTAATCTAAGCACAGGATCAAACCAAGGACGCTGGGGCTGTAATGTAATGCAATGCTAGCCTCTGTGCCACCTTGCTGCCCCAAACCATGTTAACATGTGAAGATTCCAGCAGATAAAAAGTTACATCTAGATCATTAAACATTCGTCTGTTTGTTCCTCTGGGGAAGGTTCCTTTTCAGAGAATGTTCTGAGTAGGAACAAGTTATGAAGCTAAGAAACCTAATTAGCAAAAAAAAAAAAAAAAATTGAAGAACCATATTGTCTTAGGAAGTATCTAATTCATGTGTTTTTAAATATTCATATTTAGTATTGTATGTTTAGAATTGTTGAAAAAACAAATCCCTTGTGTATGAAGAAGAACAATGATATAGCTGCTAAAGGAATACTAGTGGATTATAAACAAATCAGGTATTCTACAAATCCTGTACACAATGAAATGGTGCCATCACTTTTTTGATGACAGGTTGTGCAATTAAGGACAATGAAGTCATCACCCAGCCAAGAACCTGCCTCTCTACAGAATCACTTCACCCTGTTCTCTTATCAGACATTTATTGAAAAGCTTTTAAGAAGCTAGTTCAGAAGTGAGGAAGCCTTCATATATTTTTTTTATTCATGGCCAAAGGTGGTTAGCATTTGGGGTAATCTTTTTAGAATATAGCACACAGGAGACTGCCTACTGATTTCTGAATATACATCTGCAGCTAGTTTGAATGGGAACTCGGCCACCTATTGTACAGTCATGCCCTACAGCCAGGATGGCAACTAAAGATAGTCCAGCGTTAATACATTCACATTTCTGATATTAATTTAATTTTATCCATGTTGAACAGGTTTTTTCTGAAATATCCCCCGGGCCTGACCTACTTACACAGCTGGAATGCTGATGAAAGCGATTTAAGGTAAGTGCATTGATGCTGTATTGTTCAGTATGATTCAAAATTCTAATCATGCTAAAAGGATCATGTGCACACATTTGCCAGTGTACACACAATCACACACACACACACACACAGACACACACACAGACAAACATACACACACACATGCAAATGCATGCACACACATTTGTTTTATTATTATTGTAAGGACCCTGTACTGATACAATTATTAATGCAGCTCAATAATGCTATGCCTACACCTAAATCTAACCGTAACCTCAACCACAGTATATATATATATATATATATATATATATATATATATATATATATATATATATATATATATATATATATTTATTTATTTATTAATGAAAGCTTTTGGCTCATTTATGTGTTTGTTTATTTATTCATTAAATAAAAGCATGTGTGTATATATATATTTTTTTTTTCATTGTGGGGACCACGCGAATATCCCCACAAGGTCAAAACAGTCTAATATTTAGCTGGAGCTCATGAGTGACACAACAAAAGACGCATTCACCCTTTTGTCAGAAGATAACAAGTTCCTATGAGATCCCAACAATGCCACAGTCATTTGTATGTATATCACATATTCCATACCCAAGCAAGCCTAGCAAAGTCACAAGAAAGATGAGAAAATCATATATCAAATTATCAAATATGAGACAATAACATATATTCACCATTTCTTATTAGTTTGTTATTGTGTGTGTGTATATATATATATATATATATATATATATATATATATATAATTTTTATTTGCTTTATTTCTTTAAACCTTTAAAATATCTTAAAACAGTACAACAGCAGAGCTTTACTTTTGAAAACTATATTTAAAGATAACACATTTTTACTTAAAAAAAAAAAAGGTGATACATAAGAAGGGCGCCATGGTGGTGTAGTGGTTAGCACTGTCGCCTTGCACCTCCAGGGTCCGGGTTTGATTCCCCTCTCTGTGTGAATGGAGTTTGCATGTTCTCCCCATGCTTGGTAAATTCCCTACGACAGGTCAACGACATGTAGATTAGGCTAATTGGTGTTCCCAAATTGCCTATAGTGTGTGAATAAGTGTATGTGTGTGTGTGCCCTGCAATGGATTGGCACCCTGTCCAGGGTGTACTCCGCCTTGTGTCCTAAGCCTCCTGAGATAGGCTTCAGGTCCCTGTGACCCTGAATACGGGATAAAGTGGTATAGAAGATGAGTGAGTGAGTGTTACATAAAAACATGCTTTTACTTTGCTGACATTGCAGTGTTATGTAAACATATTATTTCAGCAGGTCATAGAGCAAGAGTGCAGAAGATGAAGATATCACCCCGGCCAACATTCCCACAGACAGCCAATTCAATCATAACATTTATGGAGCACTGTACTGTGGTTCATCATTCGTTTAGGTTACACTTGTGACCACTCGGGTGTCTGTATCACATTAAACTGAGAGAGAGACAGATGCACACTCCTGCAGAAATACATTTGAGCTCTGCTATGGGAGTTCCTATTACAGATTAACTTATTTATCCAGACAAGATAAATGAGCGACGGAGTGCACTCAATTTTATTCGATTTGAAAAAGGCAAGGATTATGTTGAGCAACCTTCCACCTCAAATTCAATATTGTGTGTACTGTATGCGTGTGCTTGTGAGAATAGATAAACACAGGAGTATAAATAGCATGGAATGTGTTTAGAAACACACTTATTGTTGCTCCAAAATGTAGTTACTGCTTATCCATTCCTATAGTAACTCATGACATACTGCTTTATCATAATTAGCAGAATTAAAAGAATATAATATTAATGAAAAAGAGAAAAAGTAGTTCACAAATAGGTCAAATGAATTGTCATGCTCAGTGGACAAAGAAATATTATTTTTTATAGGGCAGATAGGCCATTAATGTACATCATTCATCCATTGCCTTGTTATGCCACCATTACATCACCATCTAAGAGTAGGGATGTAAATGGTTCTTTATAGCAGCAGTTCTCTTCTTTCGCAGTCAGGGACCTCTTTACTGGTAAATAAAATACACAAAACCTTCATAATCCAACTACTGATGCACTGTATACATCTCATCTACTGTACAATGTGTACATTAGTATCAAGGCTGTTTACTATATCCAGAGAGCTTTTTATTCCTGAACTGGCCTAAGTTGAAATCCATGCTAACAGTTATTAAATTTTTTACTGAGTTGTTAGAGGTATTAATGAGTTTGTGCAGTCATTTGATTAATAACTCTAACAACTAAAAAGTTTCATAATTTTGGGATGTGATTTCTACCACTGTAACAAAATACAAAATATAGACAAACTGTATATGCTTTACATACTGCACTTTGATAACTTCTGTTATATACAGCATGTCTAAGTATCTCTGGTAAAAATGTATAAATCACAAACATCTATTGCTCACTAAGGCCGCCAGTGACTGTTAGCTACTTGTCAATCAAACTTAGATTAGCATCTAATTATGTCAGTTTAGCATCTAATTATTTCAGTTTAGCGTCCAATCGGGTTTGTAAATGTAGAAAAAAAAATCTTAACTGGGTAGATATTCTTGTGCTTTTACAGATGGCTAAGCTGCCAGATTGCAGAGTGGAATTTGAGAAAGAGAACCCATGCTCTGAGACCCTACCACAGAAATATGTTTCAGTATGCAAAGTAAGCAAAGACTTGAATAATTTTTTTTTTACAATCCCAAAGCTTGTTACTGTGATTTAATTTTCTCTTATTGGCTGATGAAATAAAACTTCTGTGTTTTTATGTTTTCCTGTTTTCTTTGCTAATGAAAGGATAGACTAGCATCTCCAGCTACCATAACAAACATAATGGCTAAAGGTAAAAGTAAGTCATGTTTTTGGCCCAAAAAAAAAGCACTGCTACTTTAAAACCAAATGAACCTCTAGCAGTTAAAAAAAAATTTTTTTTAGTTTTTTTGAAGTTACTGTTTACATGGAAATATGACATTAGCTTAATTTGATAATAATTTTATTTACATTTTGGTTTTAATGCTTGGGTACATTTATAGGTAGCACCTTTTACTGTCAATTAAGTCCATTTGTAATTAAGTAATTAAGCAAATTAAGTAAATAAGCAAACTTATAAGACTAAATTATATTTTCAGGCAAACCAGCATAGTTGCTACTGAACAAAATAGTTCTTTTTAGATGGTGCAGTGGGGGCTCAGAGGGTTAAGGCACTGAGTTACTGATCTAAAGATCGGCAGCTTTTAAGCGCCAGCTTTACCAGGTTGACACTGTTGGGCCCTTGAGCAAGGCCCTTAACTCTATCTCCTCCAGGGGTGCTGTATCATACAGTAGATGACCCTGCGCTCTGACCCCAGTTACGCTGAGATATGCGAAGAAATAAACTTAACTTAAAACTTAACTTAAACATTTTCAGATAAATAATAAAAGTTATTTGAGAAGACATTGTAGCTGACTGGAGCCTATTGCCTTCTGATAGACAATAATAATCCAATTTACCAGTGTTGGAGAGAACAGCTATTGTAAGACCTGCTCTCGTTCTCATACTCGTTTCATGCAATGTCATATACAGTACAGTGGTGGCCAAAAGTGTTAAGCCATTAAAAACCAACCTGGGTCATCTCCAGACCAAAACTCAATAGAAAACTGTTGGACAATGGTGAAGAAGGCAATAGAAGGCAAGAAACTGTCTTCTGTACATGACCTTCAGGAAGCAGTCAAGCAAGAATGGATTGAGTCAGTGACACCAGAATGCTGCAGACATCTTTTTGACTCTATGCCCAGTCTGATCCAGCAGATTTTAAGGACTATATGCTGATTATTAATTGTTTTTTATAGCAATTTAACTGTAAAAAATAACAAATTACATTGATTGTCATTTTTTTTAATAAAATTTGAGAATGTCATTAATACATTGAATTTCACTTATGTCTCAATATTTTGTCACTACTGCACCTGCACATTTTAAACAATAACAAATAAGTTCCCTTCATCTTCTACTACAGGTAAGTTTTAAGAAAACTAAAGTAAGGTTTTCTATTCTTTTTAATACAGACAAACATGTCGCAATCATTGTATGTTGCAGTCCCAGTTACATTACTGATGCAGTGGAAAGCGATTAGGTATAATAAAATCCCAATAGACAGCTTGTAACTTAAATTACTTTTCTAAATTAAAAATGTAGGTTTGTCCTTGTATGAGACACATTGCTGTTGTGGAGTACTTGTAGTCCATTAGGCTTTACACTTCAATATTGATTTTTTTTTTTTTTTTGAAATTCAAACCAAGGCATTGCTTTGGTGACTGTTCCAGTGTACTCTCAGTGTCTATCTTTACATCTTTGCAGGTTGCACTTGAGATGTATAATTTCATGTGCAAGGTTTTTTTTTCATGTTTCCTAATTAAACTTGGGTGCCAAAACAGGCCTGTCTTCCATCTTCCTGAAAACATGTTTATTGTGCTGTACTGTGCAAAAGTCTTATGCACATGCAAATAAATGTTATAGAGCAAGTATGCCTTCCAATATATACTATAAAAGTTCATATTTAAAAGTTCAGATCTGATTTCTATTCAAGGTCAAAGGTCTGGGACGATTGGTGCTAAGCAAATTACTTTTATTAAACTTAATTATAACTTACAAGCAACATACATCCAACGCTTAAGGAAGTCTGAGACAAAATACATTCAAACCTATTGGATTTGGGCCATAAGAGATAGCAGGAATTTTTTTTTTGCTAACATACTGTGTTCAGCATCTGTAAGTTCAACATGTTAACATGGAGTCCACTTCAGTTCAGCACCAGGATGAGTCAAATGAGGTGCAGAGGGCAGAGGGGGTCTGGATCACTGGGAACTCGGTAGCAGCGTGTGTAGCTCCAAACCATCTTGAATCAGAATCCAGCTGAAGGTGGTCCTTCTCTGGATGCCTCAGGATCCTTGCAGGGTTTGCCTCTGTCTACTGCAGCTGGCACAATCTCCAGATGCCTCAGGATGGGTAGAAAAAGAAAGAACAGGTGGGAAAGAAGCGTAATTGCTGTTCATTATATTAGCAGCACTAGATGAGAGTGTGCATTTAAATGTACTGGAGTATGAGGTTATGGGATGAATTATGTGTATGCCAGGCTAAAGAGGTGTGTCTTAAGTCTGCTTTTAAACTGGGAGACTGTGTTTATAATTAATGAAAAAGAAATTGCACAGTTTGCTTATAAATTGATGCTTGTGAACCTCAACAGCTCCAGCTTTTAATATTAAAAAGTTTACAGGTGTTTTAAAATAAATTTTAACTACAATAAAAAAAAAATCTTAAAATAAGCATCTAAATAAGTAAAGTGTATTTGCTTTGATGCCCCCCCCCCCCCCAAAAAAAAAAAAAATTATTCAACAAACTGACCTTAAAGGACATCACAACAAGACGTTGTAATAGCAAATTTATGTTTAAGTAAAAGTTACATGGTACCCTAAGGGGCCAGTCACATTATATTTAAAACCGCATAGGAAAAAAAAGCTTTCGTTTTCTTTCCCAAGAGGCGTGGCATCTGCTGTTGCTAAGCAACCATTAGCAGCATGCTCTATGATGACAGGGAAGTTGCAGGATATAAATGGATTTCTGGCACTGGAATTTTCTTGCATTAAGCTCTGCTACTAAATTTATCTGTGGACAAGTGAAGAAAAAATATGTGCTTGGGTGCTTCCCATTCTTCAAGCATAAAGAAAACATGAAGAATTTTACCAGATGATCCAGCAAGACAGAATCAGTGAAACTGATTGGTTCGTTCTTGTAAGATGACCTGGCTTTCTGAAAAGTTTATTTTTTATCTAGTTACGGTATAGACACACATGGAAAATGCATGAACGTTGCAATGGTGTCACTCTTTATTGTAAACACGCTTGTTTTGTGTGTCTATTTAAAATAACACAATTAAGCACACAAAAGACATGTGCTAAGACACGTGAATGACTTTAAAGACAGTCAAACTACATATCATACTAGTCTGAGAAATGAGCAGTCTGACTTCAATTAGCTGCCTTAACTTTGGCATAAAAGTTGTGGTCGCTAGAAGGAGACACTAACCTTTTCTTTGCATATATGGATCATGACATCCTCACCGAACAGGGAATCTAATGTACACTGACAGACGCCAAGGTCTTGTTTTTTCCCATGCCTGCAGGACAGAACATGAAATCTTGTTGGCTGTTAGCTCAAGGGCTAATTTATTGTCCAGACTTTGAAAACCCCTGCTTTAGAGCATTTATTTGATGAAGGCTTAAAACAAAAACTTCCAGTTGCTATTTTAAGACACAAAGGTCAGCTGTTCTGCAACGATTCTTGCAAGAACAGTATTTTCAAACGTATTTGCAAAACTTATTAAGCACCATGATAAAACTGGCTCTTATGAACACCATCCTAGGAAAGCAAGACCACAACATACCTCTACTGCAAAGGAAAAATTCATTTAGAGTTACCAGCCTCAAAAATCACCAATTTACAGCACCTCAGATTAAAGCTGTTATGAAGGCTTTACAGAGCAGAAGTAGCAGTGTGTGTGTGTGTGTGTGTGTGTGTGTACAATTGTGCTCAAAAGTTTTGCATACCTTGGCAGAATTTGCAAGATTTTTTTAATGAAAAGGGAAAATACATTTATTTTATTTCTTATAGGACTCGAGTTCATATGTAAGGCATAACAGACATGATAAAGATAATCAGGAAATAATTTATTTTAGTTTTTAATATTGTATACCTGTATTCCTCCCTTTAGCATCAATGGTGACATGCAGTCTTTTGTAATAATTGTACATCAGGTCCTTAAATCTCTCAGATGGTATAGCTGCCTATGGGAAAATGCCTCCAGTTCCTGTTCAAGTACCCCCTTATTGCGCTAACTGAAAAAACAACACTACTTTTTTTTTTTAGAGCAGCCTGTATTTCTCTCGAATTGTCTGGTTTTCCTTTAGCCTCAAAAAGTTCTTCTTGCAGCAGTGAGTGAAATCGTTCTTGGTCTACCTGACTGTTGCTTAGTATTAACAGAACCTTTTATCTTTCACCTCTTTTATCAGAGTTTGAACAGTACTGCCTGGCATTTTCAAGTGTTGAGATATCTTTTAATATCCTTTTCCTGCTTTATAAAGTTCAGCTACCTTATTACACAGGTCGATTGGCCGTTCTTTTGTCTTTCCCATGGTGCAGGATCCAGCCAAGTCAGTGCATCACCTCTACTTCTGCAGAGACAATAATTACAATTATAATGAGTGACTGGTGTGGAAACCTCCTTTTAACACACCTGTGAATAAAATATTCAATTATTTGTCACATGTACTTTACAGCACAGTGAAATGTCTTCTTCGCATATCCCAATTAGGAAACTGGGGTCAGAGCGCAGGGTCAGCCAGCTTACAGCGCCCCTGGAGCAGATGTGTGTGTTAACCAGTGTGTCATTCAAGGATATGTAAGCTTTTGATCAGGGTTGTTCGTGTGATTTCAGTTATCATTAAGTTTTAAATTCGCTTTTGATGACCCCATCCTTGACTAAGAAGAAATTCCTTTCCATCATCAGTCATATCTTCCAAATAAATGGCAATGTTTAATAGTTTCCTTCAGGGTGGCAAACTTTTGAGCAATGAATGTACATCATTATTGACTATGTATATATAGCATGAGCTATAAGCAGTGATGTGAACACTGCCATCCTTAGAGGTACATAAACGTATTCACATTGCACCTATAATTCAATTAGATGTTTAAAAAAGGGCACATAAAACAATGGCAGTAAGCATATGTAAGTAAAATAAAAAGAAAGTAGTTAGTAGTTTGGTCATTACAAAGGTGTTTTTCTTCATACCGGGTGTTTAATATCAGTGCTTGGATTATTTTACATAAAAAAATCCATATCAAGTAGTATACTGTTTGTTTTATCAATCTTATTTATAAGTTAGTGAAGCTCTTGGTTACTGACAGTCGACTGTGTAGAGTGTGTGTGCAGACAGCTTTGAGAGTCATCTGTAGTGAAAAAATAGCTATTGGTAAAAAGAAAGAGGGGAAAATGTAAAACATATCATGCATGTAATCAATGTATGATTATATTCTTTGTTTTCTTAAAGAGAATACCTCAGAAGGAAAAGAAGCTTAAAACTCTTAATTTAATGACAGATGGTAGTGCTTCTGTCTTGAATGTTCATGTACTATATCAGTGTCTGAGAATACAATTTAAAATGTAATATGGTACACTACTTTCTTAGATCAATTATATTGAAAACCTTAAAAAGTGCTTTCACTGCTTGTCTTTTCAGTTCTTTTAATATATTCACTAAGTGGTGACTAATAGCACATAAAACAACAAAAGAAAAGTACATTATTATTAAAAAAAATTTTTTTTACCACTGATCATTCAAATATGGAGATAATGTATTGTTAATTACTATTTAACTATTTGGGGTTAATATCTGTGTAATATTTACTTGGTTAGATCTACAACCAATTAATGATTCACAGTGTCCAGGACAATTCATAACTGTATCATGTATGCGTTCTCTATTTAGTAGCACAGCTTATTATTTAGTTCCAGGTCGCTTGTTCAGCTTAGTCTTCAGATTTTGAGTCGACAAACTTTATATGATGTGAATCAGTTTTCACTGGGTTTCTACAAATTATTCCAGTGGAGAAGAAAAATGATACTGTCTCTATCATTTTATTTCATAGCCACGTTGACTTTGGAAAATGCATATTTTAAATATGAAGCAAAAAAAAAAAAAAAAAAAACCCTATCTTCCTACATGTATTTTTTCTTGCTTCTTTAAACATGTCGAAATTCTATCATCCCTATATGGGAAGATAGAATATTTGTATCTTTATCAAATAATTCAGTTCATGACATCTCCAAAAGGCTCATCTGTTCAACATGCAGAATATGATTTATATTCACTCAGTCTGGTATCTGACCTTTAAAAGACTAAAATTATCCAGTATCTCATATCCCATTCTAGTGTGTCCTGCAGACAAATGACGACCTCAAAACAGACTTTTGTTTGCCAAAATTTGTTTAATATTTTATGCCCCAGCACAATGTTTGATCTGGTCAACAATCACATGTGATTGCCCTACGTATGCCCTGTGCAGATGTCCTTCTCTTTTTATTTTGTGTACACAGGCTCAGTCTCATTTTTCCCCTATAATTTACCATGCTATCAAGATAGAGGAGATATCTTGTAAGGTGATAACGTCCCCAGCTGTAGGACATGAGGACAGGGAGATCGGAAGCATTTTATATGGTGGGTGTTGGAATCTTAAGCGGGATATGGGTGATGTGCTTTTCTTTTAACGGGTATTCTGCTGATTACAATTATACTGTATATTACAATGAAAGCTTAAATAAAGGCTAGTGTGTACATTGTATACTGTATATCTACATTGTACATGTGCATCCCTGTTTCCAGAAAACAAAGAAGGACTAAATCTCTATTTAATTAGGAGACACAAAATCAGGATCCCTTATGGGTTAATATCAATATGAGAATATGAAACAAAAATAAAAATAAATACAAACTCATTATTTAAAGTGTGTATACTAATATAATTTTAACCATTACAGTTGAAAAGCTACAGTTACAGCAATGATTTTATACTTGTATCAGCTAATGCTTTTATTTACCCTATAGAATGCAATTTAGATTAATAATTTAGATGTATAAACCAAGTCATGTAAGTTACCTCAACCATGTGCTGTTTTCAACTGGATTCACTCCACTCACTTATTCTCTTAACTGCTTATCCTATATGGGGTCTCAGGAGGCCTGGAGCCTATATCAGGAGACTCTGGGCATAAGATGGGGTACACACTGGATGGGGTGCCAGTCCATTTCAGGCATACAAGCACACAAATGTACACAATCATACATGGTACTGGGGATTTAAAAATGCCAATTTGCCTAATTTGCATGTCTTTTTACTCTGGGAGGAAAGTGGTGCAGCCAGAGGAAACCCACCAAGCACAGGGAGGACATGCAAACTCCATGCACACAGGCAGGAACCAAATTGTTGACCTTGGAGGTTTAAGGCCAAAGTACTAGTTATTATGTCACCATACAGCCTCAACCAGATTTATATTTTATATATATTTTATATATATTTCACAGCACTACAGAATTGCTCTACTAATTATATAATATGCAATTAATTATTATTTTAATACCCCATTATATTATATAAAATATTTTAGACCAAATCCACATGTACAGTATATTTCAAGCAACTTAATTTATATTGGGAATTTCTGAAACTGTACTCTGTAACATTACTAGGGTGATTTCAGCCCCTGAAGTAGGCAAAATCAGTTTTAGAACAAAAAAGTCTTAATTTAATTTAAATTGAATTTAAATCATAAAGTAGGTGTTAGGGGGAAAATAATAAACCCTGATCATATTGTCTCCAAAGACTCTTTTCTAGAATGAAAAATCTGAACAATAACCAGACCTAATGAAGTTAAACATACTGGAGGGGAAAGAGATGCAAATTACAAAATTCTCTGAAAGTGAGAGCATAGGCAGGTGGTACCTCTCCCTATTTTCCATAAAAAGGTTACAGAAACTAGTTGAGAGATCATGGTCCACTCCTCCAAATCCTTTGGTTTGTGTACCAGAACAAAGGTTTTCATTAGAGTTGAAATCCCTAGAAAATGCACAAGAATCAACAGAAGTTTTAAATAGGTCTTTTTTTAAATCTCTTTTTTCTTCCTCCTCACTCTCACTGTGTGAGGAACAATATGCTCTTGAATCCTGGCAAACTGTCAATCATGTAAACTTCTGTGTCAAGCCAAAGTCAAAGTCAAGCCAAAGTCAAAGTGCCTTTTATTGTCATTGCAACCATATGTAGTAGTAAAGTACAGAGTATAACAGATTTTTTTTTCCCTCCAGGACCATGGTGCTACACAAGACTATGCATAACTAAAAAACAAACAAACCAAAACATACACTAAGAATCCTAAATACAGAACATGCACAAGTGCAAGCCTAGGCAATCAATGCAACACAAACAATGGATAAGACAATTAGTTGGACAAGACAATGTGAAATATAATGATAACAATTAATAACAGTGCAGCGCCAGCACAAGTTCTGATGAGAGTAAAACAGTAACAACAAGATATATTGCAATATATTAATAACAAATTGCTCTTGTTCACATCTTTGTGAGCTCATGGGTAAACATAGTACTTGTGCCAGCATTGTTGTAATTATTGTTATCATATACTGTACAAGTACAGGGCAGGGCACATTGTCCTGCTGAAAGATGCTCTGCTATTAGAACACAATTTTGATAGGGGGTGTACTTGGTACACCCACATGAATGCATGGAGCCAAGGTTTCCCAGCAGAACATTGTCCAGAGCATCACAGTGTCTCCACTAGTTCGCTTTCTTCCCATAGTGCATCCTACCTCCATCTCTTCCCCAGGACAGTCATGCGCATGCACCTGCCCATCCACATGATGTAAAAGAAAAATGTGATTCGGCAGAACAGACCACCTTCTTCCATTGCAACTTGATCCGGTTCTGATGCTTACGTGCCCATTTTAAGAGCTTTTGGCACCTGAAAGCTCAGCTGAAGTACTATAGAATAGAACTGGACAAACCTTCTTTGACAATATTAATATTTGTTTTGGAAGAAAGGTTTTGAATCTAAACTGTGGGAGCTCTTGGCAGGAGCTGTCAGCGGTTTGAATGGAGCCAGCCTTTTGGTTGGAACACACTTCTATTTACCTTAGTTGCCACAGGCTAGTTAGCTTGGCTGGTAAAATTATATGCTAATGTTACTTTACATTTGATTGAATTCCGTCATCGATACTCCCTACATTGTCAACTATTACATTTCTTATGGTAAGTTAAACTACAGTATAACATAACGGTCTGTTAGTACAATTAACCCTAAAGCCATATTAGCCTTAAAATAAGAATATGAATGCTTTGCAAGGTGTACACAGTTGAGAAGTCAAGTCCACCGATTCCATTTAGCTGGTTAGCTTAAATTATGCATAGCAGAGAGCTAGCGGATTGACCTGTCACTCAAAATCGACCATGCTCCCAATTATGTATAATTGTTTACAGAAAAAAGAGGGGGTTTTTTATAAGTTACATAAAAATTCACCCATAAAAGTTTTTCATCTAGCTATGGAGATCAAAATTATTATTGATAGTAATAGTCAAAAATAAATATATTTTAATAGTTATTATTATCCGGCTCCAAACTTTTATTTCTATTGTTTTCTATTATTGAAAATGGTGGCATGGTGGCTCAGTGGTTAACACAGTCGCCTTACATCTGGTTTAATTCTTATGTGCATGGAGTTTGCATGTGCTTGGTGGGTTTCCTCCAGGTCCCCTGGTTTCCTCCCACAGTCCAAAGACATGCAGATTAGGCTAACTAGCGAGCACAAATTGCCCATAGTGTGTGAATAAGCATGTGTATGTGTGCCCTGCAATGGATTGGCACAATGTCCAGGGTGTACCCCGCCTTGTGCCCTCTCCTGGGATAGACTCCAGGCCCTCCGCGACCCTGTACACTGGATAAAGCACTATATACACTGAATGAGAGTGTGTGTCTATGGGACTGACTGACTTTTTGAGCCAGCATTAACTTTTTCAGTTATTTATGCTGCGGCAGCTGTTCTGTTGGTTCAGACAAGCCAGGCTAGCCTCCATCTCCCTCCACACACATCAATAAGGCCTGGGCACCTGACCCTGTCACATGTTTAATGGTTGTCCTTTCATCGACCACTTTTTTTTTTAGCTACTTACCGCTGCACCCACTGCACTAACCACCTGTAGTTTTGAAGAACTGCAATCATCTAGTCATCACAATTTATTTCTTGTCAGATTCGCTCAGATCCTTACACTCGCCCATTTTTTCTGCTTCCAACACATCATCATTAAGAACTGACTGTACATTTGTTGCTTAATATATTCCACCCCTAAGTGGTGCCACTGTAATGAGAATGTTAATCACTTCAGATTTTAATGCTTTTCATTTCTGGTTTCTGAATTCTGTACATAACTCAAAGCCTTCATTAAACAGTTTGTTTTCTGTAATACTAACTAAGCTGTACAAAACAAAATGTAGATAACTCAAAATTTGTTCTCATTTTTTTTTTTTTAAGTAACAGAATAGGAATGCGACTTGTGTTGTTTTTAATTAGGTCCGAGGCTTCACGTGCTTTTCAGTTGCGTACTCGTATATTCCACCGGTGGGTGGCGCTATATCACCTTCTGTGTTCATTTTCCAAAGAAAGTATGAACGTTTCTCTTTGATTGGGTTTGCTCGGGGAAATGTATTTATATACACGCTTTCTGTTTTTATTTGTCATGATCTAAATCAGTCTTAAAGAGAAACCTTCATTTACCAGGCAGATAATAACCATAATCTTTCTTCTGTAAGTTTTATTACTACTACTATTGCTACAGTAGTTTGCCTGAAAGTATGAGCTGCTTCTCTTTCCATTTGAGCAATTTCATCACCATTTTATTTGCTTTATTTTACTTTGATACAAATACTTTGACTTTAAAATACTTGAATTTCAATCAAGCAAGGCACAGAACAAGTTCAAGAAGGTATTATACTGTAGCATCTATAGGACACTCAATAAAATAATAGATGGAAGACGAAAATAAGTCAAATAATGTCAAAATAAATGAATAAACGGATGGTAATAATATCAATAATGAAAAGAAGAAGCAGAAGAAGAATAAAAATTGTATATTTGTAAACAACTTAATATTTATTGATGATGTTGAACTCCTGGCATGTATTAAGGAGCTTTATCCTATTTTTCTTTTACATGCGTTTTAGTGTAGACATTATTTTCTAGGTGTTTTGTGAAAACAGAAATACAGATCTGGTTTTTAAGTAATTAAAAAAAAAATCCAATGTAATGGAATGGCATTTACAAAAAGAAAAAAGGAAGAAAAATCAGCTGGTTTTACTACTTTAAAAGTGACATGTGAAGATGAACAGCTGTGTATAAGCACTTATTTGGGGTTGTGTAACAGTCAGTGTGAGTGATACAGCGTGTAGCCAATGAGAGTTAACCGTGAGCGATAACTCATCTCCTGCCCCGCCCACACCGCTCACCCACAACACTGCTCTTAACAGCCAGAGGAAGTGAGAAGTACTGCAGCTTTAGATCAGTTTACCTCTCCTTTACCGAGAGACGACAAAACTTTTGACTTACAATGAGATAAAGCCATGAAGGCAAAGCTAGGATCAGTCCGGGATGCTGCCCGAGTGTTTGCTGCACTTTGGTGTGTGTTCAGCGCGCACGCGCTTCAGCTGGTCCGCGCTCAGGAAGGTATAGTAAGTTCACCCACCTCGAGCTAAGTGACGCACAGATACTGTACACTTCTATATGAGTGTTCAGAATGTGTGAATATTTCTCTGACATCGTTTGTAAAGGAAGATTCTTCATGCATTAGGATCAGGAACTTGTGTGACCAGGCAGAGCACTAAACTTTGTATTATAGATTTTTACTTTACTGCATGGAAGATTTTCTTTTCTATAGTCTATGTGAAGTCTTTATTTCTTTTCTCCATGTGTTTTTTTCTGCATCTTGTCAGATCATACAAGAGGTAATACAATAAAACGCTTGATTTTAGCTTTGCTTATTCATTATGCTTTTTCTGTTAGACGTTATACATTTTTATGGAGTTTAATACATTTAAAAAACATAAAGAAACAGATGATATTTGCATAACAGAATCTTCAACAGTCGGCACATTGGCATAGAGGTTATTACTGTCACCTTGCACCTCCAGGGTCTGGGTTCGACCCCACCCCCCTCAGGTCTGTGTGCATGGAGTTTGCATGTACTCCCTGTGCTTTCTGGATTTCCTCTGAGTAATCTGTTTCCTCCCACAGTTCAAAGACATGCAGGATAGACTAATTGTTGTTCCCAATTTGCCCCGAGTGTGTGAATGGGCGTGTAAGTGTGTGTATGTCTGTGCCCTGTGATGGATTGGCACCCAGTCTAGGGTGTACCCCGCCTCATACCCCAAGTCTCCTGGGATAGACTTCAGGCCACACGCGACCCTTAATAGACGATGAGTGAGTGAGTGAGTGAGTGAGTGAGTAAGAATCTTCAACAGGTTCAGTTTAGAATAATGGACATTTCCCCAAGCTTTGTATATAATAAAGCACTCGACTATGTTATAGATAACTTACTCATATATTCAGTTTCACTACATGTGACCGAGATTGTGAACATAAAATTTCTATTTTGCATACATGAACAATAAAAGGTCAGTAGGCCATCACAGACACACCATTTCCCAAAAGCATCTACAGGAAGTTTAGTGACTGTGAGAGTGAGAAAGTGTTCATTATGATACTTTCAATGTGCGATATTTTAGTGATCTGAAACTTGTTTAGGATTGTAATGGACTATCTAAGCATCAGTTTCCTTTGTATTTACCTTTACACACACTAGTTTGTCCCGACATGAGTGGGGTCAGAGTGACTCACTATGGCCACGTCTACAGACTTAGGAGGTAAGGATTACTGGATAAACAGACTCACTTGCCAAGTCTCTGTGTACTCTGTCTACACAGCAGGGAGCAAGCCTCTGGATTCCAGCAGCATCATTACAGAGGAAGCTGACTGATGCTAGTGTTATTACTTTACATGATTCATCTGTATTAACACGCCACAGAGATTTTACGAGTCATTGAAGTTACGCAACGTAAGGAGCAGAAAGGAAGAGCTCCTGAGGTGAATTCGCTGTCAGTACATGATGGACAGAAAGGTGTTATGAAGGTGACAGGCTAAAGAGCTGAATATCCTGGCAGGCCGGCGGGAAAGTGTCCACACCACTGAGGTGGAAATAAAAATGACATGTCCCCTGATGGTTTGTGATGCCTTGCTGAAATCTAAAGCTCTTGTTTCACTTGGCCTTTGACTTGACTTTGAAGTGATCTCTTTGAAAAGATTAGATTTATTTATTTGAAGGGATGTGAATTACCCATTTAATTCGCTATGGCTTTTAAGTCACTATCATTCCTAAGAGAAGAATGTGATGAAAAACATGAAACATAAACGTTTTTCTCTGTTAACATGAACACATTGATGTATTAATTTATTTATTTTTTAATGGCTAGTATTAAGCTAAGGTTACAGCAATTGAAGCACCACAAATTAAAATACACCCTGGCATGTCTCAGCATGACTAGGGTCCCTAAAAGTAATTACTGCTGGAAGATCAAGTCCCAGTTTTTCACAGTCTCTGCTTCATTACAGGAAGAGTATTCAGCATAATGAGACTATGATGCTAAAGATGGACCTAAAAAAACATTAGGATAATGTTGTAAAACTACAGCATCAAAAAGATTTTCTAGATCGGAAAAATTTCTCATTTTCACTCGAGGTGGGGGCGAATACAACCACTCTGTCGTCCATGACTACAGCCCATGTCTCTGGTATTTCCAGGGAATCTCAGGGGACGTGCGTGGGAGGGAAAGAGGGCGAGAAAACAAATGAGTGGCAAACTGATGAAGATAGAGTCAATGGTGTGATGTGAAAGTGGAACTGGAACACATACTGTAAGCTCACCTCATCATGGACCTTGAGTATGGAGTGAAAAATTCCGTTTACAGATGTATCATCCAGGTCCATCTCATAAGACTTCCCGCAAAATCATAGTGTCAGCATTTTGGCTACGGTGAGTCACAGCTTTGTGAAATAAGGGTCGTTAACTGTCTGACCACAATTGTGGGTTTGTTTTCCTGTCCTGATGATATAGACTTGTTCATAGCAACAAATGGTTTCTAATGATGCTTACTTTAAACATAGGACACAGTGGGTCACTGGAACCTAACTTGCATATTTATTAAAAACGTGGGAATTTCCGTGTGGTCTGGGAATAAGAATGAAAACTAAAAAAGTCTTACGGATTTATACATGGTAAAGACATTAGTGTTTCATACAATAAGCATGGAAATGCCACAAAAAGATGTCCGGAACTCCTGATTACTCACCATCACTTCAACCTTATAATTACCAAAGACTGACTGTACTGTAATTATCATTTTGACACAAACATAAACTGAAAACCCCCTACAGTGGGGGAGAAATAAGAAAACTTGGCAGACTCCAGTTCCGCATAGGACTCAGCTGTTCCGCTTACATTGCTTAGCCATTATTACACTTGGTATGCCAGCGCATCAGTGCAATGCTATGGATGAAACCTACCACCTGCACATTGCTAACAGTGTATTATTAACACCGCCACTACACTATACCCACCCCTTACTGGTATTCTGGTGAGAGATACTGTATAAACACAACGACTTTGGGAATACATACAAGATGAAAGTAGTGTATATCATTCCCTCACAGAAAGCAAAATCTAGACATGCATTACAATTTTATCATTGATATTTATAGCTATTGTTTATAGTTGAATGATCATTTAAGTAAAATTAATAAGACCACAACAAGCTGAAGTTATTAGCATTTTGAAAACATCTGTTCCACAAGACTGCATTGTGTTTGTCCAATATTTGTGCGTAGCTTGTCTTGCTGTGATTATGTCTCGTAAATAAGCCAATTTGTATCAAATCAGGAAATAAGATTAATAATAATTGAAAAAGAAATTGAGGAATGAATGTGTTTTCTTTTGAGAAAAACACATTTTTGAGTGTTGTTTCCTCTTTAGGTGATGGGTGTGGACACACAATCCTGAGGCCCATGAGTGGCACCGTGGCCTCACGGAACTACCCCGGCACCTACCCCAACCACACGCAGTGTGCATGGAGCCTGAAAGTGCCAACAGGATACACACTCAACCTCACCTTTGGGGACTTTGACCTGGAGTGGAGTAAGGACTGCAAAGCTGGCTCGCTAACCATCACTGACAAAAGCAAAGCCATCATCTTGGGTAAGGAATTCATGCTGTCATTTTTAAACAGCAAGATACACAATACCCTGAAGCAAAATGAAATGCAAAACTATTAGCAGAACACAATCACCTTCCAAATGGGTCCCACAAGGACCAGGTGGTTCCTATGCACAGATCTGCCATAATATTAAAACCACTGACAGGTGTATAACATTGATTGTCTTATTACAGTGTCACCCATTAAGAGATGAGATTTATTAGGAAAGAAATGAACAGTCACTGTGTTGGAAGCAAGAAAAATGGGCAAACATAAGGAACTGAGCAACTCTGACCCAAATTGTGATGGCTAGACACCTGAGAGAGAGCATCTCCAAAACCACAGGTCTTGTCATCCAACGAAGGATAATCGATGAACTGGTGACAGGGTCATTGGCACACACGGCTCATTGACGCAGTGTGGCTGCCTGGTCTGATCCCACACAAGAACTACTATAGCACAAAATTGCTGAAAAAAATAATGATGACTCTGATAGAAAGGTCTCAGAACAAACAGTGCATGAGAGCTTGAGTATGGGACCTCTTGTAGTGCATGTGCTGAGTCCAGTCATCTGCTGAAAGTGATAACAATGGGCACATGAGGAAGAAGTTGGTCTGGTCTAATGGATCATGTTTTCTTTTACATCATGTTATGTATCTGGAGGAAGAGATGGCACCAGGATGAACTATAAGGGAAAGACAAGGCGGTGGAGGCAGTGTCGATGTTGGCAATGTTCTGCTAGAAAATATTGCTTTCTGTAATTCATGTGGACACTTTATTAACACTTACCACTTGCCTAAACATTATGGCTGACCAAGTACACTTCTTCATGGAAACAGTATTCCCTGGTGGCAGTGACCTCTTTCAGCAGAATAATCACTTTACCACACTGTAAAAGAATCCTTTCCAGGAATGTTTTTGGGAACTTGGTCTTTTGCAGAAACCAAAGCAGAATTGCAGAAACCAATGTTTTCTTTGCAGAAAATAATGAGAGTGCCTCCACATGACTTGGTTTCCAAATTTTCCAGATTTTATTTCAATCAAACATCTTAAAGGATTGGCTGCTGGACAACATAGCATGCCATCAGAGGTGTTGAGTCCATGCCTTGATAGGGCAAATCTGTCTTAGCAGCACAAGGGGGACATACTCAGTATTAGGGGGGTAGTTTTAATGATATCGCTGGCTGGTGTATGTAAGAATCCCTGTTATGTTTACTGTTACATTTACATTTAGGCATTTGACAGACAGGTCGACTAACAAAGGGGCTTGGAAGTTTCCGTCATCGGATAGGTCCTTAAACTGGTTACTAGATTAAACACTGTTGGCAATGTTTGTTTTTTTTTATTAATAAAAAACTGTTAAAACTATAGCTAATTAACTAAGTAGCTATACACAATGGGCCTCATTTATAATTTCCTTTTAATTAAAGTTATCACTAAATTTCTTTATAGGCCAAACCAAGCTACAAATCAATTTAATCCGTGTATAAAATTCCACCAGTGATAAATTATTAAGTCCTAAATCGAGATTCACATTAGCGAGTCTCTATATGGAAACTCAAAAGGTCCCTTAGGATACTTAAAAAAAAACACAATAAAAGTAACTGGATTTTCATTAACACAATATTTTGGTCTAAATGCTTCTGTGAATGATTTATTGTACATATAAATTTGTTCACATCCAGCCTGACTAATGAGGCCCAATGAGAAATATGTACGCTTCCATGCTCATTAATCTGATTTAAAAGATATTCATACATCTGAATTTAATAAACCAACAGTGATCGTGTGTCACCTGAAAACAGCTTCAGATCAGTTTATATCCAGAGGATAAGCTGAAGTCCAGTTTGCACTGAGGTGCTACTACTCTATAAGTACACCACTTATTGTGTTGTTGTTATTGGCAAATTCCAGATGGCATTCTCACTCTGTCCTTCAGCTCCTGCCAAGCTGTGTGCCTGTAAAAGCAGGTAGCACACCACTCAGCAGAACTTGCGTGATAGTAATTCTCTGTTGAAATGCACTCACACATACATTGTGCAGTGGCAAGAATGTGACTTAGCATGAGGAATTCAGGCTCCCTGGGGCATACTATATCTCTCTGAGGTACTTCAGGATATGCATTTGCGTGTGTAACTGTCTGTGCCATTTTTAGCAGCAAGGGAGTGTGATTGTGCAGGTCTAGTAAGCCCTGAGGGTTGTGTGTTTCTAAGTGATTCAAGCACTGAGAGACACGTTCTGTTAGCACTGTTAGTATGAGTCAGTAATTATGGCAGCTTCTCTCAGGAACACATTCCCTGCAACCCTATGTTTTGTGTTTTTGAAGTTTGCCTGATACAGTGGATTAGGTGAGATGTGTACTGTCGAGTGTGCGAGTGTGTGCGTGACAAATTGGCAAGCACTTTGAAAAACAATTGTTCATGCTTTTGTGTATGTTAAACAGGACCTGTTTGTGGGAAACTGGCTGCCTTGGACAAGAACATTTGGGTGAACAGTAGTGAAGTCACTGTGCACTTTGTGTCCAGCACTCACCGGTCTGGACGGGGCTTCCTGCTGTCCTACTCAACCAACCAACACCCAGGTATCAAACATTAGTCATTTCAACAAGTTGTGATTGCCAGAATACTTTATACTCACACTTGAAACCCCACAGTTAATGTTCCAGCCCAAAAAAAAAAATCAATATTTTGTTCCACATCTCTCTCGTACTGGTCCGCACAATACGCACGAGTCTTTAACCCAAGTGTTACAAGCCAGGTGTCTACCTTGCTAGAGAGCCTGATACTTTTCATTACCAAACACGCCTACAGTATCCTGCTTTCAGACGAAAAAAAAACATTTGAATGATGTTATAAGATGGAAAAGCATATAAAAGATGTCAGATTCTCTGAGCCTTGAGCAGAAGATCTGAGACTCGGAAAGTCTGACATCTTTTGTATGCTTTGACATCCACAAGCTTTAGAATCATGAATGTATCCACACTTCTTTTTTTTTTCAGTTCAGCCTTTATTCGTCACATATACATTACTGCACAGTGAAATTTTTATTCTTCTCATATTCCAGCTTCTTGTTAGTAGGCTGGGGTCAGAGCGCAGGGTCAGCCATTATACGGCGCCCTTGGAACAGACATGGTTAAGGGCCTTGCTCAAGGACCCAACAGCGGAAACTTGGCGCAGCTGGGGAGCTGGAGGCGCTGTTGCATACATATGTTTCTGAAAGCAAATCAATCTTAGGAACACTGTAGCACAATGTGCTTACTAAATCATGAGAAAAATCACTAAAAGGGCAAAGTATCACAGTATCTTATACAGAGAATCTTATCACAGTAAATTATCAGTCCATTATTTTATCTTTTGTTTGTAACATCATTCAGATGGTTTCTTCACTATTCTGAATAACATTCTTTCTCATATAATCAGAAAAATGCTAAGTCAATTCAATTAGTTTTTTTATGTATAGCACTTTTAACACTGCACATTGTGGCAAAGCCGCTATAAAAAACTGTATATAAATTTTCTATACCAGTTTTTACACTTGGGCGACACGGTGGCGTAGTTGTTAGCACTGTCACTTTGAACTTCCAGGGTCCGGGTTTAATTCCTGTGTGTGCCCTGCGATGGGTGCCAATCCAGGGCACACACAGGATTGACACACACGGATTGGGTGTACCCTGCCTCATGCCCTACGTCTACTAATGGGACAGGCTCCAGGCTCCTCACCGTTATCCTGTATACAGGATTAAGCAGTATAGACGATGAGTGTGTGAGAGTGAGTAAGTAAGTGAGTTTTACACTTTTAAAATCATCTCTAATTAGCAACCCAGGTTTGGATGGTGGCAAGAAAAAAAACCCTGAGACTACATGAAAAGCCTTGAGAGTTTGCAGATTCCAGATTCAAAATGGAACTCATCCTCTTCTGAGTGACACCAGATAGTACAATTTTAAATAAGTTATCTTCTGTATATAATATGGTTTAATTTGATTTTAAAATGTTAAAAAATAATAACAAACTGCAATAAATTAAATAAATTAAAGTGTATACTATATAGTCAAAAAGTGTCAATTGTGTTAACAGGACCTATTTGGAACATCAGAGATAAATCTAAATTCATTTTATATGTAACTTTAGGCCTCTTGCATTGTAGTTTATTGTTGAAATCAGACGTTATTCACTGCGCTTAGCAATTGTACTTTTAAGACAGTCCTTAAGCAATTAGAGATTTTCACGTCACTAAAACTTGCAAACATACAAAAAATGGGTTTCAGTATATTTTGGCCTTTGGCCTCCACATCCAAACTCCATAGTAGATAATTAAAAACAGACATTTTAAAAAACCCTTTTAGGGAGAAAATATTTAGAAACTTATGTTTTCAGTGTTGACGGAAAAACCTGCAGTTTTAGCTTGTAAGAGTGCACGCCGAGTGCATCATATCTCCCGTGTTTGATGTCAGAGTGTGACCTACCCTGTGATTACTTTCTTCAGGCTTAAGATTATCTACAGTTATGTCCCAGACCCTCTAAAAGCCCTGTTTTTAAAAGTATAAAAAAACAAACATTATAGTTTATACAGTTGTATATCGGATGTATGTACTGTGTACAGTATATATATATATATATATGTTGCCTCATATTTTACCCGAATCAGGTTAGTGGTTTAGAAATTTTATTTAGATTTCCTATTATTTAAGTTTAAACATGTTTCTCCCTAGGAATTAGGGCTGAAAAATTCTATAAAAAAATTCACGTTGTGTTTTTTTTTGGTTACATATTGTTCTTTTAATTTAAACTTTAATATTTTGCTATTAAATGCACAAATTTATTTATATGTATTTAAATGTATTTAATGTATACAGAATAGCAAATAATGGCTCTAGGAGTAGTTGCATGAAGCCAACTTATATTTCCTCTCACGTGTTTATTAGTTTCTGAAATTCCTCTTTAACAACCACTGACTTTTGCTAAGTAACTTGTGACAGCATCCGTGATTTTCTGTTCCATGTTTACTCATTCGGCATAATGCCTGCAAGTTCTTCATATTAATTATTTATATTAATATTCAAAAATCAAACAATTTGCCTCTTCTGGTTACCCAAACCACCCACACAACTAATTTAAAACAAATGGACTGATGAATGAGACTTTTGGTTGGATAGTTTTAGCTTAAGAGTCCATATGCTCCACACAAAAACTTACTGACCATGCATACATTACTCTTATATATTGCACCTTTTTGCCATTAGATAATTGCACAGGTTCATATGGTGATTTTGATTTTTATGCAATTAATTGGACAGCTGTACTAGGGATGGACTGAAAGTTAGTTTTCTTTGTGTCTGATCGTTATGTATGATATATATAGAGGGATATACTGTATACTACACATTATAACTAGAATAGACACTGCGCTTGCTTCTTTCCAACTGCCTATGTTTCACAATAAACTTAAGTCAGATGAATGTTCTAATGAAAGCCAGAAAGAAAAAAAAATATTGCTGTGTGCTTTTTATTTTAGTAGGTCTACGAAAACAGCATTTTGTATTAGTTTAACTTTCTGCTTTTATTGTTTGGATATTGTTATAGTTTCTATTCATCTAATCCTCCCAGTATATCTTATATATATACATATAACATCTTTATTTACAGTATATATATGATATATTTATTTACAGTGTATATATATATATATATATATATATATATATATATATACGGTATGTATATAAAGATATCATGTTTCACACTGATTCATCTGTTTACTACTTCTTTTAATGTACCAAATGTAGTGTCTTTTCAGTCATTCTTCTTCGGGGACATACTGCAAAAGAGTACTATCACATTCCAGATACATGCTGTGCTAAAAAGGTGAAAATGCTCATGGTCTAGAAGACAAACACTATGTGGCCGTAAAACGATCTTTGAGGCACATATATATGTGTGTCTTTATTTGTGTGTGTATGTGTGTGTGTGTGTGTGTGTCAGTGAGGCTAACATATTGGAATGTGACTGTCCTGCTTCACTGAGCTAAAAAGTGTTTGCTCTGTAAGCAGAACAGCAGGCCTCCTCTTCTACCCTGAATAGAGGAAGAGGCCTTTGAGTGTGGCCACACATGGGGAGCTGGGGAATAGCGATGTTCCCCTCCTACTTCACTTCCTCCTCCTCTACAGAGCACATAGCCTGGCAGGTTAACCATCACATCCCCACACTGACACGACCAGTAGCTCAGTTCATTAGTTATTCCCCATAGTTCTTCTATGAAATGGAAATGAGTTTGCAGCTAATCCCCAAAGTTGTTGTAGACTATTAATCATATTTAATCATGATTGCGATTTTGCTTCCTCATTTAATTAAGCACAGTGGGGGTATTGGTGAGCTCTGCTAATGTTAATTGACTACTGGTGTAACAATACACTCCAGTCAGGATTTGAATTGATTCACGTTTCTGGCTAGATGATTTACTTTCAGGTATCAGCAAATTTTTAACAACATTTTAATGAAGAGTAATTATTACTGAATGTCCGTCTGTATATATTTAAATCAGTGACATTTGTGATATGAACAGAGGTTTAATATCGTTTAGGAATTTGTTACAGGTTAAATATATGTTAGACGTAAAAAGTTTAAACATAGAAGCATATAATGCTACATTTTAACCATTAAAAGAGCTTTAAAGTCGGCTAAAATGATTGAACCCTGATGCTTCTGTCTCTGCACATTGGATTGCTGTAGCTTGGGGCCAGTGTTGTCTAAAAGTAGCTCTCAGTCGTCAAACGATTGTGTAACCATTAACCTATAACACATATCTGTCACTTCACAAATGCAGATGATTCACAGTAGTGGCATATCATAAGATCCGCATACAATTATTTATTTATTTATTGCATACTTGGCTTATTTATATATTGACTCTATTTTACTACAGTCAATATTTACACCCATCAGCCATAACATTACAACACAAAACATTAAGCCCAATATTGTGCAGGTTCCACTTGTGCCACCAGGGCAGCCCTGGCCCCTTGAGGCATGACTCTACAAAACGTCTGGGGGTGTGCTACGGTGTTAGTGGTGGATCCTTTAGCAGCTGTGATGCACTGGGTGTTGTGATGCCTTTCTCTTGTGGCCAGCATTGGCTTTTTTCAGCATTTTGTTTTCTATTGGCTTTTCTGAGGCAATTGACTGCATACTGGCTTTTGGTCTGCACATGCATTACACAGGCCTTGTGTGGCCATAATCCATAATCCATAGTCACCAGTTTACTGGTATATAATTGATAATCAATGTTATTCAAGTCACCTGGTTGTGGTGTTAATGTTATGGCTGACTGGTGTATATGACGTGCTTAACTAATGTGATCAAGGGCAAAGCTTTTATTCTCAATGTGTATTGGCCCGGGAAAAAAGTTGCATACTTTTAAGATTTTACTGACTGCCTTTAGATTTGGTAATTATGGTGCAAAATGTTATGGTGAATTCCGGTGTGACAATGCTCCCAGAACCACTCACATTTTGAATCCTGTTACATCAGGAAAGAGGTCCATGGATTGTGAGACCTGGTCATTCAGGACATTCAGGTCATCACCTGACTTTTGGGTTGCTGAGACTAGAGCTGATCAACTGAAGCAACCCTAGATCATAACACTGCCCCCAGAGGCTTGTACAGTGGGCACTATACATCACTTTGGAACAATCTGGACTCATCAGACCACATAACAAATAATTTTTGGAAAGCCACACAGCTGTTTATTTCTTGTCTTTTGGTTTGCATAAGATTTTTGGTGTGGAAACGCTCTTACTTTCACAAATAACCATAGCTGTGATTTCTATTGTCCGTTTTTTACCACGCATAGGTTTTTAACTGATCTCAATCCATGATTTGTCTTCTGGTCACTTTTCTTTCATGAAGTTGAAGATTCAGTACAGGTTTAACAATGTGTTGGAGAACAATTGTTTTCAGTGGCCAGTAATTTGATGCTTCTGAAGTGGTGACGTTTGTTTTGGGCCACGCAGTGTATTTACCGTATATGTACCTACTTTCTCTACTGAAAAAAAATGACTCTTGTTGATTATAATGAGTGCATCTATTTCATACTTCATCTGGTTTAAAAATAATTCTAAATTCAGCATCACGTTGCATAGTCCTTCTTGTTATTGTAGTTGTTATCTTGCCGTCCTTGTATACAGCAGCAGGGTATGAACGTCCTAGCATACTGCTGTGTTTCAGAAAAGCATTTGGCTCCGCACCAAACTTACATCTTTAGTCAAAAATGGTCAGTTGTCCAAGGACAGCACTGTTGTTTACACACAGAAGAATGTTTAGAACAGTCTGGTTTTTTTGACGTGAAAACATGACCTTCTGTTATTTGTTTGTTCAAATCGCATCTGGAGCCAAGGCTGTAATCCTGACAGCTCCGATCCACTGCGTCACACTGTGTTCAGATTCTGGGCTCCTGCTCACACCCACGTAAATGCCTTTAAGTCTGCATACAGAGATCACATGCTTACACTTTAATCATTTCCCAAGCACACACAATCATCGTCACAAATTGAGGGATGTGTAGGCAGCATGCAGTTTGTATATACGAGCAAGCCTGTGGGATATTTTGTGTACATTTATTCAGTGGCTGTCTGATTGATGCAGCTTTCATGTCCTTTTTTCCAGACCTCATATCATGTCTTCACAGAGGAAGCCACTTTACCTCCCAGCAGATCAGGTAGGAGGTCATTTCCACTCTTAGTTATTTCATTTTCTTTTTCAAATGTGCATAGTTTGCTTCCTTCTCTTGTCTTTTTGAGTTAAAGTTTCTTCTACTTTTCTTTCTTGTGAACATTTATGTATAATGACATTCTGTATTTTTCTTTAAATAAAAGTAAAACACTCCCATGCAGTCATGCACATGCACACAATTTGTTGTTCTAATCATATGTGACATATGTGTGACATATGTCCACCTGTTTTCCAGTGTGTTTTGTCCTGCGGGTTGCAAGGATGTGGCAGGTGATATCTGGGGTCAACATGGGCAAGGCTACAGAGATGTAAGCCCTCTATTTCTTAGGCATTATCAGCTACATGAAAAAAAGTGTATGATTTAATTGGGAAAAAAAAATCATATTGACACTGTTTTGACATATTGCTATTACTAAAAGCAAATAATTGTACTAGGAGTGGTTTAGTTTTAGGGGTAACCTATGTTTCAGGTCTCATGTATTTATTAGAATCTGTAACTTCTTTTTCACAACATGTCCACCATGACCGTCACTAAGTAATATGTGACAGCGTCTTGTCTCTTTGATGTTTACTCATTCAGCCCGATGCGGCATATTCATTGTTTATATGATGTTCAAAAAGCACCAAATTAGTTTTTCCTGGTCACCAAAACCACACACACACACAAACACCACTGATAAATGAGTTGATTGGACAGTTTTAGCATGGGTCTCTCAGTCCATACTGTAGGTCATGCTTAGTATACTTTAGGCAAAGTACCTGTACCTGTAATAAATTAGACCTTTTGCCATTAGGTAATTGCACAGCTTGCTATTGTGATTTCTGTGTGATTCATTGTGCAGCAGTAGGTAAAATCATTATTAATATATTGTGTAATGAAAATCCTTGAGAACTACAATAAATAACCACTGACTACATTTTACTAACTAGACTATAATGTTTCGAGGTATTAGCTCTTCCTTTTGTTTAACTTTCCACATATTAGTATTCAGTTGTTATTTTTATAAAGAGAAATGAAAATACTTGTGCTGTTGCAAACTCTGTAGGCCAGCAGGAGGTAGGAAATGTGAAAGCCACATGCATGGTTGTATTTTCAAACCCACTTTGTTCCAAAATTTGATGCTGGTGTTACTGCCTGCTGAGGTCGCCTATAAGCACGAGCACAATGGCAAAATGGTGTTTTCTGACTTCAAATGCAGAACAAATCCTGTCCTAGTTTTCTGGATGTCAGCCCTTTCAACATGAACATGCTATTTCACCCAACCAAACAAATACGGCTGATTTATTTTTATCTCGAACAAATAAGACCAAGTCACAGACAGAATCAATAAAATGTATAAAAACTAATTAAATAGCAGACGTATAGAGACAAGGAGTTAAAGTAGAACGACAACAAATTAGTTGTAATGTCAGCAAGCTGCTTATTTTACCACCTTCTCAGTGAAATCTAATCAGCATCAAAATCATCAAAATGTCACTGCAGTGAGCCATCAGAGCATGCTTTGTTTTTTTTTTAAGCGAAGTGGGAGCTTTCACGAGGTGAAAAAAATAATCTGTACGTTTTCCAGTCAATGTTTATTCAAACTTATTTAACCCCCTAATTTCTGTAAGCCTATGCTCAGTAGTCTGAGTTTCCTGTTTGTGGCTGACAGGAGAGGAACCTCATGAACATCCACCTCACAGTTCAAGTAAAATAAGTTTATTCTAATTATTGTCAGGTTGAACCAGTCTGGCCATTGTCCTCTGATCTGTTTTTTCAACAAGGTGTTTTCACCTGTAAAACTGCAGCTAAATAGATGTTATGTTAATGTTATCACCAATGCTGGATGGAAACTAAGTGAATTTACTTCGTTCTTCTGTACTTACGTAAATATTCTATCTAATTTTCTTGAGTAGTTTTATAAGAAGACACTTTTTACTTTTAATCCAGTACATTGTACAGAAAAAAAAAAATCTGTTCTTTTACTTCACTATACTTCTGCATGGCATTGCGTTACATTACCACAGTTATGTGTAGTATTTGAAGCAGGAATTTCACCACCTGCTGACTGTTATGTGTAATTGCATCATTGCGCTTAGTACTGTTAAAGCTGTTTGAAATTAGAAGGGGAGCTGGTTGCGGACAGCAATGAAAACAGCATGTTCACAGTTGGAAAGCAGAAAGAGAGAGCGAGATAGAGAGAGAGAGAGTTTTTTTTTACTATGACATAAAGTCTAGATTAATATAATCTCAGTAGTGTTTATACCTAAGTAAATTTGAAGGTGAGTACTTTTGTGGATTTACTCAAGCAGGCATGGTAATGGAGAATTTATGCTTTTACTTGGGTAATATTTGATCTAGTGTATCGCTTGGTGTACTTTGCCCTCCACTAGACATCACCAACCATGCCACGGTCAAAATCACTGAGAACACATTTTTCTACATTCTATAATTTGATGTGAACATTAACCAAAGCCTGTCACCTATAATTGCGTAATTCTGTGCCGGGTGTTGCTGCCACCTGATTGACTAATTGCTAAATGTGTTAATAAGCATGGATGTTCCTAAGTGGACAGTGAGTGTACAATTACCCTGAACTAACTAAATGTATAAATATATACACAACTGTGTGTGATATGTCATGAAAGTGCAATACATGCATTATTAATAGAATTCGCAAAATTTACAGTCAAAATACATTGACTGAGAGGACCTATTCATAGCTGTTAATGAGAGCTGCTGGCAGCGGGAAGATGAATTTTGCACTACGGTTTCCTCTTGGCCTGAGCAGAAGTAGCTCCGATGCAGACATTTGTGAGGGAGGTCAGGATGGACTAGCTGTGTGGATCCAGACCAGTACAGCCTGAGGGAGATTAGATTTTTTTTTCAGCTGTTGCGGAAATAACAGCTTTTACTGAGCCAAGCATCAAAATACAATTTGGGGGTTCAAGATAAAATTGCCTGCAATGTTACATATAATGCTGAAACTAAACCTATGTTTTTTTTTTGTGCTTACTTCATGATCACAGGCCTATGTGTAATGTGGTTCCTGTATTGTGTGTTTTATAGACTTCAGTGCTGTGCAAAGCTGCAGTCCATGCAGGGGTTATATCAGATAGCCTCGGAGGCATAATTAACGTGACCCAGCAGAGAGGCATCACGCTGTATGAATCAAGTTTTGCTAATGGAGTTCTGTCCAGAACGTGAGTGTGCTACTTTGTCAGCTAAGCACACAGAGAGTTCTCTGTAGGAGACCTGCTAAAAGTACTCACTATGCAAGCAAATTTTCATCCATACTTATTATCTTTTCAGCTCTGCTGTAGCTACTGTAATAGTTGCTCAGCTGCTTGAGTGCGCCATTGAAGCAATATGCAAATCCTTCCCTTACCCCAAAATATCTTCTTTTCCCACAGAGGGTCACTGTCAGATAAGAGGCTAGTCTTCAGCAAAGGTAAATCCAGTGGTGCTTGCATTTATTAGAAGTAACACTGATTCTGTGAATAGCAGCACATTAAATAAAAAAAAAATCACTTGTTAAATGACCTGAACGCTATATAGATAATTATAGACTAACTAATATGTAGTTACAGGTTACCTACATAGTATGCATTAATATTAATGACACATTTTCAGTGTGTAAACATGGTGTACACACATCTGCACTTTTCACTTATTCGCTGACTCATAATGTTAGAAATAACATTGTTATTGTTTTGCTACGTTTTTTTCCCTCCCATGTTCCGTGAAACAGCATGTGAGGGCCTGTTAGAGATTACAAGCTACAATGCGTCTTCCATGTCAGAGTTTGTGGACAGTCCGGAGAGGATTTCAGAAAATGAGGACTCGAGAGACCAGTTTGTGAAGTGGCATGCCAGCCCGAGCAATCCATACCCATGGCTAGAGCTGAAGCTGTTTAATCGGAGTAACATCACAGGTCAGGAGGCCAGACGCATGTATACTTTTTATATATTATATACTTAACATTTTTTAAAGTATGTCAGTTGGTGTCTGTTGTACTTTTTGACATAATACAATAGAATGTTGCAAAATGTTAAGATGAACCGGTAATACTTGTATGTTTGGGCACTGGGTTAATGATATAAATGGTTGTTCCAGGAATTATAACAGAGGGACTGTCGAAATCATTTATTCAGACTTACACAATCAAGTTTAGCAAAGACCGCAGTTCATGGAAAACGTACAAGGATGCATCCACCAAAGTGATAAAGGTACACCCATATTAAACACCAAATTTATGTTTTATAAAATAAATAACACCTGCAAATATTTTTTAATCAGAGTGTTTTTTGTGTGTGTGTGTGTGTGTGTGTGTGTGTGTGTGTGTGTGTGTGTGTGTGCAGGTGTTTGAAGCCTCTTTTGATGGTCACACAATGGCTCTCAACAGCCTCTTTCCCCCAATAACAGCTCGTTACCTCCAGATCTGTCCCCAGTCCTGGCACAACAGAGTCTCTGTACAGGTGCAAGTGCTTGGCTGCCCATTATCTGGCTTTCAACCACGATCCAAAACTGGTAGTGAGTTTCTATCTCTCTATTCACACCTAGCCTTTGCAGTATTTTTCTTTTTTAAAAAGTTGTGTATAAATTACTTGTCTAAGTTTTTTCTTCTATATGAGGTCCAAGGAAAAACTAAATTCTATGTATAGCACAAAGGTAATAATGCCTAGGATTTTTAGAGCAGATTTCTTTCAGAGCTGATAATTACATGGTGCACAGCATTCCATTAAGTCTGCTTAGTTTCCTGAATACCATACTTATTAGTTCAGTCAATCCTCTCCTCAGGATCCAGTGTGGTGAAGCCAGTTCCCACAGAAACCCTGCTGCCGAATGAGTTCTCCACCGAAAGTCCTGTGGTCATAAGCTCAAGCCATAGTAAGTTTTTTAACACTTACTGATCGGTAGCTAAGATGTCATTTCCATTACATTGAAACACAGTGTACTTATCCTTCAATTATATGCATAAAACGTAATTAGCAGGTAAGTATGGATGTACAACATGGCTTAATTTGATAAACTCTCAGCTGCGAATTATTAATTAACTACAGTGTAAATAATAGAAACAGTACGAATTACAAGTATAAAGAATGGAAATCTGCACTTTCCATCAGTTCCTTGGATTTTAAAGCAGTGGACATACACTTAAGAAAGGCACAGGGTACTGATCTGAGTGTTAGAAGAGTGACTGCACATTTGCTGCCCATAACAGGGTTCGCTATTCAGGCACCATGATTACAGCCCAATATGGTTCTTACAGCAGTATTTGCAGTTCAAATTTTTGACCACAAGCTGCAATAAAAATGCTATGGAGTGGAAATGACACAGATTGCTGGCAATTGCTCAAAATCAAGAAAGCCGTGCAAATCAAATGAACATTGGCTTTTATCTGTCAAATGTTAGAGGTTCAGATGAGGCCACGTGGGCAGATCAGCTGTATTATTGAACATAGAAAAATGGAAGACAAAAAAATCTGAATTATAATCTGAAAACAGATCAGGCGATCAACAACATGAACTAGGCAAAGCAAGAGCAAGACAGGAAAAATAGAAACAGGATCAGAACCAGGTAAACAAATCAAGGTTCTTGAACTTGTAGAATAAACACTCTGAGCTGCCTGCAGTCCTCAGTGCAGTAGGATCTACATAATACATTACACCAAATAGCATTCCTTTTTTTAAAGATTTTTAGTTACTCAAAAGGGGGTTTAAATGGAATTTAATGTGTATGGCATTGTAAATGAAGATTTAATGAAGAATAAAATTTGCCGAACATCTGATTAAAATGTGGTGGCAGAGTATTACAGTCATGCATGATCACTGTAATCAGATCAGTTTGTTACATCTACTGTATATTATCAGAAATTTAATAACAATAATAATTATGTCACCTTACAGCACATTGAAATTATTTTTTGCATATCCCAGTTGGAAAGCAGGGGTCAGAGCGCAGGGTTAGGATAAAGCACCCCTGGAGCAGATAGGGTTAAGGGCTCAACAGTTTAAAATTGCCGGTGCTGGGGCTGGAGACCCCCGACCTTCCAATCTGTAACTCACAGCCTTAAACATAATTGTGTTATAGTTCAATTCAATTAAATTTTAGGTATATAGTGTTTTTTATCAATGGTCATTGTCTCCAAGCAGCTTCACAAAAATTAAAATAAAATTTAAAAAGAAACAGTATGGTAATGTGAGAAAAATGTGTCTAGGTAATAATGAGATTGTCTCTGATGAGCAAGCCAAGGGTGAAGGCGACAGTGGCAAGGAAAAACTAAGTAACATTTAACTTTCTATTGTTAAGTATTGTAGTTAAATGTAATTAATTCTATTTAATTTGTTTAACCAAACCCTTTAAAAAAAATTACCATTATATACATTAGTTGTTTTTTTAAACTTGCATGTTTTATTTGCCCGCCCTTAAATATGCTGTTACATGAATGTTTTTTCAGTGTAGTAATGGAAACATGAAGAAAGAAAAGCAGAGCTCCTGTTATACTTTATGTTCTTCATTCTTGTTATCATGCTGCATTATTACATTATTCTAAAGACCTATGAAGATGAAAATGTCACATACCATTGTTTCCTTATAGGCAACAGCCATCCAGTGATATTAGCGGTAGGTGTGGTTCTGGGTGTGGCTCTTTGTGTATGGTGTCTGTTGGCAGGACTGTTGTGGAGAAGAAGGTACGTTGCAAGAACGCATCCCTCTTACAATATAGCATGTGCAGTGCTGTCATTTGTAATGTTTACTTTTCAGTCCCTTACAATTATTTTTCCATTAAAACTTTTGTTTCAGAAAAAAAGGTGCGCACAAGAAGAAGTGCTGCCTTGACACAGGTAGGCCCTGGATACATTGTTTGATATTTTATGCTTGAGCTGCCAGTCATGCTGTCTTGTTGCTGCACTTTTTTTTTAGTTAAGTGCTTTTATCTCTTGTCATTGTCAGGCTGTCAGGGTGTCCATGGGAAAAAACTGCCGTATACAGAATCAGAGCTTGTGTCCTACCCTCTGGCTAGGAGCGTTCATGACAGCCTGCCTACTCCTCCTCTCAATGGTGAGGTGTACTAGTGTTTTCAAATTAGCTGAGAAGCTTCTTGAAATGTTTAAGATTAGTCTGTGAACAATCATGAGACAAATACAAATTGTTAGTGATTTGCCTTGTTAGTATATCAAACACTTACATGGGGTATTTATTGTTCTCATTTGTGTAAAGATAGAACCACAAAAATGTTTAAATCTAGCATTAACAACATTTGATTTGCAATAAAAGTCAGTCCAATGTGATTTATTACCTTCCATACTCCGGGGGAGAAGATCTCCTAAAGCATTAATGTAGTAATTCATACAGAGATAAAAAGAGTCAATAAAAAGCTTGACAATGTTTGCTGAGCTGAAGCTGTAGGGCATGGGTGTTCTTCCACAACACGGACAGTAATCATTCAGTACACAGAAAGAGAAAGGTCAGGGTGGCTGCAGCAGCAGCAGGTCAGGGGGTGATCATTACCCTTCTGTTCCCCTCCTGTCTGCTCTGTGGTTCAGTTAAACAGTCAGCGAAACTCAAGAGAAGGCCCAAGTGCATTCTTCTCTTTCGTTCCTTCTCTCCATAACCCTCCCTTTGAGTCGCTCAGCAGCAGCATAAATGTGCTTTTCTTTAGTCAGCAGAGCCTCTGTGAAAGGATCTCTGTAATTGGTTGCCTAAATGAGGGGCACTTATGCTAGAGCAGCGCTCATGTCCACCAGCACCCCCCTACTCACTCCCTCAGGCTAACAGCCTCTACAGTGAGGCCTTCAGTCACAAATAGGACAGAGGGTCAAGACAATCAGACTCCCTTTACAGTCATTCTAATGACAGCACATTCACACTTTTGGGATTCCTTCAGCTTAGTGAATAATACACAGTAAGACATGCCTAGGGAAGGGGTTTTTTTTATATTAATGGGCTGGCAGAGTTGAAGCTCCCTATCTATTAAAGATAAAAAGACATTAATGTACAGTTTTGGCCTCAGCATTTATTAACATTTATTTTCTATTAGCAAATATGTATAGCTGCCTATTTTCTATATAGTGACCATATGGAAAATACAAAGAATGGTCTGAAGCAGGCTGGAGCTGATTTCTTTCTAGCCCAGACTATACTATATATTCATGCGGCCTATCAGTGGTTTGAAGACCCTCGACAGCTAATCTCCTTTCAGGCTAATTATTTAATATGTGCCTCATAAACTGGCCACACAGGCTATATTTATGAACATTCACTATCACCCGAGTGACTTGAATTGTTTAGTAGTAATTATTTATTTATCCTTTAATAATTGTAGAGCAAATAAAGCATTTGCTCTGATTCAAGAAACTGATTTTGGATTAAAAACAGGTTCTTTGAGTTTATGGTCTTTCCACTACTCCCAATTAATTACGTGTACATTTTTGTCATACATACTGTATACGTACTGTGCAGAAGTCATGAGTCCCCCCTCATTTTTTCATATTTGGCTTACAATGAGCCAGACAGTCTTGTATTTTCAATGTAGATTTAAGAATTAGTTTTCCAGACTTCCTGAAGAACTTTTTTGCCTCTCATTTTCAGTCCAGTCCCTGTACCTGACCAGTTTCAGAGGAATGTTTTTTGCTTGTTAAGCCACAAAGTGACCTATGAATCATTCAAGCATGAAAAACTACATAACTTCATCCAGTGCATGAACCAGTGAGAGACAGGTCCAGATGATGACAGATAAGCAGGCCGATGATAGTGTACTGGTGATGCTGAATGCTGAGTGGTTGGAACAGATGAGAGGGGAAATAAGGTTCCTGCTCATTTAATTAATTAATCTACATAATTTAATTTAGGAAGTTAGGGGTGGCTCAGGACTTTATTTTATATATATTTTTTTGGAATATAGACAGTGTACTGTAGTTGGTAGTAATTTAGTAAAATTAATAAATACTAACAATATTCAAATGGTTTTCATGACTTTGACTGCAAATTTCTCTCTACAACCACAAACTTTTATTAAATACATTCCTTTTTTCCCCCAGCCTATGCTGAGCCTGATGTTCTCGCCAGAGCACAGAAAGTGGGTGTTACATTCCGACCACCTCTAGATGAGGGCTACACAGTTCCCTTTTCCATTAACCATTATGACACTCCGAATCAGCTTCCTGAATACGCAGAGCCCCTGCGGCTCGAACCAGAATACGCCACTCCATTCAACGAGCCAGTCATAGATCCCTCCATCACTACACAGCTAAAGACTCTGCAGAAACTCGCTGACCTTCACACAGCTCCCACTGCCTTACAATACGACTGCCCTGCTCACCGACGCCTTTCTAATGGATACTGCACTCCTTTTAGCAATAGCTCAGTGAACTATACGCACCCCCAAACTGTAGATTTGGTAGTGCAGCATACTTATCATGAGCCTCTATGAGAGATGAATGCTCAGCATTAAATCTTATCGGCAGAGCTCGTGTTTGCAGTTTTCACCTGTAAAATTAAAGTTTCCAGTCTGCTGTGAGACATAAAGAATCCACTTTTAACTCTTGCGAAATGCAGATGTAGCCAGTTGGACCATACACTAGTATATTTTGTATTTATTGATACTGATGTTATTTAGAAATGGACAAAATTTATTTAATTTTTTTTGTACACAACTTGTAGGATGGGGTGTACAATGATGATCCATGTTTATGGATTCACTTTTTAATTCCTACAACAAGCACCTCTATAATAAATAATTGTTTATTAATGACTATGATCGGATAAGAGACATGGCTGCAGTCAGTGCCATGCACTGTAACTACGGGTTTTCCTCTATGGATGTTTCGAGATATATCCTTAATTAATTAAACCAGAAAACACAACATTGTATATCCAAAGCACCTTTAAAATAATAATTAATTAATTATAACAATGAGCTACATGTATGTATTATGGGTGTAATACCACTGTATCTGTTAATGACTAATGACTGTTTTATATGAAGTTAAGTATTTGGATTCTATGATGGCCCACTGACCTTTTTATGTTTTTTTATGAGTTTTTTTATTGAAACTAATATTAATATACATAAAGTGCATACCATGTACTGTATGTATGCTTATGGTACACAAATATGCTTAAGTGACAAAACTGTTTTATTACAGGAAAAAAAATAAATGATACCTCTTTTATAGAGAACAGAATCAGTCTTATCTAACACTATTTGGGCATTTTGGGATTACTAGGCTTATGATACAGAAGTATTATTTAGCCCAAATGTATAGGTTAAGGATTATTAATTATGGATTATTGACTACTTGCACACATGCTTTTTCAAGGGAAAAAAATCCCTTTTTTTATCCTATGTTCAATGTATAGTACTTGTTACAAATCTCAAGAGCTTTTGTTTTCCTCACCCAACCAACGATTGAACAACTTAATAAACTTAATTTTGATCCCAGATCAATAAGTTGACGACAAAAATTTATGGGCCAACTTTTACAAGGTTAAAGAAGATCCCATTTGCCCTCATATGAAATAAGGTCTTGTTCGCCTTCTTATAGCATTCCATTAAAAAAAAAAAACGAGGTAATTTTTGCTAACTTGCTAACATTAGCTTGTTATGGTAAGCTAACTTAGCCCGTTTGTTAGTTTTTGCTTAAAATGTAATAAAAAAGTTGGACCATTCCCTTTAGCTAAATTCATAGATTATGTCAAATGCAGGCAGGTTTCAGACAAAAACTGTCTAGCTGTTTAAAGAAAATTTCAAGTGATAAAAGTCACTCTTCATGTGAAAACATGGCTAATGTTAACACTTACTTTTTCATGCTTGATGACATTTAAATGCAGCAATTTTTTTCTTTTAGTTTTTTTTATACATACTTAAAAGTTGTACAAATTATCTATGATTTTATTTAGGTATAATTTATTAGAAAAGTAGATTGTTATCGACTGACTATCAGCTTTATTATTAGATCTGTAGTGTCTTCTAAGACTGCTTTAATTACATTCTACTTGCAATTGCCTTAGAGACTAGATCTAAACCATACTCTATATAAAAAAATATTTAAATCACAAATTATGAGGAACTGAAATCAACTAATAATCCATTAATGTGGTGTAGCATAAAACTTATACCCTTTACAATAGCCCTTTCATGTGACAGATGGAGCTAGTGAGGAGTAGAGATCTGCCGCCACCTTGTGGCTCGTATAAGAATAGCCCCTAAATAAAGTCTGATTATACGCTCAACAAAAATATAAACGCAACACCTTTGTTTCTGCTCCGATTTTTCATGAGATGGACTTAAAGATCTAAAATTCATTCCAGATAGACAATATTACCATTTCTCTCAAACATTGTTCACAAATCAGTCTAAATGTGTGATAGTGAGCACTTCTGCTTTGCTGAGATAATCCATCCCACCTCACAGGAGTGCCACATCAAGATGCTGATCTGACATCATGAGTAGTGCACAGGTGTACCTTATACTGCCCACAATAAAAGGCCACCCTGGAATGTGCAGTTTTATCTCACAGCAAAATGCCACAGATGCCACAAGCATGCAGTTGGGAGCGTGCAATTGGCATGCTGACAGCAGGAATGTCAACCAGATCTGTTGCTCGTGCATTGAATGTTCATTTCTCCACCATAAGCCATCTCCGAAGGCGTTTCAGAGAATACGACAGTACATCCAACCGGCCTCACAACCGCAGACCTTGTGTAACCACACCAGCCCAGGACCTCCAGATCCAGCAGGTTCACCTCCAAGATCATCTGAGACCAGCCACTCAGACAGCTGCTGAAACAATTGGTTTGCATAACCAAACAATTTCTGCACAAACTGTCAGAAACCGTCTCAGGGAAGCTCAACTGCATGCTCGTCGTCCTCATCAGGGTCTTGACCTGACTCCAGCTCGTCGCCGTAACAGACTTGAGTGGGCAAATGCTCACATTCGATGGCGTCTGGCACGTTGGAGAGGTGTTCTCTTCACAGATGAATCTCGGTTTACATTGTTCAGGGCAGATGGCAGACAGCGTGTGTGCCCTCGTGTGGGTAAGCGCTTTGCTGATGTCAATGTTGTGGATCGAGTGGCCCATGGTGGTGGTGGGGTTATGGTATGGGCAGGCATCTGTTATGGACGAAGAACACAGGTACATTTTATTGATGGCATTTTGAATGCACAGAGATACTGTGATGAGATCCTGAGGCCCATTGTTGTGCCATACATCCACGAACATCACCTCATGTTTCAGCAAGATAATGCACGGCTCCATGTTGCAAGGATCTGTACACAGTTCTTGGAAGCTGAAAATGTCCCAGTTCTTGCATGGCCAGCATACTCACCGGACATGTCACCCGTTGAGCATGTTTGGGATGTGCTTGACCGGCGTATACGACAGCGTGTACCAGTTCCCACTAATATCCAACAACTTCGCACAGCCATTAAAGAGGAGTGGACCAACATTCCACAGGCCACAATTGACAATCTGATAAACTCAATGCGAAGAAGATGTGTTGCGCTGCATGAGGCAAATGGTGGTCACACTAGATACTAACCGGTTCTGAGTCCCCAGACCCCCAATAAAGCAAAAAACTGCACATTCCAGGGTGGCCTTTTATTGTGGGCAGTATAAGGTACACCTGTGCACTACTCATGATGTCAGATCAGCATCTTGATGTGGCACACCTGTAAGGTGGGATGGATTATCTCAGCAAAGCAGAAGTGCTCACTATCACACATTTAGACTGATTTGTGAACAATGTTTGAGAGAAATGGTCATATTGTGTATCTGGAATGAATTTTAGATCTTTAAGTCCATTTTATGAAAAATTGGAGCAGAAACAAAGGTGTTGCGTTTATATTTTTGTTGAGTGTATAAGAGAAAATAAAAGATTTAGCGATCGACAAAACTTATAACATATATTGTAAATTAATAAATAAATAATTTTAAATGAAGTAATATTTTACAATCAAATAAAACAATGAAAACTCTTAATTTTACTTTTAATCATTTAGTTATCTTTAGTAAACAAATCTTTTTCAGAGTCATGATGGATCTGGAGACCAACCCAAGAAAAAATAGGTGCAAAACAGGATATTTGAGTAATTCTATTATTAAATGTGATACATTATTAACCTCTGACTTACCAAAACATGACTATACCAATAGCTCTTACCAGCTCTTTGGCATGGCAAAATCTGTAGCCATAATGAGTTTCCTCTACATGAAGCTGTAAAAGTTGCTTGAATCTGATGCCATAAGTAAGTGCCGTTAGACTTTGAAGGGAGAGACTCAAAGCTGTTAGCCTGTGTTATACTTTACACCTATCAGCCATAATATTACAATGCAAAACATTATGAAAAGTATTGTGTTGGTTGTCTTTGTGCCATGTGGGCAGCTCTGGCCCCTCGGGTCATAACACAAGACCACTGGTGGTGTGCTGTGATGTCTGGCACCAGGATATTGGGCTCCTAAATGGATCGGGCCTGTTTTTCCTGTGTTCCTAACCTGCTTGTTTCCTAGGATGCACTCGGAGTTCTGGTGCCTTTGTATCATGGTCCAGCATTTACGTTTTACAGTGATTTGTGCTGCATTGGCTTTTCTGGATGGCCTGATCTTTTTAGGTCTCCACATACCTAGATCAGCCATCGGTACCTATGATCCTATCACCAGTGTACTGGTATATAATTGATAATCAATAATGAAGCTCTATGCTTCTGTATAGTTAATGATAACCTTTTAAAAGCACTTGTTTTCTGTGTTTGTTGATCCAATCTTATTTTACCTCTATAACTGTTAGACTTTGTGATACATTAATACACTGTAAATCTTACAATGAATTCTGAACAAGTTATAAATCTTTTCTTATATAAGACAGATCTGATTTAAGGGATAAATGTGTTGGGGTGTGTAAAAAACTGGGATAGGATAAGGATAGGAGCTAACAGAACTTTTAAAGAACAGGAGCTAACATACTGTAAGATTTTATATTTTTCAAGTATGAATAGTTGTTGTAAATCTGTCTGAGCTTTCGTCCATAAAACTGTCAGTGCTTTGAGTTTATGGAAATTATAACTTCCCTGTTTGGTTCACAGTTAATGTTTTGCTTCTTTGCTGGTGCATATGAGCTGATGTAAATTATTTACACTGGCAAAACTCATCACATGTCCTTTTCTGACCCCATGTGTGCTACAAAAGCATATAAGAAGAACAAAGTGCAACACAGTTAAATCTGTTGCTGGTTCTTCCTGTCTGAGTCTTTAGGGAGGGAGTGCACTTGAAGTCCGGTTCCGTTTTGAATGCTTAATTTAAGCAGGAATTAAGGATAGAAGGGTAAGGGCTAAATAAATATGTGGTTTAACAACCTCAGAAAGTACTGGAGAGCACAAGAAGATCACATGATTGTGAGTAGGAGTTACCACCTTATTACTGTTGAGAACTTTCCTCCATCGAGATAATTTCTCTCTATGCCTACATGGTATGAGTAATGTAATGAACTGGACTTAACAGGAAATACTGGGCTTGTCCTGATATGAAATTGCATGGTCCTTCCTCCTGGCACGCAAAAGAAATTCTACTTTTCTCTCAAACCACACCCTTTAACAAGTATGAGCAAGCAACAATGATGAAGCAAAGGAGAACAGGTTCCTCCCCTTCACCAGCGCAGCTGCTCTGGACGAGATTATTACTTAAACCTGACTCTAAGGGACATTAAACACGACAGCTCCAGAACCTAGTCTTGTCAATGACGATGTATGAAGTGAAAGCTTACTCTGGATCTCGAGCAAGACTATCCCACAATATAGGACTGAAACTGCTGACTTTGTGAGTCTGTGAAGATCTGCTGTGATACAATCTTCTTAGGCCTGCAGAAGTTATGGATCTGACACTGTGGCATTATCAATTCCGCATCATCATGCTGGGGGACTCTACGGTGGGCAAGTCATCCATGCTGAAGCGCTACACGGAGAACCAGTTCCTGGAGTGTATTAATGAGACTGTTGGAGTGGATTTCTATGTGCATTTCCTGGAGGTAGAGCCTGGTATGATGATCAAACTCCAATTCTGGGACACAGCTGGACAGGAGAGGTTCAGGTACAGTAGACTGACTAGTAATGTATTTACTTTTGTTCTAGATACATTTGATCTGACCATTCTTGCCATCCTGTTTGCTCTGTGTGAATTATTTCCTTTTCTTTTTCCAAGAGTTACTTGGGCAGTCTTAGCCCAGACCTTGCTGCAATGTTAATCTTATTCTTTTAGGATTTTAAGAGAGGGAGCAAGCTGTTTCTTAAATTATTTGATATGAAAGCATTTTTAAATAACAAATACAATAACAGTACTGTGGCTTGCAAAATTCCAATTCCAGATACACATACTTGGAAACATAAGCTCCAAATTTTGCTTATGTAGGTTTTTTTTTTTTTTTTCGAAGAAGTGCATTCACGTAGCATTTCTAATCTGCCTCCTCTGCTTTTTGTTACAATTTCTTTTTTACACTGAAGCAGTTACGTTATTATTGTTGCGATGTTAACACCACCTGCAATGGATTGGCACTCTCATGCCCTAAGCCTCCTGGGATAGGCTCCAGGCCCCCCGCGACCCTGAATACAGGATAAAGTGGTATAGACGATGAGTGAGTGAGTGAGTGAGTGAGTGTTAATACCATGGTGTATGTGGATTTCCTGGTAAAAAGTCTGTCAATGAAAAACATTATACAAAATACATTTACTACTAACTTTAATAGGGGACCCCCCCCCAAAAAAAAAAAATAAATAAATAAATAAAATAAAATAAAATAAAATAAAATAAAATAAAATAAAATAAAATCTGTGCATTCAAACAACTTTCCAAATCAACCATTCATGCAGGATATTGTGTGACTCATCTGGATACAACCCAAAAGAAGCTTTAGTCAATATGCCAGGGGCCAAAGGAGCAAAACTGCCCATCTTGGTACTTTCCTCAGAGTGTGTTACTCTACACTGTGATACAGCATGAACATGATGCAGCAATTTGGAAAGATGTGGTTGGCTGCCTTCTTGTGTCACAGAGGAAGCGCAGTTACCCCCCACCCCCACCCCAAACCCTCTAAGATGGGTAAATAAAGCTGGCTCATTTGAGTTTACACAAAAAAAGTGGCGACAAATAAGCATGCCCTGGTCACTTAGATCACGTTTTCTTTGATGTGAACGTTCACTGAGACTCTTCACCCAAACTTGCTCCATTTTATGCATTGTGCAACTACATGACTGACTCATTGGATAACTACAGTACATGAATGAGCAAAGATACAGGTGTTATCATTAAACTGGTCGGCAAGTGTATCAAAATACAGATCTACTTGCATAGAGCCACAAATAGAACATCTAATCTAAATACCTGAAACTTCTCAACACCTAAGATAAATACCTCATTTTATTTTAGGTGTTAAAAAAAAAAAAAGTTGCCATTTTGAAAGGGTCAAATTATTGGGCTGTATCAAGCAAAGAAAACAACTAAATAACTGGGTTAAGAATTCTTTATTAAACCTGGAGGATAGTGCAGAACTTTGTGGAAGAAATGTGATAAGAAATAAAAAACATGAATGAAGATCACTTAAACATTTGAAGTTGCATAGTAAAGAAAAAAACAACAGTAAAAAAAACATAGTTATGTTTAATAGCAAAAGTAAGAGTATTTTTATACAGAAACAATGTGAAAAGAACTCACAGGATTGGGGCTAAACAGCTGTGTGACTCAAATTGTGAGCAATCATTTTGAATTGGTGTTGTAATCAAAGCTTGAAAGAAATCTTGGAGGGTGTAACTTTTTTTTTTTTTTGGCCAGGGAGAGGTTTTGCATTGCAGAGGTTTTCTCACAAATAGGTTGAAACATACCTAACCTGAAACTAACCCTAGTTGCTTGTGAAGCTTGTAAATGTGTAGTCCCAGCTATAATTAACAAAGGTCATACTATAATAGAGGAAATTAAACATGAGGTGGCTAACATGCCCAGAAGTTTAAATATTCTAATATTTCTGCTGTAACAACTATTTCTATTGTAGGTCAGTGACACGCTCCTACTACAGGAATTCAGTTGGAGGTATGCTGGTGTTCGACGTGGGGAATCGTGCCTCGTTTGAGCATGTGAGAGACTGGTACGCAGAAGTGTGCGAGCATGTCATGCCTAATTCCATGATCTTTGCACTGGTGGGCCATAAGAGCGACCGCGAGGTGGAAGGACAGCGCACTGTCACCAAAGATGAGGCAGAGAAGCTGGCTTCTCAGCTCAGAATACCATATGTGGAAGCCTCCTCAAAAACGGGCCAGAATATCCCAGAGTGCTTTGAGGTATTGACACAGCGAGTGTACCAGGCCCTGCAGAGTGGAGAGGTGAAGATGAGAGATGGCTGGGATGGGATAAAGAGTTTAGCTGTACAAGAACAACAATTGAAGCGTCTTCAAGGCAATAAGGAGCAAAAAGAGAAAAATGGTTGCTGTTAGCCCTTTATAGACTGTCTGTTAATTATACTATAAAGAGGCCGTGCAATTATTAATGTGCAACTTCAAAAGATTCCTCTAAGAGACTAGTCAATATGGTGACCTGATGCGGATACTTACTACTGTAAGTTGACCATCAAGCTTTATTCATTAAGCACCTTATTTCACCAGCTGGAACCTACAGTATGAAAACTGTTGCTTTAAATATTACTTGCAGAAAGAAAAACCTCATTTAACAATGACCATGTGGAACAAAGGTTCCCATTTAAAAAAAAAAAAAAAAAAAACAGACAGATTTTGTTGAAGGTTTACAATTATACCTGTGTCATTTTAATATTACATCATGTTCATCTGATTTGCAGTTCTCATTTAATATTAGATGGTGAAAAATACCTGTAATGCATCTTAGTGACATTTTTATTGAATTTTGGATTTATTTTTGAAAATTCTGGAACAATACTGGAGATTTTGAACCATGAAATAACACATGTGGCATTAAGTAAATAAGAAACAACAACAACAGAAATGAAGGTCAGCTTTCCTGGAATATGTCTTACAATAATTGTATTGTCAGTGTGTGTGATCACACAACACACACACACACACAACACAACCAGTCACTTGACAATACAGTACTTGCCAGACCTATTTCAGAATATATATATATATATATATATATATATATATATATATACTACCCACACACACACACACAATTTAATGCTTTGGTTGTTGTTGAACCCTAAAATTCCCAGGTCTTTTTTCCTGTAATTTGTACTATGACTGGGATTATCTCCAGACTCTGTCTTTTTAATGCATTATAGGCATTTTTGCATTTCATTTTTTTTTTGTAAGAATGACACTTTGGGATACGTAATGTAATGTACATCAGACAATAAAATTTCCAAAAGACAAATCTTAGCTCAGAGTTTTTCTAAGTGCATTTGCATATTGTTATGTTGGGATATGGAAATAATTCCCAGCTGAGTTCCTGTCATGTGCAAGTGGCATTCATGAATACTGAGTGTAAAGTTCCCACAAACAGATCCGTCTCTTTGGTAAGTTGATGGAGAGTTATTTGTCGATTTTCAACAATCAGATGTTCCACTCTGAATATTCACGGGAACAACTGCAGTGGGCTCTGAGCTCCCTAGTGCCGGGATTGTCACTCACAGACAAGTGGCCTTCTTTTAAATGATTGCTCTGTCCAATTGTTTTACTGCAGCTAAGAATCTCATTAATGTACTCTAACTTATAGTCTGTAAATATTAAACCACTTAAAGCATTACATGAACTAACTCTACTCTTCTATGAAAGATTTCCACTAGATTACTGAGCGTGGCTTTGGGGATTTGCTTATTTATTTAGCCGCCAGAGTACTGGTGAGGTCGGGTACAATGTCCGATGAGACCGTCTGGTGTGCAGCCTGCTTTCCAATACATTCAAAAGGTGCTCAACAGGGTTGAGGTCATGGCCCGGAACAATTCAGTCAAGTGCATGCCGAACTTAAAGGTTTTTTTGAACCTCAGTTTGTGCTTATGGGCATTGTCATGCTATTAGAAGTTTAGGTTTTTTAATTTCAGTGCAGGAAAATCATAATACAACATAATGCATAGTGCACATTCCACAGTCCTTTATCGCAACACGCTGTGAAAGACTCACTCATACCTGTATATCGGACAGTATAATCCACGTTAGTTTTAAATTGAGCTAAAGTGTAAAATTTACAGACCAGAAATTACATTTCTTGGTCAGTATTCTGGTATTTACCGTCAGGTTTTCCCTTTCTTAGCCTTCATCTGTAACTACTGCTTAATCACTGGATTAGGAAGTTCTAAAATTCCCCCTAGGTTGAATATTGTGTGTGTGTGCGTGCATGCGTGTGTGTGTGTGTGTGTGTGTAGAACATAATATGTCGTTCCATCCAGGGTGTTTCCACCTCATGCGCAGTTATTTATTTTGTTGTTCTGTCACAGACACCAGACCCAATACAACCCTGATCAGAACAAAGGAGGTGCTAGAAAGCAATATATTAATTACATTATTTGCTTAATATAACAAGGAAACTAGCTGATTAGTACACTTTGGGGGGAAAAGTGAAATATTTGGATACTGATTACAACAGATGCCAGATTGTTGATGTTATACTTTAAATCAAGGACTCCAACACTGAAGGATAGTAAAAATAATAATGATCACAGTCATAGTAATTGTTTGTGATAAACAACTTTTTTTTTGCTTTACATGCATAAGTAAGCTTTACTTCCTGCCCCCCCCCCCCCCCACCACCACTTTTTGTTCCCGCTTTCTGCATCGACTTCCTCACAAGCAAGATCTCTTTAAGATCTAAGATCGAGTCTAAACAACTCACACAACTCACATGTAGAGATGAAAAGGCAACTGTTCGGTAGAGAATATTATTAGTGGCTTTAAAAACTACCATGTCATGTTAGTCTACTGGTCATAAATTTCAACATCTGTCTAAAGTGTTTCCCATCCTGTAAACCTGTATATCTCCAGTCACATTGTTGAAAAACACAAAGCTAAATCTTTTTTTATTCCAAACACTAACATGTCACATGTCCAGTATGTTGTTACTCAAACGGTCACATGTCACAGAGCTTACCCTAGGCTTGTTTGATGGCAGGATTCACTGTGAAGACCATCACTGCTCTACTGAATAGACTGACTATACAGTGGTTGGACTGACTGCCGCACAATACTGTGGCCCTATTTGCAAAGAAAATGTGGTATCTACAGTAACCAATGGTATACACCTGTACAATGTTTATTAATTAAAATATTAAACTCTGAAGACAGATGCCCATTGTAACGCGAGTTCCACATAAGATGATGCTTTGAAAGCGGCTGCAAAGAAAAGACCTAAACAGGTATCTCCAGTATTTTTAGAATATAGCACTGCATTCGGGATTGTTTTTTTTCCTGTACAAAACATTGTTAAATGATCTTCCATTGCATAATCTTTACAGAGATGACACCATCGACAAGAACAATGTGCACAGGTGTATAAAGTTTAAAGAATGGGAAACTGTCATTAACAAACCACACAGTGGGAGACCATCAACTGCGACAAAGAGTTTCAAAGAGGGTTCGAGTGTTGGGTTCAACAATGGTACAAATGAATGGCTTGTGATGGAGAGAGACTATGCTGAGTAGAACCTTTGTATAAGGTAGAATACCGGCATGTACAATTTTAATGTATGTCAGTTAATAAAAAGCCCTCGTATCACTTGTTTCTCAAAAGGGTTTAAACACCTTGGTTTGGCATGCATATGAGAGAAGCACTTTGATAATCAAATTATTTATTCTTGGAAAAAAAAAAAAAAAAAAAAAAAAAAAACCAGTCCATCTTATAAAGAACAATGATACTCATCCGAAAAATTTTACAAACCCCACCAAAAAATAAAAATAAAATAAAATCCCAACTCTGTTAACATGAGGCTTCTGACAATTCTGTGGTTATTTTGGCTACACTATGACTGTGAAACAAATTGTACATTAGGACTACATACTACTGTACAAACACTGCAAAAACACATGCCATGTGGGACTGCCTGTCCTGGTACTTTCCCCAAAAGAAAAAAAGCAATTCAATTGTGTAAAACACTTACTAAAATGGGCAAAACTGCAAATGACCAATGTTACTTAAGTACTAAGAAAAGTACTGCATATGTAAAGTCCTGGATGGAACATAATACAGCAAGACTCAGTTCACCACCATGCACCATGACAAGCACAATAACCATCAATCAAATAATATGCATTTCTGCAAGCTGTGCTGCAGTAATGCATATTAACATTCAGTTGCCATAGCAAAAAATATAATAATAATAATAATAAAACCTAGGTAGTTTTGAGTGGAATTTTAGAAAAGAATTTAATTAGCTATTTGACGCCTGTGTTGCTAAGGCTACTTGACCATTTGTGATCAACTGAACATGATTCCTTTTAACTAAATTACCATAACAATTACATTATAACTGAATTTATTGAAGAAGCAAATAATAGCACCTTCATTTATCAGACTTAGCAAAAGCCATTAGGAGGGCAGGTAAATTATCACACACATTCAAATGATTTTGCAAATTAAAAATATATGATGCAAGCAATAACAATGATACATTTGTACAGTTCTTCTTCTTATGCCACAAACTTCATTATGTTTCCTTTCGAAATAATGTTCAAATAATCACCGACTCAAATTAATCCTAAAATCCGGAAACATCACACACACTGAACTTGTGAATAAGGGCAGCCATAACAACTCACCCTGTGCCCAGAAGTACTCTTTAGCACTACAGGTAGTAATAAATTCTATCCCAAGAGGGGACAGTCTCAGAAATTAGAAATAGAAAAGGGGATAATGATAAATATACGGCGAGATACAGTTTATATTCAACTTCATAGTGGCTATGGAAAGACAGCCACGGTGAGCTGATCTAATTGTCTTTTATGCAGCATTTGATATGCATTATAATATGTAGGTCTAGAACCATACCAATTATGAAACACGAATGAAAGTTTAAACACCAGTTTGGGCAAATGATTCGGATTCTGTGAGAGAAAAATGTTAGAAGTAGTTGATAACAGCACTGAGAATAGTTCCTCTATCAGGCTGCCTTTTTCTTTTATTCTCCTCGAAGCCAAACCCCATAAACAAATAAAAAAGGCAAAAGAAATCTGAGCCTTCTGCATTCTTCTTATTTTTTGGTTGTCTTCCGAATCAGTGCCATTCTCTAAAAAAAACAAAAGACATTAAACAAAATGATCATTTTGCTGTTGTGTTTTTTTTGTTTTGTTTTTTAGCATGCAAGATATGAAAGCATGAAGACTGACCTGTTTGTGTGCTTCTGTAGTGCACGCCTTTTTGTACGGTCGGATTTCGTCTGAGCCGAAGCCGGGGATCCACATGTTCCACTGACGCTCTGTAGAGTCACAGCACAGAAGCAGGTCTTAAACAGTGTAAACCTAAAAATCCTAGCTCTTTTAATTTATATTATACATTACAATATTATATCCACGGCATATTATATACGACACACTTTGGGAGCTTAATGTCAGTGTTATCTATATAATAGACCACAAAACACACTTTCCTCAAATATACAGAGCAATTTCTGTTCAACACAACAGATGCCAATTAAGGTTTTTTTTCACCTTATGAAATAAACGGCTTATTATTTATAGTTCGAATTAAAGATGTTAGAGATGGTGATTTCTTTTAGGTAAAGATGAGGAAATATTGTGCAATAACAAAATAGTATAGAAAAAACTAAACACAGACTCTCAGACACATGATTTGCCCAGATTTTACAAAACATGATTCACCAGTCACAAAACAAAGAAATGCTGTAAACAAGCACTCACCAAGGTGTAGCTGCACATCCTTTACTTCCAGAGTGTTAGACTTGCGATGACGAGCGAGCTGACAGGCCGCGGTCACAACGCTCTCTATAAAATCATCAGCAACTTGCAGCAACATCTGAGAGACAGGACAAAGGTAGGGGATGGTGTTCCAAATTTAGAGGACAGCAAGCAGAAATTTGGGTGAGCGTTTATACAAGCGCTAGTTAAAAGGTCAAGTAGCAAAGTCCAGCAGTTTTTGAATAATAAAGGACTTCATACTAAATACTAATTGTTGTATAGTAATTACAATTTACAAAAAATTATTCTTCAGTTTATCACAATACTTTAGGCCACCACTGTACACTAGAAATACTGGTGCACTCTGAGCACCTGATGTGAAGCAGTAAAATGTTATACTGGCATGTACAATGTACGGTTAAAAACCATGTTTAGTAATCAAATAATTTATTAAGGCTTTCAAAACTGCACTGGCAAATTATAATAAATAAATAAAATTAACATAAACTCACTTGCCCTTAGATTCACACAAGCTTTCCATCTAATTTAAATGAATTTAGGATTGAGAAAAGCAGAGTGATAAATTACCTCCTCAACATCTTCATCAAGCTGCTCGTTGGGGTCGATTTCCCGCACAAGGTCCTGCAGTTTCTTTTTACTGAGCACCTGTGAAAGAGTCAGTTAGCAGGACCAAACTTGTCAAATAGTCAAATATCTAAATCGCATTCATAACGGAATGTTATGTAAACGTTTTGCAGAACCCAAAACCTCATACTTGTTCTAAGGCTAAAGGGGCTTCAGAATTTCACAATTTTATTGTTCAAGCTTGTTTATTTGTTGATAAAATGACAAATGAGAACATATCCCATTTTTTTTTTTATTAAACGAGGCCATGCAGTGAGTAACTGAAGTCCTGAAGTTTGTTAACAGAAAAAAAAAATGTGTAAGCAGGACTACACCCTTTAGTCTTCAGTGTTTTTGAAAACATCAGCAGGTCTCTGGCTTTGCACCTGCCATGACATTTCAAGACAACAAGCTATAACAGTGTCAGGAACAACAGGAACTGCGACATTTCAGAAATGCCTCCGTCCATGGTTACCTGGGGTGTGGACAGCCTCACCTGAGATCCCTCGGGACTCACTCTCCCAGCAGGCCCAGGTGTGCCCAGGCCTTTTCCTGGTACTGCAGCGCTGTTGGCCATGCTAGTGGCGAGAGTTGGAGTTGGTGAACTCTCAGCTTTCACAGCGCTGTACAGGTTGGATCGACCAGGCTGCTGTTGATATTGATTCATGCTACACTCAGTGAGGGCAATCAGTCAGTCACGTGCCTCTGGTCGGGCTTCGTTTAACTGTTCAGACACACAGATTACTAATCAGATTGTAAATGAGTTGGAAATATATCAATCTTAAAAAATGAACTAGCTGTTGTCTATTAGTCTAAAGCATTGTTTTTATTTTTTATACATGAAGGAAAGAGTCAAACAGAAGTTTTTTTTTTTTTACAACTGTAAAAAAAACTGTCTCTAAGAAATCCTGGGACTGACTTGAAATATACTTGTGTCTGAGGATTTATGATCATAAACAATTTAAGGCAGCACAATTTCTTATTTATTAATCCCCTCTAAATCTGATTGGAGCAAAACATTTCTGTCTAAATAGATCTGCAACATCTTAGGGTCATGTTATCATAAGTTATCATGTCGCATAAATGTTAAAGAGCACGTCAGTACATCATTTGCCCCAGATCATGTCAGAACCTGATCCAGGCCCTCTCAAATATAGAGTTCTTGCTTTTCTAAACTTATTTACATGCCCCAGGAACCTCAAAAGTTTTTTCCTCCTTTACTAAGAACAACTATGATGAGCAATGAGTCACTAGTAAATCACAGCACACTTGTGTTTAGTGACACATCGATCAAATGTGCCTGCCCTGCCCAACCCCCATGCAAAGAGCAAAAGGAGGCAGTTGACTTTGTTTTGTTTTTGAAAACAACTACACAGAAGTGGTGGAACAAACCATGATTCTAAATATATAATTCACTGAAAAAAAAGAAGCCATTTCTGAAACTTGTTGGATCATTACTTACAAAAAGCAACCTAGTACCATATGGACATTCTTGGGTATGCAGTTGACATCACTGTGTTGTGAGAGAACCTGGATTATTAAGCATTGTCCTTTTCATGTTAATCATATTGATGTTGTTTAAAAGGTACTATGTACGTTGGTGAGGCCCAACGATCTGACTTTCTCCCTCCTTGGCCTCATACAGGCAATTTTGATTGTTTAACTGGTGTTCTCTCATGGTTTACAAATCAAGCCCCAGAGGAGGTGTAAATATTAGATACATGATCCACATTAGTCCTGGAGCTCCTGATTCAGCAGTAATCCATTCAGATCTTGTATGATGAACACTTCACACTTTATCTATAAAGCTGACTGTCCAAAGTCAGTATCAGAAACCATCCAACTACTTTGAGGTTGTGCTATATGCTGTGGCCAAAGTGAAATGGACACCTGACCATCACACCCATATGCACTTGTTGACCATTTTAATGCAATCCTACTCCCACTTTTACTGATACAAAGGAAAATCAAAAGATTCACGCACCGCAGATCTAGTCACTTTTGCCTTCTGTCCTCCCTCAGATGCCCTAAAACTTGGCAACAGAATTCGCTATTGATGGTCTGGACCCAGGGGACAAATTCTCAATGCACAATGCTGCAAATGTCGAAAAAGATGATGAGCATGCACTTGGTCTAGCTGCGAATCTGCCTCGCCTTTTTCGGTTGTGGAGATGATGGGCTCTTCCACGGTGAAGACTGTTACTGTGTCGTACCGGTACACCCAATTTTTTCTCACCGGTAATAACCCCTGACCTGAAGGATGGATCATCTACGTCACCCTGACAGAGGTCTTGAATGAACTTGAAGCTGTCCTTGAAGAAATCGCAGACGACTGTGGTAATGCACATGGTCAGAATAGCACCAGTTGCACAGCTCCCGATATACACAGAACAATGTCTTTTGGCACACTGACTTATGTAGATCGGTGCTCCCTGTGACTGTGCACACAGCCTTTGCTGCCATATTACAAAACTAGACTTGAAACCTTTTGATACTAATTCATATAAAAGTGTATTTTTTCTATTCCCCTACAAATGCTTTACAGTAGACAATGAAACACAGCTATAAAAACCTGATATCCAGAATCATTAGTGAAGTCGAGCGGTCAGGCTTGATGTCCAGTCAGTGTTCCAGTTCATCCTAAAGGTGTTCAGTTTGGTTGTGTCAGCTGTGTGTCAAAAGTTTGGTTGGGGCATAGACACGAGTGATGTAGTCAGGTGTCCATATAGTTTTGGACGGCTTGGATATATTTCTAAACCTTCTACATTCCAAAGGCAGAGTTTGACAAAGTTACCTCGTTTTGAGTTGTTTTTTTTTCGCGCTAACGTTTCTGTCAGATGTTTACGCCTCACCGGAAGTTTAGCGCGCACGGCATTATGGGACTGAGAGAAATTGCGGCTACTAAAAGAGAAATGTTTTTGATTTACCAGTTTTTAACTAGAAGATACTTTTTAACACATTGGCTAACTTCAAATTAACAAAGCGAAAAACAATAATATATAAACGCCTAGAAGTTAGTTTATCGCTTTTTAACAGTTAACATAAACATAGTTAACTCACAAATAGCGGAACAACCGCTAGCTTATCATTAGCAAAGATTAGCTAGTTATCTGTCACCTAAATAAATAAAAAGAATACATGAACCAATAATCCGAAAATTCATAACATTTATATTTCCACAAGCAGCTTAATTTATCAATATTATTTTATTTATTTCCGACCCGATATCGCTGAACTTCTAACAACACAGAACGCACAGCTAACTGTTGTAGCAGACAATGATATGACAACAAGTGAAGAAAGTGGCTAATGTTTCTTTTCATGTCTACACCATAATTATATGTATAATATAATTTATTATACATCTTTATTGTTTTGAGCCTTTCTCCGTGTTTACGATTGCCGACATTTTAGGCTGTGTGCGCTACTCTGTATCAAGCTAACTGCTGGGGGCTAAAAGCTAATGCTAATGCTAAATCCAGCGAGCACGATATTAATTAACCTTAAATGCAACTTCGTATAAATACTTTACCTTCTATTAAAAGAGTGGTCCTATTTATCCATCTTCTTAAGACATATAGTATTAAATGGGTAAAGAGGTATATGGTCTAGTAAATGTAGAGCTCCTGCACTAGCTGTGCGTCCAGACACGGCGGTGTTAAATACAAGCGGAAGTTGGACATGACAGCATAAAAGCCTCTTGCCTCTGAGTCGAGTGAACAAGTTCTATCATAACGTACAGTACATACACAGTTATATCATCATATTAACAGAAACATCTGTCTGCCTTCTAGTTCTTAATTTTTTAAGGATGTATATTTATAATGGACTCCGTAAATCGTGTACTTTCAAAAACTAGTTAATGTACCAATTTACACCTGAAATTAATTTCACCTGGAAACTGTAGATTTGTATCTATGAATTAATCACAGTACACATATAACCAATATACTCATAGTGGACAACCTTTTATATATAAAACCAGTAACTACAGTTATATACAAGACCAGTCAAAAGTTTAAACACAATTGCGATTTAGTTTCTATATTCTGGAAGAATGTTTCTTTCTTCTTTTTTTTTTTTCAAAACTATGAAATAACACAAATGGTATTAGGTAATTAAGTAAACAGACAGTAGTTAATTTAAGAAATAACGGTCAGCTGTCAAAACCATGATGAAACTGGCTCTCGTGAAGACCTTCCCAAGAACACAAGATCAAAACTCTGCTCTAGAGGAGAAGTTCATTTACAGTTACCAGCCTTACAAATCATCAATTAATTAACAGGAAAGACCATAAAAAATTAGAAGGTGTGTCCAAACTATAGTCAAAATGTTTTTATATGACCTTTAGAAGCTTTTAAAAAATAAACAGTAGGCAGTATATATACATTATTAAAAAATTTTTATTAACACAGCAGGAACCAAGAGATTGCAAAGAGATTGATAATCTGTAAATAGTTTAGTGATCAACATAATATTTGCTACATTTCTTCATATTTTTAAAATCTCCCACCCAAGTTTACATATTAATGAACAACGGTTAGCTCTGGTATATCACAGTAACTTCCAGATTTCAGGAGATCTGAATTTAGCAGGCATCAGTGTTCTGCACCATATAAATGAATTCACTCAGTAAAATAGTACAATAAAAAAAGATATCAGAATGTACAGTGGTGGCCAAAATTATTCAGACAAAGAAAAAAATTCAATTATTTAATTATGCTCTCATTTATTTTTTAATAATGACAATTGTTATACAACAATCACTATTTAAATATATAGTCCTTTTAATATTCAAAACCTGCTGGATCCAGCAGGACCTAAAGTCAAAAAGAACTTTGGTCTCACTTGATCAGTCTATGCCTGCTTGAATGTACAGATGAGATTTTTTGATTGCTACTGCCTTTTTCACCACTGTCCAACAGCTTTCTATTGTATTTAGGTCTGGAGATGAGCCAGGCCACAGCTCCAGAAGCGGAATACCATTGTCACGTAGCCACATACCATAGCATACTTTTTTACTAGTTTCTCAGTTAATTAGCATAACTCTTTAGCCAGATAGGCTAAGACTAATTAGTGGAATCACCTGTTTTGTGCACAGGCAGAACGCATGTTGTCGTAATACTTTCGTTTTCCCTGTGTGAGCATTTGATATTATACAGTTTTTTACCTGAATACAGAGTATTCCTTTAAAATTGTGGAGAGGACAATGAGCATTAAATGATGCACTTATGAGAGATACAGTATCAGTATAACTTATATAATAAATAATAAATTTGGCATAATTCCAGTTTATTACAGCAATAAAATCATGTACTCTTTTGGCAAAGATGAAACATGAATTATAATCCAAACTATAACCTCGTTCCTCACATGCAAAATATGTTAATATACATAAATGCACATTATTTAGATCCCAAAGACTCTATAAATAGTAATTTAAAAGTTGTATTTGAGTATATTAAATCATTTTGTGTTCTGCTGTAGTAATGGCTTAAAATATTGACAACTTTAAAAGTCAATACATCCCTTCCATTCTCATATAAATGATCTATAGAAGAATCACTACACATAAAAAAAACTTAGACATGATGACAGGATTTGTCTTCAGGTCCAAATTTAACTTCCCTTCATATGGTCCATTGTGAGTGAGCATATCCATTCTATGAGAGTGATGGGAATTTGATTTCAGAGAGCTCTAAATCGGGAGAACTGCTGCCACTGTGGTCACTGTATGTGTCTCTGGGGCAAAGGAAAAAAAAATCCCAATAAAATTATTAAACACCAACACATTTTGCATGCAAGTTTATTTTTTGTTTTATTTCAGCTAATGGCTAAAATTGAACATTTAATGGATATTTTCATGTGATGTGCATTCTATCTTCACAGGGACAAAGCAGTGATTATAAGACACAATATATTTTTTAAAGAAGACTTAATTAAATAAAGATTTCAGTGGTTTAGTTTACCGTGGTGAAAGTCTGCACCCTTTGAGAAGATAGCTCTGTAGTTTTCCTGCAGCTGCTAAAAGCAGACCAAAGTAGGGTGGTGAAGGCTTAATGGGCCGGGAGGTGAACTCCGGATGGTACTGCACTCCCACAAAATAAGCATGATCTGCCAGGACAAAAGAAGAAACTGTGATTAAAAAAAACTTACATGTTTTAAAAATAAAATACTGTAAGTTGACCTACCTTCCAGTTCAATGATTTCCATTCGTTTGCCCTCCTCATCCTGGCCCACAAAGCGGAGACCTTTTTCCTCCAAGCGGTGCTTTAGTTCTGGATTTACCTGAAGGAAGTGCCCAGGAACAAGTACATGCCACTAAAAGACCATCCAAGCACAAACAGATCGATTTCGATCTATACACCTCTATACACCTAATCGATTTAAATACACACCTCAAAACGATGTCTGTGTCGTTCATCAACATATTCGGCATCTCCATATAATGTTCCTGAAATATTAAAAGACAGTAAATTAATTTCAATCAACTGCATCAATCAATATTGTTCAGCAACCTTTTTTGTAATAACCCAAGCTCAGTAAACACAGCATTAAAACAGTTTGGTACAAAATCACTCCCAGTAACGTACTGAGAATACTTGAGGTGCTTGTGAAGATGGTTCGCCTTTTTCCTAACCTCATGGTGCCACCCATTTGTCCTGGATTATGTTCTGGCATTTCAATTACCTACATGAACATGTGAGAGAAAATCTTTAGAGCTGCACAGTGAGCACACTTATTAAAACACTAAGCGCTTTAATATTGTAAAAACATTGCTTACCACAGGGTACTTTGTGTCAGGATCAAATTCAGTGGAGTTGGCATCTGTTCATAGAAACAAGACAAATATGAGATCGGACAAAAGAAAAATACAAAAACTGTTGTGAAACTCTAACAGAGAACCTCTCGTGCAGCTGACCTTTCCAGCCAAGTACATTGCGGGCAAATTCACACACAGCGAGCTGCATGCCCAGACAAACACCTGCAAACCACATTATAAAAACAGTGAACAGGGTGAGAAATCAATGGCATACTAAAATTCCAAAATCAAAATTCCTGTCTTTTTACCTAAAAAAGGCTTTTTCTTTTTTCTTGCCCAATTAATAGCATGAATCTTTCCTTCAGTGCCTCGTACCCCAAAGCCTCCTGGAACCAAAATGCCACTGGGAAAGTAATAAATAGTCATAATTGCAAGGACAGCATCTGTCATATATAAAAAGTTTAGACTTAGGTGAGTTATTAGTAGTAAAGCACATCATAAAAGAATGGTGGTTGTTTCAACATAGATGTGAACGAACACTATAATGTAGAAATGTGGGGAAGGCGATTCAATGTTGTGGGTTTTTTTGTGTGGCAATTAATGCATCTCTACACTGAGTTTAAAATATATCTTTTTAATAATGATTTTTTTTTTTTATTATTATTTATATACACTGCCTGGACAAACACACTCTAAGATTTCATTCAGTCACCTTCAGCTTTGATTACAGCACACACTGTGGTGGCGAGTTCATGTGTGAAAATTATTCCTTATGCTCCCAGAACCACTCTTTCACAATTTGAGTTATATTGGAATATGCCTGTGCCATCAACCTGGTCACTCAGTACATTCAGGTCGTCAGCTGACTTCCTTTTATTGCCACATAATGCTGCTGAGTCTAGACCTGATAAACTGAAGCAACTGCAGATCATAACACTGCTTTTTGTTTAGCCATGTGTTGCATGTCACTGGGCTCACTCGGCACTGCAGAGCTTCTGCCATGCCTCGTGATACTTCACTGGATCTTCCTGCTCTGTGCTCTGCTCCAGATATGCAGAGTCTATGAACTGAATCAAAGAAAACATTCATAGCTATATACTGGTATAACTAAATGAAATATCCATAACAGCATTAATGAGCATAAATGACTTATAATGGGAATCATTAATCAAGAGCACGCCTTACTTTCACCTCTAGCTTGTAGTTGATTGCAAGGGCAGAATGTTCCAGTGCCTTAATCACTGATGCATAGGAGTCAGAAAATTTGGTGTATTTTCCAACTAAGGCAATTGATGTGCTTTCCAAAAGACGGTCAGTTCTGTCAAAAACATACCAAACCAACAAAACACACATGAAATGATAAAAAGAAAATTCAATTTGTTTGTAAGTTCGGAAAAATAGTAATCCTTACCTGTCTGACATTTCTTTCCACTTGGTGAGCATCATGCGCGGTTTCGTCTCAACAGGCAGGTTCAGCCGTGTGCAAAAGAAATCCACCACTCCCTGATCCTCCATGAGCAGTGGAACTCTATATACGGAGGACACATCATGTATGCAGATGACCTACAAATAAGAACAGGCAGAAGATATAGATGTGAGGCAATAAAACAGACAAAGTGTTCTCAGATTAGAAACATTTCTTAAATGTTGCTCATACTGTATGTAAATACCTGCTCTGGCTCGACATGACAAAACATTGAGATTTTCTCTTTCACTGCTGTGTCTAGTGGTGTAGCGCAACGACAAACAATCTAAAAAAAAAGGAGGAAGCATATAAGCAAAGAAAAGTGTTAATATTCCCAGATTGGATAGTGGGAAAAATTTAGCTCTGGGTTAATAATCCTTGTTGCGATGTGTGTGTTCTTCTTAGGTGGCAACGGTCACTTGTTTAAATTGTTAGTGGAGGAACAGAATTCAAGAGTCAATGTTATACAATAACATTGCTGAAGCCTCAAACCTGAATGATCAGAAGATGTCGACCAGCACTCAGCACTAGCAATAGTTCCAATCACAACCTAAAATCACAGCTATACTCATAGATACAAAACGTGTATAGTAGCGACAGGTTCTACCGACTTGTAAGTCAGGTGTTTCACATAATATAAGCCTGATAATAAACTAATAAAATGGGTTTATTTAACAAAGAATGTACAGTAGGAGATATTTATTACACATGTGATTGGAATGATTGCCAGAGCTTTGTAACAGTCAGCAGAGAAAAAAAGAAAGGCCAGTGAGGGAACAACTTGGCATACCGGCATTCCACAACACAGCTGTAAACGTTTACAAAGTATGATGTGTGGTCAATTGACCCTTTCACTAAGAAAAAAGTATTGGATTTTATTTAGCAATGTTATAATAGCAATGTTTTTTTAAGTAGGCCTCACTCAAATGGTTGAGATACTGGTTCATGGTAAATGTATCTATATATTTACAAATCCAACATTAGAAAAAACTGTAAAAGTCAAATAAAATATAATTTTTTTGCGGCACTCATCTTTGGCCATTAGATCGCCTTTATTTCTTATGGGTATGCTAAAAAACTATTTTAAAAAGGCATATTTTTTAAAGATAAAATGCCACCTAGTGGATTTCTGTAGCATAGCATACCTCAACCGAATGGTGGAGATGGCTAAATTAGGTTACTTTCAACACACTGTTCAATGTGCTCTACCAAAAAGTGGAGCATGATGTTAAAATAATATTAAGTTAATAAAACACTATTGGACAAGCCGTAATCGGAAAATAATCATAATAGCTAATGTAAGTCAATTATTTAAGCAGTAGCATTGTGTTAAGCAGAATTAGAATTTGTTTTGACTTTTTTTTGCATAAAATGTGTCATGCACACTCGGTCCGCACTAGGACCCGGAAGTAATGTGGTCGTGAACCAGGAAGCATAAAAGGAGTAAACAAACCACAACACGCCGCTCAGTCATTAAGTTCACCCATGCCACCTCGGATTCGTTCGCCGATTCGTGAGTACTCACTTTCTTGGGTTTGCTTTTAGATTGAGTGTGTGTTCATAGGACACGGGTTAGATTGTGTCTTTCCCTTGCTCCCTATTTGTGAGAGTCCTTAAACTAAATAGCGTGATTATCCTGCCTACTCGTGCTCTTTCGCGTTTGGGTTTACCATTCATGCAACAAAGGGCTAACCGCTAAAGCTACGTCTTCTGGTCACCTAAGGTTAGTTCTTGACAGAATGTCACTCTTGAATTTTCAGTATGGAAATTCCCACATTAATATAAAGCAACCTTTGAATGTTAATATTTGCAAACATGGGATTTATTAATAACAAATAAAGAGAGAGAATTTGCCTGACCAGATCAGGTGACAGGCCCAGACCACGGAGCTCTCGCACACTGTTCTGTGTAGGTTTAGTCTTCTGCTCTCCTGTAGTACTGGGCTGAGAACAGACACAACTACGTATATAAAACAACAGTTTGCAACACCCTGCTGAGTGTGCAGGTAAACAAATAATATGACTGTAATGTGGGTTGTCTCCTACCTGAGGAACAAGACTGACATGAATGTTGCAAAAGTTCTCACGCTTCACCTTGAACTGAAACTGCCTGAAGGCTTCGATGAAAGGCATGCTTTCAATGTCTCCCACGGTGCCTCCTAACTATGACACACAAACCAATATATGTTTAAGGCAAAGAGCTTGAAGGTAACCCAGCATCACCATGAATAGCTAAAGGAGTTGCACCTCTATGACACAGACTTCTGGCTCGACCCCATCATCATCCACTGACACTTTGGCTTGCCGCATAACCCTCTCCTGAATGGCATCAGTGATGTGTGGTACCACTGGGAAAAAACAGCACAGATCAAAGCACCGTAATCCACCAGCACATTTACAGAAATGCTTAAAAACGTTGTCATTTTTTTAACATCAATGTTTATGCGTGCCATGCAGGTGATTTGCATTTCCCTCACCGAACTATCATAACTATGCATCAATCTCTTTAGATTGTTAGAGTATTTATGTTAATATTGCTGAAAACAACACTTAAATCTGTTTGTCACAAGTCATATTTTGTCACAAGGAATCAGTTCTTGAAAAGGACAATGCCGTTGATGTGCTTAATTTAAACAAATTATATCACATATATAATTTCTATACTCAGTTTATTAATAGAAAGATTATATATACTGTCTGGCTTGTAAGTCAGACAGTATATATAATCTAAAGTTATATTTTGTATATTATAAAACAAATTGAATAAAGGTGAAGCTTTCTATAAGGAAACATGTATTTATCATGCATAGGAGAAGTCTTGGCTGAAAGATCTAATTTTAAAGAATACCCCCACCCTTATGCTGGCATTACCATCAGGCATAATGCTTGTGGGTCGAAAGATACCATCTCCACTTAAACATGAGTTATGAGACATTTACTATGCTGTGCATGTAACATGAAATATAACAAGGAAGTTAACAGTAAAACTGTATTTGAAAAAATAGGTGAAAAAATTGACCAATCACTGTAATGCCCCACATGTGGGGGGCGTTAGTGTACCAGTATATAATTGATACTATTCAGTTTAGGAGATAGTGTTAGTGTTGTGGCTGATTGGTGTGATTTTTTCCCCTTTGTCTTCAAGGATGATTTAGAGGCTGCTGAGAGGATATATTTTTATAGCAGTTATATATTACGTTTTAACATGAAGTAAATTGACTCACTCATATTCTACAATACTACGTGCAACTATAAACAGTTAAAAGGCCCAATGTGTTGTTTATTAATACTTAAAAAAAGTATAACTTGGCAAACTGCTGTAATAGAAGAAGAATAAAACACTTCACAATGTGCTGATATTGGAAAATAATCAACAGCGGGGTGGTAACAGCACAACACAATGTCTTCCCTATAACAACATGTCCAATTACATTTTATTTATTTATTAATTGCTACGGACTGTATAACAACTTCAGCAAAGAATCTCAGTTGCATTGACATGGGCCATATTATTCAATTAATAATGGCACAATCATAATAAAAATGCATCACTTAACAACCTCAGTTGGAACAGTCGGGTTTGCAGAAATGCAAACATTGTTCTCATGACATGACCATGATTTTTACTGTTATCATTATAAAGAGAAAAAGAACACAATGTGATCTATTAACAAGACACACCTTGCACAGTTTTGCCAAGATAATCTCCTCTCCTCTCTTTCGTTATAACAGACTGATAAATCTTCCCAGTGGTCAGGTTGTTGTCTTTGGTCAGCCGGATGTCCAGAAAGCGTTCATAGTTTCCCAAATCCAGATCAACTTCACCACCATCATCCAGCACAAATACCTCCCCTAAAAGACAATAACACTGTGTGTGTGATGCTGAAAGGCATGAAGAGTGTATGGCAACACTCGACTCGCTGCATGCAGGCAAACTCACCATGCTCATAAGGAGAGAATGTGCCTGCGTCAATATTAATGTAAGGATCAATCTTGATAGCTGTGACGTGGAGGCCGCAGGATTTGAGGATTGTTCCCACACTGCTGGCAATAATGCCTTTACCAATTCCCGATATAACACCACCAGTGACCAAGATGTACTTCATCTTTGGGACAAAGCCTGGACACAAAGCAAGCAGAATAAAAAATTTTTAAACTTATTTGATGATCCTATGATTTAAAAATTCCTATGATTTAAAAAAAAATCATAGGAAACACTCTACATAGAGACTAGAGACTTCTCAGTGGTGGAAATTATAACGATATCAAAGATAATTAACTTATTATGTGTAATTAGCCTTGAGTTAGTTTGACTGGTCTCATTAATCTAACTTCATTCATTTTACTGGCATTATACACAATTTCAATATAAGCATGTTTTTAGGGATAACATATTTAACCACATATGTATTTAACCACAAATATAGTCACATTACTCAAGTATAAAATATAATTATACAAACATTGAAAATAAATGAATAGCACAGAGGATATGCTTACCGATGCTCTGTTTACTAGTACTAGAGCTTGTGAAAGGAGAGAGAACAGACTAGATAAGCTTGACCTTGTGCTATCAGTGTGTAAGAAAGCATATCTATTGTGCTCCTCACAGTGGGAACACACCTGCTGATGAAGTAATTGCTGATAATGATATGAGGGCTACATGGGAAGAGGAATTCTGTTTTGATTTGTGAATAACATCATTCTTTGGTTAACAGAATATAAGGAGTGTGCATTGAAATGCTTTTCAGTCTGCCCTTTGCTTGTTCTTGAACAGGCATTGAATTGGCTCACTTGAGCTTTGTTGCTGCAATAAATTCCAGCTCATTCAGTTCAACCGACTGCTGAGTCTTTTTTGATACTATTATAATTTAAGTTACAGCTTATATTTAAGTGCTAAAGTGTAACTGGCACTAACAGTGGAAGATCTAAATCTCCAACATCAACTTAAGCCTAATGTGTGCAGGACAAAAAAATCAAAAAGTCTATGACAGTAATAAACAGACTAAGTTCACGGATATTAAGCCCAATATTGTGCAGGTTCCTTCGAGTGCTGTAGGTTGCGTAGTGGTGCCTCTGTGACTCAGACTTGTTTGTCAGGTGCATTCCATGGATGCTTGGTCAGACTTTAGAGGCCAGATCAACAACCTTGAACTCTTTACCTACTTAGTCCCATACACAGCAGGCTGTAATGCACTGGCTGTTCTGATAACTTTCTAAAAAAGTAAATCTCCCTGCAAAAACAAATTCCATAGAGATCACGAAAGACATTCTAAATACAAGTGCTGCAGTTTTCCCTAACTCAGTCATAATTTTTCAAATCAAAACTATGGTTCTGAGGGATACACATACTTTTAAACAATTATGTTTTTTTTTTTAAACAATGGGTCCCACAATAAATAAATGAGCTCATAGCTCATTCTATTTTTACAGAAGATTAATTAACACCAACTGATTTGAGAATTCATCCAAGCTGGCCTTTATCAGTATTAATAATTCTTTTGTTTGTGCAAAGCTGCTTTGCGACAATGACAATTGTTAAAAGCGCTATACAAATTAAATTGAATTGAATTGAATTTATTACCAGTGAATGTTTGCCTATTATGAAAATTGACAGTCCGTACACATACATCGTATTTTGAGGAATATATATATATATGCAGCGGAACCTCAGCATGTGATTGCCCTTCCTTAAGACTTGAAATTTTGCAAGAAATTTGCATCGGTGTACGAAATTTGCATTGCATCTGCTGGCATGAATGTCTGGGAGCCGTTCAAATCTTGCTTATGTCAGTGGAAAGCAAAGCAAGTTACCATTTTTTAATGATTTTTGGCAGTTTTTTTTTTGCATTTTGTGCAAGATTTAATGAAGACATAGCACCAAGGGTTCCAAAAAAGTTAGAAAGCACAGTTTCAGTCGATGAAGATGTATCCAAATTGTTTTAATACAAATAAAATAATAAAACCAAAACACAGTTTGGTTCTTCAGTCCTTGTGGGAATGTGTCGCAGATGATGCACATAATTTTATTTGTGTGTTAGTTTGTTCTGGATAAAAATTACAGTACAGTCATGCACTTCACAATGTCTGTTTAAGTAGTGTCTGACTGTTTATCCCATGCTCACAATATGTTTTCACATAGTTTATAAATGCTTTTTTATAGATCAAATTAATCTGGCTCCACAAAACTGAGCAATTGAAAAAGCTTCTGCGTCAGCAAACTTATGCCTAAAATTATTCAAGCGACTATTCTGACCAGTAGTGGTAAAGGGCACTTCTTCATTCCCCGTATCCCACTCATACCCAGCAACAACCATTTGACTTTAAATGCCTTCGATTTCCAGTTCGCCTTACTTTCTTAATATTGTTGCCATAATCTTAAAAACTCCATATGTCATATCTTCAAGAGTGGGCACACCAAGAAATCTTCACATATGCGCACGAATGGCCAAACTAAAAATATTGTATATCGCAAGGTGTCTGAGTAGTTGAGCTCATTTACTGTATACTGAGTTAGTATTTAATTATTGCAGTGATTGTTTTTACTATCTTTTAATACTTTCAGTACATTGTTTGTAGTTGTGGAATACTATGTTCAATATTAATAGAACTTTGCAAGATTTTATGGGTCAAGTCAATAAATGCCATTACTGACTATATACAATGCATTCTGTTCTTTCGCTTGTACTGAAATCATATATATATGTGGGCGGAGCCACGGGTAACCTCTAGTAATAAGAATAAGAAGCAGAAGAAGAATGTTAAATAAAAATAAAAATAAATAAATAAATAGTTACAATTCATTGATTTCTAGTTCATTCTATTTGGGGGAAAAAAGATCTATTTTTTCCTGTTTTATTGTGTTAAAACTCTATTTTATTTCTATGCAATCCAACTGGAATAGAAATATCCTATTCTATTAATAATGATGAAAGGTAATATTAGAAAACCTTACAATAATTTCGTTTGTGCGACTTCACAAAACCTTCCTTGTACACATAACATGCACCCTCTTCTATGACGTCATCTGGCGGCCCTTTAAGCGCGGACTACTTTCCCCTGAAGCTTTCTCCTAACTTTGCACATCACACAGGAGAAGCAGCTATTGTCGTTCTACATGGTGTTTAAATGGTAAACATCATAAACCGCTGGAACGTGACTGTCGGACACTGCAGCACGAGCAGCCAGACGCGCGCGACCAGAAAATCAACATCATGTTACTGTATCTTCTTTCCATTACATAACACTGCAGCACTCCAGATCTACAGCTGATAGAACACAACAACACAAGAGCGCAGGCGTTGTCATTATCTTACCTTATGCCTGAGCATGTGTACATGAAATCATGCGCGTGAGGTTCCTGAGCGCCGCTTCACACGCAGATCATCATCACCCCCTCCTGCAACGCGATCCAGGCCAAAAGCACGTGTACTGTAAGCTGAGGAAACCCGCCCATGTGTGCTGCGCTAATCTCCACCGAGAGTGCTCGACCGATCAGAACAGGTCATTCCTATTCACAGTGTTTACAGATCAGCAGTCAGAATAAACTTCCTTACTTGCCTTTAACGTCTGAGGTCCGTCCCTGTGTGCTGCGGAATGTGTGTGTACATGATTCATTTACAAACTTATTTAACAATAAACTTGATTAAACCTCACAGTGTAACTTCTGAAGTAAACACATCCTTACTTATCAAGTACCAAGGTACTATGATACTTTACTGATTACTGTGGTATCACTATAGTGTGTATGCTGTGAATACCATTGGTACTTATTGGGTACCTATTGGGTTCAGCAGGTATCTAAAATAGGCTGTACTGTACATACTGTACTATATTAGTACATACTACTACTGGTGTTGTATCGCACAGGCAGCATCATAACGTATGACATAAACATGTACAGTACTTTAAGTACCTAGTACAGTATCCTAGTACAGTAAGTCGTCTATACAAACATTCAAGTTACTAACTTTTAAAGATACAACATGCATTTGTGAAGGTTAGATCCAGTGTACATGTACATGTTCGTAAGCAAGTGAAAAAACAGCGGTAATGAAGATGGTACTGCTAAGAAGCCCCAAAAGGAGACAGAAGTGAAAATAATTGAGAGAATGGAGTGGGGTGAAAAGATTACAGACATTACTTGTTTTAATCAGCACAATTCTAAAGAACAAGGACAATATCATGGAACATGTTAGTTTTAAGATGTGTATAGCAAATTGTGTTAGTATCCTAGTTCCTAGACAATGTTTGTTGGACTTTGAACGTTGAACAAATTGGGCTTATGAACAAGCTCTCGGAACAGAACTCATTAGTATGTGGGGGACTTACTGTACATGTTCTATAGAATAGAATAGAAAAGAATAGAATAGATGATGAAATAATAAAATGATATTTAGCAATAATTCCTTTAAAATATATAGTCATATTTTAATATTTTAAGACTGTTTAAAATGATATACTGTATTTAGAATTTTGGTTGTATTTTAATAATAGATTTCATTCAGCAAAAACATCTTTAAAGAAACAAAAATTCTGGATATAGTGTATACATTTATAAACCAGTTTGACAATAATAAGCAAGCCAGAAGTGATAGTGAAGTAAAAATTCCCTAAGACTACATGAGGAAGAAACTTTGTTGTCAGAACTAGTTTTTTCAATTAGGCCTAAACCCGAAACCAGTTTCTGAAAATTTTCGGCCTGTTTGTCTGTTTTTCTTTTTGTATGTCTGTCCAGACATTATTTGTCACAGAATATAATGAAATTGAGGCAGAACAGTTTTGCGGCAGATATCACAGCATCTAGCACTTTTTTTTATTTACTAATTTAGCGCTTTTCCCTCAAGCTGGGCGTGGCTACATATATCACTCAACAGAGCCAACTGATGCAATACTTTACTATACTATTACTTACTGTGGATGACACAGAAACAGTAATGCACCTACAATCCGCCAAAATCCTCTAGACAGAGAAATAAAAGCATGGCTTGCTCCAAAAAAAAGAAAAGTAAACTATGACAAATTAATTTTTAAAGATGAATGGACAGTTTAAAGTATGATTATTCTTTCTGAAGGAAATTTAAATGTCTCATATGTTCTGAAATCATGGCGCTAATAAAAACAGTAATGTTGAACGGCACTATGAGATAAAACATTGGTCCTTAGAGCAAACATATCTGCAGCAAAAAACATTGGCTGTCACCGAGTGTTAACTATACACGACTATTACCAGGTGTTGTAAGCTTTGCAGATTTATTCCTCATATAGGTTTTTTTTATTTAATATTTAAGTAAATAAAAAAAAAAAAAAAACTTGCATTTTAATTGTTCAAATAGGCCTCCCTTCAAACCTGCTTTCACTTAAGGTTATCAGTCTGAGTGAGCCTGAGCCCATCTGATCTCGCAAGCTAAGCAGGCTTGGCCCTGGTTAGTATTTGAATGGGAAACCGCCTGGGTATACCAGGTGCTGTATGCTTTTCAGTTTTATTCCTTATATATTTAAAAAAAAGAAAAAAAGAAAAAAAAACATCATTTTAATTGTTTAAATAGGCCTCCCTTCAAACCACAATTTAAGGCTATCTGTCTGATTGAGGCTGATCCCGTCTAATCTCGGAATCTAAGCAGGCTTGGGTCTGGTTAGTACTTAGATAAGAGACTGCTTGGGAATACCAGGTGCTGTAACCTTTTCAGTTTTATTCCTAATATAAATATTTTTTTATATAAAAAAAACCCCGCATTTTAATTGTTCAAATAGGCCTCCTTTCAAATACACTTTCACTTAAGGCCCTATCTTCGTGAGCCTGATCCCCTCTGATCCCGGAAACTAAGCAGGTTCGGTTATGGTTAGTACTTGGATGAGAGACCGCTCGGGTATACCAGGTGCTTTAAGCTTTTTAGTTTTATTCCTCATACAATTTTTTTTTTATACTTTTTATACAATTTGCAGTTTAATTGTTTAAATAGTCCTCCGTTCACACCCAATTTCACTTAAGGCTATCAGTCTAATTGATCTCGGAAGCTAAGCAGGCTTGGGCCTGGTTAGTACTTGGATGGGAGATTGTAAACACACTTGTTACCAAATTGAATTTTTCCATAAGAAAGAATGGAAACTCAAATTATTCGTTCCACAGCCCCCCCCAAAAAATACATAAAAATAATTAATACAAAATATTAAGTAAAAATAAAACTATTTTAAAGCAGGGGTCTCCAAATCCAGTCCTTGTGGGCCAGTGTCCAACACAGTTTGGTGATTTTTCTTCTCAAACAGAACTGATTTAACTAATCTGTTAATTACTAGGTTCAGTGGGTGTGTTTAGGTGTTGGTGAATTACAAACTGTGCTGGTCACTGGCCCTTCGTTGGAAAACAGTCTTGGTTTACAAATAGGCTACTGTGGTATCATGTATCACGCATGCGCTTCTTGTTTTGACGACGAGCCACGTCACGTGATCACAACTGAGCCAACAGTTTTTCTCTCTCTTGCGCTGTGGAATTGTGGGTAATCGTCTCCCCTGCTGTTTCTTAGAGCTCATCTCTTACTGGTATAATTAACATCAGTGCACGTGTGTACTGTTAACTATAACACTGTGACCATGTGTGTATGTAAAATATATTTTATTTTGTGTTTGTATGCGTATGTGTATAGCACATGTGTACTGTTTTTTATAACACACGTGTGTGCACGCATGTAAAGCAAAATAAAGTCTCATCAGAGGTTACAAATTGTCGTTATGTTTGTGCACACGTAATTTAACACCGTGTTGGTTCCCACACACTTTCTCTCTCTCTCTCTCTCTCTCTCTCTCTTGCCTTGTGTGTGTGTGTGTGTTTGTTTGTGAACTGACACGGTGTCAAATTATGAATGCACACACAAATAACGACAGGCCCAAACACATACACACACACACAGCGCCTGCGTGCATAGACGAAAACACTTATCTGTTGGGATTTATTTTTACTTTTTTTAATTAGAAGGTAAAAAATAAATTTTTTCCCCTTAGCCTGTTGTTATGTGTGTGTGCACGTGTAATTTGACACCGTGCCGGTTCTCACACTCTCTCTCTCTCTCGCCTTTAGTGTGTGTGATTGTGAACCGTCACGGTGTTAAAATATGCGCGTTATTTTTACTTTGTATTTTGCAATAATTATTTTTATGTATTTAGTTTTTGGGGCTGTGGAACAAATAATTTGAGTTTCTATTATTTCTTATGGGAAAATTTAATTTGCGTAAAAAATAAAATGTATTTAAAATCTTTGCTCGTCTTGCGGAACACTCACAAACCGTGTTACTCGCAATCCGAGGTTTTACTATATATTTTTATTTTATTTTATTTTTTTTATAAAAAATTTTATGCATTTTAATTGTTCAAATCAGCCCTTCAAGCCAGCTTTCATTTAAGGCTTTCTTTCTGAGTGAACCTGATCCCGTTTGATTTCGGAAGCTAAGCAGGTTTGGGGCTGGTTAGTACTTGGATGGGAGATTGCTTGGGAATACCAGGTGCTATAAGCTTTTAAGTGTTATTCCTAATATAGTTTATATATATATACTTAATTATTATTATATTACTTACGGCCATAACCGCATTTTTTGCAATTTCACCCTGAGCGGGATTTAAACCCTATTTAAAAAAAACATTGGCTATCTCTGAGTGACAACTATACACGTCTGCCCGCCGCGAGATGAAGGCCTGTAAAATACCTGACCTGAGAGCCCATTGTTATGCGCTAAATGCGCCTCTGGTAGGGATTGCCCCAACTACAAAATATCTATTACAACATAATTCCATCACACAAAACTAGCTGGGCAAAATGTAATACAGCTTTGCACAAGTAAATCGAGTAAAATCAAAATGTTGTGTAAAAACAATGTTATGAACAATTAATTTAATTTATTTAAATAAAATAAATGTAAATAAAGTTAAATTAATAATTTTTATTATTTTAATAATAATTTTAATAATTTTCTTTAAAATAAGCTTCTAACGAGCTGCTTGCTCAACGTAAACAAATACCTGATCCAGTAGATATACATTAGAAAAGCTGAACTGAAATTTTGGAGTTTGAAATGGAGTTTATTTGGCTGACGGTGAAAGAAGTATAAGTTTTTGTAAACAAGGTGTAAGACACTTAACCTTACAAAATTTTATTTCTTTGTATTAATTTATTGGGTAGACAGGCAAAAATGTATGTGGGTTTCAACCTGAAATAATAATACGACTAATTACATAAAAGCTGAGCAGCTTATTTTTAGGTTTAACCTTTTAACTATTTCTAAAAACACTGTAACCATCAACTACAGCTACTTACACTAGTCCCTTCTATAACTGTGTTCCGTAAGGTGTATAACAGAAAATAGTTTTAGTTAACATCATGTCCATGTTGTTGAGGTTACTACCTGTTCACTAATGGAGACTTCATGGCATTGGCAATTTCAATGTTTTTTTCAACATTCACTGAAGTTGTGAATGCGTATGCGTATCTAATTCTGTTTATATTCTGAAATATTTTGGAAAATATTTGCTGAATTTTTCACATGTTTATTCATCTTATCATATTATGCGTTTAATGGGCAGGAAAAAGAAAGAAAGAAAAGAAAGAAAGAAAGAAATTAATAACTGTATATTTGTGTGTAGCTCATATATTTGTAGATATTGTACATTGTTGCTAATAATTAAAATTCAGAATCAAACATCAACATCTTAATATGCATTGGATTTTAATAATACAATTACAATTACTCAGGCCTGAACTTATTATATTCTACTGTAATTAAGATAAAAGCTCTGTCCGCTAGATGGCGCTTTGTCATTATTTAAATGCAAAACTGGAACTGTACTGATGATATTGTAGATGCTGTTCATATATTTTTACTATTAATTATCCTCTAATAATCTAACTTACTTTTAGTTGTTACATTTAAACTTGAATTTTTAGAAAATAAGCCTTAGATGTTTTGAAATATATGAATTCATGTTCGAAAATAAATACCACTTCTTTTAGTTCTGTGTGTTTTTGTGTAAAGACATAGTAATATCATTATGGTACAGTGAAAAAAGTTATATGTTGTTGTTTGTCTAAGGATGTATTTGCTTAACACTAATCTGCTACGATCAGATGACTTTTATTATGTTTTTACACAAAAACATACAGAATTAAAAGAGAGGGGTAAATTTTTTTGAACATGACTCAGAAGCTCAGAGCAATTTTGTATTATATAATCCAGCTTTCTTTAAAGCCTTTAAAGTGAATACAACAGGACATGTGTCCTGCTGCGCACTTTTAAATATTACTTTTGAAATAATGAATTCCTTCTTGAAACAAATAGTTTCTTTTCTGTAACATGCCCAAACTCATGGGTGTATGATACTTATTATCAAATCTATATAGACCTACTGTGTGGTTGTATTTTATATTTGTAGGACTATATAAAAGTATATTTTATTGTTTTTTACAGGTTTAACAATTTGGTAGTAACATAGAAAGAAACTTGTTTTTATTTCTAAATTTAAAAAAATCCCTCAACATACTGTATGTAATAATAATAAAAAAAGCTTGCTTCATGAGTCTTATAAAATTTCAGATTTCGCTAATTGTTTAACCTTGGATTACACTGATCTTCCCACTTCCTTTTGGGTCATTGTGCTCAGACCTTATGGTTCCTGAGTTCAATGGGAATTACATAAACACAAGGAACTAACGATTATAGATAAAATGCTATTTTAAGGTTTGTTATTTGAATATATAACTGGGCTTATGCATCACACCTTATAATAATATATACAGTTTAGCTATGATTACAGTATAAAGATGTGTGTGCTATATAAAAATAAACATAACTTATAACTTCATTTTAAAATTGACCTGTCAAAGAAAATATTCTATGGTACAGTGCCATGCACTCAGACGCCACCCACAACATCCTTTTCTGGGAAAACAATACAGCAGTTGGAGGGTGTAGTCTACTGTGTGTCCATGCACAGCCAGCATCCTCCATGTGCCTGGATAAGCCCTAATTTGATTATGGGGGTGGGTAATGAGAGAGAGAGAGAGAGAGAGAGAGAGAGAGAGATCATGCTGAGAGCTTCATCTGTCCATTTATAACCTCACAAGTTCAATCTCCTGCATGATATTAATATCTATATTAATTTAGCAGCTAATGCACTTTTGTTTTTTGTTTCCTGAGCTCTTCAGCAGTGCCTCTGGTCTTCCACTGACAATTATGAAAAGAATGCAGTTTATTTTTGCTGACATAGACCTTTCTATGAAAGCTGTGGAGGGTCTATTGAAAGGGAATATTGCGCAAATTTAACTGTGGTAATTAAATGAAAACATGTGGGTGCTTGTTTGCCCTGTGTGCCCTCACAAAATGCAGCGTTCATTATAAGGGTGAGCAAAGCCAGGCTTTCATGTGCCTCAATAGGTAGAGTCCTGCTGTGTGTGTGTGTGTGTGTCTGTGAGCAAGAGCGAGAGCGAGAGAGTTTTTTGAGTTTTGAGGGGTATTTGAGCCCTTGAACATAAAATGTACTATCCGTGCAATTTCGTTAAGTATTGCTGGTGCAATCCTCTTTATTTTATGACAGACATTTAAAGTCTGGTGAATATACTGCAGTTCCATCATGCGATTCTAAGCCTGATAATGCCTGCAATACATACTATATCCAAATCATGTGGTGAGCCCTTGGATCTCTGTCACTATTACTGTTATTTAAGTACAATGTTTCATGCTGTAAACCAACTGTATAATTTTTTCTACTTTTTTTTTTCTTCGAATAAACAGATGTTGTGACATGGTTAGTGTGAGGATATCCTGGCCATTTCACAATTAATTTCCACATCTACCGTCAGCTAACAGCCTGTTTTTAACGGCACAGTTTTATCATCTTGCGAAACATAGGCGTAAACCTCTTTTAGTTTTTTTAGAGATAAAAATAATTTAGGTATTAGTCTTTAGGAATGGCATATTTACATAACTACTTATGAATTATTCGGTGGTTAATAGGGAACGTGTGTAGTTATGACATTCCAGAATGTATGGTATTTTTGTCTAAATTGTGTTATCCTTTTATCAAAAATTGAAAACTGAAATAGATGACAAACAAAGCAAACTCATAATGCATTGATTATATGCATATATACATTGCCTGGCAACAAAAAAGTAAGTACACTCAAGATTCCATTTAACCGCTTTTATCTTTGATGGCGGTGCACAATGAGGTGGCCAGTTTTGTTGATTTGTGAAATTGATTCCTCATGCTCCCAGAACCACTCTTTCATAATTACAGTCCTGGACTATGCCTGTGCCATCAAGGAGGAAACACTTTATTGAATGGATAAGCTGTCATTCAGTACATTCAGCCAGCTTCATTATATTGATATATAACTTTACAGAGCCTAGAGCTGACCAACTGATCATAGCACTGCCTCTAGAGTCTTGTACAGTTGGCACTATGCATGGGTACGTTGCTTATGCGCTTCCCTTCTTACCCTGACATCTCTCTGGAATCGAGTCAATCAGAACTGATCAGACCACATGACCTTCATCCATTGTTCCAAAGTCCAATCTTTATTCAAACTAAGGCCTTTTTGTCTGATTAGGGTCACTAACAGGTGGTTTTCTTATGGCCACACAGCTGTTTAGTCCAAATCCTATAAGTTCTCATTACATGTGGAAATGCTCTTACTGTACCTTTATTATTTAAAAGAGCTGTGATTTCTACAGTCAAGATTAACAATGTTACTTCACGTTTAAAAAAATAAAATTCTTCTATGAACTTCCAGGGCAATTCAGCACTATCCTTCTATGTTTTAACAATGCTTTCGACCATTCTTGACCCAATTTATGCAATTTCATATTTCCTTAGGTGTTTAGGCAGTGTATATATTAAATTCCGCATTATGTTGAGTATTCAGAAGTCTCCTCTTTTCTTTTTCCATGTCTCTATTACTCCTACACACACATACACACACACACACACACACACACACACACACACACACCACACACAGAGTTACATTGTAAACAGTTTGAGCTGTGGATCACTGCTGACTCACCACCTGTCGCCCAGGTGCAAGTCCAAGTGACCGCTTCAGTCCGGGTAGGAGTCATCACAGCCAGGGAAAATAACCCACATTTCTCTCAGTCACAACCCTATATTTCGCTGCAGTATATTAATGCACACCTATAGGAGTTAGTATAAGACACCATTTTATCTACCCATTTAAATCAATCAACAGCAGCTTGTGGGCATCATTATTTCTTTCTATCAGGTAGGAGTGGGTGATTCATAAATCCATCTATAAAAGGACAAGTAGGAACAACTAACTAATACCACATTTGCTCTGATAAAGTCTACTGTTTGTTATTTTCAAAGTGTACACGTGTGTGTGTGTGTGTGTGCGCTATTGTATGTGCATGTGTGGGTGTGTGGGTGGATATTTGAACTGCAGAATGACTGGACCGACCATCTGGGCCTGGAGAAGTCAGCATGCTGTCAGTGTTTCATCCGCCCTTCTTGTCAAGCTCTAATCCTGCAGTAACCCAGAAGCAGATGCCACCAGCACGAGGGAGGAATAGTGAGAAGGAGCTGCAGCACAACGTTGAGCTATGTCCAGCCTGACTTATATAAACACCATAGGTGTTAATTCAACATTGGGGATTCTGCTTTATACACTGCAGATGGTGCGAGTTGTATTTGTGAGCACCTCAATGCTGCCAAAAATGTCAAAATAAAATAATAATAAATAATAAAATCAAATAAAAAAGTTCACAGTAATAGCAGTTGGTAAAGCAATTTTGACCTAAATTTATACAAAGAGCAGCATTATGAAAGCACTATCTGTTCTAAGCAGAAGACAGGAGTGCTTGATTAAGCTCTGCACTGTTCATGATAACTCTTATATTACAAAGTGCTTCAAGAATTACAGGTTTTTCTATGAAGAATAAGAACCTAATGCGAATTAATGTGCATTGGAAACATTCCACAGGGAGTAATCTGGCCCTGTCAAGGTTGCCTTCCATCATTTTTCTACAATATCTTAATTACCTACGGATGGGATAGACAGGCATCTGAACAGCAGTTTAACTGTGCCGGCTCGCACAAAGTCTGTCAGTAGTTAGAGCAGGAAAAAGGTGATGGCAGCCCACATCGGTTAAAAACCATCACAGATATAACTAAGAAAAACATACAGTACTATGCAAACATCTGGAGACAACCCCCAATTCCTCATATTTTGCTTCCAAAGAGACAGACTTTCTTGTGTTTTTAATGTAGTCTTGAGGAACAGTTCTCCAGGCTTCCTGAATGACTTTTTTTGGCACTCAGTATTGATAGGTTTTTGTCTCTCATTTCCAGTCTAGTCCCTGTACCTGATTGGTTTCAGAGGAATGCTTTTTATTCATTAACCCTCACAGTGACCTATGAATCATTCAATAATAAAAAAAAAACTAACTTAAGTGACGTACCAGTGAGAAACAGGTGCAGATGAGAACAGTTGTCAGGCCAGTGATTAGCATGTTGGTGATGCTGAATGCTGAGTGGCTGGAACGAACGAGAGGGGAAATGGGGTTGCTGCTGAGAAAAATTTAAAATTGTATCTTTAGGGACATTGCAGCCTGTCACATTACTTTAATTGAATCTAAAATAACCCAATTTCAATAGAGAAACCCAGCAACACTGCTGTATGTGATACATTTCTGCCAGAACCACAAACTTTCATGTTAGTGATGCTATAGTGAGATTACCCCCCAAAAAACACTTATCTGGTAAATGATGCTGCGAGTATTTTTCTTCTCCTCATGGATAAAGACAAGTCTTTAATAAGTTACTGAGCTTATGGGTTTTAAGTGCACTAGTCCAATTTAATGAATGAAACTTTGCTTAAAACCTTCTAGTGTGACATTTAGCAAAAGAAGGAATTTGTTTAATTAAAGGCAGCCTGTTTTAAAAATCCTGCACTTTAAAAGGTTAAACCAATTATTCCTGTGACTTTAGACTGAGGGAGATGAGCTAAAAACACTCGGGATCTTTTTCATAATCTCTGATTGTGTGGCACATTTCAGACTGCTGTCTGTCCACTTTGTTCTCTCAGTTTTTATTCCCCTCCCCATCCACCTTCACCACATGTAAAGCGTGCAGCCCTTCAGCTGGGCTGAGTGGAACAGACCTGGTATTAGCATGTCAAAACCAGCCTGTGGTCCTCACTGAGCATTGGGAGGAGCAAATAAAATGACAAAGCCACAACAGAGGCAGCTGATCCACAAAAGGTGCCTGTTTAAGCGGCCTTCTCTTCTGGTAAGTCCAGCTGCTCTTCAGAACTGCTGAATCACAATGCAGAGGTGACATTGATAAGCACCATGCCAGACAAACCATATGTCTGAAACACACACACACACACACACACACACACACACACACACACACACACACAAACACACAGCTATAGGAGGACAAAGACTAGTAAGGCTATAGATAGAGATAGATATAGAGAAGGAGAGAGAGAGAGAGAGAGAGAGAGAGAGATGATAGAAAGTTCATGAACTCTTATAGAATTTTGTATTTCTGATCCCTTGAGCAGCAATAACTTTAACTTCAACACTTTCAGTAACATGTAATCAATCCTGCACAAAATGCTGCAGAAACATTTGTCCATTCCTCCTTAAAAACTGCTTCAAATCAGTAATTTTTGGCAAGCATTCTTGTGTTAACAGTCATTTCAAAATGTTACTTTCTTTAGCTTTAACCCTTTCTCTGCATTTCTCTTACTTGTGTTCCAAGGTTGTGTCAAGGTTACAGTTAAACATACAGTTCACAGACGGATACCCTGATGTTCATCTGTATAATTTGCTAGCACGATCCAGAATGCATAGTTATATCAATAATGGCAAGCTGTCTTGGATCCTGTAGCAGCCCCAATTAAATTTTCTTAGGCCATGCTTCATAATTGGGATGAGGTTTTTATGTTGAAACGCAGTGTTATGTTTTTGCCAAACAAAAGGGTGGTAATTTGTTAAAAACCCTCCTCCAGCCTAGGCTCAACTCCACCCAGGAGACACCATTGTGTATTTGGCTATTGCAAATTTGTGTGAGAGTTTATATAACAAGACAAAAAGCAAGACATGCTCCGTTGATGGCTGTTAATAATAACACCAAATTCCACCTTTTTATACAAATTGAAACGAAGAAATTGTTGTACACTTTATGTACAGTGGAAATGTTGCTACAGTTATATTCAATGTTGTTTGTGACATTTCACATCTGACTGCCTACTGACCCATGGATCATTTTAGAATTGCGATTCAACTACACCCTGAAGCTGTTAGTGTTGTTATTTGTTTAAAGTGACTTTAAGGTTCGTTGGACAGGATGTACCAGAGAATCTGTGTTTTCCTGTGACGTGTTCTTGCTATTAACTGTGACTAATATCATCTAGCTAGACAAGGAAACATGAGTGAGATCAGATCATTTCAGACAGCACAGATCACTATTTAAAGTAAAAAAAAAAAAAAAAAACAATACTGCAGAAAAGTCCAGGACCACTAAGGCTAATGTGGACCTCTAGGCCCAAGATAAAGTGGGGCATGCCGGCAGCATGTTTAAAGAGAAGCTTCATACAAAACCCCTCTCCTTAGTGATTTTCTCTCAAAATTAAATGAACAAAATATGGCATTTTGATATTAAACATGTTTAGCATTGTAAAAGTTAAAACATGGGGTTAAATCTAAAGTCCCATCTTTATTGAAATGGTTGTTAGCTGTTAGCGGCTAACCATGAACAATAAATCTATCTTCTTTTATGCGGATATGATTGTGATATTTAAGTTAAAACTGATATATACTGGTTTAATTGTAGTGGTGAATGTTTTGGCAGCAGTACTGAACTAATGGTTTTCTGACAAGCAATGAAACAGAAGAAGATTAAGATACAAAGATCCTATTACGTGAGGGGTATTTCAGCTGGATAAATAACACATTTTTGGGGATCTTTATTGCTAAGTAATATCCTATGATAAGTTGTTAAAAGAAATGAATAAACATGGGAGCTCGGTCAGTTATTCATCGGTCCACAAAACAATCTTTCAATACTATTATGTTGCAAATTTCAGATATGGAGCAGTGTTTTTAGAAAATAGAGACTTTCTCATTGCTATTATACTGTGCTCAACTTTCTGTTTCAGTGTTTGCTTAAGATATTGAGGCCAGAGAATTGGTGCTCATTTTGAATCGTTGGTTTATATTTAGTATCTGAGCTGAGAGACACACACACGTCCTAAAATAGCTCTCATACCCCAATTTGGCCACTTGGGCTATTCTACTTCATCTAGTTCTGACTGAAGAGACACAAGCTGTCATAGCAGTAAAAAAAAAAAAAACTCAAGGCCTAGAGATTTTTTTTAAAAGGTCACTCAAAACAACACTAATGCAACAAACTCTGCACCAATCAACACTCAGAATAAGACCAACACACTAGGGTTTGAGCCTTGCAGTAAAAAAAAAAAAAAAAAAAAAACGGCTATAAATGTCATAATCCAAAGTCTAATGCCTTGTCATCTGCTCTAACAGCATGTCATTCTGAAGAACACAACAGCCAGAGGGAGAGAGTGTGTCAGTGTGGCTGAATGCACAAGGAAACCTAATCTCCTGGCAGTCGGCGCCCTTTGCTCCCCCAGAGAGAAGGCAACAAGAGAAGCAGCTGTCTTTTACAATGGAGCAGCTCAACGATCCTCATTCAGACCTGCTTCACCAATCCAGCATCAATGCACACACCCAGCTGACAATGCTGGCACTGGTGGGGGGAGGGTGTGCTGCGTATTGTCTTTGGGGGAAAAAAGATACCAGGGTTGCATCATGACTAGTGTAACTGCCAAGTCCAACATGATCAAACCCTACTCAGCACTTATCTGAGCACACCCAAGACCTTCTTACTTCTGCTTGTTTTTGGGTTTCTCCATGACATAAATACATTTAAACTGTTGCAACCATTAAAACAGTGCATTTACCGTTGGCTATGTGGTACAATCAGTACCACTTGTATGTTTCTTTGGTATCTGCTCAAAATATTAAAAGAAGCTTATGGTACATCCTAATCTTAGACAAATGTTGAGTGAAAAGCACTCTGGTTTTGTTTGTCTTGGAAAGCATTTTTGTGGTTTTATTTCATAATCTGCACAAATAAAGAATATCACAAAAACACTTAAACAAGCACAAACAGTCAAGATTGGTCTCATTTACTCACTTACTCACTCATCTTCTATACCGCTTTATCCTGTATTCAGGGTCGCAGGGACCTGGAGCCTATCCCAGGAGGCTTAGGGCATGAGGCGGTGTACACGGTCTCATTTATCAAATATTTATTAACGTTATGTGTATGTATTTTATTACAAAGCTATGATAATACCATCCTTTTGCTTAGATAGATAAATTACAGTGATCCATGCCCATTACACAATATGAAATCTATAACTCTATCTCTTTGGATATAAAAAAATTAACGCTCTTATGTGATATGACTGTTTTTTCCTGTGATTTTATTTTTTTGTTCACATTATATATTTTTTTATCAGCAGATTGTTTCCATGGTGATCAATTAATTTACAACTTTGTGATTGAGTATAATAGGTTTTGTTGCTGTTTTTCTTAAAAGGTTATTCATAAATAATATTAATCAATGCAACTATTACATCGAGGACTTTATAATGACACAACTGAAAGTTGTGATTATAACAACAGGAACTAGAACTTCAAAACCCCTTATTGGTGCCTGTTTGGGCAAGTTCCTTGAATATGTAGTGCAGAGACACCTATAGTTCACAGGGACGGTGTTTCTTTTATCTCCCTTTGTGTGTTTACTTATTAGACATCATTTGAGCTTGGGCACTGGGGAAACTTCCTGCTGAGTTAGCCTCTAGCTGCCGTAATTACACGCTCATCACCCGAATACACAGGGTGTACTCCCTAGGAACACCAAGGTCTGATCCCGGCCCTGATAGCCTTAGGGGAGGATGACAGCAGTACATTCTGTTATTACTGTCCCACTTAGATACACTTATTGGAAACTGGTGAGGATGTCTGAAGGACTCATTAACAGAAATAGGATGGCAAGACATATACTGTAGGTATGTTCCTGGATGTTAACTTAGCGTAATGTTTAAAATGACTGAACGAAATACTTGAACAGATGCTGTAGCAGAGCTGGTCAATGTATGATATAAAACAAAGCTGACCATAGTTTAGTGACTCATACATGAACCAGTACAGCTCTGTAGTAGATTCTCTGTTATATCTTATCAAATCACATTCATTTTTATAAATCATTTAGCTGACAGCAGCTCATTTGACCGCAGACTAACTGCCAGATAACAGACAATATCTCAGGAAAAGGAGATTTTTCACAGGCTTTTTCCCATGAATCTATTCGGTCTTGTGTGCTGACATGGCTTCTACAAATAATTTTTAACAGTTAAAATTAAAATGTTCAAAGGAAAATGGATGACCAAGTGTGCATTTATTGTCATTTTTGAAATTGTAGCCAAACACATTAAACATGAGCAGATATTTGTAAGAATTTTAAGCAAGTCCGTATGTAATTTGATCTGATATATTATACTGTACTCAAATAATGTAAATATGTAATAATGTAGACTATACATTAACTAATGTAAAATGTAAACAATAATCATGGTAACTATATTTCCCCTTGTTCTGTGAATGTGTTTTGGGCATTTTTAAAAATGTGTCTTTGCATTTGTAGCAAAAAAATTCTTATTGTGGATGCAGCTTGATGATTAGACCCCTGTAGTTTGGGACTAAAGAGTCAGGGCAGGTGCCCTGTGCCCCGAAATGGTTTTGTGTTTTTGTGTCTGGAGCATCTCCAGGGACAATGTGTCTGATAGAATAGACACAGGTCTGCGTCCTGTCCAGAGCCTTCAAGTAGAGAAGTACCAGCCATGCCCTGCCCCCGTCCCAGACACTTCGACCTTTCTCTTCCTTTCTTCTTGGCCACACTTTCTGTCCTTCCACAATAAAACTCTTCCTGTGTTTACCCAGTGCTCTGCTGTAAGTGGTAAAAATCTCTTTAGATCTCATTTATACTACACGCTTCCCCTTTAGTAATACATATTACATAAAAAATGTCTGCTTTAATAACACGTCACAGGAAATGAGATTCGACATTTGCAGCTTTTCTTTTCCTTTTCTGAAAGTAATTTCACTGGGCCTGGATGGCTTTAATAATTCAGAGTTAAATTGATTCATTGCTTTAATTAAAAAAGAATCTCTTAATTTTAAGGCTGACATTTGCAGATTTAAAGTGTTTCAGGAGCACACTTGCTGGGAGATTAGGACATGGGGCGGGAGCATCGCTATCGCTGATTAATATGTTTGTGTTTGCCTGTCTGCTATTTTTAGCCAGTAGTCTCTACCTCTGACCTCTTTCCCTCCCTGAGCAGAATGTACTTACACTTCAGATGTACATAATACCTGGAGTTAGTTCCACAAGTAACTGATATGTGTAAATATTGGTGGCTATAAAATCCAAAAATAATAGAAGACACAACAATACAATTCCAAGTTAATTATTTATTTTTCAAAATGAAATGAATAAACAAATAAATGAAATAGCCCCCTCTCTCTTTGTTGCTCTTCCAACAAGGCACCTCACCCCTCCATCAGCTGAACAAACCCTTTGTTTGGGTAGAAATAGGATATGATGAGGACGCAGACTTTGACCACCCCCAGCACACAACCACACAAACATGCACAAAGCACATAACAAAAACAAACACACACACACACACACACACACACACACACACACACACACACCTGTTTTGCCTCTCATTCTATCATCAATGTGTGTGAATAGCTAATGATTAACAATTAACCAGCACTGTGGTTGGGGTAAGGACTATTACTATTAAAGTATTTTACTATTTGGTTATAATGATGTTCACATACGTGCGTATCTATCTATCTATCTATCTATCTATCTATCTATCATTAAATGTAATCTATTCGAACCTATATAGTAACAACTATAAGAATATTTGAGTAATTTTCATTTTGCAACTAAAGAATGCTCTTGTGGACCAACACTAGGCCCTTACGTTTACTATTTCAATTAAATGTAGAGAAATCAAGCAAACAACTTAAAAGTATACTCTCTCTCTCTCTTTCTTGCCAATGACCAAAGTACATGATAAGATTTGTTGGATAAATTACAGCTGGAAAGGAACTGCTGTGTCAAAACAATTACCCTCACCTTTCACCTGATTAAGCACCGAGCAAAGAGTTCCACCCAGACACAATATTTATGCAAAGTCCTTGTAACGACTCAGATTTCTTTCCAATACAGCTCTCTTTGTTTCTGTCCAGGCAAATTGCTCCTACTGGATTCAGCTCTCACAATCAATCGCAGCAATCAATAATCCTACACATGCTAATCCTCTTTCTCTGAGGATCCGCTCTTCCAGTTTTTCTTTAACTGACTCTACAGATAGTGAATATTTATTTGAATCCTCACCGTCCTCGAAAACTTCATCAATAAGAACACTGTATAATTTTTTGGATATATCAGCGGCTCGTTGACAACTGACATCAATTCCCCAACCTACTCCGCCTAGCATTCCTCATCCTTCAAAAACAAGAAACACAACAACAACAACCTCGACACAAAGAAAAACCTACATGTCCATGGGAGCCACTGGGTGACATAAACAAACAGGCTGTTTTTGAAATGTGAAAGGATCGCTTCCCATCCGTTTCCCTTGGCACACAATGTCAGGAAGTGATTAAACAACACAGGCCTCCGAGAGGCGGGATGTGAGCCACGAGCCTGAATACTATCCGCTTTGTATATCCTTCATCTCCCATTTGAAACATCAGTTAGAATGTCGACCTTAAACAAATGCAGTTAGCTCATTTACAGCAAAGTTAATGTGTGTACATGCAGCGTTCACACCTTCTCTCCTCAGTGCTGCGGTGCGAGTGATAAACGTGACAGCCATCAGGGGCTATTGCAGCACCTCTGAACATTATGCAAGCCTCTCTTGAAGTGAGATTGAACAACAGAATTGTGACTGAATAAGATTAGTCAGTTGCTTGAAATGTAGGTGTTGTGTCAAACGTGTCAAAAACTGTCAGGCAGAGGAAAGGGTTAGGGTTATATATAGAGATATATAGAGAATAAGGCAAAACTATCTCCTAAATAAAGGAAGAGCTATAGTTATGCTATGATCTTCTGCATTTCATTTCAAATGTATAGAAATCAGCTAGCGTCACTCATATCTAATGTATCATTATAAATGGCTATGTAGGTCCACTGTAATTAATGGTTCATCATTTTTTTAAAGAAATGCTTTTGCAGACAAAAAAAAACACACATTGAATTTCTTTTTGTTTTCGTATAATCTCAATGTCACCGCTGCTATGGTGATTGCTGAAGCAACAAAACTCACAAGAGAGCTACAGATACACTAGTGGTGATAGCAAAACTTAATCAAAATATGGTAAGTGTAAGAAAAAATGTCCTTATTTCTTCAAGCTCTGTTTCTCTTTATGCAAGCCTATTTTCTGCTTGAGAACAGATTGTGCTGGCAAAAATTAATTTTTGAGTCTTTAATCACAAGTTTATTGTTACATTATCCTTATTATATAATAAGACATTGTTCTCCACGTCGTTATCTGTTACGCTATATGGCCGAAGTTTTATTGGGAATTTCTTGTATAGTGTTTTAAGTAGCAGCTGAGACTGTATTGTGTTCAACAAGCTAAAGACCACTTTTGAATTCTCCATTCATTACTAGGAAAAAAACCCCCCAGCTCATATCATCTGACCACCGGTCTAACCAGAATACTGCAAGCAGTCAGCGAGACCAGCTTTTCTAGTTATCTTAATTCGGATTTGCTAGTCTATTGGCATGACCATGTCGCCTGATTGGCTAAAACATGTCCAGACCTGCACTATACACCATAAACCTATTTAAACCAGTATGACATCCTTACTGATCTAAGCTTTTCTTTAAGAATAACATATACTGTATAACAAAGGGGGAAAGTACCGTGCTGGTGTTTATGTGACATCACACCTGGATGCCCTCCTTTGACCCTGCGCTGCATTGTAGCTCATCATGATGTCATCTGTCCAGGCGGCTCATTTCTATTAGCAGTGTTTGCATAGCCAGGTGGTGAGCTATCACAATAAGCTCCAGAGGATGTGGAAATACAGCTGCTGTCTCTCTCCGGTCTGCTCTTGGCTTCTCAAGCTACCATCACATGACCATCTGATCAGTTTTGCGAACAAAGGCTGTGTTTATACCCATGCTTCTGAGAAGAATCGGTCAAATGACCTCCATGCTGAATTTTCTTGTGAGAGTTCAGAACTGACAGCTACAGGTCATGCTGTTATGTCTGCACACAAGGAAAGCAATGTCTCTGTTCGCCAAGAAGCGGTTTCTAGTATGAAGTAATCATCTCAACTCAAGCCTTGTAGTGTCTTAAACACAAAGGGTCCATATTGAGTCTGTCCGTTTTGTTCGCCATAAATAGCTTTCATTTTGTCATGTGTTGAAATTTTGTCATTCCATACACATTGAGTGCTCTATCTTTTAGTTTCTTGTAAATGACTAAACTCAATACATATGACATGTTGCATTTTTGTAATTAGTATTTAAACACTTTGTTGGTCAGATGTTTTACCAGAATTGTACAATTACAGTAAACTGTAATATATCATAAAAAGGTGTTTTTAATTACAAAAGGTATTTATAAATGTTTTAATACTATGATAACACAATTATGCAATGAGGTATTGATAAAAAAGAAATCAATCTGAAATTTTACTATATTTGACAATTTACATAATACGAGAGGCATTTCAGTCAAACTGGGATTAATTTTTGATTTTGCAGAATAACAGAACACCCTTATAAGGGTTAAAACTACTTTTATTAATCCCCTGCTACACAGGGATTCAGGGATCATTGGTGATTGGATACCATCATGGTTTTGTTAAAGGTTTTTCCAGTACGCCAGAGCCATGGTCAGACTGCCTGCTTCATGCCTGAAACACGACTCCCAAGAACTCCATTAACGTCCCCAACATGTGTAAAAGGCTTGAAGCGAGGTCAGGACTGTACGGGGGATGTGGCACTAGTTCCTGTAATGTGCAAGTGGTGTTTGTGAATGATTGTATGTACAATTCCCACAGACAGATGTGTCTCTTCCACAAGTTGCAAACAAGTTATCTGTTGATTTTTTAAGGATCAGATGTTCCACTTGTTGAATGTGCAAGAGAATGACTGAAGTGGGCTCTGAGCCACCTCAGCCAGGATCATCATTCTGTAAATGTCAATCGGTTTTACCCCTTTATTTAAAAGAAATTTTATCACAAGTCCTGGTTTGACTTAACTGCCGACATAAGAACTGCTAATAATGATCAAGAACAATTATAGGGTTTGCTATTGTGTGGTGTGGAATAATCCATGCAGTATACATTCTTAACAAGTAACCAGTATCTTGTTAACTTGTTGCTTGCATAGCGCTTCTTGTGGGCTGAATTTTTGTAGCATTTAATGCGCTGGCAAAAACAAAGTCACACTTTCATTCAAATTCCATTAGCTTTAATTACAGCATCCACTAAGGTGGCCAATTAAGGTGTAAAAACTATTTCTTGTTGTATTTCTTGTGGTTTTTATATGGCCACACAGCTGGTTAGTCCCAATCTTGAGATTTACATTTAGGAGACACCCTTATCCAGATCAACTTACATTTTTATCTCATTACACTTCTGAGCAGTTGAGGACTAAGGGCCTTGCTCAAGGGCCCAAGAGTGGTAACTTGGGGTTTGAACTTGGGACCTTCCAAACCATGGTCTAATGCCTTAACCACTAAGCTACACCTAATGAGTTCTCACTACATTTTTATATGTGTGTGTGTAAGATCCACAGGCTTAAATTTTTTCGATTTTTCGATTATCCCTGCACTACTCACTGCTGATTACCTGGATGAGAGTGGAGTGAGGGAAGACAAAAAGAACTGGTATCTAAACCCACCTGATTCAGGTAATCAGCAGTGAGTAGTGCAGGGACAATTGAAAAACATTTAAGCCTGTGGATCTTGAGGCTCTTCTTTTTTAAACCTAGCTGGTAACCACTATCCTTCCATGTTTTAATAATATTTAAGACAGTTTTGGATTTTTTAATCTGTTTTTAATCCAATTCATCCCATTTTAAATCTCTCTTTCAATTTTTTCCCCCTACTCCTTCTTCCTCTTCTTCTTCTTGATGCCGGCCAATAATTTTACCCTTCTTAAATGAGGACATTACGTTTTTGGCCTGGCAGTGTAGGTAGATTTAAAATATTTTTCATTTAGTTTTACAATTAGAAAACATAAAAAAAGAAAGTTATTTTTTAATTAATCCATTGCATATTAACACAAAATTATTACAAAAAGATTATTGACAACCTATGTCATATGATCAAACATCTGGTTTAAAATCGAGTATAAAATGTATGTAAATAATAGATTTTAGAGAGACTGGGGTGCAATAACTTTTTCATTTATTTTTCACTATCTTTAACTGTGAAACAACTCTGTTAGTTCTACCCTGGCAACAGCAACAGGGTTTTCCCAAAACACAATGTGGCCTACAAACATGGCCACCATGAATTAATATGCCACTTTCACAGATTCTCACCATCTCACATTTACCTGATTCCTGACTGTACAGACCAATTTCACTGTCACTCCCAGAAACGGTATAAAAGAACATTGCTCTATGTATCATTTCAAGTCCTTAACAAACCTTCATATAGTTGCTGTTGTTATGGTTTATCTCTCCTGTTTTTTTTCCCCTTTGTTTTTGCTCTTGTCTTGACCAGTTCATGTTGTTAGTCCAACCAGTTTGTTTGTCCAGTTCAATAAAATCTTGTAGACATGCCCTTGAGTCTTCGTGTGCCTATTGGATGAATATACATCCATGAGCCTATAGGTGGTTAGGCAAAATAAAATTATAATCATTTGAGTGACAAATGATACGAAAAACATATGAGATATGAATTTCCATCTGTAATGAAAATGTAGGGGTTATTGAAAAAATATGGGTTAGATCATTTCTGTCCAGAGTAGATAGGCTGCTGGGCGGAGATGTCTTGTGCCTACATCATGATGGACTGGACAGTGTGTGTAGGCAAATTGCACCTCCTTGCCTAAATAAATTATGAAAACAAAGAGCAACACTGGGTTTTAACATACACACGCATGCACACACACGCACACTTTTCTTCCCCCATCCCTAATAGAGGAACACCCAGGCCTCTAATTGAGTTTGGTCTCTCTCGTGTCTTATCAGACGGATGTGTAGTAGGAGCAAAGACAAAGTGGAGACTCACTGCTGCAGCCGATCATATTGGCCATCGTTAAACTGCACTCTCCTGCACTTTCATTGCATCTGTGCTGGGCTGTTTTAAATGACCAAACAAACATCAGGCAGTGTTTGCACAAGGTTTAGGGTTCAAAGTGCAACCGGGCGTCTGGCAACAAAAAACTGGAAAGTCATATAAACAGATCGAGGAAAATTGCTACGACAGGGTTTACTGAACATGAACAGCAATGAAACTACTCGCTGTACTTTGGAATCTGGAATTTTGGAAGGTTTCTCAAAATCAATTATGTGAAGTGACAGGTCAATAATAGTTTTATTCCATTCAGCACTATTTCGATACAGAAAAAAAAGGAATAAATTGTGATAAATGAATTTATAATCCTGGGCTCTGGTCAATGTAAATATGGTATATTCCTTTATACTCAATACACCATTGTAAATAATATTTCTAAACATCTAGAATTCTAAACAGATGCTATTAAACGCTATTGCTTTGGCCATTAATCCAAATCTAACATCACAAGTGACAGATTTAATACACAGAAAATGAAATGAACAGTTTAAAGTGATTGCTTCAGCATTTGCGGAGTTACCTGAACTGAAAAGCATTTGCCTGAAAATGACCTTACTCAAAAAAACTGATACTAAATTATATAATTTGGATGATGACTGTGAGTCAGTGAGGCAGAAACAACGAGAGCGAGAGAGAGAGAGAGAGAGCGAGAGAGAGAGAGAGAGCGAGAGAGAGAGCAAGAGAGAGAGAGAGAGAGAGAGAGAGCGAGAGAGAGAGAGATGGCGTAGAAGAAAACCAGAGAGCAAGTACAAGTAATTACATTTCCATGGATCTAATCAGGACGTAATCAGGGATCTCAGACATACTTGTATAGACAGATGAACGACGAATTAAGTTTAAAACCAACATAAACAATCTTCAGAAGCAGCATTAATTCACCTTGGCACAGATTCTACATTTATACCATTCTTCCAAAAGATAATGCCTCAGTTAATGTTTTGATTAAGATGATGAAGAATTCTGTCTAAAACCTCTGTCTAAAACCTTCCATCGGTGTTATTCTTCATCTGCGTTCAGATCTGGTGACTCTGAAGGCCACAGTATATGATTTACATGTTTTTCGTAGTCGAATCATTTATTGTGCCCTCGTGTCCAGTGGATGGGGCATTGCCGACCACTTGCATCAGAATAAAAAAATATTTTTTTTACAATGGTAAATATTTTCTTTACAGTCAGTATAAATATGTATTGTTTTGTAATGACGGTAACTGCTAATGCGACAAGTGGATCCAAACTATGCAAGCAAAAGAGCCATCCACAGGTCAACATCTAACTGTTTTTATATTTCCCTGTAATATGTTATCTGCCTACACATCTAGACTGTTAAACAACAGAACAGGACTTTCCCATGTTCATCAATATGCCGCATTATAACCCTGCGGTAATTAAGGTTACTCATCAACGTCTAGCTTTCTTCATCATTTAATCACAACATGCCTGTAACAACAAGCCTAGAAGGACCAGACTAGTAAAACGCATTAATACCAAAAGTCTAATTATAGTGTTAACCCTGACAGCCCTAATGCACTTTTATTGTTTTCTTTAATATGAACACCTGCTTGGGTGTAAAGTTATCCAATCGTTCAGTGATATGGCAGCATCACAAAGCATAACATAACGAGATATAGGGCAAAAGCTTCACTTAACCTTTACACCAGACATCAGGATGGGACCAACTATGATATCTTTAACTTAGAATTTTTCTATGGTATAGATGTTGTTTTGGTCTGGTTTGAATATTTGATAAACTGCTGGGATTTTACAGAGAATGTTGCTTACAAAACATCTAGTGAGTAAAGGGTAAGAAGGGAAACACCTCGATGGAGATCTGGGGAAAAGGAACAGATATGTTTGAACTGAGAGGAAGTCTGTAATAACTCAAAAAAAATTCTTGTCTGTTATAAAAAGAAAAAAAAAAACATGCAAGCATGCACAACACATTACACCCCAAGGTAGAAAACCACCCTAGGTCCCCTTCTGTCAGCCAAGAATAGGACTCTGAGGCTATCATGGGCACGAAGCAACTGTAGTTTGTGCCAACGATAGCATCAGATTTCTGTTTTAGGCTGATGGAAATGGAACCTGACATGGCCTTTTGCTGTTGTAACCTATTCAACTTTAGGTTTGAGGTGTTGTGCATGCTGAGACATTTTTCTGCTCAGTAGTCACTCAATGTAGTGACTATGTAAGTTACAATAGCCTTCATGTCAGCTCAGTCAAACCTGGTCATCGTCCTCGTCAACAAGGTGTTTCGGGTTACAGACCTTTCATTAACAGGATGTTGTTTGTTTGGTTGTTTGTCACACTCTATTGTGAAATTCCCAGGACATCAGCAGTTTCTAAAATGCTCAAACCATCTGCCACCAACTACCATGCCACGCTTAAAGTCACAGACATCATGTTTTTCTTTATTTGGATGTCTTAATATTAATCTTGTCTTAATCTGCTATACATTGCTCCACTATCACATGACTGAACGATTGGAGAACTGCATAAATGTGCAGGTGTACAGGTGTGTGTGTGTGTGTGTGTGTGTGTGTGTGTGTGTGTGTGTGTGTTTATGTATGTATTAAAAAGGAATGTGAGAGATAAAAAGAAAAGGAAGAGTCGAGCAGCAGATGGACACTAGCTTTTATCTGGCTTTCTATAGACAGAGAAAGAGCTGACCCTTAAAAGGACAACTGCTTTCAGCTTTTTCTTCACTGTTTTTGCTTTGAGGTTTTCTCTTGAGTTCAGTGTTTTTACCACAGCAGGTGGAACTGAAAGTGAGACTGGCAGCAGATCGGGGGAAATGTGAGGTTAACACCAGTTCTCCCTGCTCTTTCTCCTCTTGTTTGAAGAATAAACAGAAAACAAATGTGGAAAAACAAAAGTAAGTGTGCGTGCGTGTGTGAGTGTGTATGTGAGCCTGTGTCTGTGTGAACTGTAAGAGCAAAAATTTTCTGTCCTTTTTAGGGAAAAAAACTAGCTTAGACATGCAAAGAACATTTTATTCTATTCTTCTTAAAAACAAACAAACAAAAAAAAGCCTATATACGGTAGATAACTGAGATTACTGGAGTTGGACTAGGGCTAGCTAGATAGCTAACTAGATATATAGCTAGCTAGCTAGCTAGCTAAATTATTAGAACAATTAAAAATGATAAATGTAATAGTATACTTCCTATTGGCATAAAACAGCCACCTAGCCATGAATCATTAATCATTTCCTATCCACTGTGTGTGTGTGTGTGTGTGTGTGTGTGTTTGCAGAATATATTGTACAATGAATTCAAATGAGAGTATACAGTATAATGTTATGAGTTGTTGGCATTTCTGAATGTCTGGTTTAATGTCTTGTGAAATGGATTCAGTGGAGCAGCTCCTGGTTTGGGGTTTTAGCGGCCGTTCCATCATGGTGTCCTGCTTATCGTGTGTAAATGTGTATAGGAAGCTTTTCTAGGCAGTACAAGGTAGATAATCAGATAAAAGCGAGAAAAACAGAGAAAGGAGGAAAGGCAAGATGAGGGAGCGGGAGAGAGTTGAAAGAACGAGGGAAGAAGTGTGTGGTAAATGAGGGAAAGGCCAGTGGGGCAGGAAGCTGTTACTCTGTTGGCTAAACAGTCCTGATTGACGCCGAATCATTATGTGCATCTTACTGACCTATTTGCTAATGTGTTATTGATCCCTGGACCAGGATCATTTGTAAAGGATGTTAAAAAAAAGGCAACACTTAACTTTTCTGTTATCTTTAAAGGTGTTCAGAGAAACCATAGGATTAAGCAGAATAAAGGATAATGAAATAACTTTCATCATTCTAATGTATTTAAAAAGTTCATTTAGAATTTAGAGAATTCTAACAGGGTCAGTGAAGTGTTTTTAAACCTTTTGTAGTCCTGCCAGTGCTATTACAGTATTATTTATGTCTGTGTTGTCTGTGTCATAAAGTAAGTTTATATTTAGTATGTAAAAATCTCTTAAAGGTCTCATATTTTGCTAAGTGTGTGTATGTGTGTGTTAAGCTAATGCTTTTTTTTAGACCACAAACTCCCTTTAGTATACTCCTTATCCAAATGCAACAGTTCAGTGTTTACTTTATGTTAATGGGCTACTGTTGAGCCCCTCCTCATCAGAGAACAGCAGAAATGAGCAACAGGCCATTTTCTTATATGTGGTCAAAAAAAAGGGGAAAAAAACTACATTTAAATGGCTTGTCTAAGCCTCGGTCAATACAGAATTGATGAAAAGTTTACACTGGAGGTCGATCTGCAAGTATACAATTGAGTGAAAAGTAAAATTTGCATAACAGGCCCCATTTAACCAGTGATAATTATGGTGATGAAAGTATGTATGTGCAAGGTTTATATGGTGTCTGCTGCCTGATTGTATAATTATTAACTATAACAAAAAAAAAAAGAAAGAAAGAAATGCTTTCATCGTGTAGACATTTTGCACATTGTGAGAATGAGGAGGTGTAAAGCAGTGAATGATTGTGGTATGCGCCACACACACACACATATGTTACACACATAGTAAACCCTCAATGCTTTAATGGTCATGAATAATTAGGGCTTTCTCTCAAACAGCAGATGTCTCTTTCTACACAACTCTCACGTCTGAGACGAGTCTGATAGAGAGTGCTCTGAGAGAAGACTGACCCATCAACAATGAACACTGACCGATGAACAACCTCTTTCTTTCTCCTACACACACACACACACACACACACACATACACACACACACACACACACACCCTGGAGAGCTGAGAATGGCAGCATGGCAGACTACAGGCATCTTTCACTTTCATCACTGATTCTATAAATTATTCACCTCTACTCAAATATTGATATGAAAATCATTGTCCTGACAAGTGACAGCCAACATATAGATAGAGTGCACATCCATACTGTCACCCTATAGTGTTTATGTTGCATACATCCTCCATAATTTGTCATTAACACATGATTCTCAAGGTGCAGGAGTGTAGAATTTGTGCCGTTTTACTAGAAAATATCCTTCAGTCATTCTCTGGTCTCAAGAAAATAGATTATTATGCTGATGTATGTATTACATGGCAAAGCAGAAACACAAAAGGTCATAATAATGCATTCAGTATTGATTTAACCTGCCTAAACACCACTGGGAGACTGGGCTTGCAAAGACAGCAAGAGGCTAGCACTTGTAAATATGAACAAACAAATGTGTTTAATAAGAAGAAAGAGAAAAGTCAATGTATTACAGAGGCTGATTTGCCACACTGTCCAACACACATGTACAATGTTTAACCTGGGAAAAACAGACACTCAAGAGATTCATTCCACTATACAGAATTCTTAAGTAGGAGGAAGATAAGTGTTACATCTTAAACTCAGTGAAAGTGTTATATGAATATGTAAATATAAAATAACATAAATCTGAGGCTCTTTACCATAAAGGTCTTGCTGATTTTGGCCTTGTTATTACAATATGTAGATACAATTAAGTGAGAAAAGTATTCACACACCTTAATACCACAGCATACCCATACAACTTATATAACAATTATATATAATAATTGTGTAAATTAAGACAAAGATCTATAAGCCAAATAAGAATTATGCAGTATCTCAAGAGAGGGAGTGCTGTTGTACTGAATATTGCTGATATTGAATATAACAGCATGCCCTCAAGTGTGATATTGATTTTGTACAACAGTTCTACCAACACCAATTTACTGTCAACAGATTATTATTTATTTGTTTATTTAACTAGTTATTTTGCTCCGCCAAGAAATATCCTTCCACGGCTGATGGAACTAGCTTTGAGCTTTGAGCAGTTAGCATGATTAACAGGAGTGAACACAGTTCTTCCCAGTACTATGTAGCCAAAAGGTGAGGAGAATAAACTATGAAGGTTTTGTGGACACTCTTTAAGCGATTTAATTTATATTTCTAATCATTTTGCTATAAATGTCAGCTAACAAATAGTGTAAAATGAAAAACTAGTATTCTACATAGGGTGCACAATCCCTTGTTCCAAACACAAAGGAGCAAACTTGATAAGGGGTTAGAGAAGGGTTTGGGATTCAGCCTTGTGTTAGAAGCTAGTTAGCTTTGTAGCCTAGGTTAGCTAGGAACATACCAACACAGAGGGTTCAGAGTATATTTGGAATGACTTTGAAGCAGTTACTAAGAAGACAAACTGTTGTCTGAGATGACACAACGTTATCAGATGTATTTTCTTTCTGAGAGTGTTTCCGTGACTAGTTTGAATGGGTTTTGGCAGGCAGCTGCTCTCCTGTCCAGTAATGTGGCCTGTACTGACCTACCTTTACCCATGCTGGTGACTGTCGGTTAGTGTATTTAATGATTGTTAGTATACGTGTGATGCGGCGTGATACATACATTAAACATCCCAGTGCCAGCTATTTTGCCCCACCAAGAAATATCATTTAGCAGTTAGCGACAAACACTCAGTTATTCACAACTTGCGAAATGCCTCTCATCAAGATTACTCATTCGGAACAGCCTGTTGTATGATAGGAATTATATCACTCCATAAGTTTGCTCCTTGCCCCATCTTTCCTGATAAATACAGTAATTGTGTCAGATCTAACATACTTCTGTCCTCAAATCAGGTCAGGAGACAGCAGCGGTGTCAGTGCAAGCTGTCTATTTTGCTATTGATTTTGCCATATGTTGTGGATTGTCATCTTTTCGCAGAAAAAATGACCATTACTTTTTTAATGTCTATATTTATAAATCGGTAAATAGTATAATCCATCCATAAATCTATACATTATCTATACTGCGTATACTGTGTAGGGATCCAGGGCTGTAATCCTATCCCAGGGACTAAAGGTGCAAAGTGGTGTACACACTGGATGGGGTTCCAACCCATCACAGGTCACAAGCCCACACACACTCACACACTAGGGCAATTTGGAATCACCAGTCAACCTACTGTGTATATCTTTGGACATGCAAACTCCACACACACAGGACCCGAAGTGAGATTTAAACCCCTAACTCTAGATGTGTCAGGTGACAGTGCTTACCACTGAAGCGACCATGATTTTTATTATCTTAGTCTGGGTACCAGAACTATTTTTGGCATGAATACACTGACAAGGAGCTGTTGTCTGTCTTCTCTCATTTTAGAAACTCCTCAGATAACAGTCAAGTAACTGTTAAATGTTTTGTCGCTCGCTGGTTGGTTCCTGTCAGTGTTTATGAATCTTGAAACCTCTGCAATTCATCCCACAAACAAGTGCACCAACAAGTGCAACTCATTTTGACCTCAAAATGTTCATTTAGCTCTTGTACTCAAATGACTAATATGCCAACATCGCAGGAAGCAACAACTGCACGAAATGTGCACACAAAAACACACACACACAGACACAGACAAACATTGACCTGGAAATTTTACTGTTGATTCAGTTGCATTGCACAACAGTCTGAGTGAGCTGTCAACAGCGAGCCGTTCCCTGAAGCTCCAGGAAAGGCCATCAACAGCAGAAGCCTATTCTGGTGATAATGTCATTATTGTGCATGCAGGAATGAATGTTAATGAAGTGTCCCTGATAGTGCAGCATGGCAGTCAAATGATGATGACTTTGCTCTTGTTCCTGTCCATTCTCTCCACATTGGCCCTCTGCCATATACTTTTCCTGTGTAAATAAACACACTGCAGTGAACAGCAGGACAGATGAGGAACAGAAAGAGGATGTTAAAGTGAAAGGGAAAATAGGCATAACAGAACATTGCACTGCTTCAGACTTTATCCGTTCCTCTCTGAACTTAGAATTAGAATCAGGCACAAAAACCAGTGTCTTTGAACGCTTTCTTCTTATCTGTCATCTACTGATCAAAATCGTGTGTTATGACATTATGGAGGGGAAAAAAATGAAACCCTGCCCATTACTGGGTGACAGTGAAATTAAATGGCTGCTGTTATATTGTGGTATAAAAAAGCTTCTTTGCATTAATCAGCTCTGCATCCTCCTCTCACTCTTTTGGCAGTCACAGCATGTTGTCTGCATTGAGTCTCCCCCACAGTTTCCTAGTGAGGATGACAACAGGGTGTGGGGGAACAAAAAAACAGGATGCAGCTTGTGTTCTGGTGGGCAGTGGCCTGGTCCTGCTGTGTGTTCACCCTGAGCTGCTGCTCTGCTGCGGGGGAGCGTTACTCAATATAGCGCATGTGGTCAGTCTCATTCACTCACTCACTCCTTCACTCACACACACACACCACACACACACACACGCAGAAAAGGTGAGCTCCTCATCATATCTTGCAGGGACCCCACAATGATTATATATTCTTATCTTTTTTCCATATTGGTAGATTTAAACAGGCTTTAAAGACATTACAGGTACACTCCCACTTTTAATTAATTAATTCATTCATTCATTCATTTGCAAGTCCGTATCCATTCCATTCATAGTTTACACACAATCACTATGGAAAATAACTTGTTGATTTTAAACCGGATGAGTAGTTGTTGTAAAAGTCAAATATTAATGCAAATCAATATATATATATATATATATATATATATATATATATATATATATATATATATATATATATATATATATATATCCCCAATGGGCCCTTGAGCAAGGCCCTTAACCCTCAACTGCTCAGATGTATAATGAGACAAATGTAAGTCGCTTTGGATAAGGGCGTCTGCCAAAATGCCTGAATGTAAATGCACATTGTATAATGTATATATATTATATATGTAAAATTATATATTATATATGTAAAATTTTTATTCATATACATTTAAATACATTTTTCCACTTACATTTTGCCCTATTGCCAAAGTGCTGGAGGAGTAAAACTCTACACAAACAGTTTTTGTAAGACAGTTTTTTTCTGTTGTAGCCTCATAAGGACATGCTGTCTTCATATAAGAACATCATATTCTCTCCCAGCTACATTTACGTTGTGTGTATATATTTTTAAGCTCTTCATATGATTTGGACCATACTTTCGCTTTTAAGCAACCATTTTCCAAATTGAGCATGTTGATCAAGATCAATAAGCTAAAACTTAAAAAGAAATTACAAGGCTCACAAGATTAGCGCTTGGATCTAAGCAGGGTAAAATCCTTTCTGCCATGCCTTTTATCGTCTCATTTGGATTAAAAAAAACAAAAAGGAAAACATGTAGCATGTGAACTGAATGTTGAGTAACTTTTGGTGAGTTTGAAGCTTGTTCATTTCTCATTACACATTCTTTTCCATTCCATGGCAATCAAATACACACTATAGATGCTGTGGTTTAAAAACATAGTGGAAAAAAATTGCTGGAGTATCCCTTTAAGGCCACACACACTCTATGTTTATGTGCATCTATGTTTGTCCCATAGGTCTGACTCATTAGTAACATTTGCACCTCAAACCACCCCAGAGAGATCTATAAATGGCTGCTGCCATGTTATCAAGAGAAAAAGATGGATATGGACCTAACGTAGAGAGCCAACCCTGAAGCAACAGACCAGACAGCAGGTTCTGTTTTTTATTCATGCTGTCGTCCATACCCAGTTAATTAACCATCCTGATTAGGATATTGTGTGTCTCTGTGGGAAACACAAGCCGTGGCCCATTTTGGTTGCTTTCACAAGCTAAAAGTGGCATTGAAAGCCAGGTTGTTCCTGATAATCATTTTTAAAAGCAATTAAAAGCTATTCTAAAAGTTTAGAACGAGTTAGTACAGAGCATGGGGTGTAGCTACTTACTACAAACTGTGTTTATGAGAGAGAGAGATTATATTATATAGGCATGCTGTAATGGTATACAGTAATTCAGTAATTTACGGAAAGAGGCAGATCTGAGAGAGAGAGAGAGAGAGAGAGAGAGTTTGATGTGGGGGATGGATGTTTTCTTTCTAGTCAGCTAATTGACTCACAGATGTCAGGAGAAGCCAAGAGAAGCCGAGCACCCACTAGCATGGCTTCCAACCCCACAATACACATGCACATACACACACTCACACACAAAACAATGGACGAGGGTGAGCACGTGGCACCATGCTACGTGTGTTTACGTGAGAAAGGGCCAGTGTTTGTTCTTGGGGGAGGAGGCAAGGGGGAGGGGTGTTGAGAATGTAGCTCTTGGTTTGTTCTTTACGTGACAAAAGCCTGTCAGGTGTGTCCAGCGGCTACTTAATGATTTAGGGTCACTACTGCGTCACATCTCACAAACAGGCAGCAACATTTCAGGCTAGGGCTGGATCTAATCTCCCTCATGTGCCTCCTTAATACACTTCATCAAGTAAGAGGAGGGCGTTTTAGGAAGGAACAATAAAGACAAACGTTTCAGCTTTTGTTGTTTGTTTGTACATTTAGTTGGCTAATGAATACTTGGCTAATGAAAAATTCTGTTTTCTGTAAAGAATAATGAATATTTCACAGTCAGGTCCAACGATTGGGCAAAACATTACTTTGCTAGCTAGCTACCTTGGTATGATAGATATTACAGCAGGATTAAAATACCCAGAATATGACATGTTATGACTTTGTTCTACATATCTACGACTTTCAACTATAAGTAGTTCCTAATAATTTTACTATTTTTACAAAACATCTTATAGTTGTTACTGACAAATAAAATTAACATTAATAACCAGATAATGCAATTGGATAATTCAGGGTTTTAAATGTGAAAATGGATCCATATATATATGAAGATTAGGTCCAAAAAAATGTGTGTGTATATATATATATATATATATATATATATATATATATAGAGAGAGAGAGAGAGAGAGAGAGAGAGAGAGAGATCTTGATTTCTGTGAGTACGTACAGGTTTTGTGTCATTTTCCTTGGAGGGTGAATGCATAAATTGAATTACCTTTTATAGAAAATCTCTTAAGAGCAAAGCAGTTGTACTTAAGGTGTAATTGTGTACATTAAATTATTTTCCTGAAAGAATCATACTAAAGTTACAAAGGATTACCCTTAAGTACCCTTGAGTACCCTTGATGGTACCATCCCAGCAACAGGGGAAAGTTCAGTTTACTACTTAGAGTGTAGGCACTGATCACATTTTCTCTGGCAATTTTGATCTGTTGGCGTCATGGTGGTGCATTAGATAGCACTGCTGCCTTACTCCAGGGTCCCCAGTTCAACCCAGAGCTTGAGTTACTCGAGTTACACATCTAACAATGTGGAGTCTCACATGTTTTCTTTCTGTCTACATGGGGTTTCTTCCCACTGTGCCATTACAGGTGAATTGTATATGCAAAATTCCCTGTAGGTGTGAATGAGAGTGTAAATGTGTGTATGGAGACTAAGTATGTAAATATGTAAGGTATAGGATTTCCATTCCGGATGTATTCCCACATGGAGGCCAGTGTTCCTGGGCTATAGGCAAAGATGATTAAGTGAATGCCTCATATTTCATATGTTCTACCCATAAGATGTTTCAGGTACAGAATGACTGCATCATAAATAAAAGTTTCAGTAAATAAAAATCATATTGGGGTTGAAGATTACACACAATTATAGTGTCCAAAAAAATCAGTCATTGGTTTTGTTTCTCACATTATTTTTTGCTTATTTTCCCACAGTTTGTCCCTTATTCTTTCTCTCTTCCATATGCTGTAGACTATGTTTCAGTCTGGGAACCAATTATGTAAAAGCAGCCACCTCATTATTAACTGAGCTGAGTTGATAAAAGATTCATGCGCAGCTCCACTCTCACCTAAACCTTCCAACTTCCAACTGTTTCCTGCTAATGTCAACAACTTCATGCAAGTGGAAAATATGCAGAGAAAAGAGGAACACTGAGCCATTAAATTGTATAGTGGCTCACGTCACAAAACCAAATACCAGTTATGAAAAAAGAAAAAGTCCAGCAGGTTTCAGTTCAGGTGATTAGCGATACTTCTAACACTGCCCTTACCAAAAAAAAAAAAATCATAAGGGAAGCCAGGATTATTATTTTCTTGTTTCCAAAATGTCAGGACTGTAAAAGCGTGCAGTAAAACCACTGTTTTAAGCAAGCCATAAGCAAATGTAATCTTCGAAAAAAACACTTTGTCTCATCGAAACAGCAAAGCCCTCATGATGTCACAGGCTGTGGAAGTAGTGTGGGGATGTTTTTACTTTCTATTTCTGATTAAAAAGCAACTTAAACTTTCATTTTTTTAAATGAATGACTCAAGTGATTTCCTCAGTATTGTTCTCTATTTTAAATAATAGTTTAAACAGTAAATAATATTCCTTCTCAAGTTGTGACACCTCAACCTCGCACCTTATTTTTTGTAGTGACTGATTGCTAAAGTTAGTAAATTTGGCACCCGATGTTCTAAAGATCTGTGAATTTCTATGTTTTTTTGTTACTCCTTCAGTATTCTGAGCCAGTTTTGGATAAAGACTAAATCTTTTGTGACAGCAAGGGGGTGGGGTATTGATCCACCGGCTCCTGCCCTGCAGCCACTGAGAGAGGGTGATTGATGGCGCTGTCTTCAAAATCCATAAATAAAGGGGACCTCCATCACCTCACCGTGAAGTGCAGGGAAACATCGTGCTCAACTCGATGTATGATCGGTATGGTTTAGTAACTGAGAAGCCTATGCTATAAACTGTAAGTAAAAGTCACTGTGTCCTGAGATAGCTGTTGATATAATCTGACAATTTGAGATAATAACCACCATGACCATCTTGTGATAGTACAAAGTGACCTTTCAATGAAACTTTTAGCAGTTTGGAATGAAATTAAGCTTGTATGTGGTACATATACAGTAGTCGCTCTAGGTCCTCTGGTAATTAAATGAATATTATTTTTCCTTAATATATAATCCACTTGAAATTAGGGGTTACTGTATTATATATTAAGGGAAAACATTTGACATTCGACAATGACATTTCTATAAAAAAATTATTATTCACATTTTCTTGTTCTGTAACAATGTATTAACATTGGACACTATTTTGAAGAAAAAAAAGCACAGTACAGTTTTGCTATCTGGAGTGCAACAACTTTGAAGCTTAATATCTACAAACCACTCAGAATGGAGATTCAACCTTATAATTTCAAGGGAACAAGATGTTCCTTTTTGGTTATACCACTTTTTTAGCCTTCAGCAGTGGAATCACAATGATTTAAGTCTTAAGTGTGGTTGTATTAGTGCATTTAAGCAAGAAAAAATACGAAAAACAGAAAGGAAACTGATTGCTTTTGAGAGCAGCAACTGCCCTGTTCTGTAGTGCAAAATCCCCATATGAAGACTTGTGTCTCTTTTCCTCCCACTTAACTCTCCCCGCTGCCCCTGACGTGAACATCCAGCAGCCTCTACTTCCCCATCATTGGGTCTTTGCTTTACTAAGAGGAAGTTCTCAGTTTATTTATAGATCTTATTTGCCTGAACAATACACCAACACCCACCCCCCAAAAATGAAAACGTAAGTCATACTCTAGTTTCAGTAAAACTCAATGGAATGTACACAAGGTTACAATTTTACAGAATATAGCTTTGTGGTTTTTACAACTAACATGGAAGTGGGTGATTTCTCTATGACATTCAATTGGGGAAAACAGCAAGTTGATAATTTCTGTTTTATGAGGTCAACAGCCTGACATAGCAACCATCTCTAGTCAGCACAAGCAGTTTTGGGTTGTGTCACCACCAATGGCAGTGGCAATAGCCCTTGTCAAAACACTTTCAACTAATTGCCCGTTCTGAATCAGAGTCCAGAAAAGAGAGAGTTCTCTGATCTGACTGCTCCTACTTAGAAATGCAGTTCAGGAGTAGTTTCCTATCACATAGTTCTTTACCAATTATTCCTAAATTTAAACTCAGAAGACTTGAATTCAGTGCTGAATTTAGCTAGCCTTACTGCACAGGTGCTGAAATGGAACATGTCATCCATCCATACATCCATTATCTATACCGCTTATCCTGTGTAGACGGCCTGGAGTCTATACGTGGGACAAGGCAGGCTTCACCTTGAGTTGAGATACATGCAAGTTCTGGATCCAGATTAGGCCCATTCACACTGTCCAGTGGAAAAACACTAAATCAGTTATAAGAACTGTGTGTTATAAGAACAGTGCCCCCTACTGGCAGGGAGAGTTTTTCACGTTAAGAAAAATAACATAATGTACATAACTTTTAGTTATCAACTGTAGTTTTTTGCAGTGTGCCTCTTCACACAAGATGTGTTATCATGGTGTGCCTCTGCCCTTGAGGCCACAGTGATGTGAAAACTTATTGTACCTTAATACAATGTTTTGCCATACTGTTTAGACAACTCTTATTGCTTCCCATAAATCTGGCCCAACCTGAGTCATGTACTGTTTACTTTCTCAGTGCTTATGACTTCACACCAATATACTATAACACTCTCCTATAGAGTGCTGTGACTAATTTTTCCCATCTTACACCTCAAGCATTGTTGGCGCTATGCCCTGGATGAATAATAGATCGTCTTACACTGAGGTTCATGGTCACCCAGCAGGCATCCTAGTTAATCTACTTTCACTGTAAATATCAGGTGAGCACAGACTTCATAGGATCGTTCCACTTCACATTGGCTGCACAGCTGTGGTTGTCATCTGCACTATAGGGTGGCAAAGATCATGCAGAAATAGTGCAATTCACTGCAGATAAAACAGAGCAAAGCAAGAGAAGCAGGTGGTGTGTAAAACACATTGAATGTGTTTATTTGATAAAGTAAAGTGACTTTAAGAAATTACAGCTAATTGCAGGATAAGCCACAAGAAGGTGTTTATTTACACTGACATTCAAAAGTTTCTGAGAAGCTAATATTTTCGCATTTTTGTTCAAGTAAACTCACATTTAATAAAGTAAATTCCCATTTGTTTAAATAAACACATTTTAATTCATGTAAAATTCTAATGTTTTTTACAGCATGTTTATTGATGTGCTCATTGGTGGATTACAGGAATTTGGCAATGATATTAAAGTTTAGAAATGTTTGACTGGTAGTGTATATAATCAGTATGTTCAGCTAAAGGACAAACACTGTATGAGCAAACAGATCCACTGCGTAATGTACAAGGGGTGTTCAAGTCAAACTTTTTGGGATTTTTAATTGCGCAGATTACCAGAACAGGTAAAACAACCTTTTTTTATATATATAATCCCCTGCTATATTAATGTACTTATTCCAGTGTTTCACTAGTGCTTGGACACAGTGGCGGTGGAAAGTGAGTTCCTGAGAGTTTTCTACTTGCTGAATGTTCACAGGAATAACTGCAGCAGGCTCTGAGCCACCTTGGCCAGGATCTTTATTTTCGGACATCTGAACTTCTTTAAATTGTTTCCACTGTTCAAATGTTTTACTGTGGCTAAGAGACTCATTACCATACTGTGCTTGAATTCTTCTGTAAATATTAATCACTTTTACATTTTAATTTTGTGAGAAATAGAATCACAAATCCCATTTTGACCTGAAGACTTTTTGACCTCTTAGTCTCCTTACCCCAACAGTCCTTAATTTAAGAACTTCTGGGTACATCATTCTCTAATAATTAAAGATAAGGGTGTGTTTATCAAAGCTGAAAAAAAATAAAATAAAATAATAATAATAATTGGATGCAGGAGTAGGAAACAACCATTTTTAAACCTATCTCTCTACCTACCACATAAGTCATCATGCAGTGCAGCTATATCTAGCACTGGCATTATGGTAATGTTTTAATGTAATCAGTTCACCAGCAAATAGGTTCACTTCTGTGCTGAGATGTAGTTTGACAAAGTAAAATACACTTTCAAACATAATCTCACCAGACTTATAGGAAGCGAAAATGCAAGCCACGCAAGATTATTGCATCCTGTAATTAAGAGTGAAACTGTGATCCAAGTTGTCAGTTGACCAGAATTTTTTCTATTTTGTACCTTACTAAGTTTGTTATGAGGAGCCCATGTGAGTTTTATCACTTGAGACTAAAGTGCAGCACAAGGCACCAGGCTGTGTAAAGTTTCAAATGATTGGGGAGGTGGGTGTGAAACCTCAGTGGCATTCAGCAGGTGTGCTGCTGTTTCAGTGAGACATGTGATCACTCTGTTCTTACAATTAGGTCACCATCTTTGTTCAATATCTATGCTACATGGTAATTCTAGTGGATCCTGGTTAATAGATTACAGCATAGTTTCAGCAGCATCATGTTTTCAGGAAAGATTATGACACCTTTACAAAAATTTGAGGGGTTTTCCTTGATGCTACTGGATATTTCTAATGAATCATGATGTGGGAGTAGACAAGAATCTCAAAATGGTTATGCTGGTGAATGTTTGCATAACAGAAAGGTAAAATTTTGGGAGGGGTGGAGAGAAGTGACCAAGGTGGTTTCGACTCTTTGACATACGTATCCTGTTCCTCAAATGTCTGCTTGGCAATTGACATCATGTCAAGCTGGATTAGGGAATCATACATAGAGTTAGTTCTTTGTTCATGCCCATTAAGAGAGCATAGATTGCTGTTTTAATATGGACATTTGGATTTTGCTTTAAAGCTAATTAAATCTTAACAATCTCTAGAGGGATGTTAAACAACAACACATTAACAGTATTTGTCATAATGATGCGAATACGTATACATTGGATACACTACTTCCTCTTACATTTCTTTTACTATAGAGTAACTTTTTAAGCAGTTTATATACAGTATACCAGATTGCCACGTAATGTTTCTAGCCTCATAACACTGCCCCCAGACGCTTCTCTTTATGTGTTTGACTTTTTACCCTGACACACTTATCGCTGTGCTGTAGTGTTCATGTGGAGTCATCAGATCACATAAAAATTATCTACTCCAAATTCATTTATGCTTTATTCTCCTTAACAAATTGCACCCTTTTTCTCTGATTACTATGACTAACAAGCTAAGCTTTTTTTCAAAGCCAAACAACTGCTTAGTCCCATATCTCATTGCTTTTACTTTTATAAACATAGTTGTTGTTATTATTATTATTATTATTATTATAAAAATATAAAATTTACCAAACGTTCAAGTGACCTCCATTCTTGATTTTATTATTTATAAACTTTTTTTTTTTTTTTTAAGCCAACAGTTCAGCACTATCTTCCAGTTTTTAACAATGTGTTGGACAGTTCTTAACCCAGTTTAAGTAATTTCACCAATTTCCTTAGTTGTTTTCTTTGTTTGGTGCAGGCCAATAATTTTATCCAGGAACTTTTTTCCTTGGCCAGGAAATGTATATATACACACACACACACAACATGATGGGTTGAAGTTTTATAAATACACTGCTTGAACAAACCAATTGATGCAAGCCAAATTTACACAACTGGAAAGCAATGCACCTTACACAAACGAAAAGTATGATGATAATGATACAGTGGGAATTCAAAGACAAAATTGGCCATAGACCAAGTCATCCTAATTCAATGTGACCTGTGCTGCTGCTTCTTTCTCTTTCCATGCTATTGGCCAGCTGGTAGTGACGCATGCCAAAGAAATGCCTGCATTCCAAACAGGGAAAAGAACACAAATATGGGCTATTACTCCTAGCTCTTCCATAAACATAGCTGCATGAGCCGACAACATTCCAGAACTATTCTGCTGAGCTACTTCGTTTCACAATAACGTGCTACAGCGGGGGACAACTGTGAAAGTCCATGAGGTCATGTGTGAGGTAAATGTGTGGACAAACCTGAGGTAATGAGATCAGTAAATGGGGGATGGGAATAAAGTGTTTTTCCTCAACTGAATTAAACCACAGAGTGACAAGACTGCACTTTAATTTACTGTAGCAATAGATGATTCTGAGAACAGATGTGTAGGTCAAGGACAAGCCTACCCCATGCAAATGTGAGACAAGGACATTCACGTGCACTAAATCTAATATGCGGTGGGTTATTGTTTGTGCAGATGAGAGTAAGGATTCATTAAAAAACATGGCACAAAGAAAACAGAGAATGAAAATGCATGCATGAAAGGCATACTCAGAACGAAGGAGAGAGAGAGAGAGTGCATTCTATCCCTGTCTGCTGTGCTGAGCAGCTCCTGTTGGCAGTTGGTCTGCCCCTCCTCCACGCTCTGGTATCTTTGTTAATCAGGTGTGGGGGAGGAAGAAAGAGAGCCTTGGGAAAGAGCAAGTACTGCTCTGTCTAACTGCATCTCGAAAGGGTTAAAGAAGAGTCAATGGCACAACAGGAACAATACAAACACATGCATATGGTCTGTCTGAGAGAAAAAACAATATTATACAATTATACAATGGAAAGGTGTGATTCTGAAAGATCTAAAGGTGCCTGTTGGATTAAATAATCCTAGGCTAATATTATGTCTATATTTATAGACAGTAAGGTTATGTTCATATCCCTGGAGTGATATGATACTGCAATACTAAATAGATAAAGAACTTGTGTCGTTAAATTTTTTTATGGACCAGAACTTAGAAACGGGTATGTTTAAAGCAACAACTGCCACACGTGGTTGCTAAGCAGGAACCATATGGTTAAAGTTACCAGCCGTGTTTGGGAAGATAGTTTGCACTTGTACCTTGTCAAAGTACAAGCTAGTCAAGATTTGAAAAAGCTACACACAAATTACATTTTTGATAATGTGGCTAATTATACTACAAACTATCTATAAGGGGAAAGGCTAATTACTGTACACTGATGCTACTTTTAAAACTAATGAAAATCAACTGACAGTTTTAAAGTGACAGTTTATTTTAAAAGTAGCATTAGTGTAATTAGCTTTTCCCCTTTGATAGTGTATAGTATAATTAGCTACTTTAGCAACAACAACCAAAAAAACAGGTGTAGCTATTTTAAATCATGACTAGCTTGGTAGTACTTTGTTACAAGTGCAAACTAGCTTTCCAAACACTGTTGGTAATTTTAGCTGTATGGTTATAGCTACACCCAAATTATTAATATTATTTAAGTAGCTGATTATACTACAAACTACCAAAAGGGAAAGGCTAATTACACTGATGCTGCTTTTTAATCTTCATTTTACTGTGCAGCGAAATTATTACATGTAAAACTGTAAACTACGCAAATCATGAAAAAATATAATTTTCACTAAAATATCTAGCTAGCCAACTTTGTATTACCCGGTAAGAGACTTGTATTAAAATAAAGTAGATAGTTATTGCCATGCTACTAAAATGTGTTTCACTTGCAGCATTGCTCCTTGGGGTTAGCTACTCAATATGGCTTACTAGTTCTCTTTGGGAAAATGTCAAACAAAACACACCAAAACCTGTCACTTTTATTCAAATATATTGATTTATTGATTACAGCTACCTTTATTACTGGTGTATCCAGTTAGCATGCTTTAGCTTGTCTGTGCATGGGGCTAGTTATCTTGATCTAGTTGATAGTTACCCTGTGACTTCCGTTTAAAAGACCAACACATGATATGATGAGATTACATATGCTGGAATCTTAATGGGTTGGAACATGTATTGACACCCTGCTGTATAACTGGGTTTTCACCAGAGGCTGAACAGATTGCCATGCAAATTAGAGTATAGGTCTGCACAATGCAGATGCTAATGTGTGTGAGAGCTGCTGCACCTTGGAGGTGGGTGGCACTCCTTTAACCAACGCTGAGCTTTGGGTAAACAATCTTCAGGCTCACACCAGGATGTTGATTCCATGATCTACCAAACAGACAGCCCGGACATATTTTTAAAGGTCTGTGTTATATAAAAAAAAAAAGACCAATCAGCACTGTAGGAGCAGTAACGACTCATTTCATTCAGTGATCAGCAATCCTTAAAATGATGCTGGAAACTATTTTTTGTTTGCAAAAGGGCTACGCTCTGAGCTGCCAGGCCTGTTCTTGCAGCCAGTTGCCCAGAATAGCACCAGCAACCCCCCAAACACACACACACATCCATCTCTTTCCCATTTCACAAACACCAAACACTGCACTAGCCAGTAGGTCACATTGACTTCCACTGAGCTGCTAAATTCTCTCTCTCACACTCTCTCACACATACAAGCCTTCGTGCTAAATGAAAAGGTAAGCAAAAAAGAAGCATATGGTGCCGAATATAGTAGCGGAACACCTTGAATAACTTAGCTAAGGATGCAAGTAAATTAAAACCATGCTGTTTACTCTTGTGCCATCATATTGGTTACTGATTTACACATTGGCACATTCTGGATTTAAGGCATGTAGTGGTATTACATTGCTATGTACTGTATAAGGTTGTGTTTGTTTAATTTGTTTTTTTTGGTACCGATAGTGAGCCACATATTTCTGTACTGGCTTTAGTTTCTCAAACAATTTGGTTTAAACTCCCACAACACAACAATGATCACTTTAATCATCCTGAGTCTGAATTGCATAGAAGTAATATACTTGTCAGATATGTATATTAAAAAAATATTTTGAGTTTTTTTTAGGAGCATGTACATAGTTTTGGCCAAGAGAAACTAGTCTTTTCTGGCAGATTGAAAAACTGTTGGTGAGGAGACTTTTCTTATATATACACTTAAAACCTTCTAAGTATCCCATTTGATAAATCCAAAAACACAGTTCAGCACATTGCTATCATTGGCACAGACTTTTCTTTCTTTTTAGCACACTAGTTGTTTAGTAGTAATCTATCTATCTATCTATCTATCTATCTATCTATCTATCTGTCACAAAAAATCATTAAACAAAACACTGTGTTTTGGGATTCTTTATGAAACTTTTTAATGATTGATTAAGAGGGACACTCTTTAGGATCCTTGAATAGCCAAAAAGCTTTTTATCTATCCACAAAAAGTATTTTCTTATGCATTAAACAAAACTCTGTTTTTTGTGATTCCTCATGTAAAATTTTAGGACTTGATCTATATCTCGATAAAGACATTCTTTAGGATCCTAGGATTAAAAAAATCGATCTATCTATCTATTTCTCTATCTACAACAACAAAAAAATGTATCTATTAAACAAAACACTGTGTTTTGGGATTATTCATATAACTTTTCAAGAACTAATCGAAGGGGCACTCATTAGGATCCTTGAATAGCAAAAAGCCATCTATCTATTCACTCATCTGGTGCATTCCCTTAGAACGAAACTAAAAAGACAATACATTTTTATATATTCATTTATAGTGAATATAATATTCATTTTAAGTGCGTTAGATTCCACTATTTTATCATTACTACAGAACAGTTCAGGAAACGTTGGTATACTTAAAAGTATTTTAGTGCACATCTTCCCATCAAAGTACTAAAAACACCACCAGTACAATGTCAGTACTAAACCAGGCGCTTTCTCATGAGAAACACTGAAACGCTCTTTGCACAATAACACTGCAGCACGGCCAATGGGAACAAAGGACACCGAGAGGACCCGCCCCTTTTGCTTCAGCCTGCCTCCGAGCTGCTCACGCGCATATAATTCCCGAGCTGACCCACTAAACACATTCACACACACTCGCTCGTTGCTTTTCCGTGCGGAATGTTAGGAAGCTGAACCTTTTCGGAATATAAACGCTAATTGAAGGGAGCCTGACTACGCTTTTCTGACGCTGGGCTTGCTTGCTGTTCTGCTGGGGAATTAGCGCAGTGTTTGAAGGTAAGCGCGTCTCTGCTGGCTGTGGAACGCGGAGCTGAGTCGGTGCACGAGCACGCAGCTCTATTGTTCGCTCCACTGCTCACTTTTTTCAGTACACACTACAGGCTCGCATTCGCGGGGTTTTGTTTTTACCTTTATATGCCTGCATGATATTACTACTGAGTTAGGATAATTTCGTGCGATTATGTACATCTCAGAGACGTTTATGTTTTCACATCAAGTCAGATAACTGCTTTCTTTTGTTGCCTCGTTGCCTCGTTGCTTCTGTATCCTCAATGTACCAGCCAGGCTGCTTTTATAGAGAGGGGTGTTACTGTATAAATCAGTCCACGTGTAAGTGGTTTGGCTTTGCATCACTGATATTTTAAGGGGTTGTATTTGAGAGGCAGCCATGGGCAGCCAGCTGGAAAAGGGGGGGGGCAGAGAGAGAGAGAGAGAGAGACACCTTGGTTATTCTGCAGTGGGAAAGGTGCACACAGTGAGGAGCCATCTAGCAGATCTGTGCGTTCTTACAATCCAGTGTCTCAGAGGATTACGTTTGGTTAACCGATGCTCTGACAATGAATACTTGGCTTATCCGTTTGTAGTCTCTAGTTTTGTATTGTCCTTGTACAAACCTGGTTTGTTGGTTATGATTAAGTCTCAGTGCACCAATGAAAACGCACTGTAGTATGTGCTTTGTTTGTTTTGACTGTTTTAAAGCCCTTGTTTTGCCATGTACAAACCTTTTTAGTAAGTGCTGTTGACTCAACTGTTTTTTTTATTATTATTATTATTAAAAGTCTTGCTGTTGAAAGTATTTCACTTTTAAAACCTAATGTTTTGTTTTAAGGAGGGGAGAAGCCATGGCAGAACACATGATGATGCCCATGAGCCACAGCCAGGTGAATGGAAACCTGAATGGCTACCGAATGGGCATAAACGGCCAGCAACATGCCCCCCAGCCTGGCTTAAGAGCCATGCCCAATGGACAGATGATGCATTATGGGCCCCAGGGTGCCATGCAGCGGCCCAACATGGTAATGAATGGGCAGATGAATGGAGGAGCGATGGGTCATCACCAAATGCAGTCAGCCAACATGATGTACAACAACCAGGGTCAGCAGCACCAGCAGCATCCACAGCATCATATGCACCAGCAGCACCATCAAGGCCAACAACAACAACAACAGCAGCAGCAGCAGCAGCAGTACATGTCTGGAGGCCTTAACTCCCAGCAACTCATGGCCAGCATGCATCTGCAGAAACTGAACAACCAGTACCACACGCACCCGCTCGGTGCCATGAATGGGCATCATGTGCCGAACGGAGCTCAGTTTCGCATGGGTCCGGCTCAGCTGGCCAACGTGCAGCACATGGGTGGTCCAGCACTGGGCCTCAGCTGCATGGATGCTGACCTGATTGACGAAGAGGTTCTCACAGCGTTAGTCATGGAGCTGGGACTGGATAGAGTGCAGGAGCTGCCAGAACTGTTTCTGGGACAGAACGAGTTTGATTTTTTACCAGACTTTGTCAGCAAACAGCAGCCCAGCACAGTCAGCTGCTGAGGCTTATACAATGAGACACTGAAAGGGTGAACAATGCAGTAAAAGGTGATAATTACCCTGTTCGTAGTCTTGAAGAGAACTGTCTCTGCAAAGTAGAAAAGAGCAGGCAGATGTTTCTCTGGTTCACTACCGGAAAGAGTGGTGGAGCTTCAGCCAGAGCTGTGTCCCTGTTGGGATTGGGTAGTAAATAATACTCCCACCTTTCCAGACATGAATGTAACAACATTGCAGAACTATGAGCCCGGTGCAATGTAAAGCACTCTTAGTTCTCATAGCTGGTTCGCATTCACATGTAACTTATTTATGTTCACTCAGTACCAACATATTGCAAAGCTTAGAGGAAGTACTGTGCAGGATGTTGTGTTGCAGTTTTGGTTGGGGGAATGAGGGGTTGGGGATCTAAAACGTGTAACTCGAGGCTCTATAGTCTTATGGTTTGGTGTTGAACTGGGAGATTTCCATTTATAATGAACTGGTCAAATACAGTATTAATCAGCTATGTATGTGCTCCCATTACATGTACCAAGCAAACACATCTAGATATTTTCCAGTATCTACTGTGGATTTTGCCATTATAAATGTAGATCTGCCTTAAATCACATTTTAAAAAATTTATTTCTTTAATTAAGCTTTGAGGTTAAGAGGGGTTAAATTAAACATTTGGCTTTGCTCCTTTTTTTTTTTTTTAATAAAGATGGCCAAGTTTTATCTCTGGCCTAATTTTATGTTCTTCTCTGAATTTCTTGGAATAACAGAGAATGCTGCTGAAATCAATAAATAGGCCATAAGTTGCTGTCTTGCATCCTTTGTGGTAGAGGCTTTAACAGTGATCCTTTTTTTTTTTTTAAGTCCAGGCATGATTTCAAGAGTGATGCATCTTTAAAAACAGACACAAGCCATATTGTCTCTTTATTCTGCTTCTACTTGACACCAAATGGTAGCCACTAGTGTGCACAGGCCTTCTTGCATTCTAGCCATATTTTAAAACCATGTTTGTTCTGCCCACCTCTTTTGTTGTGTTGATCAAACATGATTTGTTGGGTGTATGTCTTGACTTTGTGACCCATAGCCAAGCTGATTACCACATAATGTGTTTTCATTTTTTTTGAACAAACAGTGTACATGTGTTTTGTAGGGGGTGGGGTGGTCAGTGAGAACAGTCTAGGTTAATCTGTGCTTACCTTGACTACCCAGACTCTTCATGCCTCCAGATTTTGCATCTGAGAACACAGAGCATGGGCTCCATTTATGGCCATGTCCTGCTGGACCTTTTGGAGGGGGTTGTAATGGCAATCCTGCTTCTCAAACTAGGTGAAGGAACAGCAGGGCAGAGGTTATGTAGATGTCTATATTGAACATGTTTTTTCTCAAAGGAGAACATGCAGGCAAGTTAAGGATGGCTTAATGGAAGACTTTCACTTAACGGATTTAGCACCCTAGAGCTTGTTTATTCTGTCCAGGTCAGCCAATTTGTGTCATGCTCGAGGGGTGAACTATAATGCTGTCACACTGTAAACTTACACTAGTCTTTCTATGTATAATTGACTTTTCCTGGCTTGACATTTTATTTTCGGAACAGCAATTGGAAGCTAATCTGACCGTCGCTCATGGCTGCCTAGATATCAGGGTGGATACAACTGGTCCTCTGCCTTTTCTCTTGCTTTTGTCTGAAGAAAATGTATTTATTTTAAGCAATAATAAACTATTTTATTTATGGAACAAAATTCTGTGGTTAATGGGTGGTTATTCAGAGCTTGAGTTTAGATGATTACTCATCTTTTACTTGCTTTCTAGTTAAAACTTCTAAAAATCAGTTTGTAAGGTTTTCATATTAAGATACTGAGTTTTTTTAGAGGCTTCTAAATTGAATGGTAGGGGCTTTCTGCACTAAGCTGCATCACCAATTTCTGCACCTCTGGGGAATTCAGCTGCCATTCTTGCTTCTCTCTGCAATTTAAAACTTGCAGACAAGATTGTATGTGTGAATTAGAAGAAGGCTGGGTTGGGCTGTGTAACGGCTCTTGGCTTTCTCCTCCAAGCTGACCCAGAATCCAAGATGACCATTTCCCACCCAAACTGCAAATAGGAAATGCTAAATATGAAACAACATTTATTATACACTGCATTTGTCTTAGCCCAGTGTAATGCTTGGGTAATATTGCTTAGACAACTGTTCTGGCACTGATCGTAAGTATTCTGCATGATGATTCATGGCCATTATCCTTGAAACAGTGTGTTTTCCCTTTTTTCTTTTTTCACGTGTCAGTTTTCAACGTAGGAGCCAGACTAGACAGATTCTGCAGGGTGTGACGGCAGATATTTACAGTTAACTGGTGACTTTTTTTTTCTTTTTCTCCTGCCTCTTTTGGGCCACCCACAACAACCGCTGTACACACTTCCTGTGAGTGCTTACAACGTTCTCAGTCTCAGTCAACAACCTAAAACCCACCAGTGAAACACCGAGGTCTTGTCAGAAAACGACTAGAAAAATAAAACCATCTAATCACAAATGAAAAACTTTAAACGGTGTTGTTTTGGTCATGGTCTGGGGATTTCTCTATGGGGTTTACCCCGGAGTTTTACACAATCCCAGATAGGGGACCCCTAAAATGCCACTCTGGTTTTACAGGCAGTCTCACAGGGCTTGATTTCCAGGCAGTGCACTGTATATCTCATCTGAGTCACTCGGTGTTCCCATCCGCCTTCTCTTTGAAAAATAAAATTAGATAAGAATTATTTGTTTGTAAATGAAAAAACTAAACGACCATTCCCAGACTTGATAAAGTTTCATCTTTGAGTATAAATAACCACTAAATAAAACTATTCTCATAGCACTGCTACTGATTTTAATGAGATAAATGATAAAGCCACTACCTGTTGAAATCAGTCTGTTTCTTATTCACACCCATGTGAGCCTCGACAAGCAATAAATAAGCAAATCATTTGTAATTTCCTGCGGAACTGACTTGACCGTATTTGGAATTTCCAGGTCTGTCAGTTTCTTCAGTTTTAAGAAAGTCTTGATTTGCATTTCTAGCAGTTCCAGTTGTAACGTCTCAGGCTTAATAGAAATAAATCTAGTCCGGTCTATAGTTTAATTCTTTCTTCTTCTTCTTCTTTTTTGCCACTGTACACCATTACAATGGATTTGAAATGAGGCAATCAAGACGTGATTGAAGTGTAGACTTTCAGCTTTAATTCAATGAGTTGAACAAAACCTTTTGCTTCATGAAACATTTATAAATTACAGCTATGTTATAAATTACAGCTCAATTTTTACATACTCATGTAATAAGCCAATCAATCATAAATAAATGATTTTTAATACATGGAAACAAATCTCAGACTGCCTGAAGTCTGAAACCCACTGACATCATTAAATGCTGAGTTTCTTCCCTTCTGCTCCTTTCCTGCAGCCTCCTTCAATTACTGCTTGTTTGTGTGTTATTCTGCCTTCAGTTTTGTCTGAAAATCTTACTTAATTGAGCTTGAGTTGACTCAGGAATACAAAAGAAATCCAATTTATTTGATGCTCTACTTTGAGTCGTTCTGTATTGTGAAGCAATATCCTGCCTGTTTTTCAACATTTGACTGAATCCGAATAGAATGTACAGTATACAGTAGGTCTGTAAACTTCAGAATTCATCTTGCTACTTTAAAACGTTATCAATAACATCAACAATAGGCATAATTGATCCAGTTCAGCAGTTCCATGGTACCATTCCACCATGTTTGATGATGATGGTGGTAAGGTTTGGGCGGTGCCTCAGAGGGGCTTGGGTGTACTGGCGCTACACTAGGATGGGATCAAAACCCACTTAGCTTCTCAGAAGGTTCTGTAGTATGTTTGGATGTTGTTGTTTTCTTTTTAATATGTGAATACTATATTTTAATTTTTTTATTAATAAATTACATAATGCATATAATGTATATAAATTATAATGAATATAATTCATATTTTTTATAATTTCATAATGTAAAGAATTAACCTGATTTAGGCAATAGTGCATCATATGCTGATCTTTTAACCTTAGTTTTACATCCTTTTAGCCAAAGTAAAAAAAATTTGTAACTTATCATTAGTGAAGGATTAACAATATCTTAATGGATCATTTTCTACTTAATCGATCTTCATGTTTTGTTACAAAGATGTCTTACGGTAAGTGCACCTGTTGCCTGTTATGTAGTTAATCCTTTTGGTGATTGAAGCACAAATTCTGGCTCTTTATAATTCTCTGTATGCAGTGCTTGTTTATATAACATTAGGTCGATGGAACTAAATACTGTTGATTCATTACTCAAGGTGTTTAGTACCCGACAGCATATTTTTTCTCACCACGGAAACAATTCTGTGATCATCCATTTAAGCTGTCCTTTAAATTCTTCCAGGCTCTATGGTGTTGCTGAGTTCAGCAATGCCGCTTTTAAAAAAATATAAATATACCAAATTGTTGATTTGGCCACTATTAAAGTTTCTGCTGTCTCCCTGATAGGTCTTTTTTTCCCTAACCAAATAAGGGGTCTCCTTCACTTGCCTTGACACCTCATTGGACTGCATACTATTAGTACCCATGAACACCTAACAGATGCTAATTCAACACTTGCAATCCAAGGCAGATCTTTTATCTCCTTCGTCTGTTATGAACTAACTAACTAACAAACCGGCCACAATCAAACTACTTATCGGTAAGTACATCCATTTACTTTTAAGCCTGTAAAAATGGAGGGACTTTGTATAAGTTTTTATTTCAACAGTGTCTTCAATTCATGTTAACCGAACCAGAGAATGTGAAGATTGCTATCATGAGCAGTTACTTTAAAAGAGTCAATGAATGATTTTATCGGTTTAATTTCCTTCTTTTATTTTTGGAGCTGATGATTATAACCATTATTGAGCTCACAACTTTTCACGGTGTTTGCATGCATTTCACACTGTTTTACTGGCACTCATTGCAAACCTATGTGATATACAGTGCATATCGTGTATCCTGAAAATACATGAATGCGATATTTCAGCCACATTATCCAGATTCCAAGGTCATTGTCATTTTTCATTGTTTACCAAAAATGACAGTAGATACAAATGGCAATAAAAAAACAAGTTTAAAAACTAGTAGTGCAGCTGAAGAGCTTGACGTTCCCATAAGACAAAGTGTTTGCTGTTATTATACATGTTTAGGCTTGGATTAGCAACATGCATGAACATGCTCCTCATTTGCCATGTGAAATGATCCTCAGCATTGGCAACGTCCTGGGATTTTCTGTGCCCTTTTACTCATTGAAGTGCAGGGGTAAGAAACATAAAGACTTCCTGATCACTTTGTGGATCATGGGTTATACGGACGCTCAAAATGTTCAATCCTGTTGGGAAAACATCCTTTATCTTCCAGAAACTCTTCCTAACTGATAAGACAAGTCATGTAATCATTTCATGCTGAACTAAACCTGTGACTAGCTCTACAGTCAACACTGCGGAAATAAATGCACAGGTTGATCGGAGGCTAAATTCTGGCCTTCGCACACCCTCACAGTGCTGTGGCCTGAATCTGAGCCCCCCTATGACTTGTGCATTTTTGCTGCCTGCCTTTCATGTTAAGGGCAATGTGTAAATTATTCAGTTGCCTGTGTGAAGCACAGACCTCTGCCTGGCCAGCTAGAACAGGTTGAGACAGGAGTGGCAATGTTTGTTGTTGCTTGTGCGCGTGTGTTTGTGTGTGTGTCTGTGTGTGCCACCCTGCTGTGTCTCCATAGAACTGGCTTTAAACTCCTATGTGCTTTAATCTGACTGACACAATCAGTGAGCTTCTCAACTATTACAGGCCACCTTTAGGGTTTCTTTTAAATACTGTTAGGAAAAAGCAAATCAGCAAATTTTACACACACATGCACACTCTGAAAGTTTACTTATGCAAGCCAGATTGAGCAGGTTTAATGTCTAACTTGCTGGAGATTACTATCACCTGACACGATGTAAAATCACGACACATTTAACAGTTAACAGGGTAATCTTAGGTGAAAAGCAGTTGGTTTTTAAGGCAGAATCGGCCTAATAGACATAAAGACATAAAATGTTGGATTGAGCTGAACTTTATTTAGCTCAATTTGAGAAATGGAAATCTGAAATATTCCAGCTAATGCACTACGCAAATCACCACAATGGGCCAAGTCGAACCTAAACATGTGTAACTGTACGCAACAAAATGCTCTTATGGCCGCTCGTTCCTTTCGAATATCATCCATACACAACCCACTCCATCACTTCAGGTCTAAGTCCTGCCTTAAACGTTCTTCACTTTTGATCTTCAGCTACAAGCTATAGAATGCTGGCACACAATATGATAAAGTTTCTGATGGAGGGACACCGTGGTACATTTCTGGCACTTAAAAATAAATCATGTAACACTCGTTCATGTGATTAACTTAGCTATGGAACATGTATATAATTCTGGGGGTTGGGCCAGCCAACCAAACCCTCAGTTTTTTTTTCTTTCTTTTTGATGTGGTGAGTTTTACTTTATTTAGCATCTCGCTAATCCAGTATCTTAAAGGCTGATTAAATGTGTCTCGTCAACGCCAACTACAACTACAACTTCTCGTAAACAGTTTGTCAAATTAAGATATGATCTAGAAATGCATTTGCACTCATGTTGTAATTGGGTCATTAATTCTGTGTTTTTTTTTGTTTTTTTTTACGAATACCTACAGTGAAGCAATGTACATATTATTTAGGCATTACATTACTAATATAATGCCCGTTTATTAATGTTTTTGCTTTAGTATGGAAGGTACATGGCCATTAAATTTACATTTAAGCGTTTGGAATGCCTTTTAAGAATTAAGATGCCTTATGCAGAGTGACTTATATTTTGTCCCATTACACATCTGAGCAGTTGAGGGTTAAGGGCCTTGCTCAAGGGCCCAACAGTGGCAACTTGGTGGTTGTGGGGTTTGATCCTGGCACTTTCCGAACCGTAGTCCAATGCCTTAACCAGGGCATTAGAATTTATTTTTGAAGGGGTACAACTATTTTTTTGGCATTAAATACTGTGTATATTAGAATAAATATATAAATTTTCTTAAAGGTTAAGCAGGTAAGCTTAACTAAGTTAATAGAATTTGCACAAGCAATAACACGTGCGTATGCCATTGTTATGATTAAATGTGGTGAATAATCCGGTGTATCCAGAGAAATAGATTAATATAATTACAGTAAATAAATATAAATTTATATCTAAATATTTTCTTTGTTTGATTGTATTGTTGGGTGACAAATAATTTCAGAAGATGGACTTTATCCTTTGATAATATTTAAAACAACCCAAGACCATAATAATTATAAAATGAATAATCTATGTGTTTAATTCTGTTGGTTAAAATATTAACAGAATTTTTTGTAATGTGCAATTCATGTGGTAATGTATAAAATATATGTGGGATACATTTTGAATTGTTTGTTTTCTTGCTAGTTACATTGGCTTGTTATCCCTGTGGAAGTTGGCCGTACTGTAGTGTTAGTAATCAGAAAAAACGGACGGTACTTATAAGGTAAATTACAAACTTTAACCAACATTTATTACAAGGTGTTCTTTGGGTGTATTTACTTACAGACAGTTAAGAAAAGCAAAGAAGAAAAAACACTGAATCAAAACAGCATAAAAAAGTTAACTAAAAAAGTTAAAAAGTCACAGGACAAAGTTAAATATACCAGCATAATTACACTGAAAAAAAAAAAGACATTACTGAGCTAATTTCCTGAAAAAAATATATGCTATAACAATTTGAAACACTGCTGTGTATAATATACCCACATACGATAATAGAAAGAAAATTGTCAAGTATAAAAACACAAATTACAATACTTAAAGTCTAATAAATAAATAAAGGGAAAAAAAGTTTTTTTTAAGTATTTCCTAATGATGTTTAGCAGATGATTTACACAAGAGCGTATTTGGTCAAGTTTTCCAGGCTATGGTGCTATGGGTTACTACACAGGCAACACCATCACTGCAGTGGAAACTCAAACGTTGTCTACCAAGATAGTTACCATGTAAATATTTGTGTATGGACTACTGTATGCAGGTTCAGAATTAGGTTACCTGTATTGCTTAGTTATTAAACACTGAAAACAATTTCATGTACCTGAGCTGTCAGAATATTTTAATTCATCCCTGATTTCTGCCAGCCAGAAAGAAGTCTATTGGAAAGTGTCTTTTTCATGGCTTAGCAAACATGACAAGGCAACATGCTAAGCTAAGATCTTCAATACAGAAAATGTGTAAGGGCTTTAATGTATTGAGATAGACAAAGAAATCCTGAGAAACTGCTAAGGCTTTGCTGCCCCCTTGTGTTGACTAATGCTCTCCATGAATGGGTGACACTCCTTAGCATCTTTAAAATTATGACTTTAAAGTGCTCGTAATCAAATCTTCCTACAGGTCAACAAATGACATTCTGGAACAAAACACCAATCAAGATGCAAGAACGCAGTTTTAAAATCTGTCAAACGACTTCATATTTTTATTTCAATCTTATCACAATGTATGAATTCTAACAATATAGTACAAAAACTGTAAAAAAGTACAAATTAACTGGACACATCATAAGCAAGACCATACAAAAGAAATGCAGTTTATCATGGCATTAATTGCAGTTAACTGTGTAGATATGTATAAAGTACAGTATTAGATATGAAAGTACCTCAGCGAGATATGAATTAGAACCTGTCCCAAAAGTCAGTGGGGCAGATCTAGTGTTTGTGTGATTTCTGGTAGAAGAATACTAAAGGAAAAAGTTCAAGCCCTTTTTGATTGCGGCTACAGAAGATAAAAATAAGATTGTATTTAAAAACCGAGGCCTGAAAATGGCCTGCCGACTTATGCATGCAGCTCTGATTCTGCATAGCTCAAGACATGGCAACGACAGGAACAGCATTGTGGAGAGAAATGTGCATTAGTTAACAGACCTGATCATGAGAACAGGGATAAGTGTGCTACACATAATGGGCACCAAAACAAATGAGAACAATAAAACAAAATGGTAACAGACATGGAGACAGACATTCAGAAATGACCACTGCAAAGAAATTAATGCTTCAGTGGATGTCCACTACAGTATGTGCTTGGTAGAGTAGGGGAGGGGTTAAAGGTTGGCCTCTCGGGCTTAGCGACCCTGTTTCAGCTTGTCGATGTGGAAGGTGAGTTTTAGGGCGGGACCGAGTTTCAGGCCCATGTACTTCATCATCATATCACTTCGCAGTAAAAGGAGAGCCTTCCCGTCAATCTCCTGAAACAGGATGATAGCAGCAGAGAAACTCAGAATCAGGCCATTTAAACCACAGTGACATACAAACACAATGATGTGTAAACTCGATACGTACATGTTTGCGAAAAAGCTCTGCATGTGGGCCTAACTGAGGGTCCAGCTCTCTGATGAAGTACATCACGTCCTCCACTGTCCACAGGTTTGGATCCTGCCCGCTGGGTCGAGGGCTCTCTCTGGAGTTCAGGAAACGCTCTGAGCCTGCACCCAAACAAGTACATCTGTGAGGTATTCCTGTGTTTTTAGTAACTGACTTATTAAGCATCTATTAAAATGAGTTCAATAACTTTCATTAAGGTTCTGTTTTTTTTTTTTTTTTTTTATGGTAATGTTTTAAATGATCACCACCATCTCGATCAGGGCTGTGGTTTGGAAAATTCAAACCTTTTCCAAGTTGACAAACAAGCAAGAACCAAATGTCTAGACAGGGAGAAGTGAACTGAGTGGACATGTACAAGGGGTTTAGTCATGGCACGGCCCTGTCAAACACGCATAGTACTTTTTTTGTGGGGAAACTGAGACTGTTCATAAGTTTTAGGGTTTTTAAATGGACAGCTCCACAAAGTAAAACTCAGGAGGGGGTCTTGAACCTTTTTCAGTTCTTTTTTTTGTTGTTGCTTTATAGTTTTAAATAAAATTGACTGTTGACTGGTCTTTGCCGCTACCCTTGTATTTTTTTTTCATAATGTTCTGATTTATGATTTTTTATTGACCGAATAAAGGTTTTAAATGTGTGTGTGTGTGTGTGTGTGTGTGTGTGTGTGGATTCCCACCTGCAGAGCCAAGGTGACCCATCTGACCAGGAGAGATGGTGCTCTGACAGTGAGGGTGCAAACTCAGTGCCTTACTGGGGGACATTCTTGTCTTCTCCAAGTGTTCAGAGACTCCGTTTTCCACCAGAAAAGACTCTGTACACATGCCACAGTATTATTAGGTATTGTGATACTGATATCAATGAATAGCACATTACCTTATTTTCAGTATACACAGCTATAATATAACACAGCAATATTCAGGTTTGCTAGTAGTGGCACATTTTAAAACAAAGAAATACTATAAGATCTACAGAAAAGGAGAGAAAACATTCAGTACAAAATGTTCAAAGAAACAATGCACTGACCCAGTGACAAAAGCTACAATATAAAAAATTGTATTAAAAGGTAATTGATGCTGATAGTGATGTGTCTGATCACCTAGCTCTAGCTACAAATGATTACTGTATTCAGTTTTTGAAGTAGTCTAAAATTTTAGCTTTTACCAAAACTCATGACTGATCTGTTTTTCAGCAAGCACTCGGGAGATATGCAACTATGATAAACTAAGCAGCTAAAGGTTTCTGGGTGCTCTGGAGAGGATTGTGAAAGTTTTGATTATCCAGATAATTTGGAGGAGGATTAAATAAGGGCCTAGGGCAGCCTAATAAGTGTAGTACCTTCAGATGAGATGCCGTGACTTTTGGCTGTTTTATGTGGCAGTGCGCTGCTGGAGTCTGACAGAAATCTCTTTGTCCCTCGACCTGGTCCTGAACTGAGACACTCTGAAAAACTCCTCCTCTCTGACACATGGGATACAAGAAAAGACATGTGTAAATGCACTGACAAATATCCCGTATATACTGCACAATATGCTCTTATTGAATAAATAAGTATATGTGTGGAGTAAGTGAGATGATGTGTGTGTGTATGTGTGTGTGCACGCGTGTTTGCGAGTGAAGATGTGGTGGAAGTGAAGAAAATGTGGAGGGGTGGCCTTGGCAACTCAGACAGTGTTCGGGGCCCCTTCAGCAAAGTCAGCACTTTGGTCCTGACCTGTGTAGTTGTGGCTTTCGTAGTGCCCTCCTCCAAGAGGCACTGGCTGGCTGCCAAACAGTGGCTCGCAGCGCAGATTGTGGCAGAGCTTCTCCAGGAAGCGCAGCACGTATGTCACACTGTTCACTGCCGGCAGAGTGAGAGTGTGCTGCTTCTGGTCAAAGTGGGCTGAAGTGTAATAAGGTAGTAGTCAGTGAGCAATTTACTATTACTTTGTACTTACAGAAGCACAGTGAAATGTTTAAACTTTGTAAGAACTATAAATAAACTGCAATATACATAAATAATCATTAACGATCCTCATGAACTTTTGTGTGTGCGCTGACCTGAGATGAGCTCTCCTCCTTGACCTGGTTTGAGACAGGAGAAGACGACTCTCTGGTTATGTGCGCAGTCCACACAGGCCTGAACACACTGCTGCAGCACTGAAGACGCCCGACCCGGTCCAAAGTGGTCTGGTAGAGCCTGTACACGCCGTCCATCCAAGTGAGGACCCACCTTCCCCTGCTTATTCAGATACACGCATACTGGAACACACAGATACAAAGCCAGAATATCAGGAAGAGCCATGAGGCAGAACATTCCACATTACGTCTGCTGCTATACAGCAGACCAAAAGCAATCGCTGTGTAATGCATTTGAGTTTACACTGGGTTTGGCTTGCCACATCAAGCACTTTAGATATAGACAGAATAGATACGCTCTGTATTTCCCTGACGTGGTTAAGTAAATGTAATGTGCAAATAACTCTACTAAAGCTTAATTATTGTATATATTAAGCTCATTAAAGGGCAAATCACAATATTTGAATGATGGTACTAGGACTGGGTGATATATTAACGATTTGAAGTACATCAATATATATTTGGATAGGATATATGACAATAACGCTGTTATCCTTTAGTCTGAGGTTGCGTTACATGACCCACCTCATAACTGAAGCCATGTCAGTGTTTGCATGTCTCCTCTTTCACCCTCTCTGCAGCCCAACTCTCATTCCCCCTCCTTGTCAGCGTATAAACCTAGTGTTTACAATTTGTACTGCCACGATATATTTGCTACTGTGCTAGCACCTTTCAACAGTGTTATGTTTAAAAGTCAAAAAGATGTGATATAAAAATTTGTGTTCACAAACAAAAGATTTTAAACTTTTTCAATTTGTCCCCAAATGTGCTTAAACACATTGCTTCCCTGTCTGGTTTAGCAGAAAAAAAAAAAAACTAAAATAAAAGTTATACAACGTCTTTTTGAGGAAAGTCCTTTTTCCTGTGTTCTGGTTGGTTCGAAAAATGCACTTCTACAAAGGAAATTAGGAGTGTAGTAGCTCATTTGTATTTAATGCTATACAGACATAAATAAAAAAAAAAATCTGTTCATGTTCGATTTAAATATTGGAGGTAATACTGGGCACATGTTAGACTGAGAATGGTGTCAGTACCTGTTGGAGCCTGCATGGCAGCGCTGGGGATGGTGGCATTATCCAGTGGCACAGAACTAGTGTCAGGCTCTGGAGTGCTACTGGTCGGGGATGTGGGTACTGGGTCAGAAGCCACACGAGGTTTTCTCTGTATAGGGAAATTATTGCATGTGCATACAAAAAAATACAATTACTGACAGCTTTGTACTGATGTTATACTCACATGACAAACATAAAAAAGATACCTTTGCAAAACTTGCAAAAAAAAAAAAAATTGGAAATATGTTCCAAACTATTTATGGTTTCAACAGAAGAGGCAGGTACAGCAAAACAGAAATGTGCCTTTAAAGTTTTCATTGCAGGTGTAATTTGGCCTGCATGAAACCAAACAATTTATCTAAGATGACATGATAAATTGCTGCAATAAAGAAAAAGAAAATGGTAAGACAAAAACCTTGGTGCCAGGTTTGGGGCCTCTCTTCTTTGGGATCTTGATAGTTTCTATCTCATTCTGCTGATGCAGTTTCTGTGTCCAGTTAGCCGACACTCGACCTCTGGGTCTGCCAGGACCTGCCATTGCCCCTTCCAACCACGCAGCATGCTTAACCCAACCCATCTACAACATCCAAAGATATGTTTAACATAAGCTAAGAATGGACCATACAAGACATTTACCTGAATAAATTTCAGATAAGCATTAAGACTGAAAACTCTCATAGTTAACCACTAAAAGTAGTTGATCCATCTTAGAAGTTCCATAGTGTACCTTACTCCCAGGTTTGGGCCCTCTCTTCTTCGGGATTTTCACAGGTTCCGGTCCATTTCCTGGCTGATCTGTCTGGACCACCTCAGTAGAGGTAGTGTCTTTCTGAGACCAGGATGGCTTGCTTTTCTTGCGTCCAGGTTTACGACGCTTCTGGGCAGGAGGCCTGGTGGGCGCTGGGGGCATGGGCATGTCTGTGGCTTCCACACTGCTGTCAGGGAGTGCGCCTGAAGCACCCAGTGGCCTTGGCAAACCCACTGTGAAAAAAAAAAACAGAGAACATGATAATCAGAATGAATAATTACTATCAAATGTTTGAGCAAGCACAGTTCTTAAACACATTTATTTTTAAATGAAAAAAAATGTAAATGCAATGTATCCACTTTTACTATACTATTAAAACAGCTAACATATAGAGCACTGGCTAATATTCAATCCTATAACCTTATTGTCGGCTTTAGAATTACTGACACCCTTGAGGAAAATGGGGAAAAAATACTTTTTGTTTGCTCCAATGTGGAGCGACACAAAAGCCTTTCCCCTTTTTTCAGGAAACTGAATCCATAATGATGTCACAGGCATTTGTTGCTGGGAGTCCAAGACAGCATTACTAGCTGTGCTCTTTGAAAAGGCTGGCATTACTCTTTTGTTCCTGGTTCAGAACAACTCTTACCAATAGTAAGCATCTGTAAACTTATATATGGAGAAGAGGACAGTAAGCACTGTATTTAAGTTTAGCTGCTTTGTATGTAACATAAGCAACAGTTAGAAACAATGATGTGAGTGGTCTAATGTGGTGTCACAAATAACCCATTTGGTGATTAGGTGCCCTTATGTAATAAAGTCCTAGCAATTGGATGGGAATTATTAATAACTAAAATGTCAAAAGAAATTTGCATGCGTAATAAAATAACCATTACATTAAAATAACCATTTTTAAAAATCCATTAGACATGAAAGAATCCCACCTACATACCATAAAAACAACTAAGTAGTATGGATTACAAATAGAAACAAAAACAAGATGATTTATGAAAAATGTTTAAGGAGAAGAAAATAAAACTATTGTATTATTGAATAATATGAAAATGATTGCCATCACAATGAACTATTAAAATGTATGCAAACAAATTGCAATTGCTATTTTTCCAGGAACTGATGAATGACCATTTCCAGTTTCCTCACATATATACAGTATATAATCTCTTTTTGAACACCAAAGAGAAAGCTGCTTGCTCTGCACAAAAAAAGGAAGCAGATACTACATACAGATACAGTTCATGCACATTAATCAATAAGGTCCAACTGGTTCCTCATGTTCAATATGAAACTGAAAGATCTGGAAACTCACTGTTGACCTAATGCTGAAAAAGTTGACTCTTCTGTATTTTACTCATTTCCAACATGAGGGGAGTGATGGCAACAGGGTTTAACACCAGTAGTGTTTTCATGTGCAAGGTCATATACACCAACTGCAGAAGATTTATTAATAGAATGATCGTAAATCAAACAGACAATTCAAAATGTAAAGTTGTGTCAATGCACACTATGTGCATGTCTGGTAAATATACAGTAGTGAATCCCAGCTGCAGCTGCTCAAACGGCATTGTTCAACATACACATGGCAGGGCTTTTGTTTTCAGAGCCATGGTGACCCATTTTTCTTCACACCGCTAAACAAAAACACGAGTTACATTACACAGCCCTCTTGCTGATGGCGCCTTAATGATGCCACGCTCTGTGAGTGTCAGTGAGAGAGAGAGAGAATAGAATAAGGGTGTCTAGTGTAAAGAAAAACCTTAAGTATTTTTCTTGTTTAAATCAAATGATGTCATTTTGTTTAACAAGAAGTGCGCAGCGGACAAACACCCCAAGGACTGAAAAGCAAAACAGCTGCTAAAAAAAAAAAAAATAAAAAAAAACACGTACACCCACACGTTCTTTAGGATCTGTGGAGCTAGATTTGTACACACCTGTGCAGGCAGCCAGTTTTGCAGTTCACACCAAGCTGAGGAGCACTTGAGAGATTCACACACCGCC